>NC_133827.1:32961186-33605908 GCF_047830755.1 Zonotrichia albicollis | reverse complement strand
CAGCACATCTGCTCCCATGCAGCTGGGGGAGGGGAAGGGACAACCCCGGCAGCAGGGAAGGAAGCAAAGGAAACTCAGCTCCAGCCCTGGCTCCATCCCTACCCTCCCACCAGCTCTTCCTTTGGAGCCAGCAGACCCTCTCCCCACGGCCTGGGAAGGTGCCACGCTCCCAGTTTCCCTCCCGCTGCCTTGCCGGCGGGAGCAGCTGGCAGCCTGGAACATGGATGCAGAGGCGAGTGAGGGACAGGCAGGCAGACGCTGCCTTCTCCGGGGAGTTCCAGCCTGGCTCAGGAAATTAGAGGGTATTTTATATCACAGAGTCATGTCCTAGGAATGAAGGGAAGGTGGGGAACAAGAGAGAGTGCACAGGAGAGAAAGGAGGCCATAAACCCCAAGCCGCGGAGACGGCTGCGCCGTGTCAGCCCCCGGCTGCGCACACATCGCCAGCGCAGCTGCTCCGCTCCAGCCTCCTCGTTTCCCCTCGGTGGCCTCCAGCCTGGCTGAGGCTGTGGATACAAGCGAGTTTCTAGCTTCAGCCAGCTCTGGTCTCTCCTGAGCAGCATCCGCTGGCCACAGCGAGGTCCCTGAGAAGAACTCTGACGGAGTAATACAAGCCCAGCGAAAGAAGAAATCCAAGAGGCACGAACAAAGGCTTCCACAGGATTTGAACCTCAGATTTGGAAGCAGGCTTGGAGCTCAGCAGCCATTACTGCTTGTTTCTGGCAGTCCTGTCCCCCAGCTTGCCTATCTAAGGGCTTGCCGCAAGGAGGATACTCCGAGAGAAGAAATCACAGACGTGGTGGCAAACACAAAAGCTGGATCTGGCATCAGAGGGGTCAGTACCAAGAAGGGAGGTAGGGCTGGGGACCTCTCGAGCCTGTTGGACAGCTTGATGGCCAGGATGAAAAACAGGGGATGTGCAAAGATTGAGAAGACAACTGAGCAATGACAATTTCACATTGAAAAGATGCAAAGTTAGTAGAGCAGATTAAAGAAGTAAGATGTCTCCTCAAGTGTTAAGAGGAAAAACCTTTACAGAGCAGCAACGTTCTTTCCAACAGTGGAAAGCCTAGGAATTAAATTATAAACAATCTTCTCTTACAACATTCCAGAAGTGCACAATTAGGTTGGTCATTCCTGTAACCTTAACAGCCCCCATCTCCTACAGCTCACAAAGGAAGAAAAAAAACCAAAAACCAACCAAACAAAAAAAATATCAGGAAACATTTCTACCCAACAGCACAAGCTTCAGGGATTTACACACTAGAAATGTGATCTCATTTTTAAGACCTCTAGTACACTCCCCTTAGGGTAGGGATGTCTTGTTTCCAATTGATTGTATAGATTAATAATGCTGCATAGCAAAAGGAAGCACCTTGATGTTTTACTACTCAAATATGAGCAGCTCCTGGCTCTAGAGCAAAATCCTTATCTATTCTGTAAGATAGTGCTGAAGCCACAGGGATGAGCTCTGCAGCCATTTCACCAGATTAGAAAACTGGACAGGGCAATTCTCTGTGAGTGCTGGGATTTCAGTTGGGAAATATGTGCCTGTTAGATTAAGCCCAGATATGATGTGTGTATTTCCCAAGGGGATACAATTCACCCAAGAGCTACAGACCCAACCAAAGAATACACATGGCAGTGATCACTCGTGTATCAGTGAGACCTCAGGCTTTGCAGGCAAACAGGATGAATCAAACAGGATTAGAGGATTTGAGCTGTCTGTCTCTGTAAGCCAACACACTCTTTGGGTCTCCCTCACTGTATTTTCACCTCCTGTGCAAAGAAGAGGAGTACAAATTGCATTACACTGGGGTGAGAAGGGCTCTCTGACCATAAACAGACTGTCACTCTCCCATTTAATTTCCCTTCCAAGCCCCCAGACAGGGTGTTCTGCACTGCTCCTCTGTGCTGCAGCACAAGGTAAAAGGGGAAATGCAGATCTGTAGATGGTTTCATTCTCAGATGTGCTGTCCTGTCTGTACCTGCACCCCATGTGAACATGAACTCCTCTGCAGCACTCTCTTTACCTGGTGTGCTTCTCAAGAATCAAGAAGCACAAATCATCAACAGCTGTCCTACTACCAAACCAGTAACACACCTCTGCACTTGTGCAGGAATGGCCACTCCTGCCCTCCTAACAAGTCCAGGGAGCATCTCAAGGACTCCTCAAAGGTCATTCCCTTTGAAGCTACTACCTGCACTCCTCAAGAATAGGCTCTTTAGTTTTCAGAGAATGGTTTGAGTAGGAAAGGACCTTACAAATCATTTAGTCCCAGTCCCCCTGCTAGGGGCCTAGAGCCTCCCTCAACCATGTTCACTTCTGCTGCCCCACAGCCTCCTCATGCACCATCTCCAGCTTTCTGGGCTTTGCCCCCAGGGTCAGTCAGACATTCAAGATGCCAACTGTTTTCCCTGAGAAGCCCTCATCAACACATTTGCAATCACTCCACTGGACAAACACCAGGACAAGCAGAGCCCCTAAGTCTGGGCGATGCTTGGCCCCAGCTGGACCTGTGCTCAGCCCTACAGGTATCACTGGGTGGCAGATGACAGAGATCAGACCTCCTGTTCACCTAGTCCAAAGACTGGAAAAGGAATGACATTTAGGAAGGAGCCACCCAGGCTCAGAGGCCTGCCCAGGAGCAGCACTTATCAAAGCAAAGCTACAGACTGATTTCACAGCGAGTGCAGAGCCCTGGCAGCCCCTCCCACCTTGATCCCAGAGTGACCATCTGGCTGCAGCCCTGCTCTGCAAACAAGCCCGACAGGCCTGTCCTCCACCGACCTGCTGGCAGCAGGGAGCTGCACAGGGACTGCAGGAGGCACCTCGACGCTAATTAATCCTGCCCTGCCCAAGCCATGCTTCCAACCTCCGGAAGGACATTTACAGACATCATCAAAGAAAGCATTCTGCAGGCCCCCGAAGGTTCAGTGACACTTTCAGTCTCTTTGAATTGGAAATCAGGACAAACGGGAACTTCCAGCAGAAGCCAAGTCAGGTTCTTCATGCTGCTAAAAGCTTGCATAAAGATACAACAAAAAGCTTGCATAAAAATACAACACAACACAAAGATACAAGACAAGTGCAGGGACTCACGGTGAGAAAAAAAGATTTGAGGTTAAACATCTGCAGAAATGACCTTTAGGGAATGGAGACAATTCCACAGACATAGTAACAGTGGCCAAAAGCTGGGCTTGTATTCAGGCTGGGACAGGAAACAGGCCCAAAGAGGCCCCAGGCAGAGATGTGTATGAGACAGGGTAAAATCCTGATGTGGTTGCTGTGGCTCACACTGATGTGAGACAGCAAGCACACCAGAGGAAGGAGGCTTGGTGTGCTGTGACACTGGGCTTCATCTGGACACAGACAGCAGGAAGAGCCCACAAGGCAGAACTGCAAAACACCAGCTCCTGCCGACAGAGGGAAAGGGAGAGAGGTGAAAATAGTGCAGAGGTAGACAAAGGGTTTATCTGGCTACTGCTGGTTGCAAAGCAAAGGACAACACCAGCTTATCAAGAAGCTTGTGAATGAGGTGTTTGTGCCCCTCAGGGAGCTCCTTGCAACTCCCCATGAGTGAGAAGTCACTCCCCCTTTCTAGGCTGACTGGAAAAGCAACAGCCTCCCCTGCAATGTCCAGGGGCTTCACACTGGTTAAGAGACTGTAAGGAGCTGCAAAGAGCCCCAGGGGCTGCTGAGGGGGCAGAGTGAAGTTTGCACACACACCACAACCAGGGGAGAAGGCCGGGATGCCTGGGAAGGCTCTGCAGGCACCACGGGGAATGCGAGACCAGGCCTTCCTTTTCTGGCCCTCAGCTGAGGGACACCAAGTCAGCCCTGCTTTTTCTAACAGCGAGAGAGGCTCCTGCCAAGAAAGTGCTGCTGCTGTGGAATGTGCTGGGCCAGCAGTACAGCTCATTCCTGGAAAAGCATCAACTCAGCGGGAGACCAAGGAGAGGAGAACAGGGGTAAATTGGGAAGAGGGGGAGGGTGGGAAACAAAGTCTGAGACTTCCACACCTGGGGAAGCACAGAGCAGTCTGCTCACCAGCACCTCCTCCTCACGGGCTGCCAGCACAACAGCCCTGCCCGGCACCAGCCCTGTGCTCTAGGAGCACCCTTCTGCCAGCCAGATACCTCCAGAGCAGAGCTGGGACCACACAGACCAAGGCAGATGTCTGTGGGGAAGAGGAGCAAGGTTCATTCCCCCCCATCATGTTAATAATTAATTTAATGTAATGACAGATCTCCATGAGGAAATGACAAAGCAGCCTCCATATGTGTCCTGTCCTCAAGACACTGACCAGCTCACATTACTCTCTCCTTGCATAAACAATTTTGCAAGAGCCTCCCTAGGAAACCGACTCAACCTCCTACCCGATGGGAAGGGGTCTTGAAGCATGACAGGCTGTAGATGGCTGCACCTACTCTGCACATCCAGCTGGGCTGCCATCAGCAACAGCTCTGCTACCTGGGTCTGTAAGACATACAGAGAACCCCCATAAAACCAACAGGCTGTTAATAAAGCTCACAACAAACTTTCACCACAAAACATGTGCCAAAGACAATGAAAAGGACTCACGCAAAGAAGAGCCTTTCAGTGTCACAACAGCTGCATGGTGGCACAGACAGAACTCTGTCCCAGATTGCAAGCTATTGCAGTACTGCAAAAAATGGGCAAACACTGATACTACATCCCTCTGGTCCTAAAATGCAGGAGGCAGAAGAGAGCATGAGGGGTCTGAACACTCATAATAAACTTTTCTGACCATTGCTAGGCCAAGGACACTTAATTGTTTTTCTTCCTCATCTGCTTTTGATGGTGTCATGCACATGGCACAAAAAACTCCCTGTATTAAAAAAACCCCAGCAAATAGAGCACGTTTCAGTAGCCTTTAATACACTTCATCAATTTCACTAACACCAGTCTTATTCACCAAACTTCATTAAAGACACAGGCCAACAATACAACAAGTAACCTACCAAGCATCCTTTACCAGGCCAGCCAGGCTTGCCCTTCAGCCAACAACCCAGCAAGCATGAAAATACTGTTCAACTGCTGGAAGAAAGAGACAAAAAAGGTGCTCCAGTCCCACCAAACCAATCATGCACTGGCACACAACTTTCTCAACTAAAGGTCCAGAAAGCAGATGAAAGCCATACAGTAGGACCCAACACATTACTGTAAATATAAAGTCTTCACAGTTGCCATGTACAAAATTCAGTTCAGGTCCTACCAGGACTCACCTACACACCAGGAGTCATCTTCCTTTCCAACAAGAGAGCAAGCTTCTCCTCAGTTTAGAAGAGGACAGTGTTTTGGATCACTGTAGCACGAAGTACAACTGCTGCTTTTCTCTGACACTGTGAACTCCTCGACCCGACCCTGTCACATGCCATGCAAAACCTTCCGCCAGCTGACTCTGACAACTGCACCAAAGGCTGGGAAATGGCCACTGACCTCCAGAAATCACCATCACAGGACATGGAATGTTTCTCTTGTGGAAGGTCTCAAAGCCACAACTGCCAACTCCCAAGTCCTTCAAGGACAGAAGAGTGCAGGGGAAGGACACATAACCTGTCTACAAGTCTGTAAATATCCCATGAGCTCAGTAACTGTGATGAACTGGTCATTCTACACATTAGCTATTCCCAAAGGCAGTCCAGAAACACTCATCACATGTTGTTACTGCAATAGGGTCATCCTGTGTCTGTGGATCTGCTGGTAAGTCAAGTTACAAGACCACCCTGATTTTGAGCTTCCTAATTATCTGCAATACTGACACCAAGTTCCCCTGAAGCATCTCTCCTGTAAGTTACATGCAGAGTGACCACAAACACTTAGTACCAATACCACGTGTTGATCAACCAGGAGCACAGCTGGACCCTACAGTCAGAATGGCCAGACACAGTCCCCACCTCACATCTGCAAACCCTTCTACATGGCACAGCTAAGTGCACACTGGCAGAGATGTTACACACCTTGTGTTAGTTTGGAACTGCCCCAAGGAAACCCAGAGCTTACCCTAAAATGATGCAGATGCTGACATCCTCAAAGCCCCCTGACACTTGCAGGATGACTAGACAAGGAATAGTCTTAAAGAGTTTTCCCAAGTCTAACTTTTTGGCCCCTGCTAAACAACACATTTTTAATCTAGAAGAAAAATCCACCTCACAGGACCCCCTTCAGGACCTAAAGGTGCATTTACCAGCTCTAGGTCTAAGGAAGGTTTGCCATAAGGGACTTAGCTCTGCAGCCAGACCCATGAAAATCCACCCTTCTCAGAGCCACAAAAAACAGTATGAGAACTCAAATAACAGAGTGCAAGAGCAAGGCTCCATGCATTGAGCCCCTATATGGATTTCCAGTATGGCACAGCCCCATCAGGGCCCACAGGCAAGTCTCTGTGAGAATGGCACTAACATACTGGTTGAGCTAGGCAGGGCTGAATGAACTGGGACAGCTGGTTAGCTGTATGCAAACACAACTATGGAGTTTGCATATCCATCACAGCTTCTGGAAAAAGCTTCAGTTTGAGAAGCTGCTGCTCCCTGGGGCCAACCAGGCAGCAGCCATCAGCATTGCAGCAACTTTCTCCCTGCCCTGATGGCATCAGGCCACCAAGCCAAGGTTGTCACCTGCTGCTGACATTGCTCTGGCTGTCAACAACAGCAGCACAGCACAATGCAGTGTTCAGGGAACAGCCTATTTGCTTGCAGCTCATGAGACACAAAAACACCATGAGCAGGTAGTCAGAGTAATGCTGAGGGAAAGAGTAGAAGCCCAGGCAGGGGAGGTTACTGTGCTAACACCAGCTTCCCTGCTATAACAATCCATGCACAGCCAATGCTCCTGAAACACAGACCCCTCTGGCAGACTCTCAGTGTCCCCAGAACCAGCCTGTAGCCACCAGCAAACAAGGAAAAGTCCACAAACTCTGCTACTCAGACCCAAAACTCCCAGCCTATCAGAGAGACAGCTGCCAGTGATCAGAGGGGCCACATAGCAAACAAATTCCTCTCCAAACCCTAGGGGCAGGTCAAAAACCAGCAGAGGAAAGACCTTCCCACACAGCAGCCAGCCGACAGCTCTTCCAGAAACAGAGCTTTGCTCCAAGTCATGTGAGGAAGCCTTTCCCACTTCAGCTTCTGTCTTCAGCCAGGACCAGAAGGACAGACACCCACTGCAGCAACTCAGTCACTGCTCACACTGCACCCTCTTTTCCCCATCTCTAACATCCTAAAAAATTTTAGTCAACAAGACACAAGGACAAATATCCCAGTGAGGAGATAATCACCACAAAGAATTTAGTGGAGCAGGGTACCCAAATGTGCTTCTGCTGCCTTACATAGCTAGCTGTGACTGAAAAAACACCACCTCTGGTATGTCCCCTTTAATAAATAACTGGTAGAACCACAGCAGTCCCAACCCTCCACCGTGATACAGAATTACAGAGCACAGGAAGGTCAGCGCCAGCCATCTCTGCCTGCCAAAGCCTCCCGAGAGTTCCAGCCCATTCCTGGATGGGTTTAATATTAGTGCTACAGTAGTAACAACATAGCAATGGAAACAAGTGAAACCAAGAGCTTTGGGGCTCAGGGAAACACTAATGCTTCAGCTCTGCGAGCTAATGCAGTCCTCAGAGACCACAGCCCAAAAGCTCACACTCTCTCCTAAGGCCACCATGGCATTACACAGATAAGCACATGGACAAAGCAGACAAAGTCACAGAGATTAGACTAATTCCCCTATTTGTACCTTATTGAAACGCCTTCCAAAAAGCCTTTACAAAAGGATTTGGTCCAAAAATTTCCATCGGCAGCCACCAGCGGGATTAAGTTTTACTTAACTTGCCAGCTGCTGCCTAACAAGCCAGCACCAGTGGGACAAACAGTAACACAGCCACGTGGTGCCACATCCCCCTTCTGGAAAACAACAATCCATCCAGCACAGGTCAGAAGGGCAGGCTCTGAATAACAAACAAGGGATGGAGAGAGGAGGAAATCAATAGGAAACACCAAAAACACACAGCCCTGACTGCTGCTTCATCAGATGTGCAACACAATGCAAAGCTGGTGCAACATGAAGGCAATTTCCTGCAGACTCAGTATCTGCTGTGCTCTGCAAGCCCAGCTCCTCTTCGTGGGCTTTTTCACAGATCAAATATCTTAAACCACAACACTGTTCCATCTATTTGGATGCAGTCAAGGGTGGAGGAGTAGCAATTCATTACAGCAGGTACCCTCAGCTCAGAACAGTTCAGCAACTGCCATGCAGACATGGAAGAGGCTTCCCACCCCTTTAAGTACACTGAGCTCAAAAAGGACTTCAGGAATTTCAACTATGCTCCCTACACCTCTACATACACAGCTTTTAAGTCTAGATGAAGGGCCTGATGCCCACCCTGACAGAGGACTGAAGCCAAACTCATGTGTGCAGCAGGAAAGCTGCAGGAGAAACCAGATTTTCTTTGCTTATATTCACAGATCCTTTTTTCCTGAGCATCCCCACTTGCATAGGGTTGGGTGGCAGCCTCCACCTTGAAGAATTCACACCTGCTAGGAGACCAGGTGAAGAAATCACAGGAGAAAGAAGAAATCACAGGAGCATGATGGAGAAGAGGGACTTACTGAAAGCTCAGTCCTCCAAGCACATTGACCTTGAGCTCAGGGACCATGTACCTCCACCCCTGCACACCAGCATCTTCCTTCTCAGAGTCCATTATGAAATGCAGCCTCTCCAGCAACATCCTGCTCTCACTGCAGCCATGCAGGAAGGAACATCACTGCTTACACTACCACCCAAAGACCCAGCACCCACCTTGTGGGTGAGCCAATGTCTGGGATTTGGAAATGGCAAAGATGAAATTCTAGAGCTCACTTTAGAAAAAAGATGTATCTCAGCAGGAACCAGAAAACTGAGCAGTGGGGCCACAACTATCATATCATAACATAACAACAAAAAATGCTCAGGTTGTGACACAAATTATGGTGGTTTATGAGCCACTTTTTTTTGGCATTTTGCCTTGATCTCCAAGACTGAACCATGCAGGAGCACAGCTGTACCAGAGCCAAGGCACACTGATTTACTTTGGAGCAATTTCTGAGACATCAAGGTAAGTTTTTGCTCTGTACAGGAATTTGGAGGACCAGAGGCCTCTACATTATTTCAGAACAGTGAACTGCACCAAAACAGCTGCATTCACATGGCTGAGTAAAGGTTTCTTGACCTTTCTTTCTTTTTTTCAGAAATGACAAAAGAGGCTTAAAATTAAGAAACATTCCCATCAAACACATAACTGAAAACAATGCCTCTCCAAGAAAAATGCTGGCTTCAACATGACACCATATTCTGGGAGAAAATACATTCAGTCAAAAAAAATTTCTGACCAGTTCTGGCTGCAAACTAGTTCAATAGCTGTTATAAAGCTTCATTGTTTGCATAGAACACACAAGGCCTTAGGGAAATTGGTCTGCAGCCTGATTTGGCTAACTTGGCTTTCTGAACACCACCCCTGGGCAAAGAAACCAGGCTGTGAGTGCCATCCATGTGGCCTTCAGAGCACAGCTCCAACCACAACTGAGGACGCCGGACACCTACAGAGACAGCAATAGCTGGGTCTGAGCAGCAGCACACACAGGGCCAGGCACAGACAATACAACCTAGGGAAGCAGGGAATACTGTCAACCAACCATTTCCATCTCCACCTCAACCCTGGCACTGCTGTAGCCCCCACCACCACAACACTTGGAAAGGACCTCCAGCAGCAGCTCCAGCCAGAATCAGCTCCGGTGTCCATGGGCCACCCCAGGCACGGCAGCATTACAGGAACTCCCCACCACAAATGCAAACAGTGGTTAGCAGCTCTCTGCCAAATCCTCAGCAGCTCAGGAGACAGAGGCACAGGCTGCACTAACCTACATGCAAAATGTCTGCAGTATCTGCTGGTGGGCCCTTGCTAACCAGGGCAGCTCCCCTCACAGCAGGCATGGAAACACATCCTCTGAGCACAACAGATGGGCTGCTGTGGCCTTTCATGTGTAAAGTGCTCCTCTCCACATGGAATGGACAGGGACTGACTAGAAACTGGAAAAAAGTGATGGCCACCTTCCAGTAGGGCCAGTGCTGTCACTAGACCACCACAACGGATGTGAGCATGCAAAGGAGTTTTGTAGGCCCTTTCACTCATGAACTTCTTGCCAACCTCTCTCAGTATGAAATTCATGCTGACATGGAAGCAGTCTCCATCGGGGCATGGGACAGGCAAAGGTCTTCTGGAGACAGCAAAAGTTTCCAATTAAAAATAAATTTTTAAAAGTTCCCAAAATCAAAATAAAACAACTCCCCCAACACATGCTACAAAGAGCTGGCAGGAAAGGCAGGGGCACCATGCCAGGGCTCACCACTGCTTAGAAACTGACACTGCTTATTAAGTTTAGGATCCCTTCCCCAGCTCCCAGCACTTCCAGCCAGAAGGACAGTCACCGCTGGTATCAATTTCAAAAAGACCCTGCAATAAAAATAAATCACTCAGCCTTTCAGAGAGCATCAACGCGTTTCCTCATGCACATGTGCAGAGATGAGGCTGCCAAATACCAATGGCATCTGACCCCTGCACTGGGAATTCCCGCAGTGCCCGCTTTGTTCTGCCTCCAGAGCCTCGTCCTAATCACTGCCTCGTACCCAGCTTTGGAGAGCAGGTGATAATTAAGCAGGTCTGGATAAGATACTGGGCCAGTGATTAGCTGGATACCAATTTTCACTTCACAGCTGAGACCAAAAAATTACCACAGCTATGAAACTAGAATTGGAATGGAGACCTGCAAGAGGGAGAAACCAGTGGCAGCAGGAGGAGCACTATCCCACCATGTACCTCACATCACTGGTGTTCTCCCAGCAATGCAGAACCACTAGGATGGGGAGGGAGGAGTGGTCCCCTGGCAGAAGAATGGGGGCCCTGCTCTCCAGTCTAGAAGAGGGGAGGTGGCCAAGTGAAGATAAGCAAAATGATCACCAAAGTGATTTCTTCACAGAAATTCGAACTTTCAGCACTTCACAATTTATGGAAAGACAAAGCAGAATTTCAGACCAGGTGCTAAGGATTTACCTGGACATACAATCTGCACTAATTAAAATGCTCTGACAAGTTTAGCTTAAACTTTAGCTTAAACTTAGCATGCCCCTGTGGAAACACATTTTGATCAATAGAGAATGAGCAGTATCAATAAGACACAGAAAACTAATCAAAACTAATCACATTTCAGCTGATATAAGAATATTCTCAGAGTTGTACCAGATAAAAAGAGAAATCTGTAATTCAGCTGAGGCAAACAGGCACAACACCTGGCTGGTGAGAAGTCCACACTGCCCAGGTGCATTTCTCATGATGGACTGGGGTAGGAGACAACACTTTACACATGACTGAAGCCCATGTCCCAGCAAACTACAAGCTACAGACCATCAGTGGGTTTGTTCCTCTCCCAACTGCACAGGTACCCAAAAGAATTTACAGTCCTGCTCTTGCAGCATCTCTATGAAACTGAGAGCCCTGTCATGCTAAGGGACACAAAAATGTTTGCCCAAGAAGGTCCCAGTGTCAAGTGGACAAGACAAAGTCCAGTTGGAAATTCCATTTTATGGATTAAAAAAAAAAAATTAAAAAGTCTGCTCAAAATCCTGAAAAACGTGGGGGAAGTCTGATGGAGAACATGGATCTCAAAAGCAGTCACAGCACTGCACTGATCTAAGGTGCTCTCCTGCTGATCAACACACAGCTCCTACCTGTCAAACACTGAATGAAAAGATTCAAGCTGCAGGAAGAAACCTTCCCTCTCTAATGAGTGCAGTGTTAGCAGCCAAGGGTAGTTCCACACTTCATGGTGAGAAACACCCACACAAGGCATCTCCAGTCCACACCTGTGCACTGCCACATTCACACCATCCATCAGCTGACCTTCATGTGCGTCCACTTCTGGGACCAGCAGCACACAAAGCCAACAAGGGCACAAATATCTGTGCCCTGTTATGTGCAGCTGCATCAGGAACAAAACCCTGCAGCCTTCCTTGCTGCTCACAACTCCTCTCCCCAGGACCAGGTGCAGGAATTCTTGTCCTTGCCACCCAGAAGTGACACCACTCTGGGGTCTTAATTATTTGAAGCTGAGAACTAACTCCTGCCACAGCCTGACAACTCCACAGCCACCCAGGGGAACCTCAGTTCACATTTCCAAGGAGATGTAAACACTGAAGCTGCTCCATCACTACTCTGATTCTCAGAGCAAACAAATATTAACAAGATAAACAAAAGAATGAAAAATCCCACACACCAAGACTGAGGCTGTAATACTGCCTTGGGGATGGGGTTAGCTGAAGGAAATACCAGACTGGAGATGCACAGCCTGGAAAAAAAGGTGGAAGAGTGAGAAAGAGTCAGACTGGGCTACAGAGGTGAGAGGAAACATTGGAGATTCTGCTCCAGCTGGCTCTGGAAGGTGAGATGCCTCCATTCCTAATGAGAGGAAAAGTTTGGTTTATGCCACAGGGATCCAGCAGAATGTCAAAGCAGAACCATGGGATCAGCTGCCCTAAGGCCATCTACTTCTCTCATTGAGGGGGCTTTAACCTCGGTCCTACTCCTGGACACTGCCCAGCTGAGAGACAGCAGCCCAGCACAAGCCAGACAGAAGGCACCCTGAGGGAATCCCCTGTGGGAAGGAGCTGAGAGGAACACGTGTGTGAGAGACAGAAATGCTTTTCCCTGTCCCACAGCCTCTGAATGCCACCATTGTTAACCTCCAGTCTAGCTCTCACTAATTGCCCATGCATTTGCAGTCAAGCAGCCAAGGTGCCTCCTGCCCTTCTGTCTCTGACTCTCCCTGCAGGCCAATGGCTCGCTTTCTCATGGACATCAATTACCAGGGATCATGAAATTTTGTGTGCTGCCTGGGCCTTCAGGGCTTCTCAAAGATGAGGCTGCAGCTGGACTGCTCTGGTTGTTCCCACCATGTTCCAGCCAACCACCAGAACATTCTTCAGCTCTCTGGAAAGCAGGAGACACACCTTTCCTGATGAAGCATCCATGGTGACAGTCTTGCTCTGTCTCTCAAACCCCAAGCCTTGCACATGCTGCTCCAATTAATTGCCCAGGACTTCTCCAAGGCACAGGCTGCCCACACAAAGCCCCTGACCCCCTCTCAGCGGCACCTTCCCTTCCAGAGCAGTTTATGCTTCCCAAACTGGTCACAACAAAAATCTCATCCCATGCATTTCTGATCTTGTGGTGTCTTCCTGAGTGATTTTCCCCTCTCTCTGCTATCACCCACTATAACTCCCTATGCTGCTTTATCGTTGAGTTTTGTTAATCTATCATCTAGCTCCTCTTCTAGAACCTTAGAGAGGATGAAAAGGCACAGCACAAAACCTCATTGCCACCAGACCCCTCTTCCCAATGCAAGATGCTACTTATTACTAAACTTTGTTTATAGCTGCGCACTCTCCCACCCACATGGCAATGTTTCATTCAAGACAAGTTTGAATTCACTTCAAGAACAACATTTCAAAGGATCCCAAAGCATTTGTTTACAAACAGCATGCATGGAGAATTCACTTCTCCCACCAATGAACGTGGTCCCCTCCGAGACAGGGAGAGGCAGCTGTTTCATAGCACCCAACGCTACTCAACAGCTGAGGGACAGGAAACGATTCACAGACAACTGATATTGCTGAGGAAATTTATGGAAAATGAGGGCTGCAGACCTCTATTTGCCAGGAGAGAACGGGGAAGCTTCTGAGGATTAAAGCTCTCCACTGGGTCAGGAGGAATTTAGGGAGGCAAAGCATCCCAGACTGTGGTCAAAGGACTGACTCCAAATTTCAAGCCTCATCTGAAAGCTGGCACCTCCCAAACTAACGGGAACCTGGGCACTGGGATAATTTGGCTGAGGAGGGGAGAGCACCCCCTGCTGAGGCAGCCACACAGATCTCATCCAAGCCCCAAACAGGCCCAGCCCTGTTCAACATGGGGTACAAGCCAAAATCACAGCCTAGAGAGGTATTTGGTGCAGTGAGAAGATACTGGGAAGACTATAAAACTAAAAACACTGTGCAATCCCAGCTCCGTACACAAGACCTACTGTAAACACTAAATCTTCAAAGGAGGAAGGATCACACAACTCCTTCAAACACCAAAGTCCTAGGAATGGTAAAGGATCACATGCTGTAGAAACCAAGAGGGCCTCAGGATGGAAAAAGAGGTCCTGAAGAAGGCTAAAGGAAAATCAGCTGGAGGAAATCTGGACAAAGGGTCTAACAGGGAGCTGGCTCCACATGAACAGTGACCAACTTTAAGCAAGTAGGCAACAGCGGGGGCTGCCCAGAATGCTGGTGAGTACAACATCCAAACAAGGGACAGAACACACCTCCTCACCTCCAAAGAGTCACCTGTGATGGGAGGAACCAAAGGGCATCACAAAAGAAGTGATGGAAACACCAGTGTCAGAAGAGAGCTGCTCTGCAGGAGATGGGATATGGAGGCAGGGCTGCACCCCCCTCCATACCAGAGACTGAGCATGGGACATCGTTGAGGATGAGACATGTACATGGGTACAGTGGGTCTTGCACACACCCCTTGCTCAGAGAGCACGTGAAGAGCTCTCACTCCTTCTCCATGGAGGTAAGGGAGGAGAAAGCTGGTCTTCTCTACACGTTCTTCCAAAAAATGAGATGCGGAGGACAAAGCTGACAAAATGGATGTCCCTCCCCAAAATGGATGGTAGGAGAACAAAACTGACCCCAAATCCATTCCATGGAAAGGGCTGATGGAGGTGGCACTACCTCCACACCTTTTTGAAGGAGGGAGAAAGGGGCACTTTCCCCAGGCAGGCACAGTGGGAGATGCCCAGGCCCTTTTGGTGGGGAATGACAGTCCTGAGTTGGATACAACCTGGGGGTGCCACCCTGGACACCCCAATGTGGGCTGCATGGGAGACACCACCTCAGGCAAGGTGTTGGCCAAACATCCTGAGTAGGGGGAGGACGTGACCCTCAGATGGGGATGATGGTGTCCCCCAAGGTGCCTCTGGCAGCTGAAGCAGGGTATCACCAGCTCCCTCACCGAGGAGTTAGCACGGCGCAGCTTCCCCAGAGCTGATGCGGGATCCGAGGATGTGCGGATGCCCCGGAGGCAGCACCCAGGAACAACGAACCAGAGAATGTGCACAGGGGGTATCGCCACCAGCCCCCCACAGGTGAGGTCCCGGGGAGCACGGAGGGTGTGTCCCTCCACACAGAACCCAAAGGGGTCACCATCCCCATCCTCGCCAAGGAAAGGCAATGGGGATGGAGGATGGATCGGGGTCCCCCTCCCCGCGCCGGGCACAGAGGGGCACCTCCCCATCCCGGGGGTCCCGGCCCCGCCGTCCCGGGGCCGAGCGGGGCCGAGCGGGCAGCCAGCCCCGGCCCCGGCCCCGTGAGGGCGGAGCTCCCCAGCCACCCCCCCGGCTCCCCGGGGAGGCCCACGGGGCCTGGGCTCCACGCGTGGCCCCGGGGGACCGGGCCCGGGCCCGCGCTCACCCGAAGTCGTCGTCCATAGACTTGAAGTAGAACTTGTAGTTGGGGCGGTTGAGGAGCCCCTTGAAGTCGCCGAGGGTGACGCGCTCGGCCGGGATCGGCAGCTTCACCAGGTACGGCGTCTCCTGTTCGTCCAGGTGGTAAATGATCTTCGTCTCGGCCGCCGCCATGGCGCCCCTGCCCGGCCGCCAGGCCCCCGCCTCTGCCTCCGCCGCCTCCTCCGCCCCGGCCCGGACCCCCAGTCCCGGCCCGGCCCCCGCCCGCGCCCTGGCCCGGCTGCGGCCTCCGCACGCCCGGTCCCCCCGCGCCCCTTGTTCTCCGGGTCCCAGCGCCGCCCGGCTGCACGGCGCAGGCTCGGCCCCGGCCGGCCCCGCCCCGCCCGCCGTCCCGGCCCCGCCGGAACCGGAACCGGCGCCCCGTGGGGCCGCGGCGCGGGAGCCAGCCCCCGCCATGGGCCGGGACCGGACTCAATGGGCAGCCCGCGAGTTTGGGCCCGGATCCCGCCGCGATGCTGGCCCGCACCCTGCCCCCGCCCAGGTCCCGCATCCATAGGAGAGCCCACTTGGCGGGCACTAACCCTCTGATTCGGAACGGACCCCCCACACCCCCATCCACCCCGCCACTGTTGTGCCCATGTGGGTGCACGGCCCCAGCCCTATCGCCCTGGGTGCCTTGGGATTTATACTGCACACCCACATCCTCCTGTCCACAGCCTGGTACTCCCCGTGCACCCACATTCCCAGGGCCAGCTGGGAATATACCTCTCCCAGGCTCCATTCGGCTTTCACACCCCCTTTACACCCTCTGATGCTGCTTCACACACGGAGTCATTCCTGTGTCCCACAACCTCTGCTTCTGTCCACACCTCAGGCCTCCCCTTTTATCTCTGCAGTCCTTTATCACACACCTCCTAGTCTTCTCCATGCTCCTCATCCAGCTATGTGCCCCATGAGTACAGCTTACAAAACATGAGGCATATCCATGTCTACCCTATCCTCCCTTGTACAGACCCCTTTGAGCTCCCGTACTGTTTCAGATGGCCACCACACACAGGGACTACCACCCACCCCAGCTCCTCTCCAGCTAAGGCTTCCCTGTGAACCCCTTGTCACCATCCAACAACTAACCCCAGTGCTCAGACCTTTTCCTCACCAAGCAGATTCTTTCCTCTGCTGTTCATGAGAACTCTTTGTTCCATATACCATGGCTTCTTCAACTGGGCACCCTTTGGCTGTGTGTTTCTTCCCATCCCGTCTCCCCAGACCCCAGCACATTCTTACCTACAGTCATTAGCACTGTGACCCCAGCCCCAGGACTTGCCTCTGTCCCACAGCAGTCTCAGGCTGTCTGGTTTCCCCTCTGCACACGTTGCCAGCACCCAGCAGGCACCAAGGAACCATCTCCATCAGCAGCTTCCCGGAGTTGTGGCTGAGAGCAAAACTGGGGTGGATGGAGTTTTGGGAACACCCACCAACAGGAAGGGCAAGAACTGCCTTGCACCATCCTGGATTAGAAGGAAGAAATGCAGAGGAAGCACCACACCATGGGCCTGCACAGGGCATGAGACTAGATCAGCCCTCAGACTAGACTGCCCTGCCGTAGGAAAAGGAGCCAGAGAGATCCTGCAGGGAACAGAGCCAAGTTCCTCAGGCAGGCTGAGCTAAATAAGCCCTCTAATGCAATAAAGAGTCCTGCAGGCATTGCTAGTAATTACCTGGGCAGCACTGCTAGACTGGGGGAAGAACCTGACATTAAACTGAAAAAGAGAATAAAAATTCCAGGGAAGTCCTCGGGTAAGCAGAAGTTGTAGGACGTCTGAGTCTCTCCCATGTCTCTCATCAGCTCTTGGAAGATTGTAATTTCCTTATGCTCGGAGCTCTGTGGTAAAAGCTGGTGTACCTGGAATGAAGAATCCAGGTCAGGAATGGAAAAGTTTAGTTTAAGTTGCTTCTTCCTGTGTCAACCCTGACAGAGTTAAAGTCCTTTTGCAACACCTCCTTGCCCCCAAAGCAGACACATGTGAAAGAATCCTGGTGTGTCCCTGGCAGGGCCACTGTCTCACCCACCTCCCAGCGCAGCTGTGGATGCACCTCAGAGCCTGTATTGTACACATCAGACACTTTTGTTACCAAAAGGCCAAATTTCAGTAGTGCTGAGCTCCCAAGGGAGCACACGCAGCTCAGGGGAGGGGTGCCACACCCCCGGGGTGGTAGTAGATGAAATCTCACTGCTACAGCTGCCTTTTCTTTTAAAACAAGCCAAGTGACTGAATAGACTCAATGATAGATCAGTTTCACTGCTCACAGAGGCCTTGTGCTGTATGACTCATTGAATGGAAGTTAAGAACACAGTGCCAAAGAAATTAGCAGGAGGGGATTGTGCTGTGCACTCCAAGGTCCACAAGGAAGAGTTTCTGAACTGCCTGTTGGCTTAGTTTTGCAATTATGGTATGGCAAGTTAAAAATTGCAGCATTGATAAAATTGCTTCTTTACAGAGTACACAGGCTTCAGACATTTTAGTGCATCTTGGAACAGCCCAAAGCAGAGGTGGATGTAGTTGGGCTTTAAGCAAAACCAAATTATTATCTTATTTTAGGATTACTATTGTTAATTGAAGTTGTAGGTTTGATAGAGGAACACCAGGTTCTATCCATCCATGCATGCATGCATCCATCCATCCATCCCTCCCTGTCAGATGGGAAGGCAGACAAGTTGGTTACTATAGCCTTAGGAAAATAAAGTACTTAACTGCTTACATTGCTCAGAGATGGGCAGCAATGATTCCACATTCAAAATTGCTCTCAAAGGCATTTCTAGTCTTCCAAACAAAAAACCCATCTTGACTGAAGCAACAACAAAGCACCAAGCCCACCCTACATTTCAGCAATGGAATAAATGCTCCTTTAAAAAGTACAACACGTATCAGTACATAAGGATGCTGCACCATGCCAGAACTCCACCTTGGAGAGTATCAAGTGTACTAATTTGTTTTCTTTTTGCTACTCTGTTCTTGGCATCTGTAAAACTACCCCACCACACACACCACCAATGCCTGAAGGATGTGGCCATAGAGCAACATTCTCCCCTTGGATTTTAACTCTCAGGTAAAAAGCAGCTCATACCACAGAGTTGGAGCAAAGGAGGAAGGAATGTGGAAAAAACAAAAGTGGAATTGTTACTTGGCAGAAATAATCAAGAACTTCTGGCAAAAAAGAGCCATTTACAGCACTACATGTTAAATTTATTCTTAAGCCAATCTTTACCCTGTAAAAGGAAAGAATAATATTTGAGATGTCCAAAGAGATTTTAAAATTACCAAGTCTTGCAGCTGGTTTGTAAATGGTTTTTCTGTAGCTGCCTCTGCCAGTTTTTATTTCCCAGCACCAGGAGGACACAATGCATGATGTATCAGCCAACATTCCTACAAATTCCCATAATGACAAATGATAACAGATTTCTTTGGATTTAAGGTTCATCTTTGCAACATAATTCTGTACAAAACCAAACCTCACCCACTCCAGGATTCCAAGTTCAGAAGTTTTAATGAATTGTTCTCTAGCTGCAGATAGGGCTCATGAGTTACCATCAAACATTTTCACCAATGCAACGCTGTGCTGATTTCCTACCTGGCTATTGTGTGCTTAAAATCTGAGGAAAAAGCAGTGATGAGTTATTTAACTTACACATGAAGCCCTGCTCAGGCATGTAAAACTGGAGACATACAATTTCAAGTCAAAAAAAAGCAAACAAGATGGTAACACCAGGATAGTTTTTATTTGCTCCCTGAATTAAATATTGGCAGATACAGAAAATTCAGATACCGACTATTTCCCCAACATTTACAAGACTGAGTTTGCAATGTCAGAAAACAAGGACATTTATGCACAATCCTGGCAACTGATAGTGTGAGTGCACAAGATGGCCCTGCCTGAACATCAGCTTTTTAGAGGCAGTATCCCTGGTCTCCAGCATCCAATGCTGTCCCCTCACTGACAATTGTGGCACCACGGAACGGCCAAGTAAATATCCTGAGTGGGCAGCTCCAGTGCATTTCCCCCTGCAAAGGATTTATTCCATGCTCCTCCTGAAGGGGCAGAGGCTAGGTCAGCACATCCAACAAATAACCCACCTATGAACACAAGCTGATGGTTGCAGTACCCTTTTCACTGTTGAGAGCAGGGAGAATGCAGCACAGTGACACTTCCAAGTAAGCTGTTAACGGCCTTGCTTCTGCCACACATTGTGAGCCAGAGGCACACTCACTCCCTGCTGCCTGCCGAGCTGCTCTGCAGCTGCAGAGCCTCACACTGGGTCTGCAGCACTTTCCCTGCTGTCTGAGGGAAGTTTCAAATAAATAAACGGCCATGAAGTAAGCAAGCTTATATAACTGAAATCATGTGGATACACAGGCTGTGTGCTGCTGAAGGAAATACCACTCGCTCCTTTTCACACTGGAGCAGAACTTCGTAACTTGCATTCTCCTCAAAGCAACTGGTGCAGTCAAAGCCCCCAGGGCAAAATACAAGTGTAGTTGGTGCAGCACGAGGAGCCAGGCACCTCTGCTCCCTTTTCATAAAAAAAATTAAGAAACAGACACTTCTCTAAGCCATGTCTGCTAAGCTGGGGGCACAGAAGAACGATCACATGCAGGATATGGTGATTGGTACAGCCATCAACCAACCCTGTGGGGAAGCTGAGCACACACCACCCCCAGTTCTACAGCACAGGAAACACACGGTTTTACCAACTCCACTGTGCAATTTGTGTTAGATCCTAGCATGGCAGATGGCAAGAGATTTTCCCTTTTGGAAAGATCACAGAAGTGCCTTCTAGGCTGCAAAATGCCTTGGGCGTCCTCAGACAGCTGCATCTTCTTTAGGCACAAGAACTCCTGAATTCTAGTCCTGCACTCCAGATCCTAATCCACATGCTCTTACTCACCAACCTTGCCGGTGTCTCTTCAGCAGGAGTTCCCTTAGCTCCAGAAGCAACAATGACTCCAAATACCTCAGCTGTATGACCATTCTTCCACAACCCTGATGGTTAGATCTACAGGGGCATTGTATACATCTGCATCTATTCTCTCCCTTTGTATTAGTAACAAGGACCTCCCAAAAGATAGCTTATAGTACATCATATCCAGGCTCCAGAGGGATTTTAGGTATCACCACCTCCTGCTTTTCCCTTATCGTTTTTATACTGGGTTGCAACATAAGGTGCAAATGAGGGAGGGAGGGAAGTGGCAAAGTTGGGAACACACAACTGAATTAATGATGGGATTGTCAGTCACTTCGATGTCAGGCCCCACATCTATACACCATGCACTGGCATTGATCTTGCCCTGCCCACTTGGCCCAGAAAGGCAGTGAGAGCCTCTTCTCATGCTGAGCCACCATGTCAGTCTTGGTCGCCATCAGACGACTCCTCCTCTGCCTCCTCCAGCCACTGGATAAACTTCTGGAGCTGCAGAGAGAATGAAACAATTGGGTAACAACTGACACCGAGGAGATCCTGGAAATGCTCAACCAGTATACTGTGTGAGTGAGCATCACTACCATGCACAAGAAAGTGTTTCCAGGAGAAACAGAAATGGAGGCAGTTTGAGGGAGCAAGAGACATTTAGGTGAAAAACCACTGGGATCCACAGACAAATGCAGACTGATTAAATTCCTAAAGGAGATTCCTCCAGTCAGACAATCCCTCCAACACTCAGCAAAAAAGACAAAAGCTTGAGAGGTTTTCAGAGCTTCAGGGCAAAGAGATGGCAGCTGCAGCTTAGCTGACATGTTAGGAAAACTCTGTTGGGAAAAAAACTTGTCAGAAACTGCTATTAAAAAGGCAGCTCATTTTACGTTTTAACTGGGCTTGAACAAGCAGCTGAAAGCACTGCTGACCTATACTAATAGCTGACTTTGCAAAGGTCTTGAACAAAGTTGTTCTTTAGATGGCTTTTTTCCCTCTACTTCTCTTCCAGATCCAGGGAGGAGGACGGGAACAGGGCTCAGCCAAACTGCAGCACAAAGTTCTGCCTGATGGAGGAGGGAAGTTTATATGCTCCTTGCAACAGAAGCCAAATGAAACTACTCAGTACAGCAAATGCTTAGAAATATATGTGAAGGGACTGCTGAGCCAGGAATGAGAGCTTCAAAGGAATTGCATGGGGCCAGCACACAGGGCATTGGCCTAAAGCCCATTTCAAATGGGTGTTGGCTTAGAGAAACTGTGCTGCTACTCCAGAAAGTGCTGGCCTCAGAGTGCTACAGAGAGCCCACTAGAAACAATCCTCACACTACCTTCATTCCTTATCCAAACAGGATGATTATGGCAGAATGCACAGAAACTCTTCTGGAGGACAAATCTGTGTTGCTTAGTGTTCAGTGCACTCGTGTGTTTCTTGGCCTACCATGTGATGGCAGCTGCTCCACAGAAGGTGACAGCGACACCAAACTTTACTGGAAGTTTCTTCCAGCAGCTGTTGTCTGTCTGTCTCCCCCCAGCCCAGCCTCTCCCAACACCTTTGGGACTCACCCGTTGGTTTTTACGAAGCTGCTTTCCTTTGTCAGACGTGTCCCGCAAAGAGAACCAATTGAGAATTACATCTTCTTCCAGAATTTCCAGCTGGTAAAATGTCATCAACACCTGCATCAATTAGAAAAGAGCAACAGGCTCTCTATAAACTCTTTTGGGACTAGCTCACATCCAAGTACAAAGTTTGCACGTAATCTGTGTCTCTCAGCTCCGTCTTCACCAGAAGGCACTCAGTCTGCTTCATTTTCCTTCTACTGTTAAAAATAACCGTGATTCTCCTACCAAGCCTTATGTTCCTGACAGATATTGTGACACATAATGAGTCAAAGTTCAAGCTCCATCAGCATCAGCTCTGAGGATGCTGGGTAGGACTGAGAGCAGTGGGCAATGAGGGGTCAAAGAGGACATCAGTTCAAGACCTAAGTTCTCTTTTTAAACCAACCCAAACACCATCCCCAAAGCAGATCCAACACGCAACTGATGCTGGCTCACATTCAGCAGTGACACGTGCAGAGGAGCATGAACCTGTCCAGCTGTGCCCCTCCTCCTGCCAGCTCTCTCTCTGCAGTGCCTTATGGCAGGTGTCAAAGCAATTGGTCATTGCTCAGCTCAAGCCCCTGCCCTGCGAGCGAGGGAGAGAGGCCATCAGGCTTTCTCAGGGTGCCTTTGTGCTCAGGCAGAGCAGGCACTTTGCATCGGCCTCCTTGCAGCAGAGCGCTAACAAAGCTGGCTGCCAACTCCAAATATAAAGTGTCACTTCAATTCCCAACCTCTAGGGAAACTCAGGCCCCTAGAACAATGGACACATGCCAAACAATTGCTGTAATTCAAGGACATTTTGGCTCACCAAACTGAAGGCTTTTGGCTCCAGTCCTAAGTGCTTTGCCATCAGCCAGAAGCACTGGTAGAAGTTAGGATTACTCTTTTTTGAGGAATCAAGAGTTAAGCAGGCTCTAGGAGAGCTCCTCCAAAACAGACAGGGGTTTCCTGAGTTGCTGCTAAAGGAGCCTTGTAATCCAAGTCAAATGGTTTCCATGTGATAAGGCAGACAGAATGTAGGGACAAAATATTTGTAAAGGATGGTGAGGAGAAATATATGAAAATTCTCAGAAGTAGGGAGACAGATAATAAGCCACATGACAGCTTTCCTTTACTCCCTATTTCATAACTAGCTCAGCCTGGATAAAATTCCACTTTTATTCCCAGCTTTTGTGTTTTGCACTCCAAAGTAGGATAAACCATTTAGCAGTGAGATCCCAGGGACCATGGAGAGATAAATGAAGAGAAGCTCTTCCTAGAGCGAGTCTCTGGCCTCGCCTCTTCCAGTGTCACACAACAAGGGCATCTATGTTGGAAGCTGCAAAATAATAGCTCCCCACAGGCTGCAGGCTGGTAATTAATACTCACCCTCAGCTGTGCTCCCTCAGAGGCACAGGCAGACACAGAACTATTTTTTTTTTTTTTTAAGAAATTGTTATAAATGGATTTTCTACACACCCTCTCCACTGAGACTCCAAAATTCTCTCCCTTAAAGCAGAGAGGTGATGATGCAAATAGGATGCATTCTACTGTGAATCTAGCAAAAACAGGTTTGGGAGAGGATACTCACTTTAGCTATCGATGTGCAGAGACTGTCATGTTCCAAGAAGAATTCCTCAATGGCACATAAGGCATTCAAGTGATCTGATGCTCGTTTTATGTAGTTCTTAAACAACGGGGTCCAGTTCTTCAACAGCTGCAGGGAGAAAACACAGAAGAGCTCCTGAGCTGAGATGGATGGGTGCACTCAGCCCTGTGTCTCAGCTGTGATACACCAAGTGACCCAGGGAAGCATTTTATGAAGCTATTCAGCTAACTACTTCAGGTATTTGACCCTCTCTGTCCATGAAACAGATAATATTGAGTCTCACATGTGAGAAGAGAACCTGGTTTTACTAAGCTTTCAGAATATCTATTAGCTTTCCTGTTTTTGCCTCTCTAGATGGAATACCAGATCATCACAATGAATGTTGTTCAATGTAGTCTATTGTTCAAACAAAATCTCTTCACTGCAGACTGATAAGGAGAGATACCTACATGTTACTCACAGCCTCCCCCCACAGAGCAGCTGACATTTCAGTGGAATTTTCCTTCAAAGCAGAAGGACGAATAAGGAAACATAGAAAAAGATAATGCCAGGTTAATTACCAGCTGAGTAGAACTGAACAGTGAAAAACAACCACCCCTAAAACAAGAACATGTCAGAGCAGCCCCTAAGTGCAAATCACACATTTGCTGTGTGCCCAGAGGCTTGTTTGGATCCTGAAGCCTGCTGCAGGGAACAAGTGGGAAGGATAAAGGACAAGAAGTTGTTACACTATTAGTTGTTCTCTCCTCCAAGGCTTATTTTTCTTGAAGTCTTAAGTTTAGTGATTTTAGTGCTGCCTCTTCAAACAATATTTCTGAGTCCCCCACAGCTCTTTCCCTTGTTGTACATATCTGGGAAATATGCAGCAGGGAGCTCTGCAAAGCAGCACAGACTGACCTGAATCTGGGATAGGAGGTAATAATTAGATCCCCATCCACAAAAAATTTAAAAGGTATCAGAACTTGGATAAGATACAAAAATTCTTCTTTGGCCACATCATGACCTGACCATCCTACAAAAGCATTGCAGGAAATTAAATCAGAGTTCCACATCTTTTTAAATGGAGTAATTGAACAGCAGGTGATCCTGGAACTACACCCCTGACATGCCTGCACAGATACACAGGTCTGCTGTGCCTTCAGCAGTGTCTCCTTACAGAACAAATCTGGTCTGTTTTGAAGGGAAACTGGCAATTCACAGGGGCTTGGGGTGTGATGAAGAAGCTTTGAGTCACCTAAATTTGGGGTTAATCAGCATTTTACTGACCAGGATAACTGTTAACAGGCACAGACCTGGGAGAGGGAGAGCTCCAGGACACACAGCAGAGCTACAACCCAGGCTATGGGGATAGTCCAGGCTGGTGTGGGCCACCAGAGACAGCCTCAGCTAGGAAACAGTAACAGGGCTCATCTACTCTGTAGTACTGCACTCCATCACCTCTGCAGACACAGCTGCTATGCAACCCTGCTGGAACTTGCATGCCTCAAGCAGAAACAAAGAAGAGGATTACTCCAAGCAAACTCATCTGTACAGTGTTACACTGACTGGTTTGAGGCACAACAGTAACAGCACAGAATGATCCTGATCATCATGGTATGACAATAAAACAACTGAGGGTTCTGTGGCATATTTATAGGAGGTAATGCTAAATACTCTTCCCTCCTCTACAACCATCTCCCCATTCTTATTACTACTGGATAAGAAAGTTATCCTACTGGAAAGTTTATTCCAGGCTAAGAAACACTTTGTAATACCTTTCTATTAACACCTTTAAATCATAAGCAGGCACAAACCTAACCAGAAGCTACTGAGTTTCTGAAAGCAGGTTATTTATACAGAAAACACTCACAACCCCAGGACTCAACTCAGCGTGCCTGCTGCTGGAAAAGGGAAAGAAGAAAAAATATACCATGTCAAGTTGAGAACATGCACTGCCCTGTAACTAGTGCTGGTGGGGGTAGTTAGACCACAACAGCATTTGGGCTGATCACCATAAATGGCTTCAGTGACAGCAGAAATCCATTTGGTCTCCAAATAAGCAATCCCATGGTGTGTTCACATGCACTCCATTACAGAATCCCAGTTCTGGGAAAGGTCTGTAGTTCTAGGAAAGGTCTATTTCTGCACGTTCTCTGCTTTACAACTTGCACAAGAGCTGAACGAGATGTCTGACACACATCAAACTGGATACCTCTATTTGTCAAGCCTCCATGTTTCATCTGAAAAAAATACCCATGGGCATATCCTTTACCAGATGCTTGTTTCCTAAAATTGCTGCAACACTTCAGAGCTTCACGCTCAGGGGCCAGCACTTCAGACCACGTAGTGTGGTTTCAAGTCAAATCATACATCACAACTATGGCATTCCCACAATTTCCCCTCCTGAGCTGCCTGGGACTGCTCTACCATAGGTTTTATATAAGCAACCCATCTTATTTCAGCATCTCTTGGTCAGAGTTGAGCTACAAAAAGAGTGAGAAACATAAAACAGGTCTGTAAGGTTCAGTGGGCTCCTGATACCCATCACTCTCAGAATGCAGGTAGCCCCATCTCACACAAAATAACATTTTTCCATAACTACTTCATCATGAGCAGCTCTCAGCCCAAAACTGCTATTGCCTGAGGCAGTTTTAGCTGCAAACTTCAGCAACAACTATTTTCATTATGTACTAACCTATACCAAGCCTGTGCTTGGGATTTGCAGAGTGTAAATAAGAATTAGTAAATTAATGGAGTGCACTTTTTACTAACCAGGGAATTGCAAGCTGCAGAGAAGCCACTGTTCCAGATGCTGTACAACTTCTACCTGAAGAGCTGATCTTTGCAGAGCACTGCTGGTAAATACAAAAAGCTGCTGCCTCAGAAGAACAGTGATGTGTGTTTAATAACCTTTGAAGGCTGGGTCACTACATCTATTAGAGGTATATCTCACCCCAAATACTGGGTTATTGTAACAGTGACAAACACCATAAGTGTAAGTGAACACACCTGTAGCTCACCAGGACACTGTGATCATGCTGAATGCAGTGCAGAAAGCCAGCACAGCAATCCTCAGCACAGTGAAGGATTCTCTAAGAAACTTTCTGGTTGTTCTTTACAAGGGAGAATCTGGAGAAAGTGGCTGCCATGATGGTCAATTGGTTTGACACCTGGCTCTATGTGATAAATCTAAGGGTAATTTTTTCATAAATGAACACAATTTCCTGCCTAGACAAATGCCACCTGCCCATGACATGACACATGGCCACTCTAAACATCACATTTTGATTATTACTAAAGCATTAGCTTTCCTTTGATGGCAAAGATATGGACAAAGTTACCCAGAGAAACTCTTCACCTACTACCACTGTCTTCATCTTCTAGGGGTATGGGGCAATTGCACAAAACTTTGTGCATTTATATGCTTTACCCCAGACTAGAACGTCTTCTGACTGGGTGCCACAGTGAAATTCTCCTTTCTCACTCATGCTACAGTTAAGAGCCTAATCTGAGAGACCAAGAGATGCCATATCCCAGCTGGGATTAAAAAAACCCCATCCTATATAGCTACCAATTCCACACAAGCTGTTGTCTAGATGAACTGCTTTCCACTCAGAATCTAACACCGGCTCCAACATCTTCTTCAGTCCTCCTCCTTCAATTCTCTTTTCTAGGACAGGACATGCTATTCAAGAAAACAGTCTGGAAAAATGAACAAAAGCAAGCAGAATTTGAACAGAGGGAGCAGCAAAACCTCACTAAGCCATCTGAAGAACAGATCAGTTTACATGGATGTTTTCTGCAGAAGGCATCTCCACATGTCCAAGAGGTGAATTAAGTAGCATGCTTACACCTACACAAAGGAGAATTAGTTTTCCACCCTTTCCCATCAATTGAAAGCACATACTTCCTCAGAGAAAGGATTATGAGGAAGTCTAGTGTTCCTCTCAATCTCCTAAAAAAAAAGTAGTCCTAAAAAAAAAATTAAGTAGTCTGTCCCAAACATGTGTCAGACCTATTCATTCTTAAGAGCATTTTCAGAATCTGTAGTTTGCAAAGTCAAATACATAAATGGACTGTAACAAGGAGACAAAGATACTACAATGACTTCAGCTTGGGTGAACAAAACCATTAAGAGAAGACTGTCTGCTTTTTAAAACAGGTCCTACCCTACTTTTTCTGCCATAAGGCAGGAAATTGAAATTGGTACACCCAACTACACAACCCATGTCCCTAGCAATAAAGAAGAACTTTATCTTTGCACAAAGACAACAATAGTGTGCCTTGGCATTTGGCTGGAAAAAAAAATTGGCACCAATTATGGTATGCAGTAAAATAAGACCTTGGAAAGGATCCCAATGGGAGAGGAGTGCTCCCCATTGCCCCAGGGACAGGACTTGAGATGGATTGAAACTGGGTTGCTGGAATTGAAGCCTGTAAAGACATTCTAACAGACCTCCTCTCTTCTCTTTTACAAATTATGCACTTCTACTGTGTCACACAGGCAATAGAAACAACCACAGGTACTGAAGTAGAGCTCCCACACCTACAGTCTCAGCTGAGCTCTGTCAAACAGGAACAACAGTTTCAGTTCATTTTTATTTCTATAGAAGACAAAGATGCTCATGAACTCAAGGAGTTCAAGTGGCTCCAGGGTTAAACAAAAGGGATTTCTCAGGCAGGAACTACCTAGGGCACACAGAAAGACTGTTACACACTAGGAGACAAGCCCAAAGAAGAGTAAAATGGAGCAGGACTCACAGGAAGTAACGCTGAGAAATAGTTCTGGGAGTCCAGGTTTGCATCCAGCTGCTGCAATGGGAACTCCAGGATCACTTTACTGAGCACCTGCATCATCTCCTTCAGGCTAATGTTATATGCATACCTAAAATTAAAAAGGCAACATTTCAACATTTCACACTGTCTGATCTCGGCAGACTGTGGCTATTCACAGAGATGGAGCAGAAAATCTGATTTTCATATTCTTATTTGTTTATTTGGTTTTCCAAATATTCAGATAATAAAATCACTTTGGATTGCATCAGACTCTGCATAAGGCCATAAGTTCTGAAAATCTGTTATCACAATTGAACAAGCTGCTGCAGGGACAGCACCCTCACATTTAGCAGAGTGCTGTAGGAATGCTCTTGCACAAAAGCAAGCACACAGGTTTGGATTTGAGAAACACTAAATAAAAGGCACTCTAAATACGTGTTGTAGACTTGCTGCTGTAAAAATACTGTGCACAAGTCACACCACAGCACAGCCCCAGCTGCAGGCAGCTGGCTGAATGCTGCAATGCCCAGAGCAACAGACCCTGCATGAACTTCCAGGCAGTCGTGCCAAGAACTGGCCTTTTCTCTTCAGTCCACAGTTATTCAGCAGCAATTCAATCTCTTGTTACAGAGAGGGGGCAGGAAAAGCCTAACCACCAAGGATGCTAGAGGTGCAGCTGGTGCTCCCCATCAACTGCTGCTGTCATTCAGTCACGATATCTAAGCTGCATTTCTCATGCTCCTTACTGATAAAATGTCTAGCAATGGGAATTCACGTGGTTTCTCCTCTTCTTTTGACATGCCTGCTGTCAATCCCTGCTGTTCAGCAAAAGGGACAATATCCCTAAGGACACACCAAGGACCCCTAAGGACATCCCCAACTCACTTGAGGGAGTTGATTTCCAGGACCAGGTTGTCACAGGAAATGTTTTCTTCTTCACCCCTTTGTAACGTACCCAGAACCTCGTTCTGGAAAACTAATGAAAGAAAGGACAGGCACTTAGACACCAGGGAAAAGCACAGATTTCCAAACTGCTCATTACTGAAGGAATGATGCCCTTCACAAAAAAGGCATTCTGACACAGATGTTTATTTGTTCTCTGAACACTGACACAAACCCACAGCAACTATACTTATAAATAGTGGGATATAATTCAAACACAGGAAACCACCTACTACATGTCACTGATCTATCCACAGAAACCAGTACAAAGCTATTTACCTCTGCAGCCTTTTAGAGCAGAGTTTCTATTATACTTTCACAATCTAGCCTTTCCTACTCAGACAAACCTCATCTTCCCTAACTGAAAGTACTAATTCAAAACTAAAATTTATTGGTTTAATTTCCTTTGAGGCGATATTCCAACATGAGAAAGTTTTTGCGTTTTTCCAATTTGGCCTGAATCTCTTTCTAATCCAGGTAAGATTAACACAACAAAACAGAAAACCAAAACATCTCTGCCTAAAGAGGAAACTCCTACAAGAACATTTACTTCTCCAGAGTGATTACAGTTCTAAGCTGTCCATACAGAGAAACTCTAGTGGACCTTCCCATAGTCTCTAAAATTAGGCAATGACACTGCCATTTAAAGAGACAACTCAGGGAGGCTCTTTCATGAAGGTCCAGTGATGAGGAATGAGGAAGATGGAGACTCTTTGCTAGTTTCTTATCCTTGACTGCTCTGGGTTAACCCAGCAGTGATACAGGGAATATTAATGAACTCTGTAGAAAATGCAGGAAGTGAGATCAGGAAACAACATATCACAGAGGTGCACAAATTTTCCAACACATCCAGAGAAGGCAGCACAAACCTCACACACTGCAGTATCTAAAGAATCACTGTACTTCTTCAGAGCCCACCTCACCTTTGATGTCATCCAGCTGAGGGGAAGCTGCCCGACTGTCTGGCTCCTCAGAGCCCATGCTCAGGTCACTGTCAGATTCACTCTCTTCCTCTGAGGGCATAGCTGGGCCTGAGCAAGGACAAGATGCAGCATTCAGCACTCAAAAGCTGCAACCATCATATGCCATGAGGAACCAGGTGTCCCAGGGACTTCCCAACTTAGTCAGCAACTATCTGCAAGGAAGCTTCTATTTACAGGTCCAGATGATTAGATTTGCTGCAGAGGGAAAACTACAGCAGGCACAAGGATAATGGGATTTTTGGGAGTCTGCAGTCAGACAACAAAGGACACGGACAAAAGCAACTGCATTTTGTGCAGCATGCTGAGTCACAATGGAGCAATGTCAGCAGACACTGCCACTGGCAGGAAGAAAGCCAGCAGCACCTGGAATAGCCAAAGTATATTCCCATCTGAGGGAGGGGCTGGTGCCCCATAGTGCAGCATTGCCAGCACAGACAGCTCTGTGTGTTAGTGCAAGGCAAATATCTAACAAACACCTTCCACAGAGCACAGGTAGAGAGAATCTGGTCCATGACCTGCTTTTAACTCTCACCTTCCCTGCACACATAGCTGTTATCTGGAGCCAGTCTGCTTCACAAGGCCCAGGTCTTCCTCTAGACACAATCACCAGCATCCCACTTGGCTGGTTTCCCCAACACACACCTGTCTGCTCAGCCCCAGATGACCACACTAAACTTCTCCTCACCCCATAGGCTTTGCCTCTGCTCTTCTTCATCCTCTTCATTCTTGTCATCTGCTTTCCAGAGATAGCCTCTGCCCTCTGAGCCTACATCCTTTTTATTGTAACCTGGAAAAGAATCAGCAATCAGAGTGTGGACCTAGCAGATCTGCTTACAGGCAAACCTGAAATAGACTGTATAACCTGCATGTCACTGCCCCTACAGAGCCTTCATCAAGAGGGAGCTGGGACTCCTGCAGATGCACATGGATTTCAGCTTTCATTTCCTCACATGCCTTAACAAGTGACTTACTCCTTCTTACAGCAGCAACATTTGGCAGACCATGTTTAGATCCCTTGACAAACCCACACTGTAGCAACAGCACTTCACAAGGACAAAGCCCTTGGACTCAGCTGAGTATCCTTGCTTGCCCTGATGAAAACCCATAGGTTCCAGGCTGAATGCAGCTCTAAGCTCCATCCTGGCACTGCAGTGTCTGGAATGATGCTGGTAAAGACCCAGAAGATCATGGAAGACAAACCCTTCTGCACAGCTTTAGTGCATGGAGACAGAGACTCTCATACCTTTCAGTTTCACTTTGCTCTCCTTGTTCACACCAGAATCATCACTGAACTGGTCATCATCCTCTTCCTCCTCATCTGGGGGGTGCAGAGAGATCACTGTTCCCTCAGAGAGGGTGATGCCAGGACCTACTACTACCTGAAAATATGTGAAACACATCTTAATAACAAACACTGTGACTGCCCCCTTGTACCTCCACCAGCAGCTGCAGACAAGCTGTCACTAATAAGTGTAACTGAAGACACCAGCACTGCCACTTTCTATATTATACTGCCCCAGCCAAGCAGAGGGAAGAAAAGGGTGTGAGCAGTAGCACAATCTCCACCTCTGCAAAAAGGCTTGGGGCAGCCCTGTGTTCTGGAATAGTACAGTGTAAGATAAGTGACCTGCCAGGAGGGGCAGAAAGCAGAACAGACATAAATCAGCTCACCTGAGAAGAGAGGACACAGCGGGGCTTTAGCTTTACTTTCTCCTTCACTTCAGCCTCATCACAGATAACAGAATGGTGGATCTCCACGTTATCTGCTATGTGCACTCGGTCCCACAGAACAGCTCCATCCAAAGTCACTTTATCACCTGTTACACACCACCAAGTACAAATATGTTGAGGAAGGCTGTCTGGTGCTCTCTGACACTGCTGAGTCTTACTAGGTTACTTAAGCCTTACATCTTACTGACTCCCAACCCCCTTGATGCATGATGGATGTTAGATGATAGGGGAAGAAACAGCTCATGAAAATGGGGACAGATGTCCCTCATTTGCAGGATGGTGGTGGTTGATAACTCTAGATCAGTAAAGGCCATGCATTCTCTGCTGCTGAAACAACTAATTTGCATGAAATACTTTCCAGCTTCATTATGGTACCCTGGAAACTTTAATCTATTTCCTCTGCTGGAGAACCAACCTTGTCTCTTTTCTCCCCATTAGCAATCAATCAGTACCCACCTATCAGTGCAAAACGCACTTTAAAAACTGAATTCCAGCAAATGTGTGCCCTGGCCTGGCACGGCTGGCACATCCCCCCCTCCTGCACTCACCCATCCTAAAGTGAATTCCAGCATATGTGCCCTAGTCTGGCACATGCTCCACTCCTGCACTCACCCATCCTACAGTGAATTCCAGCAAATGCGTGCCCTGGCCTGGCAAGGCTGGCACATGCCCCACTCCTGCACTCACCTATCCTGCAGTTCTGCCCAATAACGCTGTTGGTGATGGAGCAGTTGCTGCCAATGACCGTTCCCTGCCCGATGAGCACGTTCTCCTCCAGCACGCTGCCGTGGCCGAGGCTCACATCCACCCCTCGGTAAATGTTGTGTTTAGAGTGGGTGTAACTCTGGTTCTTGTCATCAGTGAAGTTCATCTCAGGAGTGAGAGGATAAACCCAGCGCCGGATGATGTCAGAGCACACAGCCTCGTACATCAGCAGGTTGCATATATGAGCACCATACTCTTCTGTCGTTACATGCATGTGGATCTGGTTCCCCAGGACCTGGCAGACAGGCAGAGGTACATCAGAGGGTTCTCTAAGGCAAAGTAACAGGATCTCCCTTGTAACAACCGTCTCCTTACCTCCTCATTCACCAACAGGCCACGCACAAAGTCATCCCGTGTCTGGTAGTCAAAGTTGTCTGTGAACAGTTCAGCCACCTGCCAGGAATAAAGTACATGGAAATACTATAATTAGAGCCAAGTTATACAATATAGGAAAGTGATGGTCTTGCCTTGAATAAAGCTGTGACTTCTTCTGCTAGGAATATTGACCCTCCCATCTCCTCCCCCTACTACTCCTGCAGAATCAATTAACAGATTCTGATTTCAAAAGGGGCAAGACATTGCTTTAGCATTTCCAAGCAGTTTTCCCAGCCTCACTTTGTAGTTTCACCCTCAAAGGAAGGCTGCAGACAAACTTTATCAGATCTGGAAGATATGTTAGCGAGCCTTGGTGAGCCTTAGCTGCAATAACCCTGAATGTTACCCTAACATGGGACCAGCTTCAAAGTATCGACACTTCTCCACAGCACAGCCACCACCTCTGCTCCACAGTTATTATATCCAAAGGGAAATAACTTATTTCCTGAAATAGTTTCATTCTGTGCCAAACCAGCCAGTGTCTGGATGCACCCACCATGTAGTTCTGTCTGGGCTTGAGCAGTGGGTGCCAGAAACAGATTGAGCTCCCATGTGTTCCATACAGCAGCAGCACTTGATCACCCAGCCCTCAGCTCAGCCAGTTCTGTTTCCCAAACCTGGTACTCAGGCCACACACACCCTGCACACCAGCAGTACCAAGGGAGCAGTGCAAGACTGAATTTTGGACCCTTGGAAGGGCAGGGCTCACCTGTGGAGAGCAGATGCTGATATGACAATCCAGCAAGTCATGGCGCACCTCAACATTCTCAATAGAGTTCTGAAATAGACTCTGAAAGGGGAAAAAATTCAGGTGACCTGAGTGCCTCATGCAGTATCAAACCTAAAAGCCTTCTATAAGGCAAGGGCAGTACTCACTGAATTATTAAACTAGCTGAAGCTCTGAGGATCAGAGAAATCTACAATCTACACTAGACCCAATCTCAGTAGGCACAGACTGACCACACAAAGAGCTGAGCATCAGCCAGCAGAGACTGCCCCTGCCCCTAGACAGTGCAGGTCTCCCAGAAACACCTTGTACCTCCAACAATCACTTTTGATGAGGTTCCTTACCTCTGGGAGTCTCTGGGAGCTACAACTGTACAAAAAACCACTGATAAATCCAAATACAATTTTTACAGCTGAGGGTCAGTTTTGTATTGTTGCATTTTGTTTCTTCTGGCTTTTCCTTTTTTGTTTTCTATGGTGGTTTGTACTTCCATTTGAAGACATGAAATAACCTCCTGATTACTGATGTGGGGATGAAAATATTATACAATGATGTGGGGATGAAAATATATATACAATATTGTATATAATATTATACAATATTATACAATACAATATTATATCATACAATAGTTATGAGTTGAAGAAAGAATCTGGTCCATCGATCTCATGGAGAAAGTGCTTTCACAGACATTTACAGAGCATTTACTACATTATTAGGTGAACAAACAGGTAAAAGGTGGTGTAATTCCACCCCATGTCTCAACAATACTTCAAAAAGGAAAGGGCTGTTAAACAGTGGAATGGACTGCCCAGGGAGATGCTGGTGTCCTACCCTTGGAGGTGTTTGAGAAATGACTGGATGTGCCATGGTCTAGTTGATAATGTGGTGATCAAAGGTTGGACTCTGATCTCAGAGCTCTTTTCCAGCCTAAATGATTTGATAAAAATGGTCTATGTATGGTAGTGGTATATGCACCCCAAACTGGGAGTCCCTGCGATACCACAAATCATCTCCCTCCCTTGTTTTATATCATGGCAAGGAAATAAGGGTCAAAACCTGAACTCTGAGAAATTATCTGCCTCATACTCAAACTGGAACGAGGCACAAACATGCGTGTCCCAGCATGATTTCACCAAGCTTCAAATAAAGATCAAGGGGGGAAAAAGCCATTTACCCCAAGTTACTTCCTATCATCTGCTCCTCCAGGAGGAGCAGCTAGGACAGCTCCCCAGCCCTCACTCAGGGAGGATTTCCCTGGGTGGGCTGCCTCACTGCCACAGCCCTTTCCACCTGCCAGGCTCCAGACGCACCATAGGAAAGCGGAATCGCTTCAGCCCCTGCGTTCTCTGGTAGTGAAGGACACGGTTTGTGGCACTGTCCATAGCAATAACAATGTCATCCTCCTTGCACCTGGCGTGGTGGCCAGGCGAGGACTCCTTGAATATCATCGTCATCACAGACACATTCTTTTCCATCTTACGACGCAACCTGAAAAAGGAGGGCACAGCTATGAGAACACTCCTCAGAGAGCTACTCCTGCAGCACATCAGGCAAGATTCACCCTTCCAGCACCTACTTGTGTTCCTCCAGGGCTTTGGATATATTGAAGTTGGACACTACGTCGCCAGTGACCAGGATGAAGTCAGAACGCACGAGGGACTTGGCGTCCACGTCGCGCAGCACGTCCCCAAGGGAGCGGTACAGGTCCGAGGTGACAAAGCGCACCTTGTTGGGAGACGTGTGCCGGCACCACTTGGATTTTCTGGAAGAAGGGAAAAAAACCCATCAGGAAGGCATAAAGAGGCTGTTCCCACAGTGTCCCAGTGTGTACCACACCTATAAGGGAGTGCTGTGACAGTGAGCCCACTACTGCCAGGCTCAGGTACGCTCAGAAGGGGAACTGAGGAGCAGTCCCACAACACTCAACCCTTCAAACACTGCACAACCGCCCTCCTACACAGCAGGGACAGTCCTTTCTGAGATATGCTGGGAGACCACTGCTGAAAGGGTGTCTCTTACAGTTTTCATATTAATCAGTGAGACCTCTGAGACTTGTTGGAGGGCAGACAAACACGTTCCATGATAAAACTGAAAAGAGTAAGAGATTCTTACTGCAAATGCTCTTTTATCTCAGCTGACTTCCAACAGCAGAAAACAAAGGTTTCTTCCACTCCTGTTGCTGTTAGGAACTCCAAGGTATAATCAATCATGGCCACATTTGCCATAGGTAAAAGAGCCTGAAAAAAACCAAAACACTATAGAGATAATTGAACAAACACTCAGTACCCCAACATCAGAGACAGCCCCTTCCAGCTTGGGGATATAATATCATCAATAGTACCAGAAACATAACACAAGTAACTGCCCCACCAGGTTTTATAAAAATCTTTTGGAGTTGATCTAAACAGCAAGAGCTAATTTGTGATCTTCCAGTGGCAGATCCTCAGTTCAGAAAGGAAGGCATACAAAAGTGAAGTTATCACTGAAAACTGTTCAAGAAGACTCAGAAAAATGACAGAGACTGGAAAAGTGCTGATTCCCTGACTCAGGCTTTAACTGCTTCAAGAAAAACCTGTCAGACATGAATGATGAAGCCATAGTAATATGAGTGTCCAGAATTAAACAAGGGGAACAAAACCCCAACCTAAAGTGAAGTGAGTACTCTCTTGACTTGAGATTCAACTCATTCTTATTAAACTGAATTACTGAGTCACACCTGAGTGATGGTATACCATTCCTCAATTCAGTTTTGGGGCTGTTTCATTTCAGGCCTGAGCTCGCGTGTATAATTACAAGCACCACCAACACTTAATCAGCAAACGAGGTGAGATAATTATTTAGACTTAAAGTCTCCAGAAGCCTTTTATGTTCTTTTAACACACAGCCTTTTGAGATGGATAATTAAAGCACTACCCCCATCCATTTTTCTGGTCGTATTCTTTCACGCATTACAGCTGGCAAGGGCCAAGATTTCGTTTCCTTACTTTATCAGAAACAAGCCTATCCAAACCCGCTGCCGGTCCCGCACCAGCCGCAGACCAGGAGCCGGCAGCGCAGCTCCCACGCCATATGGAAAAGCGCAGAGCCCGACACAGCAGCGATCGATCCTCGCCGCCTCCCCAGCTGGGGACACGAACTCCTGCGGCCGAGAGCTGCCGGAGCGCAGGAGGGCGGGAGAAGCCTCTCCTCCTCTCGACCCAGCCCGGCCTCCCGCCAGACCCCTGCGCGCCCCGGCCTCCCGGGGACAGTGCACACCGGACAGGCGGCCCCGGAGGCGCCGGCGCGGCGCGGGCAGCAGCACCCAGAGGGGATTTCTCACCCGTGGCCGGTCCTTGGAGATCGGGAAAAAGCGGCGGTTGAAGCTGTCGGCGACCAGCACGGCCTGGAGCGGCGGCGGCGGCTCCTCCTGCGGGTCGGGGCCGCGGGCGGACCCCCCGCCCGCCCCGCGCCGCGCGGTACCGCGGGCCGCCATCGCCGCACGCGGCCGCCGCCGCTTCCGCTTCCGCTCGCGACGGGAGCGGCAACGGGCGCCCGGCGGGGACACAACAGCGTGGGGCGGCGCGTCCCGCCGGGAGCGGGGCGGGAGCGGGGCGAGAGCTGCTCAGTGCCTCCCCGTCATCTCCTTCCTCCCGGCATCACCTCCGTAGCGAAGGTCCGCCGTGGCACGGCCTGAGGAGCGGGGAGAGGCGTTTCATCGCCGTCCCCCGAGTAGGGAACGGAGGTAGAGCAGCGCAGCTCCTTGCCATGGCCGGGCACGGTCGGGACTCGGCCTGGGGGAGGCCTGGATGTCCCCACAGACAGCCCCAGGTGGCCTCGGGGTGTGTGTAGTACTTTGATGTGACCCTGGTGGTGTCTGGTTTTGGGAACAGTGAAGTTTTCTGATACACTTCCTAGCAGCTACGTGTTTGTGCTGCGTTCCCAAATGCCCAGACGCTTCTCCTGCAAAGGACAGCCTTGATGTGAAGCAGCCCGTCAGCGCAGAGCTCACCCCTGCCATCAAAGCTGTCCCCAAAACCTGCAGCCCCTGAGGGACCCCTCAGAGCCCGCTCAGTGACCCTTCCACAGTGGATGGGATGAAAGGAGACGTGGTAGGGGTGGAATTTTTCTTCCCCTCAGCTCGATGAAGCAGCTGGGATGCTGCAGTGCTGTCTATCCCCCTGCTCGGACACTGTCACTTCCACGGATTCCCGATCCCCCCTGGCCATTCCTGCCCCAGTCCAGGCTCCATCTAGCACAGCTCTGATTGTGCTTCAGTACTATCCTGGTCCTCAGAAGGGGATGGGCCATGTACGGCCCTCAGCACAGAAAACCTGCCCTCAGCTGGGCCCTCTGCTGCCTTTCCCTGCCGCCGCTCCCAGGGCTGCAGGACTTGTCTGGCACAGTCCACTCAGCTCCGTCACCTGCTCATTTGTCACCGACGAAAAGCTGTGTGGTAAGCCTGCATTCAAACCCAGGAAAACAGGCTGAAAGACCTCCCTAGGGAGCTCCTAGCTGGATGGCAGCAGAAGGGCTACGGAGAGCCCTGAGCCTGGCATCAGGACAGCCCTTTCCAGTGCTGGCTGCTGCAGGAGCTGGTGCTCCCTGCCTTGCCCCGTTGTCACATTTCTGCTCCTCTCCACATGGCACAGGCAGTCACAGCCCCTGCTCTGTCACCTCACCAGCCTCTCTTGCTGCCCCCACAAATTCACCCACTGTGACACCCTGCTCTGGTCCTCACTGCTGTCATCTGCTACTGGGTGACAAGCCAAAGACTCAAAGAGTCTCAAATTCAATTGTGGTCTGAGAGAAACACAGGGCATTTGCAGCCCCACCTCTGTGGCAGGGCCTTTCCCAAGGGCGGAAGGTGACACGTGCTTATCAGCCCAAGGCACACAGTGTGGGCAGAGGGGAGGAAATTAAGGGAGGCACCACTTAACCGCAGACCTAGAGCAATAACTGCTCTCAAAACTGCCCCAATATCATGGGCAGTGCTGTACAGCCCCCGTGGCACTGCTGAGAGGTCTTTAGTAAAGGGAAGAAAGCTGTAACAGACAACATGCAGTATTCCTCCCCACCGACTGAATTGCACCTCCAGGACTGATGTAGAAAACAAAGTCTCCTCTGTCTCCTGAAGGACTCTGCAGCATTGGGTATTCCCTGAAATTTCCCTGAGCAGTTAAAATCTTCAGGCATCACTTAGGTGGTGCCATCTGTGCCCGGTGACTTGTGACTGAGCCCTTGCTGTGCTGCAACTTGCGGCTGAGTCGCTTGACCTTAGCTAGTGGTCTGGAAAAAAAGCAGCAAGGAGGGACACAGCAAGAAAGTAGAAATGAGCTGCCCATGGGAAGTAAATAATCTCATCTTTTTCAAAAATAGGTGTCTGCATACCCTTGGGAATTCTATTGCCCTGGCAGAGGAACTAACTCCAGAACAAAAGCTCCCAGATGGTTTCAGTCCAGGGGTTACAGCCTGAGGAGTGATCCAAGAGGTGGATTTGTCATTGCCTGAGAGCAGGACAGCTTCTTAATTCCTGCCTGTGTGGCACGAAGTGCATAAACAGCACCAGAAATCAGGTCTGATCCAGCCTGCACAGCCACTGTGTGTGTTGGGACCGGGCACAGAGAGGTTGACAGGGGAATCAGCAGATTATCTGGCTAATTACATCCTGTTCTCTCCAAATGAGGCGACTTTCCAAGACGTTGCCCTGGCAAATTGGCAAGAACAGGGGAAGACAAATCAAGGTAATTGCTAATGAACTAAACTCAAAACCAGCTTGATAAATATCCCTCAGGCTTTGCAGACACATTTTCCTTTGGTCTCACCAGCAACTTGCAGGCCAGCAGCACCAAGGCCAAACATTTTCTGGAAGCAATGTAATTCCAGGGGAGCTTTTAAAACTAAAATTACCTCATGCAAATTGAAATGAGATGGAACTGGGTTTGACTGGAGGTCTGTCAATCCCAGTATCCCACAGTGGCTGGGTAGGGTGGTGGGAAGACACAGAGACTGTGGGACTTTTCCTTGCTGCCTCATCCTTGGATATCCTGGAACAGAACACATGCCCTGGACAGGGCAGCATACACCAACTCTGGGAATGATGAGCCTGGTGGGGATGCTCTGCTTTCTGGGACATCTTTCTGATCCCTGCTCCTGCATTTTAAACCCTTTTATCTTTTCATTTGGTTCTGAGCAAATTTGGTTATTTCCTGGTTTTTCTCTCTGCAGACACAATGGCCCATGAGGCACCTCCAAGCCTTGGCAGGTAGCTCTGGGTCTGGTCCTATCTTAGACAGCTTTAGGGCCCCACAGGGGCTGAGTGGAATCAAGGGGTCCCCAGAGTGGTGAGACTTGCAATGAGGAGGATCACAGGAAATCTGCATGGAAGAACCATGTACCTAACACAAGGGTCATTTCCTCTCACATGTCCTGCCTGGTGCCAGCAGCTCTGATGCCCTTAGAGCATCCTTCTGTGCCTTCAGCAGAGCTGTGAGACTTCTGTCATTTCAGCTCCAGGTCAGGGATGCAATTAGTGCCTAAACTCAGCTCTTCTTGGCCCACTGCATGCTGGCAAGGAGCCTGGTTTGGTTGGGGCTATTCCCACACAGTGGCAGAGGTGACAGGGGCAGGCCATGAACCCTGGCACACAGAGCCCTGGGCACTCAGGGCAGTGTCCTGGGTGAGTCCTGCTGACGCTCACTTGGCAGGTCTAGAGAGGGATTTGCCTGCCCCAAGCACCCTTGGAGGAGCTCCTGGCCCTGGTAGAAGCGGTAGGCAATGACCAGGACAAGGACATTGTCCAGTCCTCTTATATACCTGAATGACTCTGTGCCTGACACAAGATTTACCTGAGCACTGAACCAAGTTCTGCAGGGAAAAATAAAACTGCAGACCACGAGTAAGTCAGTAAGCATGAAAGCCAGACAGATTCTACACCCCAACGTTTCTGCCTCCTTCCCTCCCACGCCCTGGGCTCTGGCCAAGCAGGGACAGCAGGGATACTGACTCACAGGCTATTCATCTACTCTTTGCTCATTTGGGCTTCTCCTGTGCTTCTCAGCAGAAGGTTTCTGCCAGATGAACTGCTGGGCCTTGTCCACTCTTGGCTCCTGGGCTGACAGACTTGAGAAGGTGAACCAGACATGAGGCCACCCTGTCTACATCCCCCTGGGTTTCCAGCTCCTCTGGGGTAGTGCTTGCTGAACTCCCTGGTATTCCTTTCCACCACATGTGCCCAGCATCCCTCACCTGCTAGCAGGGAGAATGCATTGCTGTGCCTCAGCTCTGGGTACCACAACTCCCTGTACTCAGCTGCTGCTGTACCAGCTGGGACCTGACACGAGACAGGAGCTGCATCAGCACTTCCCCAGCTGCCAGAATATGGAGATGGGGCTGGAGGGTCCATTTGCAAGGAGCAAAGCATTTGCAGCACAGGGGTGCTGCTGGTGGGTGTTCATGCCTGTCTCTGGATACCACACAGGTATGTAAAGCTGAGCAGGCTCCCCACAGGTGGCACAGGTCTCCCTGGAGGGACAGGGGACAGCAGAAGTGCCCCTCTGCTTACTTAGAGAAGGGACATCCTTGTGACAATCTGTCTGCCACTGACCAGCCCTGCCTGGAGCTCAGGAACCTGAAATGAGAGGGAAAGCCCAGCAAGGTCCCAGGGTAAACTTCTCTTAATTGGAACTTTTCCTGTTCTCAGGCTCTGCCCTCATACCACAGGCTGAGCAGTAGGATATACTGCCTTGGATATTTTAGCTGAGTTTCCATTCCAAGCCTTCTCCAGCTTCTCCTGCTTGCAATGTTTTTTCTTGCTTCACATGGCCTCGGCAAGCAATAGCTCCTTCCAGAGTTCTTAGGCAGCTCATGGATAAATTCTGTGTGATGTGATTAATCCTTCAGGACACTGCTTCCATTATCCCCCACCAGCAGCTCTCCTGAGGAGAAACACCAGCCCCAGAGAGATGAGACATGGTGATGCTCATGTCCAACACACAGACATGGTCTTGCCCAGTAACCGTGGTGCAGATGCAGGAGCATCTGTGTGCTGCCCTTCTAGTATCTCTGCTCATGCTCTGGCCCCATCCTCTGCTGACTCATCCCTCTGGTCACTCTGAGACACTGAGGAGACTTTGGCCATGGCAGGCACAGGCTCCTCAGTGAGCTCAGTGAGGACACCCTGTTCAGGGGAGGAAAATGAATCAGCGGCCATCTGAGCTTGGCATGTGCTCCAGCCACAGGGACAGCAGTCCCTGGAGGCAGCCACCCCGTGTGACTCCAGAAGCTGCTTAAGCCAGAAGAGCAAATCACATTTCCCGTGGGGGACAGTGCTGGAGCAGTCACAGGGACAGGCACTCCCAGTCACATGGGACTGCCTGAACACGAACACCCTGGAGCAAGGCTCCTCAGTCTGCACAATTCCCCTGCACTTTCTGAATTCCTTATTCACATACAATATTTTGCACTGCTGCTGCACCAGCAACGCCTCCTTCCCTGGAGTCTCTGGCCTTCAAACCCTACCTTAGTCCAGGGTTTACCCCCTGCTTTGTGCTCCTGTTTGTCTCTGCACTGAGCCATGTGAAGTGGGGTGGCAGCCTCTGAGCAGATTCTTTTTCCCAGTTCAGTGGTGCATAAGGTGGGAGGTAGCAGAGCTGCTTCCTGTTTCCCAGCTAACCCATTTCCAGCTCTGATATGTGTGGATATGTGTAGCAAGAGAAGCTGGGAAGAGCCCTCCCCAAGGAGATATAGCAGGGTAGCCCCGACAGGCTCACACTTCAATAATCTCTCCTAGGAAGAGATCCGTGGGCTGAGCCAGAGAAAATGAGGTGTGGGGCTGAGGAACCACAACCTTGGGACTGTGGAGATGGGCAGAGAAATGCCATATTGCACAGCAGTACAGGGACAAGGCCTAGTGTCACCTGCATCACGAGAAGGGAGCCCATGGTGCCAAGTCAGGGCTGCCAGGGGCAAGGAGGCAGCTCCCTGTTTCTAAATAGCCAGGGCAAATATCCAGGTTGGCTGGCCACTGTCTGACCCAGGCCCTCATTTCCAGAGCAATTTATCTGACTCCAGCCCATCCCTCCACTTCCTCCCACCTGGGGCCTTATGTCCCCAACACAGAGCAGGCACCAGCCAGAATTGTTGCTCTGTTCCTGCTCCCTTGCTTTGAGATGGGGCTGCTCCTCTCCTGTGCATTCCTCATCCCTCAACTTGTCCAGAGGAGGAAAAGGGTTCTTGCAGCATTCCCTTCAAAGCTGCCCCAGAAGATGCTGAGTGAGGAGGAGTCCATCCCTCTGCCTTCTCCCTGCTGCTGGCCCCAGATGCATCATTTCAGGAAGGAGACAGCTCTGCTTCCCACTGCCTGGTCTGCCAGAAGTGAGGGGGAGCTTTGATCAAGGCACCATTATCTGTGCTCTGATCGCTGCCTTTCCTGCAAGGCCCTGTTCAGAGGAGAGGGCACATTTCCTTTAACCCTTCTCTCCCTGCCAGCCTGGAGCTCCACAAGAGAGGCACATTTATTAGAACTTTCAGCCCAAAGGGCCTCACATTTCTAAGGAAGTCTGGGAACTGAGTCATGTTCACTAACTATGCCTTTTCAAGGATCCATTCAGTTGTTCATGCACCCAGGGTTTTGGTTTAGAAAATCTTTGTGCTGAGGCTGCCTACAGATCTAATTAATAGAGAGAATGAAGGCAAACTTTCTCAGGGGAACTCAGTGGCCCCCTTCCACCACATCAAAGCTGCTGAGAGATCACGTTATCTTGACAGATGTTGTATACTACAGATCTGGTTACTGAACTTATGTTTCCCATGGACTCATTCCAACACTTCTTTTAATTTGTCAGGGATATATTTCAAAGTGCAACATGCATATGGTTGCAGAAAAGTTGAAGGAAGTTGCTGATTAATGACCTTTTTCCTAGTAGTGTAGATGTGGTTGTTCCAGCTGTAGTAGATACCAAGGAAAGGTAATACACTGGAAAAGATAAAGTATCTTAGATTAAAGATTATTTTTTTCTGCTTCTTCCAAGTCAAAGCAATTAATAATGTTATAACACAATGTGCTCAGCCATGTGAGGAGAGTCTGTACCTAAGAAACATGGAGGAATTCATCTCAGTGCTCCCATCACTTTTCTGTCACATCAGTGGGAGTATTAGGCACAGGCAGCTGGGATGTTTTTTCTCTGGGAGCAGCTTCCCAGTCTCCCCTTGTCTGCAGCTCTCTCATTTCAGTGCTGGCTTGGGTGCCCTAAACAGATGTGTTATATCTACTTCTTTTCACCCTTTTGCAATCAACCACAATCTGAAGCACTGGTGATACCACCAATCACAAGCTTTGACACCTGCTGCCTTATAGTTATCTAAATTGTTTCTTGTCACAAACCTGAGATGAAATGAAATTATGATCTCCACCAGGTAGGAATAACCCCCCTCCTCAGAATTCAGACAGCTGCTGACCCAGCCAGACTTGATGAATGCTGTCAGAGCCAGTCTGGATTGCCTCTGGGGCTGTCTGTCCCCACTGGAGGGCCTCCACTTCCAAGGAGGGACTCCAGACAGGACTGCAGTGCCAATACTATATATGGGAATAAACACACTTAGCAGGACCATAATACTCAGCTTTGATCCCTGGTCCTTAGAGATAACAACAGCTCTGACCCCTGCAGTTCAGGGAGTAACAACCTCTTGGGAAGGGGCATCTGTAAAAACCTGGCTTGGACTTTGAAAGGATGTTTGCAATGACATAAGTGCAAAAGAGGGTAAAGGTAAGCCCAAGGTACCATGACTGCAGTAACTTATCCGTGCTGATGCAAGAAGAGAGCCCAGAGCTCTAAGTGAACAGGCAGCGCCCAGCTCTTCCCCCCACAGCTGGATGGTGCAGGGATTCTCCCTGCAGAGACATTACCCAGGCCTACTCTTACCTACAGGTGACACAGGTGTTCAGCCAGAAACTTGATCTAAATCCTATCTCTGCCTGCAGCCAGGACATCAGAGTGTTATCTGATTGATCTGATAAATACCTGCAGTAAAATCTGTTTCACACCATCTCTGTGCATCACTGCAAACACGTTGAGGAAACAGAAAGGTGACAAATGAACACTGAGATTTGAACTTAGTTTAGACCAGACTGTAGCCACAGTAAGTGCACTGCAGAGTGCAGACTCTGGCTCTTTTAAAGGCAGAGGAGGCAGCAGTAGGATTCACAAAAGCTGTACAATGCTGGAGCTCATTTTTCCCACCCACATGAGGAGCTGCTGTATTTTCAAGTCAGAAGCAGCAGTGATTGATGGTACATGTGCCTCACTTCAACAAGGAGTTGGGTCTGAATTGTGCATGTTTCTTTAGTTCAAACTATTCAATCTTTTGTGTTTAACAAGAAGCCAGAGGCTGCTCCCTCATGGGGAGGATCTTCTGCCCAGCAGTGGTTTGAGACCTTGCTCTGCTTTTCATACACTGACTCTCTTTTGCCTCTATCACGTGGTTCCCAGCAGTCACACATTTCTTAGGAGAAGGAGCTGAGCCACAATTTGGAGATGTGGTACAGTTATGGTCACATAACAAGCTGCTGACCACCCCAAGAATTCACCACTGTCTCCCTGCTCTCACCCTCTAATTGCATTCTGGAGGAGGAGGTCCTGATGCTTCAAGGGCTTTACATCCCTCAGCTCCCACGTGCTGCACTCCCAATCCTGGGGAGAGGGCAGGGGGAGTCTGGGCTATTTTCTGGTTGTCAGTATTAGGCTGTTTGTTATTCTAAGTGTTGTGGGGTTGTGGGGCTGTGCTTTGAATTAACCAGGCTGCAAGCTCTTGAGCTGATTCCACTCCTCAAGCACTGTTCTCATCCCTGCTGGGAGGGTTCCTGTCCTCCCAAGTCGTGATGGAGAGCAGCACACAGCAGCTGGAGTGCTTTGTTTCCAGTTGACCTAAGCCATGATTACACAGGGGGCTTTTCCTATTTGTAGCTCAGAACAGCTGGGGGACTGTCCCTGCCTGCAGCACATGGGACAGGCACATGACATGGCTCTGTGTGGCAAAACAAACCCACACCAGACATACGCCTTCCTTTTCAGGCATTTCTGCTGCCTCAACAGCCTCTAAGTTTCAGACTGACCAGTATTTCCTTCTGGGGGATCTTGACTGCAGGCTCCACCATGGCTAACCCAGGCTGTTGCCTAGGCTTTTCCCAAATTTTTTGGTGTCCCCCAATGACCATCCCCATGGTCCCACTAGGTGAAGCAATGAGAGGAGATTTGAACAAGTGCCATGGCCACCGAGACTGAGACCCAGCCTCCTTGTACTGTGGCTCTAATCCACAGCTCAGGGGCCAAGAGTCCACCAGGACCCGTACACTCATCCACCCCTCACCATGCCAGTCCCACACGACTGCTGTAGGGGCTGGGGTTAGCAATGCTAACAAAGGGGAGCATGGGGCTCCTGAGGAGCCTGGGGGCTGTGACAGCAGTGCAGGGTGGCTGTTGGTGCTCATGCAGCCCTTCCTGAGGAAGCAAAAGCAATTAGATCAGCAAAACAAGATGTACTCAGGGGGGTTGTCTGAGGAGCCCCCATGAAACCTTGTACTCTTTCTGGGAGGGGAAAGCAGGAGACAACTGTCTCTTCTGCTTTCTCCCCCAGCAGTAGAACAGAGCAAGTCTCCCAAGCCCTGACAATTACTCACGCTCCCTGGAGTTCCCATCACCTTGCTTTCTGAACACAGAACTGCCTGCCTTCCCCTGCAACCCCAAGCAGGAGTTTCCAAAAAACCCCAACTTCTTGCCCCCATTATCCCAGGGTGCAGCCAGGCCAATCTGGGGCTTGGCCACCCTGAGAGCTGGGAGAGCCCAGTCCCAGCTGCAGCAGCAGGGACAGAGCTGTGTTTGACCTGCAGCTTCCCCTTTTTCCCAGTTTTGAGCTGCAGAGCGACAATCCCAGAGGCCCAAAGCTCTCTGACCTTGGCTGTCCTCATTTGCTTCTAAAACTGGCTGATCACACTGGCGAGCTCCAAAATTGGCATCCCAGACGGCCTTTTCTCCACCATGTGGGATTCCATGCACCGCCAGGGGCTCCCAGGATTTTTAATTATTTTTCTTCTTTTTTGAAGCCTTTTTCATTCATGCTGTTTATGCTGTTTCCAATAGGACAGGGTGGCCCTCTCTCTACAGGCTTTTGGCTGTGTGCTTGCTCAGGCTGGCTCATCCTTCCCATGCACCTCAGAGGGACACCTGAGAGCATGGAGGCAAACACAAGCTGGCTGTATTTCCACTATGGAAAAGCCCCGGGGATTTAGGACACATGAGGAAACAGAGACCTTGTCTCCAGTAGTAGTGGCAGTCCCTGTAGTACCTTTTCCCATATGTAATGACCAGTTGAGCTGCCATCAACAAGCAGAGGATGAGAACAGGTGGTGAGAGAGCTGATGGCACCTCTGAACCGTGTCCTGGGGAAGGAGAGAGCAGCAGAGGAAGGTGTTGGATGGCACTGCTCTGCAGCATCCCCAAGACCCTTTGCTGGTAGGGTCACTTGGCAACAAATAGGAGATGGGGAGGATTTGGGGTAATGGGAGTGAAGACATGGCTAGTGGCAAGCTCCTCATCTGCTGGAAGGTGAAAGAGGTGATGTCTGTCCACGTCTGATTTGCAGTTCATGAACCAGGAGCTGCTCAGAGGAGCTGCAGTGTTGTGGGTGCTGGTAGAGAGAGCAGCAGGAGGCAGCACTTTGCACTTTTACACAGGGCTGTCACTGCTGCATCCACACATCGCTGTTCCACGGTACATGCTGATGGTGCCCATTCAGTGGGCTCTGCACAGCCATGTAAGCAGCCAACAAAAGGAAACCCACATCCCAATACTGGCCAGCCAAATGACCTTGGGCTGTGCCTGGCTCTGCTCTGTCCATGCAGCTGGAAGCAGTGACACTTTCACCTCAGTGCACCCACAGCTTTGTTTTCACAGAGGCAGAGGAGGGGTGGACAGAGGGTATTTTGCCCTGGCAGCAGACTGTGACCTTGTCTCTGGGAGCCAGTGGGAAGGTCATGCTGTGTCATGCTCTGGCCACCAGCTCTGGGTTTTGTGCTGTTTACACCAGTTCCTCCTGCCACAGCCTACGTATCACCCCAGCCATGGCTGCTTGGCCAACCCAAAAACTGTTTCAAGAAAGCAAACTGAACTGAACATAGCATTCTGATCTGGCTGCTTCCCTTTTCCATGCCCTGGCTTGGGGACAGTCCTGGGCTGCTTTTGGAGAGGGGTTAGAGGAGCTTTTCCTTGCGTGTCTCAGGCTAACCAAAGGCACTGCTGCACATCTGCAGACCATGGGAAATGAACCAGGGGTCCAGCTGAAAGGACCTAACCCCTAAAGCCAGAGTGGTATAGTTAGAATGCATCCCAGCCCGTTAATGCTCATCCAGACACATCTACAGCTTTTTTATCACAGCACTGTTTGTCTTTTCCACTAATTTCATCAAATAACCAGCCACACAACACAGTCTGCTGTGCCAGTGAGAGCAGGCAGGCTCCAGCCTGACCCAAGCTGCTGGCTTCTATCGATTACTCATTAGCCGTGGGTGTGGTGCAAGGCGTAGGAATCACAAAACTTGCTACCCGTGTAGGTCTGCACCAGCTTCTGGTCCCTGGGCAGTGCTTTGCCCTTGAATTGATCTTGTCCTTTGAATTATCAGGTTTACAGAAGAAAAATCGAACAATCAGTCCAGGTATGAACTGTCTTGAACTGGTTTTCTGCACTGGATTACACTTCAGACTTTGCAACAGCTTTAAAACCTTCTGGCTTTTCCCTGTAAGAAAAACCAGTTCTGAATAAGTTGCTGCTAATTGTGTTGGAAGGGTTTTATTTGTAGCCCACTCTCCCAAAACCCAAAGAAAGCATCATATGAAATATGATACTTATTCAGTGCTTTCTCCTCCTGACCTGAATGATGAATTACAAACAAATTTAATCTGTGTGATACAGCACAGCATTGCACCTTTTACTTCTGCACTTTCACAAGCATAAATGCTGCAGAAAGAGGGCAGGATGATCAAAACCTGAAAAAAGAAAAATAACACCATGAGATATTTGTTGCAAAAGCATGGCTATTTGTAGAAGCTATTGAGAACAAGAGTAAAACACCATTAGCTTGGCTAGGAGGGTTCATCCTCCCACATGAACTGATGGGAAGGCCATGGGTGGTACTGCTGTAGCCTGGAGTGATATCTCTGCTTGGATCAGCTTAGGAGCCTCATCCTCTCAAACATAATCACAATGAGAACGCCCACACTACCAACAGCTTTGCACAAACATCAGGCAAGTACAGTTTTTTTCCAGGAAAGCCAAATGCACAGGTATATTAAGATATTAATGAACTCCTTCTGCTAAAACAGGTCAAGAGGAAAGATAAAGATTCCTGTTTTCTCTAGTTCCAAATACATCATATCCCTCTTGAGAATTTTTCTGGGGAAAGGGTGGGGAAATAATAGCTCTCCAGTGTGCTGTGTGAGCTGGCCCTCACTCTCACCAGTTTCTGATCAGCAACACAGATTGTTCAGCACTGAACCAACAGAAAGCACATGAACTTCAATGCCTGGATGAGTCATTTGCAGAGCTGTAAGCACAATGAAACTGCAGTAATGAAAAAGTGAGAGCTCAGAGAGTGCCCATTCTGTGAAGCGAGGGATGCCTGTGGTGTTGATTAGGTCTTGAGCATCCCACAAAGTCCTGTGCCTCACATGCCCTGACAATCAGAGCAGTTGCATGGAAAATGCTGAGTTCCAGGAAATGTTTGGATTGTGGCGCTGGGTCTTTAGTGCTGCAAGTGTGCTAACCCCTCTGTGCAGCTGTGACTGAGATGGGGGAAAGGTTTTGGTACCACATCCATGTAGGGAGATTATCAGCCCCATGCTGTGCATTTGGATGGAACCAGGTAGGCATGAATGTGTATGGTTGGTGTGTGCATAGTCTTGTAGACAAGTACCCACGTGCAGCAGACAGGGAGATGCCTGGCACAGCATGGACAGTTGTGTCTATCCAGGTGTTGCTACAGGCAGCTTGGAGGGCAGTGCTCGTGATCCTCTTCAGACCAATGCAGAAGGATATTTAGGAAGACTCTGATGGTAGCAGCACTAAATATGTGGAGGGAGTATTTGTACCTCTAGTTCTTCAATTGCAAGCTATGATCAAACCCATTAGATATCATAACTTTACTTGAGTTAAAAGCAATAGTACCCAATTCTTGCTGTAACAATAATGACCTATTGTGCAATGTTATTAATGATTATTAACGTCATTGTTTGCAGGAAACTGGACTGTGGTTTTCACGTGATAAACCAGCCCACTGATGTCCCCAAATTGTCTGTTTTCTAGTGAGATTGGAAAGGGGAATAATTGAGCAAGCCATAGCAGTCTGTGACAGCCCTGCTGCAAGTACCACATTGACTTCTGCCCCTCTCCCTGTCTCCACAATGGGATGTTAACTCTGTAGCCTAAGTATGATGGATTAAGAATGACTACCTTCAGTGATCTTGTTGATGCTTTTGCTACAAAAATTTTCTTTCCTCTGGAACTGTGAAAGTGGATACAAGGTACAAAGGAAAATGAATAGCAATGTCTCTTTGCCCTCCAGTTGTTGGCAATTTATACCTACCTATGTGGGCAGCTTGTTTTAATCTACCAAGCTGCCCACATGGATTGGTGGCTCATGTGGCCCATCTGAGGATAAGTTATTATTTTCCAGAAGAGTGACGTGAAGTAGTTGCAGTGCAATGGGAAAATTTTCGGACTGCTCTGGGAGCTCAAAATCCTGAACAGGCTGTGTGTGGGAGGAAGACTTGGACATGATGGACAATAAAAGACTGGCCACTGCACAGGGACAGAGAATCATGAACAAGCTGATAATGCAGTCTATTCAGACCTCCCTATTTCTGGGCTTGTTACTGTTTGCAGTGCTACAGGCTAAATTTGGTCATGGGACTTCTACTTGAGCTGTCCAATTAATCTGTGAGTTCTGCACTTCATGGCTAAGAGCTCTGATCAGCAAGAGAGTAGAAAACCACTAGCAAGCATAACAACTGTCAGCATGCTCATCAGGAGGGACATGCTCAGGAAACTCATGCTGAAAATGCAAGTGTCAGCACCCTGCACCAAGCATCCCAGCAGGGAAGAGTAAGCAGATCATGTCCTCTGCATATGAGGTACATAGGAAAGGGGATTTGGGAGAGGGGGAAGGACTGCTCTTCCCAGGGTCCAGATTTGTGTCAAAGCATGACACCTCCTTCAGCACATAAGAAATTCTCTGCTTCCTAGTCCTGTGTGTAACAGGGTTTTTCATGGCTGGTCTTAATTGCAATGATGTGAACCCAAACACTGAGCACTGAGTGCAGCCATGCTCCTCAAGCTCAGATGTCCTGAGAAGTCTGTTTTCATCCAGGGTTCAGCTCAGTTTATTCACCTGGGCAGCACCTGCTCCACTTCCCCAAAAGGCAGAAGCAGGTCCTCAGGTCCTACAGGGAAGATGTAATAGGAGAGACAGATGAATAAAGACCAACACTCCCACAAACTGAACCTTGGTTTTCCTGATCAATCTGGAGATGCTCCATTTTCTGCTCCAATGGCTCAAATCAATTTTTTCAAGCATTGCTTTATGTTTGTTGCTGATGGTTGTTTTGTTATGGAGGGGAGCAGCTCCTGGACACGTCTAAGAAAATGAATTGTCAGATGTTGCCTCCTCGCCCTGGTCTGCAGGCCTTGGCTTTGAAGCTGCTGCTGGCTCTTTGGTCTGGCTCTGCTTTTCTTTTGCAGTCAGGTCTGATTACAGCAAATCCCAGATCTTGAATCAGGGCAAGTTTTAATACTGTACAGGCCTTGTTTATGTAACAGCTCCCATCCCTCAGGGATGAATCCAGGACTCGCAGCACTAAAAGCATTAGCTGCTGCCACTGGAGCTAAAGATGTAACTCCTCTGGCTGGTAGCACCAGTACATTTATAGCCTTTAGAACAAATGCTGGAGGAGACTTGTGACACACTAAAAAGTGGGTTATGCCTACTTAAGCATTTCATCCCACCACTGTACTCAGGGAGAATGTACTCGTAGGACCACAGGTGTGAAAATCCTCCTGATGCTGCTGCCAGCCCATTGCCCAGAGCTAGTCTGAGTAGAGTGTACACTTCATTACTTACCAGCAGTGTTCTACTAGCACTCATGTCCTCCCTTTTGCTCTCAGATCTCTTTCAGTACTGGAAAAATAGAGGACAGAACAAGTGTAGGCAGGGCTCTGGCTCCCTTGGCTTAAACAACAGTCTCTGCTCATCTTTCTGAACTCATTTTGTAATGACTTTGGCATTATGGAGGTTTATATTCTTCTTCCTTTACAGGCATGTGATGCAGAGCCTTTGGGCTTCAACATGTCAGCAGCTCAAAAAACAGCCAGCCACCTCCAAAAAGCAACTCTGTTTGCCTCCACAGCTCAGGGCCCAAAGACATGCTCACACTCAGAACTCAATTTCAGGTCAACACCCAAAAATACCCATGATTCACCTTAAAGCTTTAACACAGCTTAATTTTCCCCATCATCCCTTCTTTGTCCTTTCTGTTTATGCTGTTTAACTACACAGCTCAGTATCTGGACATCTACTTACCCCTACATTCCAGAGTGTTTGGTGCAAACAAACATCAGTTTAATGACTGTTCAGGGATTTACTGTAAATTGCCTCCTGGCTTCCATTCTAAAATCCACATTTTGATGGGACATAGCATTATAAAGCATGAAGTGCACCTTGAGAGTCTTCCCCAACAAAATGCCAGTCCAGCCTGAAACTGCATGATTGTGATTGTGCATGATTTCCCTGTCTGGGGAAGAGATTGCAGAAAAACGCAGTAGTTACAGTGACATTTGTTCTTGGCTCCTGTATCGGGGCAAGGTATGTCTGTCTGTCAGTTCCCCTGTCCCAAAATGTCAAGAGCACCTGCAATAGAGCTGATTCTAATTTTTTCCAGAAATAGAGTTAGAGATCTGCAGGGTGTGCGACCATGTGTGTCAGGGAGCTCTACAGGGATTCTTTGGTACCTTAAGGCTGTCCTTGTTACTTGCACAGTGACACCTTTTACCTTTACCTCTGGCTTGGGGGCTTGGAGGGAATATTCTGGTCCACTTTTATTTCCAGATTCCCATCTCCCTCATTTACCTGAGTTCATTTCAGCATTTCTATTAAATTGACTCTCACAAACATTCCTGACAGGAGAGCAAGGACTGCGGTGCAAACAGGCACTCGTTACATAAACCACTTAAATGAGACATCAGCCAAATCTGGCTGGTGGAAGGAGGATGTCAGCTGAGGACAGGGTATTTAAACGCAGCAGAGGAGAAGCTACAGCTCAGGGTTTGTTAAGGATATTTACAGCCCTTTGTGAGAGGAAACGCAGCTGTGTCCATCTCCTTCAGTAGCTCCCCTGAGGCGGGGGCTGGACGCCCTGTGTCACTCTTTGTGGCGAGCAGGGCTGCTGGCCCTCAGCCACCACCACACCGGGACACACAGCCGCAGCCTCCATCCCTTCCAGCCGCCAAAGCTTGGCTGCGAAAGCCCTGGGACAAGTTCCCCGTCCCTTTAGGTGGTCTGAGGGAGCTGGAAGGGCACAGCTGGGGCTTGGCAAGGGAGCCGTGCCCGGCTCCTTGGGGAGCGCGTCGCAGGCCTGCGGCAGCGGCTGCGGGGGCACGGCCGCTGCGCACAGGAGCCGCTGCTGACCGCGGCCCCGGCCGAGGTTAAGCCCCAGATAAGGGCACGGAGCACTTTCCCCGGCCGAGGGGCTGTAGATAACCGGCAGCGAGTGACAGGCTGCTGCGAGCCGCGGGCCGGCCGGGAGGGGCGGACACCGAGGCCGCAGCCGCTGCTGTGTCCGCCACACCGGGCAGCGCCCTGCGGCACCCCCGCTGCCGGGAGGGAACCGAGACACTGCTCGCCCTCTCCAGCACCGAGCCAGCCCTTCGGCTCTGCGGGCGGTGTCCGAACAGAGTGGACCCCGATTCTTCCCACGGGCACTGGCTCGGTGGAAGGACTCGTCTTTCCCGCACTGCACGGTACCGCCCGGTACGGCACGGCTCAGCAGGTACTGCGTTGTGCTGCGTTGCGTTACACTGCACTGCATTGCATTGCGCTGCTGCCCTCCCGAGCGGCGAGGAGCGCGGAGGCACGGTGCCCCGGTGCGCCCGCCCCGCCGCAGGGCCGCCCCGGCGGGCGGCGAACGTTCCAGACCCCCCACGCTGCGGCAGCGGCGGCGGGACGGGGCTGGGCGGGGCGCGGCGGGGCGGGGGCGCGGCCAAACGGAGCCGGCCCGCGCGGGGTCTTGAGGGAAATGTAGTTTACTATCAGCAGTGAATGAGTGCCTAGGTCTGAGGAGCGGACTACATCTCCCGTGGGGCACCAGGAAGGAGCGGCCGCCGCAGCGCCCGCCCGCAGGCGCAGTGGGGACGCCGGAACCGCTATAAGCGGCGTTGTTTGGGTTCGCGGCCGCGGAGCGGAGAAGCTGCGGCGGGGCCGTCGGCGGGCGGAGGTGAGTGCGGCTGGTGCTGGGGACGGGCGAGCCTTGGTGTGGTGAGGAGGCGGCTTTGCTGTCCTCTCTCCTGTCAGGAGCTCGGCCGAGCAGCCCCCTCAACTCGCCCCCGGTGACGGGGCTGCGCGGTGCCCTCTCCTGCCGCGCTCTGTCCCGCCCCGGCTGCAGCCGGGCGCACCTGTCCCTGGGCGGGGCGGCTCCCGTGCTTGCGGCAGTGCGGCGCGGCGGAGACACGGGGGGCCGGGGGAGAGCGGAGGGGGCTCCCCCGGGCTGCGGGGGGGTGTCCGGCCGGGGGGCTGTCCCGCATCCCCGCCGCGGGCGGGGCGCGGAGCCCGCGGTGCAGCATCCCCGCCCCGCGGTGCTCTCGGCGGGGAGAGATGAGAGATGCTGCCGCGGCGGAGCCCTGGCAGCCCCGCGCAGCCCGGCAGAGCCGCTGGTGCAGTCTGACCACAGTAGCGCAGCCAGGCGTCTCCCATCGCCTTAGTTGCAGGCGGGTGGCAGAATGCGATAAAACTGAGTTGTAAAACAGGGTCTCGCAAAGGGGAGTGATTTTTGTCTTCCAGGCTCTGGTTCTCCTTCTGACCTTTCAGTGCAGTTTGATAGACTGGGTGGAAACCTGCAGCACTGAAGGTGTGACTCATTCCTGTGCATGTCTGTACTTAATTATAGCTCAAGCCTATGGAGTAAGTGAGCAATGCTGTGGAAAAGGGACACAGTTTTCTCCAGAGTGTTTCTACTGACTAATGTTATTAAGTGATCTCTCCAGAGAGATTGGTTTTGCAAAACTTTGTACCAATAAATTATTGTATATATGTAATTTCAAACTCTTTACAAAAGATTTTGTGTATTTGGTCTTCCCAGGTGAGTGTCTCACGGTTTCAGCTAAATGCTGTAGCTATTGCTTTAATCTGTCAGATTGCATAATTGTATTTCAGAGATCTAAGGGAGGAACTATGACAGCACTCTAGCGCATTGAGGATCATTGTACTATTTGATTACCTCAGGGTATGTTTAAACTAGTTCATGAGAAGTTAGTCTTGCATGGACTTTGAAAGCCACGTTATTACGGTGCTGTTGTAATATAACTCATTTACTATTGTGTATTGATTTTGATTCTGAAAATTAACTTTAAAAATAGGTGACTAAAAGGAACTGGTGTATTGGGCACGGCACATAATGAAGGGGAATTTAATTGTTTTTCAGATCCTTGAGGTGAAAGCACACGTGTAAACCCTGGCGTTTACAGAAGATGAAAGACATCGACATAGGAAAAGAGTACATTATACCCAGTCCTGGGTATAGGAGTGTGAGGGAGAGAGCTGACTCGGTGCAGCATGAAGAGCAGGAAGAGCCTAGTTTTCAGCATTCTAAACTTAAGGTCAGTTTCTTTTTCATTGTTTATTTTGCATTCTTTATGCTTATTAAATTGCATGCAGCAGCCTTTTTGCTGTGCTAGCTGTATATAGATTTGCTGCATTGAAGGTCAATAATGAGTATTGCCTATTGTGTGGAAGAGGTCATTCCAAAGGGTGCTGTAGCTATTTTGATACCAGGTCTTAGCACTTACTAAGCATTTTTCACTTTTAAGTGTGGCTTTTCAGTAACATTTGAGCAAAACTTTTTTCTAGTATTCAGCTATTGATGTGAATCAAGGAAGTTTTTTTAAACCTTTATGTTTTAGAGAATCATTACAACCAAGGAAGAGCAGTGAAGCACTCGGCACAAATCATGCACCATTCAGTTTTGGCAGCTGAAAAAACTCTTAATCATGCCATGGTTGTTTCAAGGATTAATTTTCTAAAACAGATGTCTAGCTTGCTCGAGTAGCTTGACTTTTTTACTTTCCCCTCAGATGAAAGTAATTATTATTGAAAACTTTCTTGAACATCTGTGTATTTAACATGGTGAGGTATGATCATAATTCTAGTTTATTTTGAGAGCTGGGTCTTGAAATAACCACTGGCTTAAAGCTAGCCTGTCATTGTTCAGAGCTTCTAATTTTTAAAGCTTGTTTTCACTAGGAAGAATGCATATACTACCAAGTGCTATTAGGAAAAAGGCTCAGAGAAGTGGGAACACCCATGCTGATGAAAGATATGGTCAGAAACTAATAACCTCTGCCAGTTGAAGAAGGTTAAAGGTATTCCAGTGCTAGCATTCAGAGCAGCTAATATTTTCTTGCATATCCTGTTTTTTACCTTTTCTGAAATACTCAAAGGACTGATATATATGTATACACACTGTAGATTTTTCTCAAGACAAACTAATAAAGTTAATAGTGCTTCTGTCTGATTTTCACAATGATGAGTTCCTTGCAGATGTACTGCTGGTCATTCCACATGGTTTGCCTGTGAGAGGGCTGGAAATAGGGGAACTCTCTGTATTTGTAAGGAGGAATTGTGAAGACCTCTAAAGAGGCTTAATCTTTGCTGTGTTACAGTAGCTGCTGAGATACTCTGTATTTCAGCTTCCCTGGTTTCAGTGGGTTTGAGGGTTTCCCAGGGCTGCTCTGCTGATTGGGATTGGAGAGCTGAGCTCTGCAGCAGTGAGTGCAGCCTGCAGGCCCTGCAGCTCCATGTCCCCACAGGCTCTATGACTCAGCAAGTGCTGCTGCCGTGTTCAGCAAGGTGGTGTCTGATTGCATTACAGCAGGCACCGATGCACAGCCGAGCCCTCGAGGGTTTTTATGGCTTTTGTCATGTTGATGTCATGGGCTTGCCACCCACCCTGCCCTGTCCAGTAGCAAATCTGCTCTGTCAAATTACTGCTGACAACAGTGATGCCATTGGTGGGCAGCTCTGTTTCCTGACCAGTGGCAGTGGAGTTCAGCAGTAATCATTGCATGTTATCTCTCCCTTTTGGTCTGCATCATCTAATCAGGATTTAACTTTTAAAGGAAACAAGCCTTATCTTACCTGTAAATTTTTAATTAAATGAAATCATGAAACTGGCATATTTGTGGGTACTTTTATTTTTTTTTTTTTTTCTTTTGTGGAGACTGAAAGTAAGCCGAATCCTGCATGTCTGTGCAGCCTGGCATGAAAATCTCTGTGAGGCAGCTTCATGTCAGCTTAACTCTGTTACTGGTCTTTTTTACCCTTCTACCCCTTCCATTTGATATGCTGCCTATGACTACAGGGTAGTACACACAGATAATTGATTGCAAAACAGGAGTTCTATAAACTTGTGTTTACTGATGTAAGAGAAGGGCTTATCCAAGCTCATACATTGAACTTTATCTTGTTTGTTCTCTTTGAGTAGAAGAATGATCTGAACTTGTTTTGCTAATGGCATCTTCTGGCTCTGATAGGATTCCCACTTTACTTGGCAATTATCTTGTTCAGTATGCCAAGGTTGTGTTAATTTCTAGCTCAGACCTTGGTACTGTTTTTGTTTTGCTACCCTTGCAGCTCGGGTGTATGTAGTCCACAGACACAAACAGCTCTGAATTTGTTGCTACATGTTAGTGAGATTAAATCCTGCTTGCTTGCAGAATACTAAGGTTAAGTAAAAGGAGAGGTATTCATAACACCTTATCTACGGTAGGCATTCATGTTTGTGTACCAAGTTTTTCCCTTTCTAGTTGAAACAAGCTCTGGTTTCAGCAGCATACTTGGCTTAGGGAAGAGCAAAGACTCCCCTTTCATAAAGCTGAGCTTTGTCTGTTTGGTTAAGCACTTTCCCTCTGCATGTAAGGAAATGGTAGAAGCTGTGAAGAAAATGGTGCTTCAAGGGAAGAGAAGGAGCCCTGTCCTTTGCTACCGTGTCTTTTATGGAACCTGGATTGGGTTTAGATGCCCAAATTGACTTGGCACAGCTGGTGGCAGAACACCACAGAGAGCTGATGTGATGAGGAAGGGTAGGACCACAGCAGTTCAGATAGAGGGATAAGCTGTAGTGGAACTCTCACTTGGACAACAGGGTCCAGTGTACCATCAGTAGAGATGTTGTGACTCTCAAATTTCCTGTAGAAAATCTGGCTCAGGATTTGAATTAGGTTGACCAGAAAATGACTAAGCTGTAAGCATGAGCTGTATTGCCAGGAACAAGCTGCAAGCAGATGTAGGCTGTTATTTCACCACTAACTTCAGATCTTTGTGGAAGGCAAGTTTAAGGCTGTTTTGCAGCAGACTTTGATTGCATGAGGTGGCCTTCTTGCTAACATGCTGTGCCCTTTTAGGGTGAGGTTGAGTCCTCTGTGCTCTGGGGACAGTAGTCAAGGGCCACTGGTTCCTGGCCAGTGGTGATGACTGCTTCTGGCAGGGCTACAAGTACATTTGGCTGATCAATAATATGACTCATTGGGTTTTTTGTTGCCTATATTGCTGCATTTCCTGTGTCCTTCTTAACTTGAAGCAGACAAGTCTAGTTGATTTTCTGATCATGATCTTTATAGGTGAAAGACCTGTTTTTACCATTGAGCCAAGGTCCCAGAGCTTTTTTTGTGTGTCTCTTCTTTGCATTGCAAAAGGTTATATTCAGCTTTCCATTTTCTGTCCTGAAGCCTCCATTCTTGTGTTTATTTCCAGCTGAAAGGATGCTGCTTCAAACCACCACAAGTGTGTTCATGACAATAGGGAAAAAGAACTTGCAATTCTTTCCTTGGAAGCTTAAATGCTGCTTGGTCACAGCTTGAAAGATCACATCTCTGAAAGACAGGAGCTTTTCAAATAGGCTTCCTGGAATCATAATTGAAATAATTCTGCAGTAGAAGTAGGACTAATCCAACATTTCCTGGCACTTAATGGGAATGTTGCTATAGAAATATGGACCTTTGAAATAGGCACTTCGGGGCTGAAATTCAAGAAAAAATTATTCAGCTTGTGAATACATATATTCACCTCATGAATAAGTGTCTGCAGTGTGTTCTGATAACAATTGATTTTTAAGTCTTTGGAGACCTTAATGTAGCTTATAAAAGACTCTGAACTACATGTTCCCCCTGCATAGTACCATACTAATTGGGCTTATTGTTTGTGGGGACATGCCTCTGCTGGAGAGCTTGTAGGTGCACTTGCTGCCTAGCACAGCAGTGAGTGGCCTTCATCTGTAAAAGCTGTTACATGACCAGTGAGTAATAATTAAGGGATGTTTTGAAATATTGACTTGTACTTACACCTTTAGGACTTTCTGTTCTCAGAATGTGCCTGTGCCCTTCAATTTGCATCTGCAGTAATTGTATGTAGTTTTTCTCATGGAAGCAGTGTATTCTGGGGAGGACAGACCCCACTGTCCATGAAATATGCTATGAAATCACAGATGAGGAAGAGAAATAATTTATTTTTGGAATGCTTTTGGAATTGGCTTGTCTCAAATGTAGATTTTGTTTATTTGATGGAATAGCAGGCAATGAATTTAGCTTTCCTACCCCATTACAGTTACAATAGAGGAGGATATGACAGCAAGCTGCTTCTATGATATACAGAGCTTATGAGAACTCAATTCTTAGAATTCAACTTCCCACGTTAACAATGCTACAGCACTTATTTACAAATTGTACTCCAAGCTGTAGTTGGCTCTGGCTGGAATGTACTGTTCAGGATTTAGTTCTTGCTGCTGAAGGATGATGACTGCATCTGTGGTGAATCTGAAGTGCAAATTGCTGTGTTTCAAGGCACCAGCCAGGGAACTGTAGAGATCACTTCAAACATGCAGGAAATGTGTTGCTAACTTTAGCTATCAGAAGCCCTACTAATATTCCTGTCCTTACCTTGATCTCTTGTTTTTCAGGTTTGTTTCTGACATCTTTTGCCCAAGACAACAGGGAATGTGATCAGAACTTGTTGGAACTGGTGTAAATCCTTCAAGCACTGATAGCTTTGAAGTGATTTATCACTGAGTATTTAAATAGATCAATTCTGCTTCAACCTCTCTGAAGCATCTGAGTGTCTGAGTCAACTGAACAACAGGTTAAAAATAGGGATGTGAGTGTAGCCTGGGTGCTTCTGCCTGTGCACTTCCAAGTCCTAGACTGCTTAACTATAAACTGTTGTTTGTAGCTGAAGCTGCTGGATGTGTCTGCATATTTTCATAGCCAAGTAAACACTTTTTTACTTTTTCAGGTCAAATGAAATCAAAATTTTAAAATCTTTTTTTGCAACAGTTCTATTATTTTTGAGAACTTTGAACACAATCAGACTAGGTGCGGAAGCAAACATTGGTGGTACTTTCTAAAAATACATTAATTCCATGATATCCCCAAAGAACTGAGCATATTGGTCACCATCATGTTTTGTTGTTTTACCATTGAACTTCTGCTAGTAAAGCAGTCACTGACACAGTAATCGCAGAATCAAGTGATTCTGTCAAGGATCACTTGATGGAAGATCCTACAATTGTTTGATGTATGCTTTAGGATGACCCTCTAACCACACTGAAGAAGGGGTATCTCTACCTTTTCCTCCATGCCTAGATGCACATATCACCATCTGAGAAAGGAGCATATCCACAGCCAGTCATGTATCAAAAGTTTATCTGACACTTGGAGGGGGGTTCATGGTATCAGAGAAGCCTTCCACTTAACAGGAGGAGCACAAAGGTGAGGTCTGTGACTGGGCGGAGACACTTTCTAGAGGAAGATTGATATTCTGGATAATTCACAGCTTCCTTTGGAACGTGACTGCCTTCCTTAGTGCACAGCCATCTTCCTTCTAAGCCTTAGCCACATCATAAAACCTCAGCTCTGACCACATGCTGGTATTGTCTTTGACTACTGTGGGTTGCTGTTCCTTTGTTCAAAGCAGATTTCTAAATCAGCCTGCTCGTGACCAGAAGTGTGTAAGGAGTAGATTAGCTATCAGTGAAGGAAATCTTGCAGTGTCTTTTCCATTATGGTGTTCTATATTAGTGCTGCAGACATTCTGCTCTATGGCTATTTCAGAAACTCAGTGTACAGCTATAAAGTGTTCCCAGAAATATTCACTACATCTATCCCAAACTATTGGTAAACTCAGCTTGGAGCAACTTAAAATTCACATATATGTGGGGGGTTCTGATGTCTTGGGACACTGAGATGGTTGTTAGTTTTTGAGAATTTGTATCCTAGTGATAAGGAGTAGTCAGTCACTTGTGCTCTGTACTACAGACGGCAAACAAGCTGTTCCACAAACAAAATCTGTGTTTCACTTATTTTTGAGGATGAAGGTTAATGAATTTCAAAGTCAACATGTTTAGAGCCCTGTGATGTTTAGTTTGAATGTCCTAGTTTACTGTTTGCTTTTGGAAGTGTGTGTTGGTGCAGGAAGGTGAGCTCAGTACAAGATTGTTGTATTAGGCTTGATAAATGCTGTGGTGTCAAGGCTTCTGCTGTCACTTGTTGATTCTACTCAATAGAAGTTGAAGTTCAAGGTTTCCCTGAATGCTCCATGTACTGTATAAAATTCTCCTGTGTAGCTTCTATTGTGACCTGGCTTAGGCATGGCCTGAATAAGGATTGTTACTGAAGAACACCCCCAGCATATGGCAAGGTGTTGGGGTGGTTCAGGAGAGCAGAGCTTACCTGAGCAAGGCAGGAGCCAAATTCTCAGCCTGTGCTGTGTTGGGTTGATCTGCTTAGTGAGGAGTTGGTTTCCCATCTTTGTAGGCAGAGACATGTGGGGTGCCAGTTCTAAAGCTGGTTATTAACAATTCCACAGGAGTCTGCTGTTATGTGCATGAGCTGTGTAGCTCCAGTGCTGGATGATCAATGTGCAGCCTTATTTTGAATGAATCCTCGAACCTTTGCTTACAAGATCACGAATACTGGTTTTAATACAAAACAAGACAGGAATTCATGGATACCACAAGCCTAAGCACATGCATCACTGCTTATCAGATGCATTCATAGCAGCTACATTTCCAAAATCCTAAAACAAACACTTCATGCCAAACTCTATATTTCTTGGATTGCAGGAATAAGTGGATTTGCTAGGAAAGAGTTGAAAACATCTCACCTCAAAGCTGATGCTGGCCAGAATTCAAGGGCAAGGTAAAATAAGAAATATTCCTGTAAGAAGCTGATATACCCGTCTTCACCAAGGACTTTTTGTACCTCAAGTGAAAGTGTTCAATATATGTGACTAAAATACTCAGGCTTACCAAATGTACATACCCTGACCTTGTTTGGCTGCAGAGCCTTGACATCAGTACCAAGCACTATTGGGAAACTTCTGCTTTAACCTGAGGATGCATAAACCCAGGCTAGCTTTGAAACCATGACTCCTGTGTTAATACAACTTCTGCTAATCCTGGCCCAGAAAAGTAACAACGGATCTGGTGTAATCAAGTCACATGTAACTGTTAAAGTGGACTCCAAGCTTTCCTGTCTCTGAACTGTTGTGGTAAATCAGAACGTTTCTCAACAGTTAATTTGTATCTTTTAAGCAAAATATGACGCAGCTGTACTTATTCCGGCATTTGGCTTTGTGTTAGGTGCTGTGAAGAGCTGTTCTTCCAGGTAGCAGAAGCTGAGAAGGCAGCAGAGACATGAAGTTTTATTTATACCCCCTTTTTCAGGAGGTTGAAGAAAATGGAGTCTCTGACTTCTTGATTTGATTCTTTCATGGAAATTGTAACCATCATTTCTAGGCATCTGATGCTGTCTGATGATCTCACCTTGGCACTGTGAATGCAGCTGTGCTGTCTGTACTTTGCAGTCAATGTGTGCAGGTGCCTAAAGGATCAATGCCTCCTTCCTGACACCCACTGTCTCTGATCTAGCCCAGTGCCTGCTCCTTGTTGCTCCAGCATCAGGGAGACAGCTGGTATGGGTGGATGATACACCAAACTAGTCTTAAATAGGCTCATGTTTTAATCAGGCAGGGTATTATAAAGTATCCTAGCTACAGAGAAGGCTGGGAGCCTAGTGCTGCAAATCCCCTTGTTAATATTTTTATGGATTGTGTATTTCATCAAATCCAGTGAAAGGAGAATTGTCTTAGTAGAGCATAAAGTTCATGGTGCATTGCTGCTTCACCAAGCAGCTGCAGACTCAACAATGTTTGGACCTGCAAACCTATTTGATTTTCAGATGCTCTGGGGTTTGATTTGCAGTCTGGACAATGCTTTAGGGGCTGTCTGTGCTACCTGCAGAAGCAGTGTATATACCCTTTACTTCTTTCTGGGGATATTCTTGGACCCAGAGGAATTTCTGGGAAGAATGTAATTAATACTTCAGAGGATCTTTTCCTAGACTCTTGTTTTATTTTAGTTGTGCTTAAGCTAAATGGAACAGTTGGTTCTTTGCTTCCCTTCCCTGGCCCATACAAGCCAATCACTAATCTTGTTTTGTAACACTTTAAATATTTTTAAATTGCTCTTCATCCTGGAGTTGTAAAATGGTGAATACTTTAAGCTCTGAGCAGATCTGGTGATGATGGAATTATTTCTCATCACATGCCCACCTAGTTCTGAGCTCTGCTCTTCTGGTCTCTAGGTTTCCCATTTGCCTCTCCTTGCTGGGAACTTTAAAGGCATGAGGAAGCCTGCTGAGCTCTGGCTGCTAAGTGCAAGAGGTAGGAGTTCTGTTCTGCAGTGTTGCCAGCTCAGAGACCTTTACAACTTAAACCAAACAATTTTAACTCTGTAATAATTATTCAACCACAGTAGCTTTAGTATTCTATGCCAGCTGCAAGGATTATTTAAAAAGTAGTTACAGGTCTGTTCTAGTTTCCTGTCAGCTGCTGGTAGGACCAGAAGAGAAGCAGCTTCTTCCCTGCTGTGATTTGAGCCCTGGAAGATGTTCTTCCTTGGGGAAGAAGGGACAAAGCTGTTTGGGGGGTTTGGGTTGTATGCACATATCAGATTCTCTAGTTCTCTTTCTTCAGGCTTTATGTACCTCTCAAATACCTGTACCTTTATTCCTTTTATCTATCCAGCTGAAAAATCTTAAGTTTATGCTATTCCAAGCCCCATTGTTATTACTGCTCAAGGAAAGTAAGTTTAATACCCTTTTTGAACTGAAGTGACAAGAGGCATAGTCTGGTGTTCAAAAAGGGTGCAAACCCTAGGGTTTTTTAAGTGTTATGCTAATGTTTTCTGCTTTATCCTTTTTGTCTTTTGTAATAATTCTTCATTTTTTTTGACCTTTTGTTGGTGCTGAGTAGTCATCTGCTGTTTCTCAATGCATGTCTGATTGAATCTTCCTCCCCCAGTTAGCAATATCTGATTTAGACTTGTTTTGTTTCTGTGAGCATTTCTTTGGAGTTATCAGTACCATGTTGTATCACTCATTTAATTGCTTGCTTTGGCATATTAATAAGTTGATGAATTAGAAAAAGTGCATTTTAATTTATTTTTTATGTTTCTTAGACATTTATTTCAAGAGCAGAGCTGGAGCCTGTTGTAGCACATTAGTAACGACTCAAGGCATTGGTTTCCAAGAAAACTGTGCACACATGAAGGCAATCAGAAAACTTAATCAGAAACCTAAATTAAGTGTTGGGGTTGTTTTGGTTTTTTTACCTCAGTCTTTTGTTCCTGAAGTGCATTGTAGAACAACTTAGGAGCCTCACTTCTTCCTAATAAACTCTGCTTTGAAGATTTTCTAATCTTCAGAGAACTACACAGAACTCTGGAGTTGTTCTTAAATCCTAATTGTACAGTGGTGTGATGCATTTGTTTCTTGATAGGGATGTGGGATTTTGACAATCTCACCAAGCTGGAGATGAGCAGTGCTCTCAGTGAGGGGTTTGTGCTTGTGTTTGTCTCTATGGCAAGATATCATAAAGGCAGTGCCCTTGTCTTTATCAATCCAGCTTTTCCACATTTGCTGACAGAACTCTTGAGCAGCTCTGAAGAGTTTAATTATTTTTCACAGTGATTGTTTATGAATGTTATCTTTGGACTGCCTAAACCCCTTGCAATTGTGCTTACTTATTAAAAAGCCATTCTTGTTTCTAAGTGGGTGAATCTATTTTTATGCTCATCAACATAGTGTTTTCTGTTTTGGAAGATTTTTTTTTTTACTTATAGGCACTTTTTTGGTGTGCTCTGAAAATCAGTGTTTATACAACTAGTTTATGGCATCACTTAGAAACAAATGTGTTATCAGTAACAAGATGTTTGGGCAGATCTGCCCTGGGCCTCTTGTGGGGGTAACACAACAAACCAGTTAAAAATTCCTCTGCTGTATCCAGAAAAGAGGTGGTGCAGAACTCTTCCCTGCTACTGACTTCTTTGGGATGTTTATGGCAGGTCCCTTATTAATGCTAATTTGCATAGGTTTAGTAAGGCAATGTTGCTTAGTGAGTCAGTAATTTAATATAAATTGAGTGAAAAGTCTTTTAATTCTGATTACAAGTACTGTGTATTTTGAGTCACTCTGTGTCATAAGGTTTTAATGTTGTTTTTGTGTTATTTGGCTATCTTTTGTTCCTATAGCTTTAGGTGATAGCTTAGCAAATATATTTTTTGAGATAGAACCATGGATTGTTGACACCATGCTTAGGCACTGTTTAAGTACTTTGGTTAAGCAAATAAGGGACAGATTAATGACATTTTCAGTTTCCTGTTCTTATCCTTCTCATGGGTGGAAATAGTGTCTTAGTACACTATTACGTGTTAACATGGTACAAAGACCATGATAAATGGTGACACTTCCAAAAACAATTGCATGACTTGCAAGTCAGGAACCAAGTGCTTCCATTTAGTGTATGTAGGAGGCTACAATGCATCGCAGTTGTTTCTTTTCAAGGAAACAAGCTAACTTGGCTCTGATAGGTCAACTAATAAAGGTAGAATCATAGTATCTTTGTAAGACCTTCAGGAAGATTTTTACCTCAGAATTTTTTTTCCTACAAAGTAGCACAGTTGCAATAAACTGGAATACAAGCACGTAACGTGGTCCTGCAATAAATGGCACATCAAGTTAGCAGAACCAGTCAAGGCCTTTCTGCCAGTACAGATAACAGGCTCATCTCCTCGTGAACTTTTGCCACATCTGGCTGCTCACCAAAAGATTTGTTTGAACTTTGCAACATTTTGACTATCCTGTATCACTGCTGTTCCTCTGCTTGGATTAGCATTTAAGTCTGCCTTTCCCTGGGGCTGTGGAAACCCTCCCCGAGATAAGGTTTGCCTTTTAAGTAAGTGGCTGTTACTGAAGTTGCTGAGCCATTGAGAAACTGTGCCTGGGAGCAGAGAAAAATTGTCATTTTTGTTACATTTAGATTAGGGAAAAAGAGAAAAAAACAGGAAACGTGATAAAAGTAAGTACAATTTTACTTAGTGCGTATTTGGTTTTTTAAATTTAATCTAAAGTGGTTTTGAAGAAGAGACTTTAGTAGAATTCTGAAAATACTTTGTATTTTCTGTGGCTAAGAATATCTAAATTATACTAAGAGGGTGTAAATTCATCAAGGAAATGTCTTAATTTTACTGCATAAGCCAGTCATTGATTTCCTGAACTAATGTCATAGGTACTTGATGTTGTAATCTTTCTCCATAGTATTCACTGTGGCAGGAATAGTCTGGTCTATTCATTTATCCTTTGAATGCAATGGTGCAATACTGGTACTGATTTGTTTTACAAATGCAGCAGTCTAACACAGATCTAGAAGCTGTGCCTTCCATGGCTTTGCTGCCAGGATGAAGCCTGTAGTCTAAGGCATTGAAATGACTGTGAGTGTTGCACAATAATTTGCAGAAGAAAGAGGTGCAAAATTGCTGGAGATGGGAGTCATGGACTTCAAATGTAGTTTTGAAGTCTGAATCTGTTGTCTTTCTTGTAAAAGCAGATTGAATGCCAGGATGCCTTGGAAGCAGCAGCTCGGGCAGAGGGCCTGCCACTGGACATCTCTGTGCATTCCCAGCTGAGAATGCTGGATGAAGAGCATCACAAGGGCAAATACCACCATGGTCTGAATGCACTGAAACCCATACGGACCACTTCCAAGTACGTCTTTAGGCTACCACAGAACTCATACAGCATTTGCTTTTCAAACCAGTGACAAAGCAGAATTGCAGATGTAGGTCTGCTGACTGGTACTGGAAACATCAGAATTTGTTTAGCAAGTGTGGCTGGCATGGACCATTTGGTACTCTGAGTGCTTTCAATGAGAGGAGGCTTTGTTTTTCTGGAAGATTGACATTTCCTGTTTCCTTTTTCATTTGTTTGTGATTTTTCTTTAATTCTTTTAGACACCAGCACCCGGTTGATAATGCTGGGCTTTTTTCCTCCATGACCTTCTCCTGGCTCACTCCTTTGGCCCACAGAGCATACAAGAAAGGGGAATTGTTTATGGATGATGTATGGTCTTTATCAAGGCATGAATCTTCAGATGTCAACTGCAGAAGGTAAAGACATGTGGTTCATTATTTTCTTGTTTCCATTTTTTATGTTATTACATGCAGGCAGTGGTATAGTGTTGCCCTAGAAGAACAGCACTGACATTTTGTTTTGCCTTTCTCAGAATGGTGGAATTCGCTTCCATCTTTCAGAGAACAGCTTTCTCATTCAGCACAGTTTCTGTAGCCTTGTTGATTTCAGTGAAATTGGGGGATTATGTCTTTAGGATTGTCTTAGAATTATTCTGATTTTGCATGTCTTAAAAATTTGTTTTAATAGAAAACCAGATTATTCTCAAGGCTAAAGTGAAAAATTCTTGTGCTAAAATGAGAAATTATACTGTCAGTAGCAAGGTGACTTAAATGTGGATCAGATCTTCTGATCAGGCTTACCTTCTATGGTTAATGAGAATTTCTTCAGGTTTTGACTCTGCAGTCTTCAGTCAGTTCAGCAGGGAGACTGTCAGTATATTAAGACTGCCAAAGAAACTCCAGGCAAAGAAAAAGCACTGTGTTTTTCATCCCTCTGTCCTATGGAAGTAACACTACATAGATATTTCTCTTTACCTCACAGAGTGTATTTATTTATCTTAATACATTTTTTTTGTTGTTCTGAGCTAGGAAGCACTTAGAGTTTTAACAAAGAAGTATGTATGAGACTGTACCTTCTCTCACAGTGAAAAATTTATGACATGAGTAGATGTCATAAGTCTTCTGTTTTTATTAGGCTGGAAAGACTGTGGCAGGAAGAACTACAAGAAAATGGGCCTGATGATGCTTCTCTCCGGAGGGTTGTGTGGATTTTCTGCCGCACCAGGCTCATCCTTTCCATAGTGTGTCTGATGATCACGCAGCTCGCGGGTTTCAGTGGACCAGTAAGTAATATCCATCCTTTTTTTAACAACCCCAGAGGGCTCCATCTCATGGCCAACTGTAAAATCTTAAGGTTTCATTGCAGAATCACTTAAACGTTTTGACTAGCTAGAAATTTTGGGGTAAAATTCCAGAGCAATTCAATAATCCAAGATAGGATTCCTACAGCTGATGGATCAGTTGCTGAATACCCAGGCAAGTTCTTGGGGAAGGGAGGGGGAGTTTAGGTATCCTGGAGGAAATGGACTTTTTGTTTTTTCTCTTTGGTTTTGAGTATAGTTTAAAGTTCTTCCCTAACTGCATAAGCTTAACTGCATAACTTGCTTTTTTCATAAGATTCTTATGTGCAGGTCTTCTAATTGTTTTTCTCTTTGAAATTATGTAAATTTATCTTGGAATAAAATTCAGTCTGATAAAACCCTAATCTTAAATTATTGGCATTAATAACAGTCTTCGAGAAGCGGACCAAAACAATTCTGAGAACACTGCATAAAAACTAATGTGAGCAGGTCTCAAGAAGCCTGTGGGCATAGTCTTTACTGATCCTACACAGAATGGCCAGACAGGTTTCAGGTAGAAGTGTTAGAAAACATTGTTGCCTCTAGGAACGACTGCTGTTTGTTGCTGAGGGTCGTTATTGAAGATAACAACATGGGACTTGACATTCACACCATTTTTTGTCACCTGTTTGTTGCACATGCTGTGCAGATTTAAAGTTGAAATTTTGACTAAATTTATTCTCTACACATTTCCCTTGAGGAGTAGGAGCAGTATTACTGCTAGTAGTACACGTTTCAGTGTGCTGGTAAGCTGGAGGTTCATTTCTTGGGTAAGTACACTTGGGTGCACTGTTAGGTGAAATGTCTTTTTAAGATGTTTTCCTGCTTTTCAATGTCTTATCAAAAAATGATGTTCTGTTTTTTTAAGTCTTCTTAAAGTTTGCCTTGTTTCATGTAATATGAATAACAATGAATGTTTCTGTGGTATTGTTCTCTTTGTAATATTTTATAGTTGTCTTTATTATAAAATACATGAACATGCTTTGCTAATTAACAATAAATTATGATTAAGGTTTTAACAGCACTAGCTTTTCCCAAGAAGAGCTTCTGTCATTGTTTCACTACAGGGCTTGAGGAGCTGCTTTTATCTTTAGCAAAGAACTTGCAGCAGGGTTACCCCTAATTTCTGTAGTGTAATGGTCTCAATTTGTCTCAGCCAAACTGCTGAATGAGAGAGAGCCAGAGGGGAAAGGAGAAAACAAACCAGCTTGATTATGTTGGGGGCTGCTGCTGCAATTGATGCTTGATATGGGTAACTTTAAATTATCTACAGACAGTTGCCCATTTACAGACAACCTTATTCAGTTTCTGAATAAGGCCCAATTCATTTTTGGTTCTACCGTTTGGCATGAAATTAAGTCTTTACCATCCCTCCTCCCTGTTTTTAAAAATGGCATGCCTCAGGGATATGCCTATGCTGTCTCCTCAGATGTACAGTGCTTTCTTGTATTCTTACACCCTTTCAGTCACCTGACAGTGAGAAGGGAGATCAGGAAAAGCACTTGACTTGACCTCATGTATTGGAGGAAAAATATAAAAGTGGAGTTAAACACTATATTTGACTTAAAAAAATTTAATGCCAGCAAATGGCTGTGGCTTTGCTAATGAGCATTGTGATGGTTATAACTGGAAAGGAGTTGTTCCATACTTCTTGTGTGGACTCTCTTGCTTTGGTTGGGTGGCTTTTTTTGGTATCAGATCCTTCAAGGGTCTTCCTCTTTTTTTATTTTGATACATTTTGCATCTGGCACAGAATCTAAACCTATAACCTGATGAGTCAGCTGCATGTGTCAGAGTGCCTTGTAATAACCATCAGAATGTACTAGTATAGGTGATATATTATTTATCTCAAATAAATACTTGCTACTATTTGATCAGCTACCAAAACTTCCAAGTTCTGGTGGAGGAGCAAAGAGGATTCTTCATTACTGAACATAATTGGTTTAACTCCAGGTCTGAACAATGTACCTGTTTGCTACTGTTCAGAGCTATTCTTCCCATTTGGGAGATGGGGAAAGTTGCTATTTTAGTGGAGCACAGCTTGACACTTTGGTCAGTTACTGGAGGGGGGAGTGGTAAGCTGTGGGAGGTAAGTGTTCCAGTTTCCCCGTTGGCTCCAGCTGCAGCCTGCCCCGTGCTGTGGCGTGCTGGCTGCAGCGGGGGCACCGGCCCTGCAGTGGGACCAGTGACAGAAGCTGTTCTTCAGCATTTTCAGGATGGCTGTTTTCTGCGTCAGGATGAGGCATTCCTGCTGGCCAGAGCCACCGCCAAGAGCAAAGGTAAGGTAATGTTTATTCCATGGGAATGCTTAAGACAGCCCAGCAGCTTGTACCAACTACTACACAGGAGCTCTTTCCCCCCTTAGCTTAGTTTATATGCTGTAATGTTTTTGTTCTGTAAATAACTTTATGCTGGATTCTTTTCATTAAACTAAAATTCATATTAGTTTTTGTACTTGTTCAGATATAAATGTTAATTTTCTGTGACTTTTTTCCCCTCCCTTTTCAAAATTCTTTAATCTGCTGTTTCCTCTTTTCTTTCTTCCGGAACAAAAATAAATTGGGGTATAATGTAAGCTGGTCTCTATTTCATCATTGGAGATGCTGAATCTATAAAATAGTGCTGCAAAATTGCACTAAAGTTTTGGGAGGAATGAGACCCCAGGAAACATCTGCTATCTTTATACATCTTCTCTTGGAGACTTTCAGCAATGCTGTGGTGTGTGAGAAAATGCTTGCAGTCTGCGACCATGCTGAGTTACAGCTCGTGAGGAAAAAGGGGGATTTTCACCCCAATTGCTCAGTGACTCAGTTGCATATGTTGGATTGAATACTGGAAAAAGAAGTCAGTAATCTCCACAGTAACTGCAGAGCAACTGTATGCAGTTGTGATCCAAACAGTTGATGTAAAATTAAATCCAATCAGGAGAAAGTTGGAACGCAATAGATCTGTGAATGTGAGCTCCTCACATTTGTTCAGTGGTCGGTATGTAAATTTTCTCAGTGGCCATTCTAGAATCTGATGGACACCTGGCTTTAATTCACACCTGTGAAAAAGAGCAAAATTATTTACAGCATGTTTCCTTGGTTCTGATGTACAGAATTATTTTCCTCTGAACAGATGAATTTGATCTCCTTTTTTTTTGTTATTTGGTGCTGGGCTGTAGCTATCAAAACCTTTGCTGGAGTTGTGGGGTTTTGTTTTTTTCCTCTCTTCAAACTATATAGAACTCCTACTTGCAAAACATGATTTAGCCAAGAGGACTTCAATGGACTATGATGTGAAAGGCTTCTCAAATATTTTGTTTGGTCTCAGATTTTTTGTTGATTTTTCTTGTCGGCAAAGGTAATTCTCTACTCCATGCTAGTATATTGAAAGCACCAGTATTTTAAAACATCATTTGTTGAAAAGCTCTCTAGGAAGTCTCTTACTGTCTGTGAAGCCTTACTGTAGGATACTTTCAAAACCACATTTCACAATTTGTGCAGCCTCAGAAACCTCCTCTGTTGGTACCTTCAAGCTTGACTTCTTTTGGACTCCGTGAACAAATACCATTCTGTTTTTGTATCTTTTATAATTTTGTGTATAGATTTAAATCTAATTTGCTAGAAGCTAAGACTGACTGTTAGATATTAGCCCTTTATAATTATCCTGTATGTGCAGATTGTATGTTTATACAATGATCTACCTGTTGTATAGTGCTTTTGAGTTGTTACCATTTAAGATGACACTTCATTTCAAATAAAAGCCTATTGTTTCACAGTTAATGATATTTAATGCTGGTGGTTGTGAATTGTATGATGTTACGTTGTGCCATTGGACCACAAAGAGCTGGAGTTGGGAATTGGTTCTGGGGGCTGTCCTCTTTCTGCAGGTGATGTTTGAAATGTGATTCCTGAGGTAAAGTGTTTATGTTCTTGGAGGGAAGAGGGTATGGGGAGGGATTGAATGGTTAATTTTTTTTGTCTTTTTTTTTTTTTTCCTCCCCTCCCCAATGATTTGTGGTATTGCGTACCTTGTGCTTTCTGCTTGTTTTTTTCTTTACTATTAAACTGCTGATGTTTATTTCCAGGAATGTTTTGCAAATGTCCTTCTCACTCTTCCCCTCTACAACTGTAGGTACATTGTTCCTTTTTATCAAATAAGCACGTTTGAAGCAAACCAAAGATAAAATAAAAAAGGTCTTAATGTCACGTAAAGGAATGTTTCTTAATGTGTGCAGATGTATAAGTAGTGACTATATTTTAAAACTCTTCTATATGATAATGCATTGCTTTCAGCTAACTGACACATTTATGTTAAGTTAGAAGACACGGAGGATTAGGAGCGTGCTGCGAGGAATATGGTTCCAAATTAAACTCTCTTTACTTACTAAATTTGACTCAGTGCTTGGCTCTCAGCAGGGCTTGTTACAGTACTTCTTGTATTGACACCTTTTACTTCTGGAAGGAAGATGCTTTCTATTTCAAACGGCTCTTTTAAAAGCAAAGTAGCCTACTTATTTCTAACTTAACATAAAGTTGTTGTGTGGTCTTCTGGGGCGATGGGATGTTCATGCAAGCTTGCATTTCTTCCTGTAGGCCTTCGTTGTGAAACACCTCTTGGAGTATACCCAGCAGAGTGAGTCCAACCTGCAGTACAGCTTGTTTTTAGTTTTTGGCATCTTTATGACGGAAGTGGTGCGGTCGTGGTCCCTGGCACTAACCTGGGCGCTCAACTATCGCACGGGGGTCAGACTGCGCGGGGCTGTCCTGACCATGGCCTTCAAGAAAATCCTTAAGCTGAAGAACATCAAGGAGAAATCTCTTGGAGAGGTGAGCTGCAGCCTTGTTTTGGAAATGCCAATGTGAAAAGGGATGTGTAATACATTCCTCTGAGAATGAGCTGTGCCTTAAATCTGAACTATCTGTTCTGTTTTTCAGCTCATAAATGTTTGCTCCAATGATGGTCAGAGGATGTTTGAAGCTGCAGCAGTTGGCAGTTTGCTGGCTGGGGGCCCTATTGTGGCCATCTTGGGAATGGTTTATAATGTGATTATTCTGGGTCCAACAGGCTTCTTGGGATCTGCTGTCTTCATCCTCTTCTACCCAGCAATGGTGAGTTGGAAAGAGTTAAGACTTACTTCATTTTTCTTAGGCCAGACAAATGTATAGCTCTGAATAGAAAATGTTGAAATGTGCTAGGTTTAGCCAGTTTATGGCATTGCACTTTATTGAAGGCATTTACAAGATAGTGTATGAAGCAGAAATATGGAATCAGGAAGCTCAAAGTGATAAAATTAGAAAATGGGGATGGGAAAGCTGATAGATCTGGCTGAGATGAATATTCATAGCTAAATGAAACTGCAGAATATTAAGGTGCTCATGATTGATGTTGGAAAGATATGAGGGCCTCCAGCTTGTGTATGGGTGCTCAGTGTTGCATAAGCAGTGTTCTTTGATTTCTTGACTCAATGCAAGATGCTGAAAAACACCACATCTTCTTGATGAGGTACTCCTGCTTCTGCTGAGCTGTGAAATGGGCTAGTTCAAGCCAAAATCTTCTTGCCTATAAAATGTCTGTAAGACTACTGGAGATCTGTCATTGTGTTCATAATACATGCTTTATAAACCATGGAGGCTGAATACTGTGAGATTCACTGTGGTCCAATTTATCTGACTAAAAGTAAGAATTATGTAGTGGGAGTTGCATTTTAGAGGGGAATGAGGAGTGGAGTTTGAACATGTTTTCCAGTTCTTTCCAGCAGTCCTCCTTTATTGATGGAGACTTCAAAAGAGTTTGCAGGTGTGTGAAGAAAGGCAAGGAGCTAAGACTTCCTGAAGTCGTGTGTTAGGTTTGAATTTCAGACCAGGAATGGGATGAATGTAAGAGTAGCAGATACTTTAAAACATATCAAACACAACTTTCTGGTTTTAGATTAGTTTAGTAAAAAATGTTAAAAACTGTTTTACTGCCTTCACAGCACTGGCATGGATGAGAAATTGATCTGACTGGGCAAAGTCCTGATTTGCCTTACAGAGTCAGGTTAAAAGTCTGGCTGAAGTGGGGGTCAACTTCATGTGTCTTCAGGTTAACTTTGTGCTTCAGAAACTTTAACTGAACTTGTACTAATTAATACTGGTAAAAGTGCACACCTTTATTCTCTCAAATTTTTGTTGAAATTTGCTCTCACAGGTCTGGTGCTTGGTGCAGATGGGGCAGGAGGAAATGAATGATGTTCCCAGCCTGAGTTTTATGTTAGGGCAGCAATTTCCTGGCCCTATCCCTGAATCCCCTTTTCAGATTAAAAATTCATTTTCTCTGGTAATTAGGAATTTAAGGTACTTGCTTTTCCTGAGTTGCCATTAATGTTTCATGATGTTTTTTTTCAGATGTTTGTGTCACGCCTCACAGCTTATTTCAGAAGAAAATGTGTAGCAACAACAGATGAACGTGTGCAAAAGATGAATGAAGTTCTTAATTACATTAAATTCATTAAAATGTATGCCTGGGTGAAACCATTTTCTCAGAATGTTCAAAGTGAGTTCCCACAGTCTGTGCATGTCTCCTTTGCTGCAGATGCCCCACTGCTGTGTAGCCTGGTGCATCCTGACTTTGTGCTGTAGGTGCTGCTGTACAAGCAGTGTAAGAACTGTCATCCTTCAGGCTCCTCTGTGTTATGCACAGTGTGTTGGACAAACAGACCTGCTTCTAAAATTTCACCTTCTGGTGTGATGATGTTTGTGGCATGACACTAATTTTAAGTTTTTCAGTTTTGTTCCTCTTTTATCACTTTAAAAATCCCTATATTTGTGTGGAGATTAGACCATTATAGTTTCCTCCTCTATAATTACTTTCCTTATGAGAATGTTTATAATGTAATAAACACTAAAGTGTAGAGTTAGGCCTCTTACTCACTGTTTATAGTGCTGTGCTATCTGTTTTGTGTATGTACCCCCTGAATCACAGCTCAAACGTGGTGCCCCTCTTGGTATCTCTAGAAATTCGTGAAGAGGAACGCAAAATCTTGGAGCGTGCAGGCTACTTCCAGAGCATCACTGTGGGAGTGGCTCCCATTGTTGTTGTCATTGCCAGTGTGGTGACCTTTTCTGTCCATATGATCCTTGGCTATGACCTTACAGCAGCTCAGGTAAGCTGTTGGAAATATTCTTTATGCTTTTGCTTCTGTAGCTTTTGTGCTGAGCCACTTCTTGTGCCCATGTGGCTAGGCTGTGTCCTGGCTCACAGAAGTGAATTATGGCTGTCACAGCAGCAGGTGGAGTCTTATATTTTGCACAAAAAGCCTCTCAGTGGTCTTTTGTCCTGACCTTCCTCAGAACAGGTTTTGGGCTGAATATAAATAAGTGCTCCTGTTTGGATGGGGTATTGGGGATTACTGGATGTTTTTGTTTTGCAGTGTGCTTGGATGCAAACAGCACAAATGTCTAAAAATATGATTTGAATTTGTGCCTTTGCTAGTAGGTTAATGTAGAATTTGACCTGCAAACAGAACAAGTTGTCATGGTCTGTTAAAAGCACTAGAGAAGGAGTTGGGTAGATTTGCTGTTTGAGACTATGTTGAATATTTAAATGGTTGTTCTTGGACTGGGCCTTTTCTATGATTTTCACTTGCTGCTGTGCCATTTCAGCTTTTAGAAGGCTGGAGCTGTTAGAATGTTGCATCCAAGTGTGATTGTTTTCCTTGTCTCACTTTTAGGCATTCACAGTGGTCACTGTCTTCAACTCAATGACTTTTGCTCTCAAAGTAACTCCGTTCTCAGTGAAGTCTCTGTCTGAGGCATCTGTTTCTGTTGACAGATTTAAGGTAAGCAGTCATTTGCCCTCACATTTTCTCTGTAAGTGTGGTGTGTTGTATGTGTTCAGTAGCTGCAAAGGGAACACTTGGAAGGTAATATGATTTTAATGGCAGAGAAGTTATATTTCTTTACACTTGGCATTCTAGATTATTGGATTCTGCAAGAGATATAAATGTAGTGAAGGAATATTTGCAGTTCAAAAATAATACCAGTGTAAGAAGCAAAATAGTCTGATTCAAAGATTTTATGATTTTGAAATTGGCCACAGGAAAAGAGTGAAAGACTCAGTGGCTCACTGTATAATAATTTTTAACTCCATTTTAAGAACATTTATATGAAAAGACTGCACCATGTGTACAATGAAAGTTAATGGTTTGCTAATAAAGCTTTTTGAAAATACCAGGTGTTAGGTAAGCAGATTGATAAACAGTGGGGTTTTATCTGTGGTCGTAGAACCCTGAGGTTTTATATTTCCAGACCAGATTAAGGGATTGAAATTCCTCTATATCAGTAAAATGGAGTTGTGATCTGGCAAAACAGATCTATGGCAGAAAACGTAAAACACTGATAATGAACAATCTTACCTCCCATCATGGGGATTGGAGGATGAATACACTGTGTGTACTTTATGAACTCAGAGGGGAGATCTTTACTTTGTCTTGTCTCTTGAAGATAACAGTGCATTACACATTGTGGAAATTTCCAGAATGGAAAATAGTACTTTCCAAATAGAAACCTTCACAAGCATTGACAGATACATGGATTCTGTGTAATGCAATCATGAAATAAACCTCTGTATGAGAAAATCAGGATCTGTAGAGTGATTTTGAGATTCTATTGCTTTTGAGCAATTTTACTTCATCTTCTGAGTCAGCCTAAAATCAACCTTGCTTAAATCTAAGTGCACTAAAGGGAATTTTGTGGGAGGGAAGAGAAGTAAAAGGAAATGGAATTTCTCCCAGTTTGCCTATAAATTGTGTAGGAAATGTAGCATAAGGTGAGAATACTCTGACATCACAGTAAAAATGTAATTGACTTGTTGGCTCTGTAAAAGAGTATGAGCTTTCTTATGAATGTGTGATTCAGACATAGCAATTGCAAGAATAAATAAGGCTGGGAATTGGGAAGTTTTAGTCCCAAAAAAACTACTTGGTTTAAAACAAATTGTGTAAGTGGCAAACATTTTATCTTGTAATTAAACTCTGTGAAAAAATGTCTTCCTGATCTGTTGATTGTAAATACTGATGGATGTGGTGGAAAACGTGATACAGTTGACTGACTTCTTGCCAAGCAGCCTGAGATAGATCAGCTACACTTGTGCAAGATGACTTTTTCCAGCAGAAAAGTTGATGGGTAAAGGCTCAAGTTAAAAGCCCTTCTATCTCCTTCCATAATGAGTTGGTGTGCAGGACAAGTCAATCAGTTTGTCCCAAGTGACCTCTCCTCTCCAAGCTGTGTGTTCTGCTCACGTGTTTTTAATCTGCAACACACAGAGCTGCAGTTGCAAACAGTGTCAAAGGAAGAAGTGCCTATCACATCCAAAGTATTGCAGTTCTGTTGAAAGTCAAGTGTATCCAGGTGCTTCCACCACATCCAGGAATGCCCCAGCCACTTAGCAGACCTGGAGTTAGTTTACACTAATGAGCCACCTTTTGCTCTTCAGCTTCCTCCTACTATGTAGCCTGATGTGTTTTGCTGCGTGAGTGTGCCGTAGGCTTGTCTCCCAGTCTTGATCAGGTGTCTCATCTTTACACCTCTCTCACAACTCCTATCAGAGTTTATTTCTAATGGAAGAGGTTCATATGATAAAGAAAAAACCAGCCAATCCTCACACCGCGATAGAGGTGAAAAATGCTACCTTGGCTTGGGACTTCTCCCACGCCAGCGTCCAGAGCTCACCAAAGTTGACCCCCAAAGTGAAAAAAGACAAGAAAGTCACCAAGAGCAAGAAAGAGAAAATGAAGCTGCAGAATGAGGGACAGCAAGCTGTGCTGGCAGAGCAGAAGGGCCATCTTCTAGTGGACAGTGATGACCATCACAGCCCTGAAGAGGAGCACAAAATGATCCACCTGGTCAGCCTTCGGCTTCAGAGGACTCTGTACAACATTGACTTGGAGATAGAAAAGGTAAGAAGAAATGAAAGGAGGAAATCTGAGCTTTTCAAAGGCCTCATTATAGCTGCCCCCTGGAACAGAGCTGTGTGCTGTTTCATTTTGCATGAAATGGAACATATTGCTTTTGTGCACTCCTGTAATATCCATGGCAACTGCAGTATCCAGGATGCAGTGTCTGATCTTGCTGTAAACAGCTGTGCCATTTTAGCAGCTACATCTTTGCAAACAGCCTGTGAAACAAGGGCAGGCTGTATAGCTTCCACATCCAGCTGAGGGGTTTGCAGCTCCTAGGACAGTGTGAGCCACTGAGCTCAGAGAATCTGCAGGGCACCACGTACCAGTGGGCTGCTGGTGAACAATGTGTTCCTGCAGTGGTTTGATAATGTTGCAGTTTCATCTATGTTCTGGGCGAGCATTTTAGGTGATTAGGTGTTCCAATGGAGCGTAATAGTGCTTTTCATTGAAAAATGTGCAATTTTCTTCCTTGAGAATTTTTGTACAGGTGGATGCAGGTTTTCAAGAATTGTAGAAGCATTTGGAGCTATTGCTCCAAGGTGGGTAAAAGCATGTAAGATGTCAAAGAAAAAGCATTGAACTTAATACATGACATTATCTACACATACAAAAGCCTTGCAATCTGGCAGTTGGATGTTGTAATAATGGGATCCATATATTTATGAAGATAGTCATGGTTACATTGTCTTATGTAGTTATACAAATGGAGGGATATTTTAAGCTATTTTAAAGAGTAAAATACTTACATTTTAAACTCCAGGGGAGTATGCATATAGTTTAAAAAATTGCCTCAAATAGGAGTGCAGTTGCTTGAAAGTGTAAAGGTTGTTTTGTCTCAGAAGTCAAAAAAAAAGCTGGTTTTGTCTTTCTCTGCTATCAAGAGAACACCAGCAGTGTGTTCCACAAGGTCTATATACCTTTCTTGACCACTTTACATTTTTTACAAAAGGAATAAAAATAGTTTTAATAAATTAATTGTTTAATATGGTATTAACCCACTCATTCTATTGCAGAGAAATTCTTCAAAGTGACTAAATTCTAGTATTTTCTTGGTACATGTTCTCTACCAAATTGGATCTAATTGGCAAGGAGTTGGACTGGACCCATATATGATGATTTCTCTGTTCTTTCAGACTTTTCTTTCCTTATCATTCTCAAAAGCACTTTGGTGCATTCTGTTCAGGCAGACCTTGGTGCTTTTGGTTTCTTGATCCTCTGCGCCTGTAAGCCTAGTAAGAAGGAGGCTGATCTTCAAACACCTTTATTTTTACCTTTACAGTTGATTTCAGTTATATTTCACTGTGGGATTGTGTTCACTGTATACAATTTGAGCGTTAAGATGCTGACTCTTGCTTTTTCTTGTGTTATGTCACTTCAGAGCTGTCATTTATATCCAACTGTCCTCTCAGAGGTACTAAAGGTAGTCTGAATTCTGAAAAGGAAGATGAATGTAAGAAATGAGTGCTGTAATTTTTTTCCTTTCTACGTAGGGAAAACTTGTTGGAATTTGTGGCAGTGTGGGGAGCGGAAAAACTTCACTTATCTCAGCAATTTTAGGACAGGTGAGAAACCCTATTTTGAGTATTTCTGCTTTTCTTTGCCATCTCCTATTTCACTTATTTGAGCTCTGTAGAATGCAGTGTGTTGTGAGCGTGGGGTGGCATGGTCTCACAGCTGGTGTGTCCCTGCAGATGACGCTGTTGGAGGGCAGCATCGCAGTGAGCGGCACCTTCGCGTACGTGGCCCAGCAGGCCTGGATCCTCAACGCCACCCTGAGGGACAACATCCTCTTTGGCAAGGACTATGATGAAGAAAGGTCTGTCTGGCTGCTTGCTGGTTGTCATGAAAGCTCACTGATTCTTGGCCTAAGTGTGGGAAAGCTTTAATGCAGAGTACACTGCAGATAAAGCCTCGGTGCCCTTCTGGAGTCTGTCTGTAAATCGCCTCTGAGTCCCATTTAGGATCCTGCCCCTCTTCCATGTGGCCCTCTGGCTGGTGGCTGTCATTGAGCCTGGCCCTGCTCCTTGCAGTGAGGCTGGGCCTCATCCTGGACCTCTGCTTAAAACCAGCAGCTGCTGTGAGCAGCACTAAAGTGGTGTTTGCTCTTGCTGTCCTGGCCTTGCCCTCTCCAAACACAACAGCTGCTGTGTGCAACATGCTGACATCTTCCATGGCCCCCTCCACCTGGGGACTTTGCTGTGGCCCTTAGCCAACTATCCCTGAAAACAAATTGTCTCTCTATCCTCACAATGCTTTTGAAGTAGGTGATTAATTATTACCCTCAGTTTTCTCCTGAGGCTCCAAGACAGATGACTTGTTTTCGGCTGATGGAATATCAGCTATTAGTGTAGAAAATGATATAATGCTGTACTAGTTAAATAATTGTGGGGAAAGGAAAATCAGTGTTCTTAACTATTTATCTACTTGTTCTTCAGATACAATACTGTGCTGAATGGCTGCTGTCTTAGGCCTGACCTGGCCATCCTTCCAAATGGGGACCTCACAGAGGTATATTTTGCTTATACTAAACTAATTAGTAGATGGAGAAAAGAGTTTTGGTTTGGTAGGGTAAACTGGAATGAGGATACATCACTCTGGGGTGCATATGAGCCAAGCTGTTGAATGCATTCTCTTGAGCTGACCTTAGTGGGCCCTGGACTGTGAAGAGTTGTACCCCGTATTTTACTCAGATGTTGACTGTTTAGGAATTTTTTTTATTGTGTTGTAAATTTAGCTGCCTTAACAGGACCTAATTGAACTTGATTTAGAATAGCTAAGAGAAGAAATGGCTATGTTAATTCATAAAAGATAAAATAAGCAAAGAAAGTACTGCCACATTTCAAGCATATTAACCTTTGAATGTGTAGCACATGTCACAAAATGGATACTTAAATATGTATATGTATTAATACAAAATGTTAAGGGGGAGTATATCTATATAAATATATAAAATGGAATATTATGGTCTGCTTTATTCTGCTCATCTCTGTTGCATGGTGCTGAAGAAATGATGGGTGTTTGTCTCTGTGCAGATTGGTGAACGAGGGGCTAACCTGAGTGGGGGCCAGCGTCAGAGAATCAGTCTGGCTCGAGCCCTGTACAGTGACAGGGACATTTACATCCTCGATGACCCCCTTAGTGCCTTAGATGCTCACGTTGGAAATCACATTTTTAACAGTGCAATAAGGAAGCACCTGAAGTCAAAGACTGTCCTTTTCATCACACATCAGCTTCAGGTACTGAACCTCCCACACTTTCTTTCTTGGACTTTCTTGAAGTGGTTTGTTCATCAGTTGTCTTCCTACTGGAAATCTCTGTGCCCTGACCTGTGACAGGACAACCCTGTCTGTCTATAGAGTGTGTGGTTTACATTTATAAAATAGGTTTGCAAAGTTGCACTGAGCACAATTTGATTGATACCAGTGCTGCTTGGTGTCTGATTGGGACTGGTAACCCTTGGCTAAAGAAAATTTACCAGGGAAATAAATACCTGTTCAAAAATACTTTTACTAACTTGCTATAAAGCTATTTCATCACAGCAAAAAAGTTATATTTGTTGTCAGTAAATCAGAATTGATGTACCTGAGACTTTTTTGCTGTTGTCTGTGCATGGAAATATTAGTGCTCAGTCTATCAGTATTTGCAGTGTTTAAGTATTCTGAGTCATGTCTTCCAGAAGAGATTGGTTTTGATAGGACACAAAAACTTTTGTTTTGTGTAGTGTGAGTAATCATGGTGCTCTACTCAGAGGAGGACCTCTGAAACTCAGCTGTCTGTTGTGTGGGCATAGGTGTGCTGTGTGCCAGTGCCTACAGGCTGCTGAGAAGGGTTGTGTGGGAGTGTTTGGTTATTGAACATCGTGATAGAGACTTGTTCTTGCTGCCACTCTCTGCAGTATCTTGTTGACTGTGATGAAGTGATCTTCATGAAGGAAGGCTGCATTACCGAGCGAGGCAGTCATGAGGAGCTGATGAATTTAAATGGGGATTATGCAACTATTTTTAATAGCCTACAGCTGGGAGAAACACCACATATTGAGGTACTTGTTCATTTTAAAGTGCTCTGAATCTTGACTGTTCTGAGGTGAACCAAGTGATGTTTGAAATATGGAAAATGGCTTCACACTTTTTCATGTGTTGATCTGACCAATAGATTTCCTATAGAATAATTTCTGCTTCATTAGCACTTTGTCACAGTTTGTTTTTAGGGAATGTGTGCTAGAGAGGACTCTGCCAACGAGCTCATGAGTTAATAATGAAAATATTGTAGTGTCTCCCCTGGTGATGCTCAGAGCAGGAAGTTCTTCTCTTATTGGACACTCCACTTCTTAATTTACCTCTGAATTAGCACAGATCTTCAACAACTTTGTCTGAAAAAATTCTTAGTGGCTTGCTTCTATGTTTTCAATGGAGTGTGACTGAGACACAGCAGGTGTGACACAACTTGTCAAAAGTTAGATGTGACAGTAGTTTGGAGGCATAACTGAAAATGCTGTGTTTTGGGGGAGTTTAGGAGAAAATGTTTTGCCTTGACACTAATTCTGTTATGAAAAAAGTCTGTAAATGCAAATTTGAATATGTGTTGTAGTATTTCAGTTGGTGCAAAAATGGTAAATCTAGAAAAAAACAAGAGACATTCAGTACAACAACATGTAAATTTTCAGCAATTTAATTTTTCCCACCCTTCTCTTTGTTTCCTGACATTAATCTCTAAGAGTAAGGATCTTGGCATTTTGATTTATAATAAGTTGTCTAAATTTTGTGTGCGTTTTGTCTTAGAAAGGATTAAAAGTACATCAACAGTTCATTTTTTAAGAGATGAGAGGCTCCTTACTCATGAGACATTTAAAACAAAACATTTCTGAGAAGGAAGCATTATAAGAATTACAGATATAGAAGGAGTTTGGTGACACATTCTCCTGGGAGGTATTTGTGAAGGAAGCAAAAGGATATAATGCATTGCTCTGCATGTCCTTTGAGGCATGAAGATAATAGTTCTGCCATTTTAAGACTAATAAAATGATAGTGAATAAGACTAATAAAATGATAGTGAATAAGAGATACTCCAGTCTTCATGCTTGGCTGACCTTCAATGTAGCTGTAAACATTAGCTCATGGAAAGATCATTAAATTGCATTCCCTGTGGGATAAGAATAAATGGATCATCAGTTGGGTTCTCTGTGGTTTGTTCTCATGTAAAGTGTGGGAAGGGAACCCTGAACATGGTGTGCAAGGGGTTTCAGTCCATGTAGGCTCACTCTGAACAGGCAGTAACTCCCAGTTTTGGAAAGATGGCTGGGTTTAAAACAGTGCTCGTGGGTCCCTGTGGTGTTTGGATATTGGATTTCTGGGAGATCAAGTTAACCTGACTTTTCTTAAGAAACCTCTCATGAAATGTCTCTAAGTGCTAGGGTGCTTGGGGAAAAAAAGCCTCTTTAAAAAATGTGAGTTATTTTTACAAGGGATAGAGAGATTATATCTTTCTGGCAGTAGTGGGGATATCATTCCTCTACCATGTTTTCACTGATCCTGAAAATTGCCCTTGCACTCTACCTGTACAGGTTGGTAGTAGTTCATATTAATAGAGGAGGAGAATTTAGTCCACCAGAGTTGGCAATCATCTGTAATAACTGTGAAGTTAATAGCCTCCTTGATGTGAATGCTGAGCTATTGAAAGTCTTTATCCTTAGGTGGCAGATAAATAAAAGTTTGTGTTTAGAAAATGTCAAAACCAACTCCTCTGTTTAGTGTCATTGTTTCCCTGCAGATTAATATAAAGAAGAACACAAACAATTCATTGAAAAGGCCCCAGGATAAAAGTACCAAAACAGGGTCTGTGAAGAAGGAGAAGGTTGTAAAGAAGGAAGAAGAGGGTAACTGTGTAATCAAATTTCTGGCTGTAATTATTTTGTACTCTAAGCTCAAAGCATGAGCTTCCAAATATATTGTTAATGTACCTCTCATGTTTTGGAAGCTGTCTCAATCCTAATCACTTAGTGTGGTTGATGGGAGACAGGCAGTGGGCAAAGAACATCCATTAATTCATTAAATACGGGTGCCTGTGCAATGTTTTTAAGTTCAGTCGGATGCCATTAGCACAAAGGAGGTGGTGCTGCCTTGTCCCCCACACCACCTCTCCCTCCTGTCCTAAGAGGGCCATGTGCACAGCTTGGCACTCAGCCCTGGGCAGGACATGGCATTTATGGGTGAAGGGACAGTCTGACCTCTGTAGTTCTCTGTTTAATGTTAGCTTTGAACTTCAGGGTTTAAAAAGCAATAGCGAGGCTGATCCCAGCCTAACATTTAAGTCTGTGCTGATGAGGCTTTTTCAGCTGTACCATGACTTAAATGATTCTGCAGAAGAAATGTGACTTCTTGAAAAACTGAACCACTGAGTTCTAAGTGTGAAGTAAAGTGTATGTTTCTGAAAGTACTCTGCACAGTTTGAAAGACTAATTTTGTGAGTGTTCATAAATTTATAGGAGTTGCATGGAAGAGCTTTCCTCATTCCCTTTTCATCTTCTCTTGTCACAGGCCAGTTGGTGCAGTTGGAAGAGAAAGGCAAAGGCTCTGTGCCCTGGTCTGTTTATGGTGTCTACATTCAGGCAGCTGGAGGCCCCTTTGCATTCCTCATCATCATGGCACTGTTTGTGCTCAATGTGGGCAGCACAGCCTTCAGCAACTGGTGGCTGAGTTTCTGGATCAAGCAAGGCAGTGGAGTAAGTTCAAAAGCTTTCTACTCTTGTGTCTAATTGGCTGGGGGTGTTCTGCTAGACTAATCCCAAGCAGTCCTGTGAGACCAAATGGTGCTTTCTAATTTAAATAAGTTGTAAGGCTCCCCAGGAGGTGCTCTCACTAGGGAGTTCATCTCCAAGAATGAGAGCTCCAGTAATGAGAAAAATATAATAACTTATGTGGTTTAATGCTGCCCTCTTGTTCCTTTTCTTGGTTAGTCTAAGAAAAGGAAGTGAAAATATGAAAGGGGCCAACAAGCTAACTTTAGTGTTTTTTGTTTAAATGTGATCTCATACCTAACAGGATAATTTTTGTTAAAATATGTAAAAATTGAGTCAGATGACTTTTGGAAATTGCTTTGGAGATTCTGATGACTTGGGACGGTTTGGGCTTTTTCCCACACTCAGGGCTTTGCTTGTAAGTCTTGTTGCATTTAAAAATCCAAATATAACTGCAAGAATTTTTTGGGGGGGCACAGAGAACAAGGTACTAATCTCAGAGATGGAAATAATGAAGTGCAGATGGACAACAATATTAGAATCAGCAATGAGGTCCTTAAACATACTTAAAGAGCAGAAATAAAAGAGAGAATGGGAATATATAACCGTGTGACAGTAAAGAATTTGTTGCCTAGTGGCAGAAATAAGTGTTTGGTAAAGATCTATCCAAGGTGAATATGGCTGTGTGGTGGCATCCAAGTATCTAACATTGTTCAGAAGAACACAAGAAATAAGAGATGAAATGAGAGATTAGGAATCAAATGAAGTAGGCATGTGGTAGTATTTTGGAAGATATTGTAGGAAAAAGATCAAGGGCTACAGATCAACAAGTCAAGCATCTCTGCCAGGGAAAAGTTTCTGACATATTCAATGGTCACTGAAGTGGTTTAAAGAAGAAATATCAAATACAGTGGGAGAAGACGAGGCAGTTAAATTGTACCACAGGTAATGCATACATCATGCTTTATCCTTGTCTTAACCAACCTCTGAAATCTTGTATTTTCTGCAGAACACCACGGTGACTATGGGAAATGAGACTGTCATAAGCAGCAGTATGAAAGATAACCCTCACATGCATTACTATGCTGGCATCTATGCACTGTCTATGGCAGTTATGTTGATCCTGAAAGCTGTTCGTGGTGTGGTCTTTGTAAAGGTAGGTGCCAGTGCTGGTGTTTGTCTCCTCCCTACTCCTGCTTCTGCAAATTGCTGTCACTGTGGTTCTTTTGGTCATCTCCTGAGAGACTTTTGAATGAAATTCAGTCATGGATTGTAATGTTTCTTCAGCCAGCTCTTGAGTTTCTGCTAAACTTCTGCCCAAATTAATAGCTTCCTTCATGGGCTGGAAGCACAGAATGCAGTAAAACCTCTTGTGGTTGGAGAGAGAAACAGTAGAATATTTGGGTGGCAGGAAGGCAAGCACTGCTTTAAAGCCCTGCAATGTTTTCTGCATTGTCAGGGAACTCTCAGAGCATCCTCAAGGCTCCATGATGAACTCTTCCGACGGATTCTGCGTAGCCCCATGAAGTTCTTTGACACTACACCCACTGGGAGGATCCTCAACAGGTTTTCCAAAGACATGGATGAAGGTATCTCTCACTGTGTGTCCTGTAAATCCCACATTCAGACCTCCCAGTTAAGCCCTGAATACTCTCCAGTCTGTTGCTGTTGGGGTGATTGTATCCTGTGTCTATTGCCAAATGTGCACTCAGAATAAACAAAGCAGGAATTGGGATATACCTGGGTTATGATTGTAGAAGGCAGCTGATAGCTCAGGTCTGATCATTCACTTAGGAAGAAGGAAATGTGCTGCTGCTCTTGTACCGCCAGGCTGCACATGAGCTCTCAGCAGGTAATGCAGGAGCAACTTAAAACATTGGGAGTGAAGGTGATGTGCTGCAGAGGTGATAACTGGGTCAGAGTTACATCATGTAAATATTAAATTATTCCCATGTAAATGGGAATAATTAGACTGCCAGTAACTCAGAAGGTAAAAACATCCCAATGAAAATGTATTTTTTTTATTTGAATAAACTAAGAAATCCCTGTGTTTGTTACTGAGGTAGAACTGGAATTGATTTCTATGGGTTGTTTTAGTTTGCTGTACTCAAGATCTTCCTCTTTCCCTCCCATTTCCCAGTTGATGTTCGTTTGCCGTTTCAAGCAGAAATGTTCATCCAGAACGTCATCCTTGTGTTCTTCTGTGTGGGGGTGATTTCTGGGGTCTTCCCCTGGTTCCTGGTGGCAGTGGGGCCCCTCATTGTCCTGTTCACCGTTCTGCATGTTGTGTCTAGGTAAGTGCACCACACTTTGGCTGAAAAGGTACTTTCACCTTCAAGTACAATGTAGTGGTTGCCATATGGTTCTGCATGAAACTCAAAGTGTTTCTTTCCTTCCAGAGTCTTTATTCGAGAGCTCAAGCGTCTGGACAACATCACACAGTCTCCATTCTTGTCTCACATTACATCTAGCATCCAGGGTCTCTCCACAATCCATGCCTACCACAAAGGACAGGAATTTCTGCACAGGTCAGTCTAGATATCCATCTGGGAATGGTAGAGCACAAAGCTGAATGCAACAGCTTCTGGCATTCAGAAGGATTTTATTACTGGAGTCTGATGGATCATTGGTTCTGTGACTGAAAGTTGCTTTTCTGGGGAAAGAAATTGGGAGAACAGAAGGAAGGGTAAGGGAAAACTGGGAAGAGCAGTGGTGGGGAAAATTTACAAACCCTGCCATCATGCTTTGGTTTGAAATTTGGTCGGTGATGAGTCTTCCCATCCTGAATCCTGATACTGGAACAGGAGTTTAAGTAGGTGTGATATTTGTAGACCATCAGGCTCATGGAGTGCACTAACCTTTGCTGTGTTTGTTTCAGGTACCAGGAGCTGCTGGATGACAACCAGGCCCCGTTTTACCTGTTCAGCTGCGCCATGCGCTGGCTGGCCGTGCGCCTGGACATCATCAGCATTGCTCTGATCACAACCACTGGCCTTATGATTGTGCTGATGCATGGCCAGATCCCTCCTGCCTATGCTGGGCTGGCCATCTCCTATGCTGTGCAGGTGAGTGTGAGCACATACTGTAATACTTAATTTCTCTTTTAATGTAGACATTGCTAATGAGCAAACAGCATCCAGCGCTGGCTCAGAGGAGCTGCAGGGCTCCGAGCGCTCTGTTGGAGCTGCTCTTTGGCCTCTTCTGCCTCCTTGTGGTGCCGAGGGGAAATCACAGAGCTTGGACACCTCATACGTAAAGCTGTTGCTCTTGGGAAAAGTTTCTAAGCTGCTGGTTTCTCAAGGGATTCATAAATTATGGTGATTTTAAAATGAACTATTTAATTAACTTGTCTTGAAGACTTTAGTTATATGGTGCCTGATGTCAAGAATATCAAATATCATAGAATTCTTTAGGCTGGAAAACAGCAGTAAGGTCATTGAGTCCAACTATTACCTCAGTAATGCCAAATCCGCCCCTAAACCGTGTCCTCATTGTCCACATCTACACAACTTTTAAATATTTCCAGAGATGGTGACTCCACCACTCCCCTGGGTAGTCTCGATTCTTGGCAACTCTTTTAGTAAAGAAATATTCCTAACATCCAATCTGAACCTCCTCTGGCAAGACTTGTAGTTGTTTCCTCTCATCCTGTTGCTTGTTAAGTGGGAGAAGAGAGCAAATCCCACCTGGCTCCACCTTCCTTTCATGGAGTTGTAGAGAGTGATAAGAGCCCCCTGAGCCTCCTGTTCTCCAGGCTGAGCTCCCTCAGCTGCTTCTCACAGGACTCCAGACCCTTCCCCAGCTCTGTTGCCCTTCTCTGGACATGTTCCAGCACCTCAATATCTGTGCTGTAGTGAGGGGCCCAAAACTGAGCACAGGATTCAAGGTGTGACCTCACCAGTCCCAAGTACAGTCACTGCCCTGATCCTGGTGGTCACATTCATCTCTTAATTCATTGACAAGTCACAGCTCTAAAAATCTGTGTTCTTTCACCTCTTCAGCTAACAGGGTTATTCCAGTTTACAGTCAGACTGGCTTCAGAGACAGAAGCTCGTTTCACCTCAGTGGAGAGGATTGACCACTATATCAAGGTAGGACTGCATTCAGCTGCCTGTTGTGAAATTGTGTTGTTTGTTACATTGCTGACCTCAGCCATAGTCTGCCCCGGTGCAGAGTGTACGTTCCTGATCTTGGAAGGGCACTAAAGCCTGTGCTGTAACATTGCAAAGTGAGTTTGTTTTGTGAAGCACATGTATCAGCACTGAGGGGCTGAATGGGCCCAGAGCTGGTAGGTAACTAAACTTAGAGGCATTGCTGGGTTTACATAAGCTATTGGAAGTTTGCTGCCACTCACAGTAAAGAGTGGAGTGTGTGAAAGGGGTAATTGGGGATTCAAAACATTATTTTACAGTGAAAGGATGGGGTTCTGGCATCCTCCATTCCAAACCTAATGGAATTCCTTCATTTAAACACAGATAACTGTTTATTACTTTATCTACAAGTAATTCCACTTCAGCCAAATAAGCCTACTTTTCCACAGCTGTCTTACGTAACATATTTCTGTATGCTTGAAAAGTCAAGGGAATGCTCTTACTGCAAACATGAGAAATGTGCTCAGCTGAACATGATAAATGTGCCAGGCTAAATGCTTAGCAAGCTGCTCTGAATATCTGTAACCCTTTCTTTGTAACTGGGATTTGTGTGTGCAGAACTGGGCATGGGTCAGTGGGGAAAGCATATCCAGGAGAACGCTTCCTACTGGGTCTGGTGTGTGAGGTGAAAGGCTTTTCTATTTAATGTTTCCTGTGACTCAGAGGGAGATACATTTATTTATTTATTTGGTAAATCTGGGCTATTTAGTAGTTGGCATTTGTAGCTTTTTTAAAAGTGTGTGGATTTAATCTACAGATTAAAAACCAGAGAAGACAAAAGCCCCAAACCTGTCCACTCCCCCAGTTAAATAAATCCTCTGCAGGCGTCTAAGTAGAAAATTTCTGCATGTGGAAGACTTGGTGACCACACAAATTGACAAGTGTGCTAAATATTGTGTCTCTCACTGGGCTGAGATGGGTTTATCAGTCAGGCCCGTAGTGGCAAAACCTACAGTTGTAGGGCTGTTTGGGGTTTTTTAATTTATGTCACATTCTGTATCACGATCAAGGAACAGTATCTGTGATTTTAAAAAGTTTGATCTCTAGACACCCTTTAATGAAACTGTAAAACTGCTTTGAAGCTGAAATGAAGTGTGGGTGGCCAGTGAAACACCATTCAGGTCCTGGGTCTTACCAAGGCCCAGGCTTGGCTTTTTTCAGTGGGGGCTCAAGGTTGCTGTTTTGAGCACCAAGCTCAAGGAATGGGAGCACTATCATAGCAGATGGCTGTTTTTTCTCTCAAATCCCTGGTGTACAATTAATCTGCCTCTAACTAGATGCTGCAGATGCCCACAGCTGCCATCCCTGTGGGATCTCTCTATGGTCAGTGTAGGAAATGGATGTCTCTAGAGGGCAATTTATTATCTGTTCCAAGTATTTATATCAGAATGAGAAAAATCACACTCCAGAAATGCTGTTTTCTAGCATTATAGCATTTGTATTTGTAGAGATCTCTCTTTGTAGAGACTATGAAGGAGTTGTCATGGCCTGGTTCCGTTACATGAGGTGAATCCCATGATGGGATTGCTGCCATTCTTTGAGGGTGCTTGTGCCAAGTATGGGAAAGTGACCTTGACTTCACTGTAAACATGCTATAAAGCCTTGTGTTTGGCTTTCAGAGGTTCTGCTTTTCTGTTTCATCTATGAACTGCTCAGTAAGGGGCAAAGTGAAATAGCAGAAGTGATCAGGCTGGAAAGGACTGAGTCAGTGATTCAGCAGCACAGGGGAACATGAGGAGGAGAAGGAAGAGGGTGGCCTTTAATGTGTTACTTGGCCATTCTCTTCTGTGTCAAAATCAACAGTGGTGACCCTGATATGGCATAGCAAATGAGGCCTAGAAATGCACCAGATTTTGCATCAGCCTTTGGATTGCCATGAAACTCAATAGGATTGTGCTGATGAATAATAGGCCTAAAATACATTTTGAATTCCATTGATGAAAACCACTGTTGTATAGAAGGACTGATGTCATTACTGAGGCAACAGGAGGGGAATTAACAGTGTGGTCAGTGTAATACAGCAAACTTCTGAACCACTGGGCCCACATCCAGCCAAACAGCTCATCATGAAGCTGCCATAAATGATCTGGGCTGAGTCTGAAGGGAAGACCTGCTGAAAGCTGTAGCTGATAATTTTCCTTTGGTGCTTTCTTTACTGGAAACTGAACTTCTGTATTTTTGTTAAAAGACACTTTCCCTGGAAGCTCCTGCTCGAATTAAGAACAAAACTCCTCCTCTGGACTGGCCACAGGAAGGTGAAGTTGTTTTTGAAAATGCAGAGATGCGGTACCGAGAGAACCTCCCTCTAGTACTTAAAAAAGTGTCCTTTACCATCAAACCCAAGGAAAAGATTGGCATTGTGGGGAGGACAGGCTCAGGTAAGGAAAAACACAAAGCAGAGTTAAATTATTACTTTCACAGGATGGATTGGGGCAGTCATATTGGCTCTCCTGTGTTTAAGTTGGTTGCACAGGAGGGGCTGAGCACTCTGTCAGTGGAGGTTTCTGTTCATGTCTGTACATAAGTAAGATCCCTGTTAATAATAGTGAAAACAAGTTTCCATTTAAAGCACAGGGATATCTATCTACTATGCTTGAGCCAGTATGTTGATCATATTTAATTCCCCAAACCACTGACTGGCACAGATAGTGCTTACACTGTGCTCATTGCAGCTTGTCTGACTCTCTTGAAAGATTCTGTACTGATGCTGCAGGCAGGTTTGGCTCTGAGCCATCTCAGAACTCTAATGTGAAGAATCCAAATCCCTGTTTGTGAGATGACTTAAATCAACCTCAAAATGAGTTTCTAAATAAGTAATTTATATTGCTGTATTGGGTTTTCATGGCAGGATTTTGGCAGTGGGGTTGGGACAGCACTCCAGGCATTGCTTTTTTGAGGAGAGATTAGGAGCTGCCCCCACAATTGCTCACAAGTTTAAATGCTGAACCTCAGAACTTCCCAGACCATTGCTTGCCAGGACTTTTTTGGTATTTTAAAACTTTTCTTAGATGTGGACAGCTTTTAAAATGATTTCTCATCTGAAAAACCGCTATGATTCTGTAGAAACAGCAGTCATGTTTTTCTTGTCTCATTTTTAGGGAAGTCTTCACTTGGAATGGCACTCTTTCGTCTTGTTGAACTGTCTGGAGGCTGCATTAAAATTGATGGAGTGAAAATAAATGACATTGGCTTGGCAGATCTTCGGAGCAAACTCTCCATAATCCCTCAGGAACCTGTGCTGTTCAGTGGCACTGTGAGGTTAGTGAGGCCATAAGAAGGCAAGAAGGGACTGAGCAGTCTTTCTGCTTGTACCTGAAATGCAGTAGGTGCCTGGTGAGGTGGTAGCTCTCAGACATCCTATCTTCTGTTCTAGTGTTGAAACAAAAACCACAGGTGAAAGATTTTAGCTAGCCCAGTGCAGCACTGGGTGTGATCACACTTTATGGAAGTCTTGCTTCCCTTTATATGTGGTTGAAGTTTTAATATCTTTATCTTCTATCTCCACTCTTGTTTTTTAGCTTTTCTAATCTCAGTGTGCTAGGAATATCTGATTTCCCTGGCAATGAAACTGTTAGTGGAAGGCCAGATGGGAATCACCTGTCTGTATAAATCAGCACACTGTTGGTTTGCCGTTCATTGCTGAGTTAAAATTCTCCTTGTTTTCTGCTTCCCCTTCCAGATCAAACTTGGATCCTTTCAATCAATACAGTGAGGAACAAATCTGGGCTGCTTTGGAAAGGACTCACATGAAGGAGTGTGTAAGTATTATGTGCCCTGGGAGATGGATGTTTACATTTGACTTCCAAAGCAACATCATCTGTTAGTGGCTACTTTAGAGGTCGTTATCTAAGCTTTCTCTCTGCGTTTCCTCCCTTGTTCTCTATGCTTTATTTGACCTTTTTTTTCCTTTTTCCCATGATTTTATTTGACTGCTACCTTTGGTTTTTTAGGGACATACTATATTCCGTTTTTTTTAGTATCTAGAATAGCAGAGTGCTGTTTCATCACAGGGATTCTTAGGGTGTTAAAACATTTCAGGTGATATTTTTCTGTATGTGCCTGAGGTGTGCATTCTACATTTCCATTTATTTGTACATGTCACATGTGCAAATTTATACTGAACTTAAAACCTGCCCTTTGCAAGGCCTTGTGCAGTAAGTCTTGCTGCCATGACATTTCCAGTTCTTTTTCATGTAAGTCTGGTGGCAGGTATGGCTATGGAACATAGGCTGCAGAAATTCCTGCAAGTTCACTCTTTTCCTGGTGACAAAGATTGTCAGGAGATCTGTTTGTGTTTATATGATGATGTGCAGTGCTCTAAAATTTTTGCCTCTTCTTTCCCACACAGGTTGCACAGCTGCCTATGAAGCTTGATTCAGAAGTGATGGAAAATGGGGAGAACTTTTCTGTTGGAGAGAGACAGTTACTGTGTATAGCCAGAGCTCTGCTGCGTCGTTGCAAGGTGAGCACAGCAGGAGAGAAATAGAGATACCAGAATGATAGGATGGAACAAGCCTTTTTTTGTGCTGGATTCTTTGTCTGTCAGAGGAATCACACCAGTGATTATTGCAACCCAGAGAGGTGTAAGGTTAAAACAAACAGGAAGATATCTGTAGCCAGCTCCTGCTATGTCCTGCCATTGGAAAGGCATTGCTTGTAAGTGCTAACAATAGTGTGTCAGACAATCATTTCTTCAGTGTCCTGTTCGTGGGGAGCATCAGATTCTTCCCCTCTTCCACTTTTTTGTGAATATGAGCCAAGTGTTTTTCTTCTACATGGTGCTCTGCTAAAATGTGGTCTCCAAGTGGAGTTTGGGACCATGCTATGCCAGTCAAGTGAAAGATTTTGCAGGAATGAAAAACAATCAATTACAGTGAAAAAGGACTTTTGGATTGAGAGTGATAAAGATTCTGGTTTAAACAACTTTTTTTCTGAAATGTGACATATCATAATATTTTAGAGTTCACTCTGCATCTGTTTTTAAAGTCAGACTACTCAGCAGAAGTCACTGCTGTCTCTGCAGTACCTGCACAAAGCATGTCCAGTTCACCTTTGACAAGAAATCAGTCCAAATGAGTTTATGTCGGAGGGGAAGAGACTTTTTACCCAGTGTAAAAAAGCTATTAAGCCTAGTCAGTATTGACTCATTCCAGGAGGAATGGCACCACCAGGGATGTGTCAAATCAATTTACTGGTAAAAATTCTGTTGGAGATTCATCTGTGGAATATAAAATTGAGAGTAGTGGAAACTTGAGGCCCAGGTTATAACCCACATGTAGCCCTAGGATGTGACAATAAAATGTCATCCATAGGCTTTGTTGAAGGCAGTTACTTAGAGGAAGCTGAAAGGGTACTTGTAAAACCTGCATTTGTGCCCACAACTCTGTTAGCGTTGCCAGTTGTGACAACGCTTGGCTGTGGCCATTCTGCCCACCCTTGTATGTATTTTTATATTCAGAGAGGGAAGGTGTGACCATGGGTAACAGCCAGAATTCTGTGCTGCTTTCAGATACTGATCCTGGATGAAGCAACAGCTGCTATGGACACAGAGACAGACTTGCTGATCCAGGAGACCATCAGAGAGGCGTTTGCAGACTGCACTATGCTAACCATCGCTCATCGCCTGCACACGGTGCTGGGCTGTGACCGGATCATGGTGCTAACACAGGGACAGGTGAGCAGGGAGGTGTCTGCTGGTGCCACGTGTGCAGGCTGAACTGAGGGAACAGCTGCACTGCAGGGCAGAAAATCCTCTGTTCATTCATATCCTTGGTAATAATAGTCCAGTAGAACCAGTTGCTGCCTGGGACAAGATCAAAGATGGCAACATTTTTTTTTCACACTAAGAAAGTACTGTAAAATAACAGTCTGTCTTTAAAAATATCTTTGAGGCTTCCTTTGTAGGTTAATTCTGAGATGGGTAATAACATAAACATCTCTGCTGGGGCTCAGTGGCAGTTTCCCATTACTTTCATAAAGCCCTGTGCCATCAAGCACACCTATGGCAGATACTTCACCTATTTTTCAGGCTTCCATTTGGGAGCCATAAACAGTTAAATGCAAGAACGTTGGCCTTCTCTAGAAGGCAAAACCCCATAGCATCTGCCTCTGCTAGAACTACCAGAGGTTGTATCCTCTGGGCTAGTTTCAGTTTTTTGAGCCAGTTTGAAGTGTTCCAGGTTACAGTATCCTTAAATGCAGGTGCTTTTCACTGCCTCGTGTCTCACCTAAAGATGAATGCTGTGTTTTCCACTCTTTACCATCATATCACAAGTCCAAGGGCTGGAAGTCAATTCTCTGCTGAGTTTTACTGACATGCTTTACCTGCCTTGTTTGGTTTCAGGTAGTGGAATTCGACACCCCGACTGCCCTTCTGGCCAACGAGAACTCGCGCTTCTATGCTATGTTCGCTGCTGCAGAGAACAAGGTTGCTGTCAAGGGCTGAAATTCAGGGCAAAGTCACTTTAATTTTGGAGAGCTACACTCCCTGCCTGTGGCAGGCCAGCTCTTCCTCCTCCTCGCAGATTATTGTCCTTTCATCGTTTAATTTTTAGCACAATGTGTCAAGCCAGAGAGTTTTTAGAACCATGTCAGAAGAACCCATGTTTTTATTATGTATTTATTCCATACTACTAATTTTTTGTTATTAAATGCACTCTACAAATGGCTCAGGGAGCCATAGTTATAAATGTATCAGAGGCCTATAATGAAGCTTTATACATGTAGCTATATCTATACATAATTCTGTATATAGCCTATATTTACAGTGGAAATGTAAGCTGTTTATTTTATATTAAAATAAGCACTGTATTAATAACAGTGCATATTCTTTTCTATCATTTTTGTACAGTTTATGGTACCAGAGATCTGGCTTTATTGGGCTGTATCAGACAAGGTTTTGTCTTTTACAGTTCGTCTTTTCCTAGTGCCGGATTTTCTGCGTGTCTGAGTGGAAGTGAAGCTTTGCAATAGTGTCCTTTATTGTCACATCTTTGTCTAGCGCAGCAGAGAGGAGCTCTGTGGTGTAACTATTGCATTGTAATTTATCAGAGCTAGCTGGGCCATCGCTGATGTTCACCACGGCAGCGGCTGCTGCTTCCCATGATGCTTTTCCAAAGCAGGGTTTTTAGTGATCTGAATGGAGAACCACTCCTGGGTCACATTAAGGCCTTGTATTTTCTCTGTGTCCTGACACAGTATTTCTTACTGTATCAGCAGAGTTTATTTTAATGCAAGCAAGCCCAAGCTCTTCCTGCTTCGCTGATCTAACACAACCAAAATTGTACTGTTTGTGGAATGATCTGTAACAAATTAATCATAAGGTTCAAATTGTACCCTGTATGCTGGCAGGAAAGCCTTTTCAGAGTTGCTTCAGCTGACTGACTCTTTATCTTGAAGCTGCTGCTAACACTCCTCAGAGGTTTAGGTTGGCTTTCACTGGCATGGGTAACACTAACTCTTTGTTCTGCTCACTTAAACTAAGATTAATCAACATGGATATTTCCTGTTTCTTTCTTGCACACTTGTTAAGGAAGCAGTCCTCGACCCCACATCTTCTGGGACCTTAGAGGGGTTCCTGTTGATCAGGATGTAACACTGGTGTAGGACATGGTTTTCTTACTGTAAATGACCTACCTCAGGTTACTGGGTCCTGCGTAGTGCGTTGCCATGATCACTGTACACCATCCCTGTTTTTGGGACCTGTGGCCCGGGGGACACAGTTGTTCCTGTGATAGCTGTGACTTATTGAATGGTCAGCGTTGCATGTCTTTGTCAACTTGGACATTTTGTAGCCTTAGCATGTTTGCAAAATGTCTCATTGAGGCAGAAATCTGAAAAGTAAATAAAACTATTTTGGGTTTTGTAAATTTTTTTGGCTTAAGTGGTTTGTTTTGAGCACATAAAGAACTCTGCACCTTTTTGAGCCTTGGGGAGCAGGTTTGCAGGCTTTTGTTTTTTTTTTTTCCTTTTGTCATGCATCACGGTCTGATCTTTCTTCCTGCAGAGTAAAGGTGTTTCTTTAAAAGTGTAGTGGGTGATTTTTGTGCCCTCCAGCATGGGGGTAGCCTGCAATACATGTATGTTGAGTATTACAGGGAGTAATAATTTACAGTGCAAGTATTCAAGCCAAGTAGAAGGGCTGAGGTCAGGTGGAAGGCCTTCTAAGGCTCAGATTTTCCATTTTCTTTATCTGAAATCACTACTGTTTATAGAGTGACATGACTGCAAAGTCACAGAAGGAAGCATTTCTACCTACCAGTACCACAGGCAAATTGTGGCATTAACAGAGCTTGCAATGTAGCTTGAAGTAGCACAAAAAGTGTTGTTGTGGTTGTTCTTAACTCATGTCCAAAGCAAGAATTAACTAGCACAGACCTTACCCTGCTCACAGGCCTGGAGTTTACCCCATGGACTTCAATATTTCCCTTGAAGGAAATGGGCTAATGTACCTGGTTCTGCGTGCTGCTGGGGTCAGTGTGTGGCTTCACTTGGCAGCTAAGGCTGAGCTAATGGCAGTCTAGGCAAAAGGGGAGCCATCCTGATCTTATCCTCCTTCTTCTTCCAGGCTGGGACTTCCTCTTCCTTTCCCGATGCCAGCAGTGGCTCTTGTGTGGTCCAGTTCAGAAAGCTAAGTTGCTGAAAGCAGGAAAGCTGTACAAAGGAGGAGACAGGAAGGCACCACCCGCAGGAAGGGAGGTGAAGTGAGGCTGCTCTTTTCAGTAGGTGCTGGCTGTAACAGTAGCATAGGTGTGAGAGGGAGCTGCTCAGCGATCTGCCCCAAACCGCTGCTCCCAGTTACACTCTCCTAAAGAGCTGAGTCTTTGCTGCAGCTTTGGCCAGCTGAAACAGCTCAGCAAGGTGTCAGACAAGGGTCTGTGATGGAGCAGGTGAACGGTCACCTGTGAATAGCAGGATTAGCTCAACCATTTTGTTAAACCTTAGCTGCAGCACTGTTACTTTGGAATTAAAGACAGAGACTGACAGAAGGAAATGTTCTTTCTGTTGTGATCACTTCTGCTCTTCATTTGGCACTTGTGTCACAGGTGTACTGAAGTGTTGATGCTCACAGGGGGAGCTGTAATTTTTGAACTGACTCTCATCCTGAACCACAGGAGCAAGCTGAGGCCTGGCCAAGGGCCCCGTCGCTGAAGTGGAAGGAAGAAACATTAATATTCACAAATCTGACTAAAGTATCTGTATTGTTGGAGCATTCTGCAAGAGGCTGATGATTGAAATGTTCAGGAATTGCATTCTGCTTTAGAATTTATAGTATGATATCCAGAGAAGACTTCATCCTATGAGGAATAGAATAAGACACTGGGATTGGGACAGAGACTTTCTTTAAAGAGATCCTACCCAAAATAGCATGGAGATAGCACATGCTTCTGTTCTGGTTTAATATCAGCTGGCAACTAAGCCCCACACATTCCTGTGGGATGGGGGAAAGAATTGAAAGGGTGAAAGCAAGAAAACTTGAGAATTGAGATCAAGACAGTTTAATAGGGAAAGCAGAAGCAAAACAAGGTATTAATTCCCCACTTCCCATGGGCAACTGTGTCCACGAAAGCAGGGCTCCATTTTGTGTAATGGTGACTTGGGAAAACAAGCACCATAATTTTGAATGTCCCCTCCTTTCTCTCCAGCTTTTTTAATGCCATATGGTCTGGAATATCTCTGTGGTCAGTTGGGTCAGCTCTCCCTGCTGTGTCCACTCCCATCTCCTTGAGCACCCTCAGCCTCCTTGCTGGTCAGATGGGGAATAGAAATGTCCTTGGTTCTGTGCAAGCCCCCCTCAGTAACAGCTATACAACATCCCTGAATTATCAACACTGTTTTCAGCACCAGCCCCAAACACAGCCTGATACCAGCTACTGTGAAGAAAATTTACTCTAGCCCAGCCAAAACCAGCACATCTTACAGCAAAGGCTGTGGCCCAAGACCAGCAGGTGTGCAAAAGGAGAGAGATTTGCCTGGGATAACTGGTTATTGTATTGTTCTCTGGAATTTTCATTACATCAGTTTTGCTTATTCTGTCCAAACATTGTGAGTGCAGCTGAGCCTGATTCATTATCAAAAGCTTAGAGCCTCTTCAAGAGAATGTGTTCTTCCTCATCTTATCAGTCTGATGAGTGGACACACTGCACTTGCTTGGGACTTCAACCAAAGCACAGGTAGGATTCTTCTGAAAGCACTGTGGGGTTAAAGTGTAGTTGGATTGGTGTAATCAGGCCCTAAAGTTGTCCTGGCTTGAGCACCTGAGGACATTTCACCCTTATCTGTGGTAAAGGTCATGCAGGGTCAGATCCTGAGATTGCTGGGGCTGTGCTTTGCCCACCACCTGTAGATGAAAGCCATATCAAACAGGCTTAGTGCATCACTGGAAACAAAATTGGAGGGAGCTGGATATTTTCCAAAAGGCAACTGGTATGAGTGTGAGGTGTCAGAAAGATAAAAGCAAGATATTTGATTTATTAAAGGAGGATGTGGACAGCAAAAATGGCAGGACAAAATGTTTTTCTTAGTTACAAGGGGATTTATTCTAAAGGCAAAATTTCTTTTTGAAGGTGCTTGAAAAGAATGCTGAGGAAGTGCAGGATGCTGTACGCAGCAACCAAAGAGCCTGAGTGCTATCTTGTTATTTTTTTACTGCAACTGTAGCATATGTTTTACTATATATAAAGTGATTACACAAAGGTTTTCTTTAGCTTCAGGTCGGTGGAGGGTGATATTGTGATTTGTTTAACCCTTGGCTGAGCCAGTAACTGCAGCCACAATGTGCTGAGGCCACAGTTTGTGCCTCTGGTGTGATGATACAGTGGAAACTGAGCTGGAATTTGGTGCAGATGCTGCAGTTGTTAGTGTAAGGCTTGGGAAGCTTTCAGAATGTACCACTATGGATTCATTAAACCCACAACCATGTGAAAAATGTTCCTGTCTTGTCCAAAATATGTCTTGAAGCCTCATCAGGCAGTGAGGTAGGCAAAGCATAACAGTGAAAATTAGAGTGAAAATAACTTACAGAAGCATCACTACATGGGGCAGAGACTGCACTTCTCTTGGGCTGGTGGGAGTGCAAATCACAGTTACTTGCGCACACCTCCTTCCTTCCAGCTTGCTGTCTCCGGCTGTTGCCATGCAGAGAAACAAGTGCTTGTACAAAGCTGATAACTTTGTGATTTCTGCCCTTTCCCATTTCGGAAGGCAGCAGTAGAGGGTGTGTAATTGATTACCCCGAGTTCTGGGGAAGAGAAAATACATTATATCTGACCTGGGCTCTGGGGCCAGTTTTCAGTGAGAGTTGGAGCAGGAAACCATGCGTAGCGCAGCCGGGAGAGAAGGGATTAAAAAAAAAACCAAAAAACGGGTGTGGGGGGGATGCAGGGAGAAAGGAGGTTATTTAGGGTTAGCTGTGAGCTCGATGTGGGGGTGTGACCAGGAGGAGTGAGGAAGCCAAACTCGTTACTGGTGGGATGAGGGTGCAATAATCAGCCCTGCTGGGAGCCGTGGAGGCTTTGGGGGTGTTTTGGTGCAGCTGGGGACGGTGAAAGTGAGGCACTCAGAGGGACAGAGCTGGCTCTGAGGGCACAGCAGTGATCCGAGCGGGCTGTTGTGGCCAATGGCCGTGCCCAGAGCAGGAGTTCTGGGATCGGTGTGTCCGGGCCAGGCCCCGGGGCTGGGCTATGCGAGAGGGAGGGAAGCTCTGCGTGGGCCCTTTAAAGCTGCCCTGCGAAAGGGGCACGGCTGGACGGAGTCGCCGGCGCGCATGGCGGGCGGCACGCGCGGATACCCACGCCCGTGAGGGAATGAGGGAATGAAAGAGTGGCCGCTGCTCTCCCGGAGCGGTGCCGGTTTCCGGGACTGTCTCGGTGCCCGCCCTGGGTCCGGCCGTGCCCGGGCCGGGCTGAGGCGGGCCGGGGGCGGGGTGGCTGCGCGCGCAGCGGGCGGGGCGGGGCGGCCCTCGAGCGCCCCTCGGCGCCCCCGCGGCGCCCCCCGGCGGCCGCGCCCGCCGCTGCTGTCCGGGCCCGGGCCCTGCGCTCGCTCGGCCGGTCCTTTCCGCCTCCCCCTCCCCGCCCCGGCCGCTCCGGCCGCCGGGGCCTCCCTCCTCCCCGCCCGCCCATGGATTTCACATAGCAGCCGCCGCCTCCGCCGCCGCCTCCTCCTCCTCCTCCTCCTCCTCCGCCGCCGCCGCTCCATGGCGGCTCCGGCTCCGCGGCCGCCCGGCCTGTGCTGCTGCCGCAAGGGCTCCGCGGCCGGGCCGGAGGCACCGCCGGCCCCGCCGCCGCCTCCTGAGCCGCCGCCGGACGTGGCGTCGGCGTCCAGCTCGCAGCTCTTCAGCCTGAGGCACCTGCACCTGGGGCTGGAGCTGCGGCCCGAGACGCGGGCGCTGGCGGGCTGCCTGGTGCTGGAGCTCTGCGCGCTGCGCCCGCAGCCCCGCGCCCTGGTGCTGGACGTGCACCCGGCGCTGCGCGTCCTCTCGGCCGCTTTCCGCCGTGCCGCGGCCGGGGAAGCGCCCTGCGCCTTCGCCTTCTCGCCCGCCGAGGCCGCCGCCGCTCCGGCCCCGCCGCCCCCGCCGCCCTGCCCGCCGCCGCCGCCGCCCTGCGCGCCGCCCTGCGCCGCCAGCCCGCCCGCCACCGCCACCTTCCTCTCGGCGCCCTGCATCGCCGCCGGACCGCTGCCCCCCGCCGCCCCCCCGGGGGACCCGCCCGCCGGCCCCCCGCCCGCCGCCGCCGAGCCGCCGCCGCCGCTGCCCCTCTTCGCCCAGGCACCCTGCTCCGCCTGCCCGCTCGGCTTCAGGGTGGACCCCTTCACCGACTACGGCTCGTCCCTCACCGTCTCCCTGCCCGCCGCCCTCCAGCCGCACCAGCCCTTCCAGATCATCGTCCGCTACACCACGGCCGACGGCCCCGCCGTGAGTACCGGGCGGGGGTTGGTAACGTAGGAAACCGGGTCCCGGGGCGGCTGGCAGAGCCCTCCCGTGCCGCCCGCGCATCTTTGCTCCTGTTCTAAGTGACGGTCGGGGAAGCGTCCCGGCTCCTCAGCAAAGGCGGCGGGAGGTGTCTCGGTGCCAGCCTCTCCGGTCCTGCCCCTGGCCCCGTGGCCTGGCAGTGCCAGCCCGCCGGGCAGCAGCATTTGTGCCCTGCCCGCAGGGACTCTCGGCACTGCCAGCCTCGCCGGGCCCCGCCGCGCTCAGCAGCGGTGCCCGGACCGACCCAGCCTCTCTCCCTCTGTCTGCCCCCATCCTGTGGACCCCAAGCCTATTCATCCCCCCTCGCTATTGTAATTTGAAGGTTTTTCGTTCTTTAAGGACATTGCAGTTGTTGGCGGGAAGAGTGAAAATTTGCAAACTCCTGCCTTGACCCAGTCCTTCAGGATAAATTATGTCATGCACAATGTAGGAGTCTCCCTGGGGGTTTTGCCAACTGCTAACAAAATTAGGCCTTGCACAGCTAGGCTGGTGTTCCAGTGAGCCATGGTCAGGAGCTTTGAGAAGAACAGGGGTGATTCCACAGGTTCCTACAAGTTATCTGCTGAAAAAAAGGATGAGAAGTGGCCCAAAACGCCCCTTTGGACGTAGCCATGGAGGTGCTTCCATGTCTGTGGATTCACTTTCTTCAGCAGTGAAGTGCTTTGTAAATTCTGTCGCTTCTTTTAAACCCCTGGTATTTAGAAGCACTTTATTCCCAGCCTTTTAGGTGCTGCTTATCAGATCTTGTGTTTTTAAGAAGTTTTTTAAGTTTTAGGTGAAAATATGAAGTTCTCACGTAAACATCAGTTCTGTTTATTACCGTACAGGCTGGAAATTGAGGTGATTTTCATCATGTGGTTCATGAATCTATTTACAAAAGAGATGTATTTTTATAAGAGTCTTGCAACTTTGTTGCATCTATGTTGCCTAGAGGAATTCTCTCTCAGTCCTCTGATTTGGTGTTGCTGTTGCACTGGTCAAAATCAGTAAATGTGTAGATCTATTTGGCTTTTACAATGTATTTAACAAGAGCAGGAATTGAATAATAAAAGCTTCTTGCAGCACAACCCACAGGAAGTAAGTAGCAGGCCTTTCCTCTTGATAGGAAAGTCTTGTTGATTAGGATGTGTTTGCTGGGTGTTTCTCTGTCTAATTTTAATACTACATGGAAGATTACAAAAGTAATTTCATCCTTGGAATGATCTGGGTAGTCTTAATACATTGGCTCACTCGGAATAGTGAGTTCCACATGAAGACTTTTATTGACAGAAGTTTCCTATGGTCATATGGTGACTTTTTAATGTTCTAATCTTTCACTAGAAGTGCAAAAATTAAGGAAGATTCTGTCACTTGTAAAGTTCAGATCCACTTGGATATTGTTCCTTTTCACCTTTGGAATTCCTGGCTTTAGTATTTCCTTGTACAATACTCTGCCATGTAGCTCACAGTGTGTTCAGAAAATTCCGTTCATTATTTTTTCCCGGGTTTATGAAGGAACCTGTTTCTTTTGTCCAGTCTCTGCCTTGTTTATGGTGAGAAGGCTTTAAAGCTAATTTGGCATTGCTGTGTGCTGTGTAATCGTTCTCAGTCTGGCTGAGCCACACCTCCCAAAGTACATGATAACGTGCTTTCCTCCTCTTGAACAAATTGTTTTATTTTAGGCCAGCCTGTGCTTTCCCCTGTGTTTTGCCAGCCCTGTTGCCAAAGGGAGAGCCTGTCCTGCTGAGTCTATGGAGAAGTGATCTCAGTATGACTGGAATACTGATCTGGCTTTGGGAATGTGAAAACCACTGGAAGGTTCAGGGTTGATGTGATGTCCATTTAATCTCACCTTGTATTTGTGTGTTGTCTCCTTGGCCCCACACACAGTCCTGTGTGGATGCTGGAGGACATTTCTTCCATTCCCTCTATTGTTGTCTTGCTCCCCATGGATCAGAGGTGAGCTACCTATTCTTTATACTGTTCTTTGAAGTCTTTATTGTACCTTTAACATGTGTCCTGCTTCAGCTGAACCGAAGCTGCAAGGGCTCATGTCAAGATTATTGATGGTCACAGCACTGGGGACATGCACTGCCCTTCCCAAGTGATCCTGGAAAGCAGGAGCAGGCATGCTCACTGACATAAATCCTACCATGTTTGTTCACTCTCTGTTGTAGGTTTTGGCTGGCAAAATATTTGTCCTCGAGTAGCACCTGTTGTAGCCCTTCATGTTCAGCCTGCTGAGCTATTTTGTTTGGATCCAAAGTGATTTGGTGCTATTGTAGTGCTCTCTGTCACTGCTGTTTTTTGGCCCAGCCCTGCACTTTAACAGGGACGAGTAACCCTTGGGTCAAATGGTTTATACTCATGTCTTGTAAATATCCTGGCAGTCCCTTTTCTGTCAGTGAGGCACAGATTTACAATGTCAGACCTCTCTCTTATAAAAGTTCTATTTTCTTTGGCCATTCTAGGCATGTATTCTCCTTAGGTCAGGGTTTATTTTCTGTGGGACCTTTATCATACTTGTGGGACCTATAAAACAGTAAATACATGTTACAGTGCAGTGTGAATGTGTTGGCAGTAAGATCAGCAGCAGAGATAGTAGTGTTTAAAATTGGAAACCTGTTGTCTTGATAGACTTGCTTTGAGCCATCTGGACATGTTATTTGACTGTCCCATTATTTCTCATGTGGAGGAAGAAGCCAAGATCTTTGGTTGTTTGATGGACATTGAGAGACAGCTGAGAGATTAAATCTGCCTTTCACAGAGCATTCCAGCTCCCTGTGCTGTTAGGAAACCATATGCTCAGTACATCACCAGTTTCCATCAGAGGCAAGACTGTCACAATCATTGTGTATCTCTCCTGGTGTGGGCTGAAGGCACACAGTGATCAGATATATCAGGGACAATAGTCCTGTTCTTTCTCTTCTTCTTCTACCTCATCCCTTATTCTTGGTAATACTCTTGTGTGATATTTTCTTTTTTCCTTCCCTAGAGAGAAAAATCTGCCCCTGTCTCTTGCCCACTGTGCCATTTCTCTGATTTGGCAGTGCACATCTTAGCGGCAGTGCTATTTTCTTTCTTTAAATGCAAATCCTCCTCTGGGTTCTGGTACAAAAATTATAACATTTCCTCATCTTCAGGATTTAGCAGAAAGGACAGCTCTCTCTGCAGTGCTAGAAACATCCCTGTAATTCCTTAGATTTGTCTTGATTCCTCAGTCCCCATAGAAGGACTTGCTGCCCAGGTGTGCCTTGCTTGTGTCACGTGCTCTGCATCTCAGGTGTTTTGTTTACTTTGTCATCAGATAGAGCAGCTTGTTTGCCTAGAACAGAAGCTGTGGCTTTGCAGCTCTTCTGCCACCTTCATCAATAATGCATGTAGGAACATGGAGAGGTTTAAAATTAAAAGAAGCTTAGCTAATTGCCTTTGTCATTTGCCAGATTTGGGCAAAAGATTATGATCTAAGTCAATAAAAATTATACTCTTGGCAGGTGTCTTATAAAGTGTGGACTTCTTTGCAGTATGTGGGCAGGGGAAAGCCTGGGCTGCCAAAAGCCTTTGTTCAGCAGAGGAATCATGCAGCAGGTCTTTTAATTGAAATGCACCACAGAACAGCTTTAATGTGTGAAACAGCTTTCCTGTATACATGAAAAGCTAGATAAAAATGAAGAGCATGATGATGATGTCATGTGTATTTCCCAAGGGGAAGTGCAGGAGGGATTTGCATGTGGAGTAGATGATACAGCCCCAAATGCTGCTCTGTCCCTCTGCTCCACCACCTGCCCAGCAGCACCCTGTGCCTCTCACTCCTTTCTGGGATGCTGCTTATACTCATTTTCCCCAGCCCATAGCCCTGCCTCTGTCCAGCAGCATAGCCTGGTCTATTTATATTACAGATCTATTTATATTGTTTCAGGATAACTTTCATCATTGTTCCAAGTGTGTCTGGAAAGAGAGACAGAGGCTTGCCATGTAGCTGCAGACGTTAGAAAACAGGGGAAAAAAATACTTCATCCTCTGCAAATGTTTTCCCTCTTGGCTTGTGGGGCTGGTGTTTCACTTAACTTCAACCAAATGTCAAATAAAGCAGTACTGGTTGAAAAGAAGTTGTCCTTAATTTATGGAGTTTCTTGTAAACAAGAATCAACTCTTGGTTCCCCTTCCCTTCCTGCTTATGTTTTCCTCCTGCATTGCTCAGGGAGAACTTCCCCTTGTCTCTCTGCTGTAAAGACATTGTCTGTCAGCCCTTTTTCCTTCCTACTCAAGTGTTGCAACTTAGGTGTGGTGGTGCCTTATCTCTCTGTTTTCTTTGTTAGCCTCTTCTGTCTCTCAAAAAGCAAAGGAAACAATGTTTTGAAGATGAGTCTCTTCATCAGGGCCAGCGATAGGATTGGAAGTCAGACTTTGTGATGCAAGCACAAAGCCACTGATCAGATGAGTGTTTTTAAAAAGCATTGGGGCAGAAATTGAAATGTAATTTCTGAGCCTCTTCCCTGGATCCTTAGAAAACTACTGCCCTGTATTAAATACAGCACCTTCATTTTTTTGTAAATGTGTGTTCTGGGTGGAAGTTCCTAGTTACTGGTATGCAATGAGACATATGTCCCCAAATGCCTTCTGGAACAGCTGTGTCTGGTTCCATAACGTGGCATTGCAGACATTATATTCATTGCTGTGAAAAGCAAGTATCCATGAGACATGTAGTGGAAATCTGTAGATGTGGAGGTGCCCCTGGGCTGTGACCCAGGGTTGTGGGCAGTGCTATACTGAAATGCAGCACATGGGTGTGAACAGACAGGGCTCCTTTAGAAAGTCCTGCTTTAGGCTTGATTCTGGCCCTACAGGCTCAAAATAGAAGAGGGTAATCTTAAAACAAATTTCAAGAGATTAATTTTACTTTTAGATAAAGGCTTTTAATTTTGTAATTCTTCTCTCCTAAAAAACCCCAAACATTTGCCAGCAGAAGTGTGAGACTCCATGGGAATAACTGAAACTGCTGACTCGGTTTCCTGTCCTCACCTTTCACTGATCCCTGGGGGGCTGCTGCAGTGGATGATTTGGGAGAGAAGCACACTGGCATCTGAGGAAAAAGGTCTACAGGCAAGGGAAGATATCAAAAAGTAACCTTATAGGACAGAAGGAGACAGAGAAAACTTTAACTTCCAAAAGTTAACTAGGAGTCAGAGTTGTAACATGTTGTTAAAACGTGAGCCGTACCCAGACTTCTCTTCTGTGTTCCGTTGCTTTCCCTTGAGGACTAAAACTGAACTAGTATTTGCACTAACTGCTGTTCCCTGATCTCAGATTTATTGGTTGCTTTGATCTAAGAATTCAGCAGACTCAGAAGTTTTATTCCTTGTGCTTGACTGTTTCCAAGACTTCCAGTGGTTCAAATTTTATTGCACATTTCACAGTATTTGATATTTTCCATCAGAGTTCAGCTCCAGAGTTCTAGGATTACAAGGAAATCCTTATTTAAAATTGCTTCTACACTTCAAAGTTGAAGGCAGGGAGCACGTGAAAGCACAAACATTTAAACAGAAAGACCAAAAGGCAAATAATTGGGCTTTTTCTTATTATTCTTAATCTGCTCTAATTATTTGCTGAGGGTCTGACTTGTGATTTATTTGCTGTTTGGTACTGAAAATTGACATGCTTAGTGGTGTGTTTTGTTGGCTTTTCTTTTGTGACCACCCAGAATTTCCTTATCCATTTTGTAAAAAGGGGCCTCCAGTGTCCTTGACCAGATGTTTCTTACATATACTGACTTTTTTGCATAGTGTCAAAATGTTTGATGCTTCAGCCAGGAGGGCAGTGTCAGGGTCACAGATAATATTGTGTACACTGTTCAGCTTCAGGGATTTTTGGTTTGTGGATTTGGATTTGTTTTGGGTTGTTTTTTTTTTTTTTTTTTTCTTTTCAGCTTATGTTACCTGACCCCTTCTATTCATATTTAGTTTTAAAGATGGAGATAGCCAGAGTACCCCCTTTGAGAAGAAGGTTTTGGGGATGTTTGTTAGGGACTTGTTATTAACCAAGCAAATTGATATAGCAGAAATAGTGAGTGGCTGGCAGTCACTATGTTACGTGTCACCACTCAGTGTTCAGACAGTAAGAATTTTTCTGAGTATTCCCAGCAAATAAAACAGCATAGAAAGATGTATTGTTAGAGATGGAAATGTGCCCTGTGCCAGGTGTTCATCTGGGGAGCTAAACAGCTGAGGTGGTGCTTCTCCGCCACAATCCTCTTCATGCACATTTTGGTTTTGGCAGTTCATCCTTATCACATTGTCTGTTTCCCTCATCTCTTCTTCCCGTCGTGTTTCAACAGATCTGGTGGCTGGATCCAGAGCTGACATATGGCAATGCCAAGCCCTTTGTCTTCACCCAGGGACACTCAGTGTGTAACCGCTCCTTCTTCCCCTGCTTCGACACCCCTGCAGTGAAATGCACCTACTCAGCTACTGTCAAGGTAAGGGATGCCTGGGGATGGTTCACAGAGCTCTTAGCTGCTGTTAACTTGTGAAAGTGTAGTTACATCATGTATTTTTAGCAGTTTACATCTGCTAAAAATATTGTGATTCAGTGTTATAAAGAATACTGAATTTTTTAGGTCTAATTCTGGTTCTTGGGCCAGAATCAGGGTAGTGCCTCGAAGGTAACTCTGTTGCCTACCATGTGTGGGTCTTGCCTTCCTTGTGCTCAGTACTTGAAAGAGTAATTGTGAAATAAAAATATGAAGAATTTGGCTGGCCCCTTCCAATAGTGGTTATTGATGATGATAATACTCAACTGTATTGTACCAGTTTTTGAAAGAAAAAACCTGAAGTCTTTTGAAATCAGCATCAAATAATGTTGCATTTTGTTTAGATGAAATAATTTAATATGTGGGTGCTTTTGGCCAGCTGGCATATAGGAGGAGTAATATCTTTTGTTGTTATGTTTTCATGGATTGGGCAGACTGTGGTATAAAACCTCACAGAAATATTACATTTTGTGTTATGTAAATGATTATTTTTAATGTACATCATCAGGCATAGATGAAAATGAACTAGAGATGTGTGGTTCAGTCATTCAGCTGTGATTATCTGGTGAGTTGATGTGTATGATGATGGTCTTCCAGGCTCCAGCAGGCATACAGGTGTTGATGAGTGCCACCCAAAGCTCCTACCTAGAAGAGGAAGGTGTATATCAATTTTACATGGAATATCCAGTTCCTGCTTACCTAGTGGCCCTAGTGGCTGGAGACCTCATACATGCAGACATAGGTCCAAGGTAAGATTTGCAGTGAGTTCATTCTGCATTTTATGTCTCTGTACAGTGCTTCATACTGTAAAGTAGCAAGGATTTGAGTAATTGAAAAGGGAACAGTTGGGTTCATGAGCTGTGAGCACAGAGACTTTGAAGTGTAGTTGGGTATAAAGAAATTCATGGCACTGCACTGGCAAATATATATTCCTCTTCCATAAATGTTGCCTAGTGCTCCCTGAAGTCATTACAGCTGCTTTCTCATAGCCTTGTTGAAGGGATTTTTGGTTGCCTCTTGCCATGTTCCATGGAGCATTAGTCTAGAAAGGCCCAGGTCTGCTGGGAGGTCTCCTTGCTCTGTTACCATACATGGAAGTGTGGTAAGGCTATTTTTTTTTTCTGAGAGATAATTCAGTTTGCTGAAGTATCACCTGATGTTTTCTGTTTTCTGACAGGAGCAGAGTGTGGGCAGAGCCTTGCCTGCTGCCAACAGCCATCAGCAAACTTTCTGGCATTGTGGAACGCTGGTTGACTGCTGCAGAGAGTCTGTATGGCCCCTATATATGGGGAAGGTGAGTTTAATCAGTCTCCTGGGAATGTGCAATGGGAACAAAATAAAACAGTATTGAGAAATGATCATGCTTTCTCCCTATAGCAGGGCAAACTAGCATTTCAGCTGGCAGCATTGTATTAGTTGAAAACAGACTCTGGAGTTTTGTCTCCACAAGTGACAGGAAGGACCATGGAGACATGAGGGTGTTTTAGCTGGTTTGCAGTGAAAAGATCCACTGTTTAGGAATCTCCAGTTTGAAGTGGAGGTTTCTAAATAGTGGTTCTTTCCTGAGGAATGAAGATTTTCATACTACAGTGTTTGGTGATGTAAGTCCAGCACTGGGCCAGACACCATTTAAAATGTATGGTTGTTTTATTTATCTCATTTATTTCTGCATTTATTGTGGCATGCCTGAGAATACTGAATATCTCAGTATAGACTCATTGAGAGTCCAAGTCCCCACACCAACATTAATAGCTCTTGAAAAGCTTGACTATATATTAAAAAAGAGTGGTTTTGAGAGAATGCTTGCCTCTTTCGATGGGAGAAAATGCTTACAAAGGTTTCCTTTATTTCTTTGCTAAAGGTAAGCAGGAAGATTGCCTTGTTATTGATTTAACAAGTATTGCTTCAAATAATCTGAGAACATGGCCTCGTGTGCCAGTGCTGATCACTGGTAAAGAAAAAACAAATATTACCGTTGTGTTCCAAAGCAGACAGATTAAAGTTATTTTGATGACACTGCATGTGTAGGAAATCAATTCCTTCATTGACAGCTTCCTAGCCTCTCTCTTTCCTGGGAGCCTCTGGGGGACTCAGCACTGTGTTCCACTACTGTTTATAGTGTAAACAGTTTTTGTGGCTCCCAGATATACAACTTGTGATGAGTTTGTGTGTGTGAAGGGAGCACAATGCTTCTTTTGATGACATCAAAAGACTGTCAAGTCTTTACATCCAAACATAAGCAGGTCCTTGGCCAACAAAATAAATTGTGATCCTCTGATCAGAAGAATTAGGCACCACTGGTATAGAAAGTTTGTTCCTGAAGTCACAAGAAGGTCTCAGAAGAGCCTTCCCTAAAGAAAGAAAAATGTTACTGTGTCTTCTGAAAACAGAAAATGTTACTGTGTGTCTTCTATCTCCAATTTACTCATGTCCTTTCTTCTTTCTTCTCTCCCTAATTTTAGATATGACATTGTTTTTCTTCCTCCTTCCTTCCCTATTGTTGCCATGGAAAACCCATGCTTGACCTTCATCATCTCTTCCATTCTGGAGAGCGATGAGTTTTTGATCATTGACGTCATTCACGAAGTTGCCCACAGCTGGTTTGGGAACGCAGTCACCAACGCCACGTGGGAGGAGATGTGGCTGAGCGAGGGCCTGGCCACCTACGCGCAGCGCCGCATCACCACCGAGACCTACGGTACAGCTCCAGAGCTCCTCCTGGGCTCCTCCTTGCCACAGCTCTGAGCTGCCTGCTCACAGTGTTTGCCTTGGAAGCTCAGAAGTCTGTAGGGAGCTGGTTTTCAGTTAGGCTTTGTTTTATTTCTGGAACGCACACCCACACACAGCCCCAAAGTTTGTGTTGAACATGTTGCATACTTAGAGTTTGACGTTGTCTTGGCTTTAGTGGGCTCAATACCGGATATGGTACCAGGGGCTTTGAGTGAGCTGTGTTAGCACAATGCTGTGGGGACTTGGAGCTACTGTTGGGTACCAGGCAGGGGCTGATATGTCAGAGCAAGGTCAGCAGAGGATGCGTCAGAGAAAGATGTAAGAAATCTTATAAAAGTTACATTGTGAAACAACTGTCCTCTGAACAAGCGTCCTTTTAATTCTGATCAGTTAGTAGCTACCTACTGTTAAAAAGAATGGTGGCAGTAATATTAAAAAAACATGCAGATTTATGTAGCTGTTTATGTACTGGAGGCTTCCTGCAGCATTGTAAACCCTGCCTTTGCTTGTGTCAGTGAATTTCACAGGTCAGTTTTATGATGCTGTCTTTAAATATATGAGTAGTAAATTATTCCTCTTTCTTTTGAGTTTAATTGGCTTGTTATTGAAGTCAATCATGGGAATGTATGTTTTTCTAGTTTGTCCTGTTATATTCTTAAAAGCCAGTTCCATGTGTTTTCTCAAGCATCCAATGTAAACAATCTTAGAAAAGTTCCTAGAAATCTTGACAGCAAAAATGTTTAGAAGAAAGCATTTGTTTTTATTCATGTATATTGTTTTTGGACATGAACTGATGACAAGTTTAGGCAAAGAAGTGCTCTGAGCATCTATGGAGATGTTACAATGCATATTATATATCTTTGAAAGCTGTTTTGTGTTGAGTAATTCTCAGTGAGTAGTGCTGTCCTAAGTCACATTATGCATGGCAGTAATGTGGGTAGGTCAGCAGATATCAACCTGTTCATCATCTTAGTCTGTTCCATCCAACATAGAACAAAATCCTTTCTGATTTTGGTCTATTCTCTAGAGCTGGTTGTTTCAAGAAGCATTTGCTGGGAAACTAAAAAATGTCTTTCCCTGTGCAATTCTTTAGAAAGCTCTTTCTCCATTCTATTTTGTTTCCAAGACAGACCTTTGATCTAAATCTTACCCTCCCTGACATAATTTCTGGAGTCTTTTCTGTTGATAGTAAATAGGCATCTTTGCAATGATATTGTTTAGGGAAATATGAGTCCACTGACTACCACTCCTCTTGGATCTTGCTTAATTCTCCTCTCTGTAGCTTGAAGTAATTGCCCTTAACACTAGTTACCCTAGTTCTTGCTTTCCCTTGGGAAGCAGGTCCACTTCCTTCTCTGTTCATACAGGTTCTTTTGTTTTCCAGATATATCCTGGTTCTTAATTCACATTTGGCTATGTAGGATTTGGGTGTTACACTGAGAGTCTGAGGTTGTGTTATGTAATAACCTGATTTCAGGTTAAAAACTCAGCAAAGAAGGCAAAACTTTTAATAGTTATGGGTGTTAAGTATCTTCTGAATCTGAAAATCCATTTTCTGCGGCTCCTAATGTCTGAAAGGGCATAGGAAAGATCTCTTGACTTGGCAGTGTAATACAGCAGGTTTGGTTTGAAAGCATGGAATGCTGTATATTGCAATTAGGGAGAAGGAGGAGCTTACCCAGTCACAGCTGTAAAAAGTCCTAATGAGAGGAAGGTGAAATACTTAGAGCAAAAACCTGGTAGGATGATAGATAAAGCTTTAAAATAGAGACAGGGTCTGTAATACAATAACCAAATCCAGTTCTTTTCTCTTTCCACTCAAGAGGTGACATTTGCTTAGTAATTCTTGGCGCTGACTAAGGAGTTGTGTTTACTGTTCTACCAGTGACAGTGTGCTTTTGCAGCACTTGATTGCTCCCTGAAAGTTACCTGTACAGTACTTTTTTCAATGCTGCCCTCTTTGTCTTGCAAGAACTGATGAGATGATGTGAAAGATGTAAACTTTAGCATAGTTTTCATGCTGTTTTGGTTTCCAGTGCAGCCTGATGCATGATCAGAGTGAGGAAATACACTGGGTTAGGCTCTGACTTCCATTACTAATTACAAGGGTGCTCTGCACTCAAGTTCCTCTGCCAATACATTACTGTGATTCTGTCTCACTGTTTTGTCTTTTGCACTTGCAGCAGCTTTTGGTTTGTCCCTGTGCCAGTCCTGCACAGATCAGCTTTTGCTGATCATTTTCCCACAACTAACAAGTTACTTTTTGGGGTAGGAGCTGCCTTCACATGTTTGGAGACTGCATTCCGCCTCGATGCTCTCCACAGACAGATGAAGCTCCTTGGAGAAGACAACCCGGTCAGCAAGCTTCAGGTTAAACTGGAGCCAGGTATTGCTTTTGGCTGAGGCTGCTCTAGACAAAATTTTACACCTCTGTATATCCATGGTGAAATATTCACAAAAAATTACTAATATTTACATATCTTTTTGAAAAAAAAAAATTGGTTTGTAAAAACAAGTCTAAAAACAAGTAAGGAAGCTTTGCTTTCAAGCTTTTTTCAAGGTTGGATAGCTCATCTTTATAGATACTGTTCTGTGTAAGAACGGACTTACTGAATAGAAAGTATGTGAAAAACTGCCTTGAAAGCTGTGTGGGTTTGCAATTCTGGACATGTAAAATAAAGTATTTAAAATGGAAATATTTGGGAACATAATATAAAATCCTCTGCTATTCAGTGTTCCTCTCTTTATGTGTTCATGTAAGAACTATGTATGTATTTAGCATGCAGATAACCAGGTCATGCTTTGAGTTGAGCTGTGCAGAGGCTGTTTGGTTATTCCTTGAGCAGATGCATGACTGCACTCCACATTTACCTGTCTCCTTCACTGGTAGTTCTCTAGGTCTGTGGTCACAGTTGGGTGGGTGAAGCTGTCTTCTATCTAGATGATATTTGAAACAACCTAAAATGCAAGTGGAGATGATATTGGAGTCAAATGAAATGGAAAAGCTGTGTGAAAGCCTGAAGAAAGGAGCAAGTGGTGATTACCTTTTATTGATATCTTTGAAAACTTGTGGTATGGTGATTCCCAGAACCTGGCACTGAAAAAAGAAAAAATAAGTTTTTTTCAAGTTCCAGATCTGTTTTCAGTGACCTCTAGTTTGAAGTGGCTTATTCCTTTGGGAGTTACTACTTACCTTACAATGACTGATTAAAAAAAAAAAAAAAAATTCAGGCTGTGTCTTTGGATTGCATCTATTTATTTACTGCAGTAACTTAAATGTACTGACAACAAGCTTAGTTTTTATTAAGTCACTATGTCTCACCTTGGTGATCTCTAAGGAGTCTGTATAACTCAGAAGGGGCTGGAAATCACTCTCCTCATTAGTTTCTTGTCGTGTTGTCTTCTTTCAGGTGTAAATCCCAGTAATTTAATGAACCTCTTCACCTATGAGAAAGGCTACTGCTTTGTTTACTACCTGTCCCAGCTCTGTGGTGACCCCAGACACTTTGACTCCTTCCTAAGAGTGAGTATAAATATGTGTTTTCTTGAGATTTAGAGCTGATTTTTTGTTGTTGGGGTTTTTCCTCCAGATTCTTTCACTGTGACTAATTGTTAAGGGTAATGTCGAATACAAGTGTGTCAGAGATGGAGGAAAATTGTGGGCCTGTCAGCTTACATGAATCTTTGTACAAGATTTCTAAGATTCTGATCTCATGAGGTGCTAGATACAGAGCAGTAGTATATATTTGTTATCACTTGTTCTGTGGTCCAAGTAATTAGAAAGCTGTTCCAGCACATATTGTGTGTGACTGGAAAGATGTGACTTGATTCACTATTAAAAAGTGTTAACTTGGATTTTTTACCCAGGGTGACAAAGGGTTTGAGTTACTGTATTGGGGCAGGTTGGTGCCTGGAAGCACACTTACAAAACCTATAGAAAATTGTCAGCTACTGCTTTGTTTTGGAAAAGGAAAATGAAATTATACTCAGCTGTCAATGTATTTGCAGCTACTCTCTTTTTTCTTGTTTCTTTATTTAAGTGGGTGAGGAGGGAGAATATTTTTCTTCTTTTTTTTATACCTTCAAATAATTGTTCCTACTTTTATGCTTGTATTTTTTTGTTGTTGTTGTGGCATGCAGTGATTCTACATCAAAAGGAAGCTGTCTTGCTTCTAGTCATAATTTGAACATTTACTATTTTAGGCCTACATTGAGAAGTATAAATTTACCAGTGTTGTGGCTCAAGATCTTCTGGATTCCTTCCTGAATTTTTTTCCAGAACTGAAAGAGCAATGTGTTGAGAGCAAAGCAGGTAAGAGATTTACTAAGTTAACTGTAAGCACTGTAGAAAACCTGGATGATGAATTTTGTGCTTGGCTTGGAGGATGCACAGGGAAATGCTAAGGCAAACAAAATAGATCAGCAACAACCAGATGTTCTTGACAGAATTTGTGGCTATTGCCTCTACACTGAGGAATGAGAACCTCTGAAATTGCTAAGAATTTTGGCATTAATTAGCTGATTGTCCCTTGGTTAACTTTCTCATTAACTCACCTTCACTCTGCAGACAGAATGATCAGTGCTTGTGAGATTTACACATGCTTAAATGCAGGGAAAAGGTGAATACACGTTGAAATTTCATCTATTTTAATAACAGAAGGCGTGCTTTGAGAACTGTAACTTCCCCAAGATCCTGCCCATACATCTAAAATCTCTTCCAGAATGTTTCACTTTCAATTATATTCCCTATTTATAGCAGTTGGTGGATTTGTGGAAGGTCTGTGGCCTCCCAGGTGCTTATTATCTCACTTTCTTAAAGAAATGAGACTCGTGTTATCCTGCCATGTGTCCATCCCTGTGAATAGCTATTGAGCCCATTGGACAGTAAGAGTACAGCTCTTAAGGATACTGGGTGTCTGCAGGATTTGTGGAGAGGAAACTGCCTGTGGAGATGAGTTTTCTATGGGAAAAGCTGCGGCATGAGCTCAGCAGTTCTGTGTTTTATTTGGCCCACTGGTAGGCTAATGAGTTAACCACAGAAGTTGCTAATTTTTGCCTGGCTAATATTCAGGGGATGCAGAAGGTGGGAATTTTAGCATAGATGGTATGGAACAGGAAGTATTGCCATGGGTTAGAAAAGTACAGAGGAGGTAAAAGGTCAAGAGGAGCAACTGGAAAGCAGGCTCTGCTGCTTGTGAAGAAACTTTTTTTTTTTAATTAGTTGCATAAATAAATATAAATTCCTTGGGTTTGCTGGTGGGTAGGAGGAGTTTAGTCATCCCTCTCACCTCCTTTTTTTTATAAAATGGGTTTTCTCCATATTTGTTAGTCTTCCTCAAAATTCTGAGAGAGAAGTGCACGCACACAAATATTAGAGCATTATTTGAACATAGGTACTTGTCAACCTGGCTGCCTTAAGAGCATGTGTGTTTCTTGTACTTACTGTACTGCTGAGCTCTAGAAAACTCACAGTGAGGTTTGGAGCAGTGCTGCTGGCACTCTTCCAGGTTTTCCATAGGCTATCCCAATGAGGCTGCTAAGACTGTTGTGTCACTAAAACTATTGGTTGCTGTTGTTACAACCTCCCTTAACTATGCTAGAAGCAATCCTGAATTTTGAGGCAGCCAAGCCACCTGCAGAAATCTCTGCTCCACGTTTTTGGTGCTCCTCATTCCAGGACTGGAGTTTGAACGTTGGCTCAATGCTACAGGACCTCCATTAGCTGAGCCAGACTTATCTCAGGGATCCAGTCTGACCAGACCAGTGGAGACACTCTTCAAACTCTGGACCACAGAGCCTCTGGACTCTGTTGCTGCTGCCAGCAGTGTTGACCTCACTAAATGGAGAACGTTCCAAACTGTGCTTTTCCTGGACAGATTGCTGGATGGATCACCACTGCCACATGGTGAGTACTCTTTCCAGGATAGTAGAAAATTATCCAGGGAATAATTGATGGAATTCTAAAGATCCCTGCCTCTGGTTGACATTATAAAGTCAGGTTGATGTCCCAGGCCATGTCACAGAGGGATTGGAATAGGTGATCTTCAAAAGTCTTTCCCAGTCCAACGGATTCTGTGATTCTGAGATTTGATGAGTTATTATTTGATGACCCTCAAAATTGACAAAATAGGTCATAGTTCTTTCTCTGTGTATGTGCTCTCTTCAGAGGTGATAAAAAAGCTCTCGGAATGTTACTCCTCTCAGCTGGACTCCATGAATGCAGAAATCCGTATCCGCTGGCTGCAGATTGTAGTCCGAAATGACTATTACCCAGACCTTTACAAAGTCCGTCGCTTCTTGGAAAACCAGGTACTAACTGCTGGATTAAACTCACTGCACCTCTCAGTGCATGAGACATGTGCATGAGACATGCGACGTGAAAGACCTTGGAACTTCTGCTTCCTGGCCAAGTGTAGCCCAGGTGTGTTGCGAAGGGGCTGAGCATGGCTCACCTGCTAGCGGTGGGGAGGAATGGGCAGATGTAATTTCAAATGCCTACAGATAATCTCTGCTTTTCTAGCCTGACTTAATACCCTTATCCTAGCTCTGCCCCATGCATTTTATGTATTGCTTTGTAGCAGCCCTGGCTTTTCCAGACCACAAGTTTTTGCACTACTAAATCATGTGATTATTTGAATATTTACACTTCAAGCAAGGCTAGGGCTCATCGAGTTCTTTTCAGTAGTTGTTTTTGTGCTGGAGCAAAAGGTTAATGCATGTGTTCAGTGTGGCCTCTTCTATTTGGCCTTTAAAAATAGTTCTGTTATTTGTGGAAGTAGCTCAGTCTCGGAGAGCAGATTTTTTTTTTATTACCATTCATAAAAATCCTTGCATCAGACCTAGAATAGACTCATCTGTCTTTTGAAGAAATGTGTTGTTTGTCTGCAGTCTGAAGTTACTCAGGGCTGTTGGAGTGTAGCTGTAGAAGAGCTGAACTTCTTGACTTTCATTGAAATGTTTTTGTCTTGTTTTCCTTTTTTTGTAGATGTCTCGGATGTACACAATTCCACTTTACGAGGACCTTTGCACTGGCACTCTCAAGTCTTTTGCCTTAGAAATTTTTTACCAGACCCAAAACCAGCTGCACCCCAATTTGCGGAAAACGATCCAGCAGATCTTATCCCAGGGCTTGAATCCACTTCCTGCCATAGACACTACAGCAGTCACTACAGACACACCAGCAATGGTGCTTGAGGACAAAGTCTCAGAGGCCACAAATGGTGCCATTTCACTCAGGGATGTCAACGTGTCTGCTTAGATCACCAGTTCATGCCAGCCACGAAGCTTGAAAATGGGGACAGGAACAGAGGAAAGATACCAAGCGTTGCCTCCTTTCCCTCAGCCTTGCAGCTGCAGTGTGTTTTAACTGGATTTCTCTCCCAAAACACAAAGCAAATGTGCCTTCAAGTATCCAGTGTGTAATACTGCCAGGTTTCAGAGATCTCCACCAGCTGTGTGATGAATATTTTGATTCAGTTTTTACTGGGCAGGGACTCCTGGGCTGTTGCTTCTCCATGGAAAGTGGATAGTTCCCTTTCCTGAGGCTCTTCTGGATGGTTTCTTCAGATTTGTTGTTTGGTGGGAGGGTGTTCTTTTTCTTCTTATTTTTTCTTCTTGTCTGAGGCCACTGAGGCTGTGGAGTATGTCCTACTTGCTGTGTGTATGTTGCTGGGGAGTGTGTATGTGTCAAGCTGTCATTGTCCTAATATTTGGGCTAAAGTTCTGCAAAGGAGAGACTCAGGAATTGTTAGTGGCAGCAAACATGTTTTCATGTTATGCTCCTTCCTGTGACAGAGGTATTGTGATTTGGGAGGAAGGGGACTAATGCTTAAATGAGAAACTAATTTTAAATAGCTCCTGTTCCCCCCTGCCCATAGGTGGCTAAATAATAATAATAATGATGCTCTTTGTATATATTAAGAAATATATAAAAAAGAACAGGGAAACATTATGATGGATTTGAAATCCTTCTGCTAACCCTAACCTCAGTTTTCCCTTTGCACTCGATGGGACAAGCAATAAAGAAATGTGTAGGCTTGAATTTTCAAAGTTAAAATTAGGTTCCCAAATGCCATCAATTCTGGTACTAGCTGGATGCCTAAATCTTTTTAACTGTTTTGACAAGTCTAGCTGCAACCTTTGCTAGTGTGTCAGGATGTGTGGCACATGCATCAGATGCACTCTGTGTCTTCTATTCTGTCCTTTTGGAGGGATTACCAAGACCTGTAATTTTTTTAAGATCCCCAGCATATCTTGGCCTGTAGGTCAGCCATGAAAATATCCATGCAAAGATTTTACTGCCTTGAATAATGTTTGCCTGAGTAACAGTGGCCCTGTCATATGATAATCTGAGGGAAGCACCATCTTTCTTGATGTGAAACTTTTAAGTCCCACTTTACCCAAGTCTGTTTTCTGACTTATGGTGGGAGTAAGGTGCCATTTCATTTCCCTGGTGTGCTGTTTCTCTGGATCACTGGTCAGCCATGTAGGATGGTAAGACACTGTCTTCCCTCTGTGCTGTTTGGTCTCAGGAAGCCAAGGGTAAAGTGTCCTGGGGTATTGCAGAGTACAGGTAATGGTTCTTAGACTCTGTGCCACAAAATTTTTAACATGTGGGTACCTGTGTGCTCTCTGTGAGCTCCCACAAGGCATCTCTGAGCTGATGCATCACCAGGATAGTATGAACAAAAGGCAAAACATTTGGAAAAGACTCGGCTAACAGAGATGTGAGAGAGAAATTGTTTTATACTCCAGGGCAAATTTTAGTCCTGCTATGGGGATCTGCATAGACAGGAAGAGGAGGAAATTTGGGAGGGCTTTGTTTTCTTCACCAAAAGTATCTGTTTACACCCATGTGTGAATGAGGACTTAGGTGCTGTTACTGGATCTGCATTTTCTGGCTTTAAATTAATTTGGATTTCACCATAGCCTTAGCCTGGGCTGAACTGGGATAAAGCAATAATAAACTCAGGCCTCTGTAGTGCTTCATTAGTTTTAAAAATGGGCCATCAGCAATTTTGGGCTACAGAACTTCAAGCTCTGCTCTTTGCTCCTTGAATGGGATTATCTTTTAAATTCTGTTTTGTTTTCCCAGAAAGGATGGAGAATGATGTTTTCTACACAAATCTCTTTCCTTTTCATTTGTTGTTCTATTGAAAGAGATTTGTACAAGCTGACTTTACACTTCTGGAGCTGCCGCTGTTGGTGCTGCGTCTCCTGGGCCCCACTGCCAGCAGCGGCAGCCTGGTCGAGACCAGGAACCACTAGAGTTTTTTGGAATCACGGGCCTCTGTTCTAACATATTTTATTTAGTGGGAGAATGTTTGTGACCCTGGTGGGAATTTTTCATTTACATGGATGCCTTATGATGATTGTCAAATTAAACTAAGCTTTGTGACAAGTTCAGCCTTTTGGGCAGTTTTTTGGTGTCCCTACTGTAGCTGTGTGGAAGAGCTAACTTGGTACATTGTCTTTGTTTTGTTCTTTCCTGGGGTGCAGCATAGAGGGAGTTTGGAAGCTCTTTCAAAGCTACACAGGAAGGTGCTGGAGAGGTGGCAAAAGCAAACAATCAAAAATAAATATTATCTATTGTTACTAGAACTGACTGAAATACATCAGATCAGCTCTGTGTTTGCATAGACACCCATGAGAGCAAGGAAATGCTGGCTGAACTGAACAGACAGTTTCCTGGTTAAAGAACACAAGATGTATGTTAGTGTTTCTTCTCTCATCTCTGTGAGATCCCATCAAATGGCTTTTGACCTAGGACTTGTTTTCTGAGACACTGAAACAGAGTAAGATTTTTTTGAACATATTCCATGCATCCACCTCCAGATACTTCTGTTTCTTCTGTGAGTGAGGAGTGCATTTTTTACTTTGTAGAGACAAAAAACTGGCAGCAAGTTTGTGGAGATAAGCCTTCCTTTGCTGACAGAAAATAAATTGGTGCTTCAGGCTACTTGCTGTCTTGATTTGTAGTAGACTTCACATTGACAGGCAAATTAGACTGTGATTAAATAGAAACTATTTGCCTTATCTTTGGTACATTAATTTCTGATCCATTTAAGTCAGATTAGATATCAAATCGGTTTTATTCAAACAGATGCCAAGAGATTGGGTTATCTTTTTTATTTTGAAAATGAAAACTATTACTTTATTTCATTGCAGCTTTGAGCAGGGCGACAGAGGATGTAGAAATATCACTTGTGGGAAAGCTCTGAAGAACCAGTTGTTTAATAGAATGGAATATTTCTGACAGTTTTTTAGCATTTCACAGCCACGTTGGTTGATACATTCAATATATTCTTGCTAGCTGCAATATACTGTGTGTAAGCTTGTATCAGTAATTTTGGCGTCATGTTACATTGCAACATTTTAACCACAAACTCTATCAACCAAGAACAATTCTATCAAGTATCCCAAACATTCTTCTTCAATCAAAACTCTTTTATGTTCTTGCACTGCAGTGACCTTGGTCATTACCTTTTTTTGATAACACAGGACTTTCTGTACATCTAAGTTCATGTGCTGCACAATTCACTTAGGTCAAGTGCACTTCTTCAGTCTGCTCTCCCTGTTTGTCCAAAGACAGAAAAACACAGTACAGTCAACACACTAAAATCACATTACGCTTTTCACACTTTTTACTATAGATTGATAAAAGCTAAAAGCCATTTTGACCACAATATCACTTGGTGTACAAGAGAAACCGTACTAGAAATCACTGTGTGAGATTTGTCAAGCCACTGTTCTCTGAGACACAGAATTATTGTCAGTTGTGAGGACACAGTTTGACACTGATTTTGTTGAAGCCCCAAGAAAATTGGTTTAGCTGTTGATTACATGCATTCCTGAAATGCATACCTAATGTCTAGTTTGGATTTGTCTACTTTTATCTTCCAGCTCTGGAAACTACTGCTTTGTTTGTGAAAGTTAAACTACTTATTCACATATAAACTACTTATCTCTTTCTCATGTAAGTACTTTTTAATTCTTAAAGAAAACAGATTGATTGGTCTGTTACTGCAAGCTGTCTTCCACAACTTCGTGTATTGACTTTGCTTGGGTGGAGCATGATGTTTCAACATCCTTTTAAAGTGGAAATTGCACATTGTTTCTCAAAAATTACCTCAATTGCTGCTGTATATTCCACATTACCTTTAAAAGAATTTTTTACTGATACTGTCCATTCATCCTTTTTTTTTTCCCATTAATAACAGTAGTAATATGGGCATCTGTTAGCATATGTCTTACCTGGACATGAGAACCTTTTAAAGATAAAGGGGGCAGAGAAAAGCTATTCCATATTCTGGAGGTGACTTTTCACTCTATACAGAGGGATACTAGCTAGTGGCAATATATATATATATATATATGTATATATATGTATGTATATTTAAAAATATATATACTAGAGACAAGTCTTTAAAAATGCAATGGCATTAGTGGGATTTGCAAACCCTTTTCCAAAATCATATTTACTGAGGTGCAGCATCTTGTGTGCTGTGGTAGCCAGGCTGAAAATTTGGAGCTGTGTGTGCCTGAATGAGAGAGGTCTATAACCCCAAATACCCACTCCAAAATCTCTCTTAAGCAAAAAGACACTCTGTGCTGTTCCCTTGATACAGCTCTGATCACTGTCAGCTCAGTATTGCTGTGCCTTGCTAATCCTGGTATCAGGATTCAGAGAATTCAAGAGCTCCCTTGCGAACAGCTTCCGTGTGTCAGCATTTGCAGAAACAAACACACACGTTGGGCCCAGCCACTGCTGCTCGATTACTTTTACTCCCCTCCCTGTCCTTGAACCACTGGGAGTTGGAGACAAAAGCAAACATGGGACTGATGAAACCCCAAAACTGGCAAACAACCATGAAAATATCAAACACTATTCTAAAGGATCATCTTCATTCACATGGAAATGAGCTGGTTATTAAGCTGGACACAAATCCCTTTTAAATTTCTATAGCAATGGGACTCAACCCTTCTCAGTCTTCCTTCTTCCTTTCCAATGAGAAAGGAAGCACCTACATTAAAGTGGACTGAGGCAACAAGACAAGTATAATTTTGTCTTAAAATGTTATCTTCAAGACCTTCTGTCTAAATAGACCTGTGTTTTATCTTCAGGAAGAGTTTAATCCAGCAGGATTGCCAAGAGGCAACAGGGAAAGTTCTCTCTTTGCTGCTCTCATTGCAAAGAGTTTCGGGTTAACAGAAAAAAAATCATCAATTGCATACTGTATTAATTCGCTCCTTTCCAGCCTTGGAGTGGGGCAGGGAATGTTATCAGGATGTTATCTGAGAGACCAAGATAACTTCTATCTCTTTCCTTCTTCTAATGGCTTCATAAATAAATAGGTAGGTATTTAACTAATTAATTGTTGCAGGCTGAACCTCCTGTATTTACAGTTAGAGCTCAACATTTATCCTGCTTTCTAGAATTGGTCCTCTAATGGAATTTATGCAGTTGTGTGATCGCTGTTTCCTAAAGAATGCAGGGGTGAAATCACACAGATCAGAGCCTCACTGTTCCTGACACAGAGGTCTTTCTTTCCCCTTTCCCTCCCCCAACAGAGCTCTCCTGTGTTGCTCGCGCGCAGCCGCGCAGCTGCAGCTCCCTCGCATGAGCCGTGGACAAGAGGGTTATTCTTACTGCCAGCAATGTTTCCTCTGCTCCCAAAAGGGTCAAAACTTCAACGTGAAAAGTCTTGTTTGTTGATTAAATTTGCAGCGTGCAGGGGAGAAGCCTTGTGTCTGTACAACGGGCATGACCGAGGGGCAGAGAACCTAATTCTGAATGTCAGGGGTTGGACAGCTGCTGCAGTTACCTGAGAGCATTTCCATCTGCCAAGGTTGGCTTGAGAGGAGGATTTCTGCATTAATGTCTGATAAAAACCATAGGCCTGTGTTTTCTGTGGCTCTCTCGTTCAGATGACCTCTCTACTCAAGGACCAGGTGACCTTAGACTCAAACACATCATCACAGGCAAGTGTGATGGCAGATTTTTTGGTAAACACCTCGTCCTTCCACAGAGGCTCAGCAGCTTCTTTATTGACCACACCTGAGCTCCCTGAGGTACCCTAATGTGAAAGGCTCAAACATGGAAAAGACAACAGCCTCCTTCAGCGTGCCCTGAAACCCAAAACCTTGTAGTGCTGAAGGACAGCCTCGTGGGGCCCTTATTTCTGCATTTCTGTTCTTTGTACCTGAGCTAGGGAGTATTTTTAAGGCACTTTTACTATTTCACTGGTCAGCAGTAGCTATCGGAATATAGAAATTAACATATCTCCTTTGACGGTTCAGCCCGTGGACGACTATATGGTGATAAACTATCCGAAAATGTGCTCTGTGCCATTATGTCAGGAAAGCACTCGATGAGGGCCAGCGATTTCTCTGTGTTTCCCTGTCACAATCTTCATGAAAACACTTTGGATTCATTTTCCTCAGGTGCCCACGTCCCGTGCCCCACACGAACAGCTTCCCATTTCCCTCGGGCATTCCCGCACCCCGGGGACCCCTCAGCTCCCCTCAGCCGGAGGGCGGGGCCAATACATGATGCGCGCGCAAGTGCCGTCTGCTGATTGGTCGCCGGCGCCGTCCGTCATGGGTGAGCTGGGCGGGGCCGCGCGTGCCGGTGTTGCCGGGTAACGGCCGCCCCGGGCAATGGCGGCGGGACCGCCCCGCGGTGAGGGGGGACCGGGAGCGGGGGCGACCGGGCCGGCACCTCTTGTGGGGACGGGGGGCTGGGGGGCACGAGGGGGCGTGGGCGGAGGGACCCTGTTTGGGCTGGGTGTGAGGAAAGGGGTGGGGGTGAGCATTGTTTGAAGGGTATGCGCAGAGCGGGGTCAGGGACCTAGCGGGTGTAGGTCTCCTCATGAGGAATCCCCCTTGTCTTCCAGCTGAGCGCTGTAGGGCGGCGTCAGGTGCTGGAAGAAGCAGTACCATGGTGGTTCCAGGTGCTCCGTGTTACAGTGAGAGGCTGTCCATCCCTAAATAAATCCGCCATGCCTGTTTGTTTCCCTGTTGCAATTCCCCGGTAACACTCGCTTCTGTTGCAGGTTGCTGCCTGGCCATTTAAAGTCGTAGGAATAGCCGGCAAAGCTGCTTAGGACTGTGTTGAAAATGCTGGGAGAGAAAAAGCAGTTAATGGTGGCAAGAGACCTTTACACAGACCCCACGTTCCCGGCCAGTGATACCTCCATATTCTTTAATTATTGTACCCCGCTGGCCCAATTCAGAGGCGAGATATCTTGGTTGAGACCTAAGGTGAGTTTTAAGGTATAAAAGGCTAATTTTAGCAGAATTGGGCTTTTAGGTAGTAAATGCAGGTTTGCATTGAATGACTACTTCTGCTTATTTGTTTGGAAATACAGAAGTGATAAAACCAGTGTATGTCAGCATTAGCAATACATGAGTTACAGTTTTTAGTCTAGGTGCTTGTTTGTAGACTTGATTTAGATCCTCTTGTAGAGCTTTTAAATTTCATGACAGTAAGAGAAATTCAGATATTTTATTAGAAATATGTGTCATTATGAAAATTATGTGCATACCAAGTTAGAATGCAACATTTTGTCATTTCCAAACTTTTTGATGTATTACATAACAGTCTTGAAAATAAGTAGCTGTATTTCAGAATTTTTTAGAAGCCTATTGCTTTTTTGTGTTTGCTTTCTTTGAAAACAGGAAAGAAAACTTTTGAAGCTTGTAACTTGTCATGTGACTTGTATTGCTTTTAAACTTATAGCTGGGTTGCAGAGCAAGCTGTATTAGAGCTAAATGCTTTAGAATGCATTTCTGCAGTACGCCCATTTAAGGTGAAGTATTTATGATACTGCCTTTGTGTAGAGGGGAAAAAATGGCTATAAAAATGTAATGGAGGAGAAAGGCTTGTTGTCTTGAGTTGTATTTCTTCCCCAGTGTCTGAGGCTGTCTGTAGGACAGTGACAGAGCTGTTGGTTATCGGGTGTTATTAGCAAACAAGTGATTTCATGGAGTTGAGTATGCAGCTTCCTGCTTTTGTTCTTAACACCTTGATTGCTGCTGGGGGCTGTTGAGTTAATTTCCATCTCTTGCAGTGTTTGTATATAAGGAGAACCATTTCACAAACTGACTTTCAGATCAGATTAAGTGTTCAGGACTTTGCAGCTGAAATTCCCTCTTGTGCTACCAACTGATCTATTTTTCTGTGCCCTAGGAAAAGTTTTTCCCTTGTTCTAATTTTGAGACTTTTGTAACTTGGGATGTGCAGTTTAATGTGGATAGCATCAGCCCTGTCATAGCAAGGAGCTGATGAATTATGTAGTCTTTCACTTCTTACTGCTTATGCTAGGGCTGCACCTGATGGTGATAGTTGTGTACTAAAATTCCTGTGGGATCTGGTTTTACATTTATGAAGTACCTGCAAAATACCCTCACAAGCCATTTGTTTGTTACTTCTTACTTAGGCTGTGTATGAAAAGGAAATTTTCTAGAGGTAATAAATTCCCTTATTTTATGAGAGATCTCTGAATCCCTCCCAGTCCCTAAAACACAGAATTCCTTAGAATGTCATGCAGGATTTGGCTTTAACTCCTCTTCTTTAATTTTAGGACATTTGTTCCTCTCCTCGGTTATTTTCAAACAATCTGCAGGATGTGCAAGTAAAACAAGGAATTTTGGGGGACTGTTGGTTCCTGTGTGCCTGTGTAGCTTTGCAGAAGAGCAAATACTTACTGAACAAGGTATGGAGAAGTTTGATGTTAGAGAAGTTTTCTTTGCCTATTTGACATTTGTGCATTGTTCTGCAGTCCCAAGCTGCCATATGAATATTGCCTTCATTATGCTCACTTTCACTGCTTGTGTTATTCTGTGTTTGGTACAAATTCGGCATATTCTAAACTAGTTTTGTTTGCAGAAAATAAACTTCATTAATTCATTATTTGCCTTGATTTTGGCTTTTGCCCTGCAGGTGATCCCTCCAGGCCAGCCCAGCTGGACAGATGAGTCCTACCAAGGCTGCTTCACGTGCCGGGTGTGGCAGTTTGGCCACTGGGTGGAAGTGACCATTGATGATCGCCTGCCTTGCCTTGGGGGCAAACTCTGCTTTTCCCAGTGTCAGACAGAGGATTTGTTTTGGCTTCCACTCCTGGAAAAAGCTTATGCAAAGTATGTGAATGCTGCTATTGATGGAAATAGAACTATAATACTTGTATATTTCTTCTGCTTGCTTATTTTACCCAGCTGCTTTGGGTGTAGATCTGGGCATTGTGACTGCTGGTGGTCCCATCCTGGCTTGTGCAGAAGTTGCTCTTTAAACTGTAGGTCTGTAAGGTGTGCTTCCAGTTGCATATGAAGTAAGGTAGTCTTAGGGAGGTAATTCTGGTGAAAAGTAAGCTGCAATCAATTTTCAGGATTCAAATGATCTTTGTGAAGTCTCTGTCCATTAGTTATCTAATTTCTTAAAGGAAGATGTTTTACTAGGGAAGATGAGAGCTCAATGAAAAGCATGCAGATATTATCATGGAAAGCAACATAGAGTGATTTTGTGCTAGTTGAGGCTCTGGTTGTGTGAGTTTCACTGCTCTTTTGTATAATTTGTTAGTTTACTGTTTTAGAAAGAAAATGTAGCTATTTAGTGGTTTATGGCACATCAGTAGAAAAGGTGTCCAGAAACACAAAGCAATTTGGAGACAAAATGCACTGGTAAGATAGACATCTAATGTCCCAAAGAATCTGAGCAGAAGATTTTGTGATTGCCAGCAGAGGGCAGAGGCAGACTTCAATTATGTAGTAACTCAGCTGTATATTGAACAGAAGCTGTGAAGCACCACTGTCATGTTAAAGCTTCTCTGTAGGTTTGAAATGTAATATTTGTTGTCTGCAGAGCTCTTATTGTTCAATCTTATAACTCTATTTTAATCTTGACTTCTTTTGCTATATTTTTGTATCTGCTGCATCAGGTGGGGCAGTCTCTCGGTTTGCTTAGGTTGTTGAGGGAAATGCTGCTCTAGTTATTTGTGCAGAGTGAGTAAAGAATAATTGAAGAGGAAGAAATATTTCTATTTATACACAATGCAGTTTGTATATCACAAAAGATAATGTAGAGCATGGATAATAAGGTACAAATCACTAGTACTAGACAAGAGCAGTTTTTTTGGTAGAATAAAGAGAATGTAAGAAACTTCCCATCAAGCAGTGGAATATCCAATGGTTTACATATTCTTTAGATGTTGTGTTCTATATAAATAAAGCAGTATGTGCTTTCTCTTGCCCACTTTGGGTTATGAGGTCAGGCACAGTCATGACTGTGATGTAGAGTGGGGTGGCAAGTGTGTAGCAGTTATGTTTCTTTTGTTCTGTGTGTACAAACTTTTTATGTTTTCTTTGTATTTTTCTAATTTTTTTTGTTTAATTTTTTTTAGAGTGCATGGATCTTATGAGCAGTTGTGGGCAGGACAGGTGGCAGATGCTTTGGTTGATCTGACTGGAGGAATTGCTGAAAGATGGACCCTGAAAGACCCTGGGGAAAATGTGGAGAAAGAGAAGACTGGCATGGTTTTGGAGAAAGCAGTGTTTAGAAGATTAATGAATCTGAAGGAACAGTGTGTAATAAGCTGTTCAGTCCTCAACTCCAGACAAGGTGATAGTAAATGTCTCTATTAACAGGCTTCAAAGCACAAGGCAGCCAGCAAATACAAATGCTGATTCTAGTACCTAGCCAGTTTCATGGTACAATTTGAAATATTGGATAAATGAAGATTGAAGGATGTTACTGAGTTCAGGATGGGGGCTGCTTTGGAGGAGTGCTTTTTATATTAGAAGCTAATATAGTCAATTCTCAAAAACAAATGCATCCCCCCCAAAATGCACTCCCTTGAAAAAGCATCTCAAAAACAACCTTGAAAACCTCAATTAATTTTAGCACAGTGAATTTGTAGGGACTTGAGATTAAGGAGCAAGTTAATACACTCTGCAATGTTACTTTATGCCTTTATAGTCACTAAAATGAACTGTTTGAGGTTTCGATGTGCTGTTGTAATACAGATTTAAAACCAATTGCATTTTATCGCAAAATTGCCTTCTTTCACTAATGTTATTGTAAAATATGGAGCAGATTCTTTTGTTTATTTTACAATTATTTTTTTTCCTCTTCAGGTGCAAGTGAACTAGGAGAATTTCATGCCTTTATTGTGATAGACACTTTGAATCTCTCTGAAGTGTCAGGCAAGGAAATCTTCCTGCTACGAATACGAAATCCTTGGGGGAGGCGGTGCTGGAAAGGGCCTTGGTGTGAGGGGTGAGCAGTTTTCTATTCATTTGGAAAACCATTTATGTAAGTTCTGAAGCACAAAGCTTATCTATGTATTACATAGGCAAACAGTGCTAATAATCTCTAGCAGAGGAGAGAGGCTTCAGTGTGTGTGCAATTCTTTAGAGAGCTGGGAGTTCACACAGCTCATTGGTTCTGAGGCTAGTAAATTTAATCTCTTAGTTCTCGCAATATCAATTTTTTCATAACTTTTTTATTTATCAAATAATATCTTTTTATAGAGACAAACTTAAGGTGTTGACTAACTTTCTGTTTCTGATTTTTGTGCCTTTTTTGATGTTCTGCCATTGATCTAAGTATCTTTGATCGTGTTTGTTTCTTGCAGTCATTCAGCTTTACTTGCCTCTTCTCATTTGTTCCTGGCTCTGCTGCAGAAAACAAGCAAAGGAGCAATTATAAAACTATAGCAGAAGGAAGGATGCTTATGCTTGTTGCTTGTGTTATTTCTGTAGATTGATATAAGTAGGAGAAGCTGGAACTGAGTCCATATACAGTAGAAATAAAGAAGAGAGCTGTTTTAAAGGAGTTGCAGAAATATGTGTAGCAGCTCAAACAGAAAAGTAACAAGAATGAAAGGGCAGACCCTACTGGCTTATTTTGGAAAATGTTAGCATGTTTTGACTATACAAAAGAACATGCAATTCTTGACACAAGCAACAAGCATTCAGCATTAAAATATGTTAACAATATGGTGATGTTCAGGAACATTTTTGTAGAAATATTTTTCTTCCCTGAGTTAGACAGATAATTTAATTACATTTATTGAGACTTCAGCTGATATTTTTTTCTTTTGAGAGTGTTTTGGTTATACAGTTGTTCTCTTGTTTCTTTGTGAAAGAGTAAGTTGCCATATAGTTGCAAGAGGATAGGGTTTCATTGGATGGCCTTAGAGCCCTGTTTTATTCAAGTGCAGAACTGTTCTTTTTTACTAGTGAAACAATGGAAAATGTTGAAACTACTAGCTTTTAATGAGACCTAAATAATGAGGCATTTAAATTCTGCATTATCAAGACTTGGCAAACAGATTCATGGGGGTAGTCAGTTGCTTAATACAAATGGCAGTTTTTGTTGTAAAGCAATAAAACTTGTTCAGAACAATGCCAGCCCAGCTTGTTTTACTTTTTTGCCTCTTTTTTAAACAACAGTTAAAAGCCTTTATTTTGCTCTCAGACTTCTTACTGTGGTGACTGTTGTAAACAAAGCACCTATTTCACCCAGAAGTCTGTCCTGCATCCAGTCTGGTATTAGGCTGTTTCTAAGTTTCCTTTGATAAGTTATGACTTGTGTTTCCTATGATCCCTCTCACTGACCAGCAATGTGCAGAGAATTTTCCAATGCAATTATTTCACAATAAAATGAAGAAATCTCTTCTTGCTGTCCTGCTCCATAAGATATTTGGTAGAACATTGTTCTTGAACTCTGCTGGGCAAAGAGCTGAATGTTAACTTCTGTCTTATGTGCAGTGGTCAAGGATGGAACCAGCTAGATCCAGTAGTTGCTTCAGAACTCCTCTCACAGATCCAAGAAGGAGAATTCTGGGTTGATGAAGAAGAATTTTTCAGGGAATTTGATGAGATTACTGTGGGCTTTCCAGTCAATGAGGAAGGACAACTTCAGAGCCTCCATACAGGTGTGGTATGAGGAGACATCTTTCTCATGCAAATAACATTATGTCAAGGGGAAGAATTGATTTGAATTGCAAATGGGTACAACTAGACCATAATTTCTTTTTCTCAGTTTTCCCCTCTCCTGTAGATCCACTGGCCTTTTCCCTCTACTGAAAAACAGAAGGACAAAGAGGAATTAAAGATCTTTAGAGAAACCATTGATATTTCTAGGAAATCTTGTTACTTGCTAGTTGATTGAAAGATTAGTGTCATCTCTTTAGAAGAGTTATTTTAGACAGCCCTGTGATGTTTTGTTTTTAATGGTATATACTTGAAATTTCTAGTAACAGTGTCTTGTAAAAATTATGCCATTAGTCTTTCATTACCAACTGTGGCCTCTCAAAATCTTGGTCACGAATTTCTGCTTTGGGGAAGTGTCAGGCTATGACAGCATGTTTTCTTGGGCTGAGCAATCTCTGCCATATACCTGTTGTGTAAAATTAGGCAGCTCCCACGTCTGAAATCTTCACCATGATTTTCTTATGTTGTTAGAGAAAGTGCTGTATCACTCTCAGAATCTCTTTGGATCCTGGGTGAGAGGCCAGTCTGCAGGTGGCTGCCGCAACAACAGCAGCTTCCCTACCAACCCCAAGTTCTGGCTGAGGGTGTGTGAGTCCAGTGAGGTGTGCATTGCTCTGCTGCAGAAGCACAGGAAATACAGCACTGACTGGGCTGGAAGGATTCAGAAGCCAACTCGTTTAGCAGAGGAAAATCCATCTTTGACTGAAGGCATACAGGGAAAGAATTACCAGGCTGTGGGATTGCATGTCTGGAAGGTAATACAAAAGTGACATTTTTCTCTTTACAAATAGAAGTTTAAAAGCAATACTGAAACATTTGAGTAAAAGAACTCATTTCCCATGCCAGTGATATGATTCAACTAGTCACAATTTTTCTGTCTCTGGTTTATGCTGGAATGGTTCTGTTTATCTCACAGTTACTGTCTGTACAAACTGTTACTGGACTAGTACTTCTTATCACTAAGCACTTGGGACTGTTCCAAAGTAGTGCATGACATTTTGGGCTGATTGCTTGAAGCCATTCCTAAATTTACTCCTGAATATTAACTCTTCCTACTTCTATTTGATGTTCAGGTCATCTGCTTTTACTCTTGTCTTTGTTTAATTTGTAAATGTATGCATGTTTAAAAATGTTTTAAACAATATTTGATAATTTTTAGTTTTATTACAAACTAGTCGTTTTTCCTAAACCACCATTATGCATCTATTCTAGGTGGAGAAGAAACGATTTAACCTTCCAAAGACCCTCTCTGCTCCTCCAGTTGTAGGTACTGTCTGCCATTCCTACGACAGAGAAGTCCATGTGTGCTGTGACCTTTCACCTGGCTTTTATCTTGTTGTTCCCAGCACTTTTCTGAAAGATGCAGTAGGGAATTTCTTGCTTCGTGTATTTTCAACGGGAAGGATCTCTCTCAGGTAGCTTTAAAACAAAACAGAATGTTTCTTAAATTTGTTGACATAAATACAAGTGTAGCATGAAGTGGGAATGTTCAAAATATTTTGAAGAATTGTGCAGAGTGCTGTATAACAGCATTGTATTGTCTTTGAATTCATGCAAGTTTCCCACCTCCTTGTTTTTGTCGTGAAGCTGCTACTACCTCTTGTTAAAATACTAACAGGAAGTAGCCAGATGAGTAGCATCTTGACTCTAAACTGCAGCTTCTTGCTGTATGCAGAGGCAAAAGGTAGTGTTGACAGCTGTTTAAACGCTGGTCAGGTTTGTTTATATTCTGTTAGTATGTGTTTTATACTTTTTTGTTTATTTTCTCTCATGTTTAATAGTGAACTAAAGCCACCACCCATGGATGGTGCCCTCTGTGAAGAACTCCCAGCTGGTGAATGGGAGACAGTGCAGCTGCATGGATGCTGGAAGAATGGGCTAAATGCTGGAGGTAGCAGGAACTTCCCCTCCTTCCATACCAATCCCTGCTTTCCCCTCTCCGTTCCTGCAGGAGCAGGGAAAAGCAGTGTGAAAGTCACCCTCCGTCAGCACTGCCTGGATAGCAAGTGTTGTCCAATAGGTTTCCATATTTTCCAGGTAAGGCTTCTGGTCAGTTTGATTCTTGTTTGCCAAGGGTGAAGGTTAGCCTGGCAGCATAGGGCTCCTTGCAGTTTGCAAGGGTCTTGCTGCTTCTGGGAGAAATACAGGCTGACTCTCAAAGTGATGCCCATGAAAGATATGGAATAACTTAGGTAGTTACATTGCATAGTAATCAGATAATTGGTTCCACTGAATTGTTACAAGGTTCTAAATTAGTTTTAGCAATGATGAACTCTTTTGAGGATTTGCAAAGAATTCTTGGTGCCCTAGTGATTGAGGACCAAACCTTTTGGTAATTCATCATAAAAACTTACTTTCTTTGTGTTTAATAATTAAATGTTTATAGGCAAATTATATTGGATCTAAAGGACTATGATATCTTGAGCAGGTTATCAGAAACAAAACAAGATTTGAGTTGATATGCATAGATACAGATTCAGCATGTGTGTACCAGTGTTCAACTGCATAAGTGTAACCAAAGAAGCTGCTGCTTATGTAACTATTTTGCAGAGAAAGGTAGCTTTATTTTTAGAAAACATGCTTCAAAAAAAGGTGTTGCTTAAGTGAAAAGTCTGGAGTTGGGCACCAGAAGTAATCATAAAACTCCAAGTGCACAATATGTGAAGAAAGATTGGTGTTTTTTATATTCCTATAGAAGACTGAGATGAAGTCTAATATGACATTTTAGTACTGGAAGGACCACTAGATATAGGAAGGGCACAGTCTGTTCAGCAGATCCCTGAGGCAGAAAACAAGTGCTTTAGGCTACAGCAGGGAAGAGTGAAGTTTGAAAACAGAGAAAGCTCTACAGCTATGTGAGTAGTGGGTTCTATACATTTGTCTACAAACAAGCTAAGAATGATTCATCTGTTCTTAGTACTGCCATCTGGGTTTTCTAGAAGCTTTTCCATTCCTCTTATCTCTAGCTCTGTACAGTAGAGTGAGTATTTGGAATAGAGATGGACACTGTGGTGTCCTAGGAATGAAACACTGTGAGACTGAAACAGATGAAACAGTAAGCATGTTTGCATTCTTTTTTGCAGGTGCCTAACAGCAGCTGGAAACCACAAACTACTTCTTTTGTACATTTGGAGCCACTGGTGAGCTGTGTTCCTCACTGCTATTCCCAGGAAGTCAGCCGACTCTGCAGGCTTCCTGCAGGAAGTTATGTCATCATACCTTCTACGTACTTGCCCAACACAGAAGGCAATTTTACAGTGGTCATAGCAACCAAAATAGACAGGTAAAATTATGTTGCCTTTTATTTGCTTTTCTAGTCTTTTTAGTGCTTGTATTACAGGATGCATGGAAATGACTGCACTAATGTGTTCTCTTGGTGGAAGGTTTTTGTGAAGTCTTTCTATTTCTGCAGTTTGCCTGCACTGCTTACCACTTTGATTGTGTTGGAGGAATGACTAAAAAAGGTAGTATTTGTTAAATCTTCTTGCATCACTTGTTGAATATCAGATGTCTCTTGCTGGAGGAGATGACACTTAAGTAATTTATTACCAGCTGCATCATCAATGTTAGGATTTATGCTGAAAGTTACCAATGCCTTTTAAAATTCTGGGTTGTTTTTGAGAAAATGCGATGAGTAGCCAGACTTATTCCAGTTCTAACTATGATGTGAATAACAACAGCTCTGAAGCAGAATTGACAATTCCATAAGAGTGCAGTAAGACTCAACAGAATTGGAGAAAGATTTGCTAAGGGAAAGGATGTGTGGCATGAAGCCTGTTATAGCTTCTCTTTTTGAAGTGGGATAAATACTTGATATTTGCAAGATTGCCAATGCTTTGTGCAGAAATAAGTGTGGTTTGGATTTTCAACAGGAAGCGCATTCACAGCCAGGAGACACTTGGACAGGTGTTGCAAGAGGTAAGTGATATATTTTGATGTATTCATTCTTGGTGTCACCACAGATCTGCTTTAATTCCTTCTTGACAAAAAAACCCTGATGAAACAGATTTTTTTCTCTCTATTGCACATTTTCTTATAGGTTTCCTTTACAACTGTGATGAAAAGGTAGTGTGGAATTCTGACACTGTCATTTCAAGAAACGTTGGGAAGCCAAGGAATGCCTCATCTCTTGCTCATCTCAATTTTAAATGGAGTAACAAGAAGATGCTCTTAGCCCAGCTTTTTTTCACTGCTACCAACTGTCAGACCTGTAACAACTTCTTACTAAAAAAATACCTCTTTTAATCATGAACACTCTGAATATTTGGTCTTCCCACATTTTTAGAAGGAGCATTGTACAGCAAATTATCACGTGCCTCAGTTCTTCAAAAATAAAAGTGAAGAATATGCGCATGTTTTAACCCAAGCTACGGTTTTGGAAGAAAACCATAAAACTTATGTGTAAGGCCAGGTTGGATGGAGCCCTGATCACCCTGCTCTCATGGAATGTGTCCCTGCCCATGGCAGGGGAATTGGAACAAGATGATGTTTAAGGTCCCTTCCAGCTCTATTCATTCTATGATTGTAAAATAATATTTTATTGTGAGAAAAAAAAAAATTAACCTGACAGAGTAACTTCATGTGACCAAAGTGGTGGTGAACATAGAGGAAAAACTGGAGTATTTTTTTCAGGTAGGATATACCTCAAGAACCATCAAAATACACTGGAGTAGAAAAAGTCCAAGCTTGTATCTGACACTGCCAGTCTTGCTGCTGAGCACTTTACCTTGGGCCCTCTATGGAACCAAGCAGATGGTGGGTTCAAAGGAAAGATTTTTTTGGTGAGTTGTTCTTTAATGAATGCCAGAAATAAAAAAGACAAGACTTGAAAACTTTTGAACTGTCCTATCAGATTGCTTTTGTAAATCTGTAAGAAGGTGTTTTATGGAAGAGCTGCCCTTGCTGCAAGAAATGTGCAGTTTAAGGGTTTTTTCTTAATTTATGTTTGAAAGTGTTTCTTATTCAAGCAGGATTTTTAAATGTTATATTTTCCTCAATAAAAATAAAGTAACATTAAAAGTTTTTAAATGGCTTTTATTTTAAAAGTTAAATACTTTAATTTTGTCACGTATGCGTTGGTTCTGTAGTAGCAAACATTACCGTGTGTTAGAACCCTGGGATTTCACGTAGTGGAAGGGAATAATGGGAGAAACTTGCAAGGAGAATCAAGTCTTCCATTAGTCCCAGAAATATGTAGTATTCTGCTTTTGCTTTTAAGTACATCCTGCCATAATTTCTACTAGCTCCTGTTGAACTTTGAAAATTGAAAGGATTTAGGATGGTTTCGGCTGAATTTTAAATTATCAAAACCTTCCACATCTGTTGGTGTGGAAAAAGAGCAAAAGAAAACACTGAGTAATAAATCTCTACTGTACCTACTAAAACAACTGTTGACATCTTTGTTTATTTTCTTAATTTCTTGAAAAGCTGTTCCTTTCTCTTCAAATAGGAAATTATTGGATCATACAACAGTGTTTTTAAACAGAAGGAAAAGTTTGTGAAAGTGCATGGACCTGAGTTGTGGTGAAATAGAAATTGGATACTGAGGAAGTAAAAAAAGATGTAAGGATTTCTAAATGGGCTGTGGTTATGAGAGGCCCCATACTATAATCATTTTTGTGTGTGTGAAGTTTATGCTACACTTTATAATGCTGTGTGGGAGAGTGAAAGACAAAGGAATTAACTCTAAATGTGTGTATATTCTATTACCTCCTGCAAGAAGATCTAAGAAAAGACCTGTGAACTCAGAAGACTAACAGCTTACTGAAGAAAATTTTATTAAAGCTTTCTTACTGAACAGTTGTCCCATTTTAAGAGTATGATACCTGACAGAGCACACATGCAGGACACTACTTGACACAGGCCACTTCTCTAGCATCCTACAGCTAATTCACTGCTACTGTGAGTGTGAAAATACATTTTTTTGGAAATATGGTGTGTTTATGTATGCCTAAGACTCAATTATGTGAGTTTGGCAAGTAGACTTACTTTGATTTCAGAAAGTTCAGTAGATGAGAATTGAGATAGTGAAGCATGTTTTTAAAGGATCTGCACTTACTAATGGGTTGAAGTCTGTCAGCATTTTGGTGTGTTACAGACTAGCGTGGAATAGCACAGAGTTTATATGGGTGTGGCTGCAGTATTGCACCCAAAATGTACTCCAGATTGATTTCCTTCACCCCCTCAGGGAGCTGGAATGTAAATGCCCGAAGGAGATTGGTAAAGAAGATGAACAGTTCAACTCGTGCCATCCGTTCCCCCAAACATACACGGTGCCCTGCAGAGGAAAATCAAGAGAGTCAGTTGAGTAAAGTTAAATTCTGTAAAAGAACTTTGCACAAAATTCTACTGAGTTCCATAAATTCTGTTAATGTAAGATAATTATTTCATTCTGTAAAGACAGAAGATGCTTTAGGATGAGGGTGGGGAAACATTTAACTGAGAAACTCTGCACCTCTGTCAAGTATTTGGTGTTTTGATTGGGTTGTTTAGTCTTTTTTCACCCCTGGAGCATGCAATTCTCCCTTTCCATTGTTGATTCTTTTTGTGAGAGCCATGAATTGCTTCTTAGCTAAGCCAGATTTTAAAAGGATTCATATACTTCAGAGTCTTATTTTGATTGTTGAGAAGGGAGGGCTGGGGCATTGTGGTATGCAGTTCTGAAGCCAAGGAGAAGGATGTAACCAGGATTTCTTTAACAGAAATTCAGAAGGGTGTGTTGGGGCCTTGTAGCCCTAACACTGGATGGATATGCCAAGGAAAGAGCATTTTGTCTCCCAGCCCCACTTATCCTCTGTTTGAATATATGGAAAATACAAAATGCACAATGTTTGTGGCTCTTATAGCAAAAGACCTGACTTTAAATCTTTCAAATCAGTCAAATAGTCAATCTAGTCAAACACATTTTTATAAATGTGTATTTTAGAACTTAGTATTTTTACTCTTACTGCAAAACAGAGCAAGCAGGAATATTCGAGGTCAGGGTGTTACCTGCTGAGAAAGGTAAGAATGCCTCTTTGTTCACAAAGTTGCCATCCAAGTCCAGGAAATGATCTGGGTTGAACTTCCAAGGGGTTGCCCAGTGCTCAGTGTCATAGACCACAGAGTGCAGATTTGGCAACACAAGCGTGCCCTGCAAGAAGCAGCAGAGATCTCATTTTCCATAGATTTTCCTTCTCTCTATGTCATATAAATGCTAAATATTAACAGCTCAAAGATGTAAGAAACAGGGGGCTATCCTTATCTTCTGTACCTTTTTAATGTGAAAACCCAGCAGAGTTGTGCTCCTCAGGCACTGTCGAGGGACCCCGACGGAGGTGACGTTGCTGTAGCGCAGAGCCTCGTGGATCACAGCGTTTGTGTAGGGCAGCTGCTTCCGGTCCTCATAGCTGATGATATGGGAGGGTTCCAGAACAGCCTCTATCTCTCTTTGAACCTTTTCTGCAGACAAATGATAATACTTTCATTTCCCCCTCTGCACCGCCCTCGCCACTTGCCCCCTTTATTTCCAGTAGATTTTTGTGTGAGAATGTCCTGTCCGAAGGAAATAAATTATGTTGCTATGAAATGCTTTGGCATGTGGTTTGACTGCTGTGTAGGTTTCAGTTGATCAAGAAGTGCTTCTCCCTGAATCCTCCTTTAAGACACCTACTTGGTGATGAGGATAGTACAATTTTGTGTTTCAAAAAATGGATTAAAATTTTAAATGACAGGTATAATTTCCATTGTTTATAAATATGTATCAGATTGGATATCTTTTAAAAACTTTTTTACTTCGAAGTTTGGGAGAAGACTAGGTTGCATATGAAATGTCTTTAATTTGTTATTCTCTCTTGCCAACCCATTCTAGAGAGGTAAAACTGTGACTGCTACTAATTTCTGCTAGTGTTGCTGGTGAACCAGATGGGGAAGCACTTGTTTGTTTCATTTATTGACCTTCCATTTTCTGGATCCTAGTTGCTGATGTACCACCATTCATGTGCATAGCTAAGGGTTTTTTTGATGCCTTACAAGTGATTGATCTATATTATTACACTAATGATGTTCATTGTGATGTTGAATGCAGCTCTCTCTGATGGTGCTTTTCCTCACCTTGTATATCTGGGTATTGTACCATGTAGAGCAGTGCCCAGAGAAGGGTGGTGCTTGTTGTTTCTGTCCCTCCTAGCAAAAGATCAACCACAGTCTGAACCATATTTTCTTTATTGAATGTAGAAGTAGGGTCGTCCTTGGTCTGTAGGACATATTCACAAGAAGACTATGAAATAGATAATTTCAGATATTTCACCAGTCACATAGAAACTGTCATTGTTTGATGATAACAGTGAGCAGCCCATCAAATCAAACACCTTCAGTGCTGCACAAATAGAATGTGCATATAAAAATCCTTTGGCAGTTATTGGAACAGCAAGTGTTTGTAGTAGGCGTTGAAGCCAAGGAAGGGAGAGTGTGATAAGCAGATACTTACTTTTGTTATTTGAGCCAGGTAGAAGTCAATGAGATCCTGTGGATCATCTGTGTTCTGTCTTTCATGGGCTTGAACCTCCTCCATGACTAATCTGTGCATGAAGTCATTGTATGCAAACACCTCCTGATGAGGCCCTGGGAGATGGTGCATGAGCCATGGGAAAGCATCGTACAGCTGTGGTGTTAAACAGAAAGCAGAGTGTGTCAGATCCCACTGCTGATTTCCTGATAATTGTGAAGCCACCACAACATGTGGGCAACCAAACTGGGATGAAAGGCAACAGACACAAGAGAGATTAAATACTGGGAACATGATTATATTTTACTTTTTGGATCAACACCTAATAATGTAACAGGGGTTCTGAAAATGGGTGAGTAATTGAGTGCTGAATCTGACTCACAAACAGATTTTTCTCAACCTTTTATTTTTTTTACTGTAATTATTTTAGGCATCCCTTTATGAAGAACCTGATAGTCTTTTAGAATGCCAGTGTGCCAAAATCTGCACAAGTTAAGCAATAGCTAGGGTTTCAAGAACTTAAAAAATATTCTTCTTGGTGTGATGAATTTGTAACCCGTACCTTATAGGAAGCTCAGAATAACTCAGATCTTGATGGCAATATGAATTATGAATTGAAGCAAGATGTCTTTTCAAAAGAGCATCCATTTGAACACTTAGTTCTTATTAACTGCCTTTCTGGATTTGCAAGACTGAATGAAATTTTAGAAGCTGCATTCATTTAAGATCTAAGAATCTTAAATATACAGTGTTCTGCAAATGATTGCTCATTGGAAATCTGTGAAAAGCAGTGATGATCTAGAATTTTAATTTTAGGATGTCATTTACAGACATAAAGAAGAACTAGAAGCCAATAATTACATATACAAAATATGTATTTATTTATTACTTCACTGTGACTTGTAGAACAATGGTATATTTGGAAATGAAAATGTTTGTGAATAATTGACTTGTAATTTCTTTTGACTTGTCAAGTGCAAATGTATCTTAAGGAACAAGAAAAGTAGGCTCTTACCCTGCCCCAGATAGTGCCTTGAAAGTAGATCACAGAATAAATAGCTTTGATGAGTTTGCTGAAAGATTCATCCTCACTGGAGAAGCAATGACCAAAAACAACAGCACAAATGATATTTGCAATTGCATGGACGATGGAAGTGTGGGGGTCAAAAGGTTTGCCTGTGAATATGGGAAGTGCTGTGAGATCTTCTGAATAGACTACAGCAAGAAAAATGAGGAAGACTTTCTTTTTTAATGGTAAAAACAACAAGGCATCAGACTATTTTTAGAAAAAATTCTGGTAAGTTAAGCCTAGTTTAGTATATATTAACTGCATGAGTTGTAAGTGCACAGAATCTTAATTTTCAATCTGCTCTTTACTCTTGTAAAATACAGTGATAATCAGTTTTGAGCAGACAAACATAGAAGCTCCCCTTCTTTGACTTGTGGTCTGGGTTGTGTGGAAACACAAGCAATTAATTAGAGCATATGCCTTCAAATATAGAGGTAGATATTTAAGTTTTGCAGTTAAAAACCAAAACAAAGAATTCTCACCATTACCCCCACCCCCCCCCAAAAAAAAAAAAAACAACCAGAAAAAAAATAGCGTTTTCATTTCTTAGTTCTGTTGAAATGACTTATCTCTTCTTGGTTTTCAAGTATCAGCTTAACAATCCAACTACAGATGTATTTTTTTTCCACAGACTGAAAAAGCAAAGCTCATATAATAGAGTGGACTATATCTCCCATTGAAAAGGATTAAATCCAGAAAAAAAAAATTAAGTACACATTTCAATGGCAGGGACAACCTTTGAAGTATATGTCTATGGAAAATACATCCCTGACTTCAGTCCAGTGCTCATGGTTGTTCTTGGAAAGAGCAAATACATTTATTGAGTTTAAAATTGAGACAGGGTTGCATGGTAGGTAAAGCTTTGGGCTGTACAGGGACTCGAGGTAGATGATTTTTTTCATCTCCTACATTTTACAGATGTGTGAATGTTGCTCTCAGAAGAGAGATGGGCCTGGTCCAAGGAGAGTTGGAAAGAGACCTCAGGCAACCTCTCTGTGTTTTCACATGGAACAAGATGTGGGTGAGGGATTTGGCTGCTCAGAATATTTATATTTAATTGCTTTATTTTGGCAGCTTGCTAAAATTCTATTGGTTTCTATTTCATCCAAACCTTGAAAAGAAAATTTTTTTGGATAACTGAATGATACATTCCTTGTTTTGGAGTCCTTTCTCTGCCAAATCCTGAAAGCCTGCTGTCCTAGAATGACTTCCAGCAGGTCATACATTGTGTATTTTAAGGAGGGTTTTTCTATACTCCTTGAGTGTAAGAATCATTACCAGCTGTGTTGATAATAAACATTTTTTAAACTCTCCTTATTTAAAAAGAAACAATTTTATATTGCCCACTGTGCAGACAAAACATTTTTTGCAAAGAATGCAGTTAAGAAGCCACTGAAATTTCTACTAATAATGACAATGTCTATAGTACTTGTAAAAATATACTGTGAAACTTTTAGCAGCCCTAATCTTTCAGGAAAACACTCTAAGTGTTCTTCCAGTGAATTTACCTTCTGTATTTGTGAAGATATCCACAAGGTGACAGGCCTCTCTTTGAATTTGATGCTCCAAATTGTTCTTACCAAGTGCCAGACTTCTTATAATTGTCATGCCAAAGCGTCTCTGCTGCTTCCAGGTGTGGCCATTTGTCAGGAAAATACCTGAAAAACACACAAAAATTTAGTTCATTGCTGGGAGGGAAAATCCTTTCACAGCAAATTTTGATTTAGATAAGGTTGTATTTCACTAACAAGATACAAGGATTTTAGATTTTAGAAGCTGAGTTTTGGTCTCTGAGGATTTTATGGCACCCAGCTGCTCCTAAATGCATCCCTGTAAACTGAGTGGGTTTTGGTGAGGACTGAACAGCTTTGTCTATAGATATCTTCTACATGAGCAGTCTCCTGGTTTAGAAGTTATACAATTGAAGGGCAGCTTCTCCAGGCAAGTATTCCTTTTCATCTATTGGGAAGGAAAAAGACTGAGTAATGTGCTTTATAAGACAAAAAATTTTTGTTTTTTCCTTAATATGCTTTGCACTGCATGAAACACTTTTGCAGTGAGAGCCCAGTTATGCCCTGGTACAGCAGTAGCTGATGTGTGTGCCCAAGAAAACATCTTCCTTCTTTACACCTTGTTCTATCTCATTCTTGTGTAATGCTTTGTACCTTTCTCGCCCATCATATCTCTGTAGAAAGGGGTGAGAGGTCTTCCAGAAACTTCTTCTGAGTGGGTGACAATGCCATCTTTTACTGCTTTGTATCCATTCAGCACAACCAGAGGTGTCTGTCCCATCCACAGTGTGTAGATGTTTCCGTAGATGTTGGTTAACTGAAGAGTTGGTAACAGGAAATTTGTGACTATAAACCAGGGAAAGCATGCACTAAAATATCTATTTAAGAGTTTTCTGTAGTTGTGACTAAACCCGTTTTTTGGCATCAAATTGAATTGCAGGTTTTAGAAAAAAAATTATTTCTGTTGTTAAGTGCTTTGGGAACAGAAGATAATTGCTCTTTATGGAATAGATGCTGAGGGCATCATTCTTTGCCCTCAGAAGAACACCTCTCTAATTTCACAGAAAGAAAACCAGCAGGTCACTTTGTTAGCTCTGAATCAAAGAACGAATTACTACAGGCAAAATCCCAGAGCTTTTCTCTTTATTTTATTAATGAACCAAAATGATGGTATTTTCTTGTCTCTAGCTGACAAAGAAAGAAAAGTAATGTTCTTGCTTTCTTTTCTATAGCTGTTCCTAGCTTCTAGGATTTTTCTTATTTTCCTCTGTTGTTCCTTACTTCATGCTTATATTTTTCCTTGTAATAATGGGAAGCAAATTCCTTCTTTTTAAAAATAATTTTGATTGGTGTGATTGGTTGTGTTGTAGACAGCAATCAGATTTTTCTGCTTTGGTTTAGCAGTAACCTGTTTACAGCAGATAAGAAATCTTTTTGCTGAAAAAGCAACAGAAAAAAGTGTCTGTTGAGGGTACAGATTTGGTCTTCTAATGGAGATGTTCCAGTGGCACTGGTGTCAGGAAAGGAGAGCTCTGCTAGAGGTGGCTTACAGGGCTGGATATTAACACAGAAACAGAATGAAACTGCCAATGAAATACCATTCTATGACAGTGTTTGTGAGAATGTAACCAAAAGAGAGAGAAAGTAGCAAGGACTAAATCAATGGTGATGTTTAATATCCAGAAATATTTTTAATACTGCAGGGTCCTCAGAGTCTTTGAAACTGGCTGATAATCAAGCTTGAGGTTTAAAAAAATATCATTTTAAGCCATTCCTATGCAATGCACAATTTAAGTTAAAATAGATTCAGACTGATTTGCAAGCACAGAGGTAAATACCTTACTGAGAGTTTCTCGGCGGAGTTTGAAGTCCAGCAGCCACAAATTTCCGATGATGGGGAGGGGAACTGGTCCTGGAGGAAGCTGGGTACGCATCCATTGCAGCCTGAGGAACTGCAGAATAAGGAGACACACTACTAGAGCTATAAAAATCTCAGTAATCCCCAACATTTTATCAAAATTTTTGCTTCTCACTGATTTTGGCTTTTTTAGTCTTTTTCTTTTTTTTTTTTTTGAATGATTTCTTCTGAAAATTTGAATTTGTGGATATGTTTCTTCTACTGAATCCAAACTCTTTCTAAAGATATGCCTCCTGTAGCCATCTCTCTGTGTAATCTACAGTTTTCCCAAGCTAAAGTCCGTAGAAAACCAAACTATGTGATGCTTTGTTGTTAGCCAAGCCACACCCACTTTTATTTTTTTTTTTATGATCTGTAATTGTGACCTGTCTCTTTTTTCACTTAGAATTTTATTTCCTTCTTAGTCTTGATAGTGGGTCAAAGTTCCAATTATTGAATAGTTATCTAAGATTTTCAAGAGTTTTGCATAATGGTAACACCTGAGGCAGTTTCGTGTAGTTAAACACTGAAATGCATTATTTATTGTCATTCTGAAATACTACAGTTATTGTGTGGTTACTTTACAGAAGAAGAAACATCTACACAATATCTGAGGTCTCTGAGGTGTAAAAGAATGAGTTCATGCAGCATAAAGCTCTGTTGTCTTTAATAAGAAAAATAAAAGGTAATTTAATAATTTGAAGAGTATCTTCTTTCACCTTTTGCCTTATCCTAAGTTATGATATTATGTGAACACTAGTTAGAGATTATTTTTCTGTCCATCAGATGTTAAAAATTTTTAATTTTATGCTAAGTTTTAAAATCTTCTGCTTCAAATTTTGCAGATGAAACCATGCACATGTTCTATTAAATCTGCAGAAAAGAACAAATAAATGGAAGAAACAGGAAAAACTTTTAATCCTTACTGATTTGTGGATCCCATAAGTTTACCAGAGAGGTTTGTACTAGTGTGTAGCAAACTTTGAGACTTACTTTTCATACTTACTGATATATTGCACAGTATTTTTCAACACTTTGTTCAAGAACCTAACTAATGTTATCTTCAAGACTAAATAAGAGATTAAGGAAAGCCATACAACTGTACAATTGTCTGTTTCAATGTTTTATCATCATTTCTCGAGCGGGAAAAAAATTCTTGCTGAATTTTTAGTCTGCACTTTTCAGCTCAAAACATTTCTACAAAATCAAGGTTACTGATTGGAATCAATGTATGTTATGATCCTGAAATATAAAGGTTTAATGTTATCCATGAGCTTCTTAAGAACTGAATTAAGCTTCAAGAAACTGAGAGTTACAGGCATGGACACTCACTTCAGTTAGTTTTCTAATGAGCTCATTTTTTTTGTGTGTGGGGGTTAGTGGTAAATATAATCTTTTGTGATTCAGTCTTGAAAAATGTGTAGATGACAACAGGTCTTTTTTTCTGGGGTGGATTGTAATAACTTTAGGTTCCAACAGGAAACACAGGGACAGTTTCACAGGGCAGCAGTGACATTGCAGCATTTTCTTGCCTTACCTTCCTGAGCAGCCACCCCTTGATTTCTCTGTGCAGTTCCATGCAACACTTCTGCTTTAGTGTGCTGCATGTGCAGATGCTTTTGCAAGAAGTGTGGAAGTGGAGCAGCCAGCAGAGGCCAAGGACCATGACTATGTTATCTGTTTGTTTAGGTTTTTTGGGCAGAGAAATGGAAATGGAAAAATTTTCAGCAGCATGGTTCTATGAATCTTACAATTGAAGAGTTAAATGGACAAAAAAACCCAGAGGGAAGCAATTTGAAATTCAATAACTTTTATGGTTTTTTCAGCCAATCCTGGCAGTTCCATATGTATATCAAAAATTGCAGTGTTACTGAGTTATGAAATTGAGCAGTTATTTATATACCCATTTTTTTCAGATTTTGCTGCTATTTGAGACTTTAAAATGAGTTACCTGATGAAACTTATCTAACTAACTTTGCTTGCTGCTTTGTGTGCATCAGGACTCATTTCTTCATTTGTTTTATTTCTTCCCAGTTCATCCAGCTGGTCCTGTCTGGTTAAAATGAAGTGAGTACTGTCCTATTTCTTATTTGTGCACAGAATCACTTGTCAAGTTTGCAAGTTTTGCAAAAGTTAAGGACCCCTGAAAGCTCTTGATGTTCTCATGCCCATCAGTGAGGATATGATTTGTACACTTAAAATTACCAGAATCAAGATGAATTAAGCCATGAAGTTGCCTATTAATAACAGTGACTATGATGCAACTTAAGAAAACACAAAGAGAGAAAATGGCTTCATGTAAGAGAAATCTGGGTCCAGCTGAATAAGTCTGGGCCCACCAGGAGTGTTACTCTGAGTCTGACCCTTTGAACACTGTGGGCAGTGTGTTTTCCTGCTGCTAGGTGAGAGCTGGAGGCAAACTGAAATACACTGAGGCAAAGTTATTTCACAAAAGTTTGGGCTGAAGTTCACAAGGAGAGAAAAAGCAAGGAAGCTGTTTCAATACTGTGTATTTTTATATTTTCAGTACGTGTGAGTAGTAGCTGTTCACATAAATCTTGTTCGATCTCTGACACAAATACTATTGCAAGAGCTGCCTCTCCACTTAAGATGACAGATATTAAGTTGGATTGCTTTGAGCAGATGAGGAAATCTGCTTTTGTAATGAAGGCTTCAGGCCACAGGAGTGGGAAGCAGAGAAGAACATCATTAGGATGGTGTGAAGCAAAGGATAAAGGGCTCCTGGCACACCTCTGCCTAGAGCGTGTGTCATCTGCTCTAACAGACAACCAGGGCTTGTTTTTTGTCTGTTGCAGGGACAGATATATTAGAAAACACAGCCTGATGTTCTTGCTGCCTGGCCTGGCCTCAAGCTAAACAGCACAGGTATTGCTAAGCTGGTTTTGGGATTTGTTTGTGGGTTTGTTTTTTGTTGTTGTTCTTCCCCCCCACCCCACCCCCCCCCCACCTTCCAGCGAAGACACTAATTTGGATTTCTCAACTTAGCTGTCTCTTCCTCCCCTGCACTCCCTGATCTTTCAAGAACTTCGTAATAGGAGCTAGGAGCTGTTAATTGGCTGAAGGCATCAGAATTTCTCTGAGGGAGAGGAGTTGTTACACTGGCACTCTGTGTCCAGGTAAACACTGAGAGAGGGAGAATGTGGCTTACAGCACAGCTGGAGTGAGCACAAACTGGGAAATGTGAGCAAAAGAAATTCCCATTCTGTGTTCAGTTCAGGAAAAGAGAACTTTACTGACATGCACTGTAAATAAAGTATATGGGGTTTTGCCTCCTGCTGTCATCTGTTTTGTTGGGACTTGAAGATTGATGAGTTTTTAGTTTGCATAGACAAAGTACTGGAATGGGACTTCAAATTCTGTTCCTAGATTTGTTCATAGCTTGTCTGTGACTCTCATGAACTTGCTTTATCTCTCTGGATCTAATCAACCCTGATGTTCACTTTTGGAAAGAGCTTGAAGGTTGACTAATGAAAGTCAAGTTGTAGATGGCAGGTACGATTGTTTCTGTTCTGTTCTTTCCCTATATTTTCTTCCTACTCCTCTGCTCTAAAGCCTTCATTAGAAAAAAGGGTTTTCTGAGCTGTCTAAACACCTTCCATCTCTGCCAAGGAGCCCTTGTGACAGTGTTTGTTAGATAATAACGAGTAAGGCTTGCATGGAGTGGTGCTATTCCCAAATAATGAAGATATTGAAGCAAGGAAAACTGATTTTCCCCAAAACAACTTGTAGAAAGCTTCTCTGTAAACACCTGCTTCTACCTGCTTGATCTCACAATTACTTTATTTGTATTTTAGTCCTTAATTCATGCCCTTAAGTCTTGCAATTCACACACATTGATGGAGTTAATTTAAATTCTATCACTCTGCATTACAATGAATTGTAGCATCCATCACTTTCTCTTCCTGCTAGTAATACATAGTCATCCCAGTCATCCCAAAATAAAACCAGTTGGTATATCTAATCTTACAGACATTTACCAACTTTTTGGCATCACTGGCATGCAGTGAGAGTAGAACTAGAAAAAGCATGAGCTCTAGCTATTAGAAAGGAAAGCAACTGCTGGAAAAAATCCTCTTTTTGTTTTCCCATTGTTTTCATTGTCCTTTGTTTCGTTTGGGCTGTTTGTTGGTCAGTTTTGCCTGTTTTGATGTTGTAATGCAGTGCTATTGAGGTGAAAGCAATGCAGACCTTGCACCAGTGCTGTGGTGCTTTGTGTCCTGATAGTGTGGGAGCTACCAAGGCCTGGTGCCCTTTCAGTCTCTCTGGTTTGTGAATTGCTGTGTAATCTTGGCAGTGTTCTGCACTCAGCTGCAGAAGAGCTGAACAGAGACAAGAATTTCATAGATGAACCATAGCACATACCCTTTTCTCACTGAAGTGTCAGGAAGAAATAATTAATGTTGTACAGACAGTTTTCCTTCTGGCATTTCCTAATGTTTGAGTATTTGCAGCCTCAGCATTCTTTTTGACAATTTTCCAGAGCAGTATCTATTAGCCCAGATGCTAGTGCACTTGGAATGTCAGCTGTGGACAGAACAGAAAATTTGAGCTAAGATTTGTTCAGATGAATTTGCTAGGGACAGAGGTTTAGAGACAGCCTAGGACAAACTCTTTCTTTCCTGCAGGACAAGTATGGTTATTGCAAATATATTAGATATATATTGCAACTGATTCCTGAGCACTGGGAGAAATTTCTGGAATCCAACACAGATTAGTTACTGTGTAAGGAAGGACTTTTTTCTCCAGGGTAGTGTTCTTGCCCTTGTCAACAGTGGTTGACATAGGTGCCTTGAATGCTACTGAAGAACTTAGATGAGTTGAATAAAACGTGAAAAGATCTTTCAAAACATGCCTGATGTCCTTTCTGCCAGCTGCTAAGTGACACCAGTGGATTATGCAAATGGAGTTGTGAGAATAAGTTGAAGTTTTTTTAGACAGCAGATCTTGAGACGGAATGACAGCCTGCAGGGACATTTCTGCTGTGAGAGGAGCAACAGCCTCAGAGAAAGCACAAGCAAGACAGTGGGGGTGTGGTGAAAACAGCAATTAAGATCAGTAATTGCCTTCTTGTGTTCTTTCTGTAGGGCTATGTATATTTTTGGGCAAGCAGTCAGCACCCATGGAGTTCTGTGTCTTCTGCAGCCTTTGCAGGTGTTTAGATTCACCCTGTCTGATGGAATTAAAGGCACTCCTTAGGGGAGCACTGCACAGCCCCATCCCTATAATGTCTGCTGTTCTTCATAAGGCAGCTTGGTACCAACATCCCAAACAGCCTATTCCACTAGCTGTACTCTAGAAATCTTCTAAGAACTGCTCCTCTTTGTAGGGATTTTTTTTTGTGTTGAGGAGATCTTTGCAAGTGCTGCTTCAGGTGCTGTGGATTAAAAATAAAACAAAGAATTACAGGCTCTGGAATTAATTCTGCTGAGCAGGGGTCCTGCTACTGAGATAAGGCAGAAACTAATTCATAAAGCCTCATAGGGGACAAGCACTCAGCCCCAAAATGGAGTTTAATGTGAGGTCTGTTACACTTTTTGCCATTAGCACTAGTTATGTTTGATTCTTCACTGTGCTATTTGCAGTTCATCTGTATTGTTTACTGTGAAAACTCAAATTGCAACCCTTCATTGCTCTTGGTTCCCAAGTCTGCATCTCCACCCACTGTTGTACAAGGCTACTGGTTGCTTCCTTTTACCTCTGCCCCAAGAAGGCTACCTGATGAGTATTCCTGCCCTCATCTGACAGCTGCAGCTTTGTACCTGAGTTCTTGACATGCATGTAGTCAGTATTTTGAGTGACACGTTCCTCAAACTGATTGCTCAAAGGGATGTTTCTGGCTGAGGTTCCCACCTTCTCTGACCCAGCCTCTGCTGGATCTTAAAATAATGGTATCAATTAGCATATTGCAGCATAGTGATGTATTAAATAACACTCAAGAATGGAAATAATCCTCATTTTCTTGGATTGGGAAGAGTGGTAGGAAAGAAGGGAGGTGAAAATTCAGAAATCTTCAATGTGACAGGGAAGAGTGCAGAAGAACAATTTCAACAGACATATTTGTAGCAATTTTATAATACGAGTTTGGAAGTGTGAAATGATGATAAGTGTAATTCTCATATCTCTGGTTTTGTTTCTTCTGAGTGCACAGTTCCTGAATATGCAATGGAAGAGTCGTGGATTTCCTCCTGGACCAACCCCATTTCCCATCATTGGAAGCATCTGGTGGATAAACTTTAGAGCTGATCACCGGGGCCTGAAAAAGGTATGTATCAGATGTGAAGTAACGAGCTATTGAGGCAAAACCTGGAAAAAATGGTGGTGGTTGCTGATAGACTGATGTGGTAACAGGGAGAACCCTGAGAGAAGGTGATTTGTGGAAGTGAAGTACCTAAACAAGTTAAGGCAAAAATCCTGCAGACAGTTTAATTCATATGAAAGCCTAATAATTTCATATGAAAGTCTCATTCTTATATGTGTGCAACTTAAACAGAACTGAACATAGTAATTTTGCTGCAGAAAATACTTCTATTTATTTGGCCTTGAAAGAAAAAAAATTATTCTCAGATTTCCCATTATAGGCATATATTGAAAATAATTTCAATCTAGGTGTCTTAAATTCAGAGGTGTCTTGAACCAGAATATCTTCTGCTCTCATGGAATGGAAACAAGATTGTATCCCATATGCAGCCAAATCCTTTCATCTATTGTTTCTCTGAAGTCCAGTCTGGGATGTACTCTTTGCAGATAAACTAAAGATGTAAATAATGGTGAAAGGAAATAATTGATGGGAAGAATGATCTCCATGCTAAGCCTGCTAATACAGATTCTTTCAGTTTTCAACATCCTCCACTGAGCCAAAATATCACAAGAGAATCCAATGTGTTAATATATTTTTTCAAATTGCCGCCTTTCCTAATGTGCTAAGTGCAACTTGCAGGTCAGAGGGTGACTGGCTGCAGCTGAAGGGAGCTTAATGAGCATGATGCTAAAATTTTCTCATGGGTACATGTTAATGACTGTGAGAGGACAGATCTGTACTGGTTCTTGGTCTAGCATCAAGGACTTTGTCCTTGCAGAATACCCACAGCATTGCCTGAGAGCAGTCCCAATCAGTACCCAGACATGGGATCTATGCTTAGATGCCTCAGCTGACAGTATTTCAGTACAAGATGGGAAGAGTTCTTGCCATTGAAACGTGAAATCTGCAGTTCTTAGAACTCTAGAAGGGGAGTTACATCTAGAATTCATCATTTCAAGAAATTCTGGTTGTTGTCTGAGTCAATGAAATATGGAGTTGAAAAATGTAACCAAGAATAGGCAGGTGGAGTTTCATAGGAAACCTTGTACAGATCCATAAACACTCAAGGGCATTTACCCTATGGTTGTTATTGCAAAGACAACCCAGGCCAAGTTAAAGGACCATTTATTCTTTTGCTTATATTTCTGTGGGTGTTGTGTTCCCAGAGAGAGCCCAGACCCTTTCTGTGGAAAGAACCCCCACCACAAAACACAGCCACTGTCCCTTTTCACCTGCTGAACCCCTGAGCAGCATTGTGCTGAAGACAGCAGCCCATTGTGTGTGCATGTTCTTTGATGTTTCTCCCATGGGGTTTTTTTGGACACTGATCTTACCTGCAGCTGGCAAAAACCTATGGCAACATCTGCACCCTGTGGTTGGGTCACAGACCTATGATGGTGCTCTATGGGTTCCAAGCTGTGAAGAATGGTCTCACCGACAACTCGGAGGATGTTTCAGGGCGACTGCAGACCTACGTTTTCAACAAACTGGCAGATGGAAAGGGTAAGATGTTCATGTCTCTGAAAGGACTTCACCCTTGACTTTCTTTGTTTCCTCTTGTGTTTTTCTTACTGAAAAATCCTTAGTTCCTGACTGACTTTTTCTGTCTGCTCAAGGTGAATCATATAATTCTGAAGCATCATCCTAAGCGGTCTCCAAATCTTACTGTCACACATGTACTTCAGAATCTTATCAGAGCAGCATGGGCAACATTCTTAGTGTTGTCTGCGTGCCCTGATTTCAAATAATCCTGAGCCTGCAGCCTCCTTTGCAAGCTGAGACTAAAGTAAATCTTTATGCTCCTAGTTGTTTGTTTACAGCAAAGGCTGCTGTAAGAAAAGCATATATGGAACTTTGATCTTGCTCCGAAATACAAAGTCACAGGAAGGTCAGTGGAGCTTTAAATTTATTAACCAGAGTGTTCAAAGTGTTGTATTGTGTTATCACAAACACTGCTGAATCACAGTGGAGAGAGAATAAAGATACTGATATGTTTAAAACAGAAATAATTGAACTTATTTCCACCAGCCTCTTATCCAGAGAATGTACAGCAGATGCCTTCACCCTCAGTCAGGATTTGTTTAATGTGAGATACTGTTTGGAAAGCTTTAATTTGTAATACTAGCTAATGTAAGTAGAGAAAAACCACTTTAAGGTATAGAGATGGGGTATACGTCTGGGGCCATTTCTGTCCATTTGGAAGGATCTGTATTGCCACCTTTTATCAGGGTGCTGTAGAGAAAAGTAGCTGGGTTGTGATGTGTGCCCTAAAACTCGCAATTTGTAGCAGGAATGGCTTTAACCAACAGCTGCATCTCAGCTGCAAGTTTGTGACTGCATCACAAATACAACCTGCCTGTCCCTGGTTCCCAGGACAGCAGAAGGAATAGGGGAGAGTTATTCCTGTCTGTAGTGAAGCAGCTGTCTCAGAGAGTAAGCTGGCTTTCCCAGGGGGAGGTGTAGGCTAGACTTGTGGAGGAAATTTCCCCACCAAGCAAATTAAATGGTTCATGCTGGGGAGTCTCTGCTAGAACACAGACTCACAACAGAGCAGCCTGGGTTTCCTTTCTGTACTACAGGAACTCTTGATCTTAAGGAGCTGTTTGCAGATTGGCTAAAGCCTATTTTTTCCTTCTCATTTTGGCTGGGTGGTTCTTGCCCTGGCTTCATTGTCTTTCCAGAAGGGACCTTTCCAGGATGAGAACTTGATATTTGGTATAAAGATCCTGGTAGAACAGGATCCCTCAAAGACCTGAGACAGATGCTTCAGAAAAAAATAGGACTAGGCTTGGAAGGCAGGTGTGTGAGTCCAGAGGTCCAAGTGGATTATTTTTGCAGGGATGGTAATGTCTTATCCAAGGTGTTTTCTCTGCCTCTGACAACATTCAATTCAAAGAACACTGCCCTGATGTGTCCCTCCTCTTTGAGCAACAGCATGATGAGAAGATGACTCTTACTGTGTTTATCATCTACAATTGTATGAACTTTATTATGACATAAAATTCATTCTTGATGGCTAAAGGTATCTTGGTCTCAAATGGTCTCATCTGGAAACAACAGAGACATTTTGGATTTGGAACTCTCCGAAAACTGGGAATGGGGAATAAAGGAATGGAGCGTGGGATCCAAACCGAGGCCCGTTACCTGGTGGAGTTCTTCAGAGACAAGGAGGGTATGGCATTGACACAGTGCTTGGGGGCACACAGAGCACAGACTGCTTGACTCTAAGGGTTAACACTACTTTTGTTACTGAGTAGAATGGACTTGGAGCACACCTTAGATTTGCAGATTTAGGATAAATTGCTAAAAAACTGCAGACCACACATTCTGTGGCATTTGCTAACAGACTGGAAAAAGAAACATGAAGGAATACAGCAGGGAAACCTCTGAAATTTCCAAAATATGGAAATTTCTTTGCTTACTTATTTTTTGACAAAAAACCCCTCAGAACCCTTGAGATTATTGGACCTCAGCATTTTGTATTTTGGGATCAACACCCAAGATTAAGATTAAAAAAGAAAGCACAAAGGAAAGCAAATTAAAAAAAAAAAAGACCAAGAGTTAAAGATTCGAGGCTTTCCTGTCTTCATTTTGGAGTGAGGTTTATCTTTTGTTACATTTCCTAGTGAGTTTTGGGTGTTTCTGAGTAACAATATAAATATCATAGAGGACATCTATTACAAAATGTCATTGTAATCTTGTTCTCCCAAATAGCAAAGGAAGAGGAAGTGCTTTTGAGATGAATGTTTTTCTCTGTCTGCAGGAGAAGCTGTGGACCCTTCCTTCCCCATTGTCCATGCTGTCTCCAATGTGATTTGTGCTGTGGTTTTTGGACATCGTTTCTCTCTGGAGGATAAAACCTTCCACCAGCTGATTGAAGCCTTCGATTGTATAGTGGCTTTTGGGAACAGCCGCTTTTATTATGTGAGAATATTACTTATTAGAATATTACTAACATGCAACTTATTTGATCATTTGGCTCATTATTTATTGCAATATAATTGTATCAGTATGAATATTATTAAAGTACTGCATTTTTGAATACTGATAAATACTCTGACTGTGAATATGAACTGGACCTGCAGTGCTTTGGGTTTGACATGATTCAATTATGAATATTGTATTAATAATCTTTAGTAGAATGTCTTAGCAAAGGTAATATGCTTGGGATAATGACCTTTTCTGTAATGGAAATACCAGTATTGTTAAGGTGAAAAGATGATACTCTGTCTAAGAATGAAAGACAGTGTTGGTTTGGGGTTTTTTGTGGTTTTGTTTTTTTTTTTTTTTTCCAGTGCTAAGGTGATGGACGTAAATATTTATTAACATTGGACTTATTAATATTGATATATCTATCTGCAAAAGTAGATTATTTTGTTGGTGAATTAACAGGGCAAATAAAAATGGAGTTATCTAGTAAGGATGGGGAAAAAATCTAGGGTGGAAACTGTGCTGTCCCTAATTTGTGATTTTAATGTGTGTTTATGTACTAAACATTTTTTTCATGCCATAGGATTTTTCTCAGAGAAATTAATTCAGCAGTTTAGCACCAAAAATGTCCGTGCTCTCTCTCTAGCACGAGGCTTCTCTACAGTGTTACTAACTGCTTCTGTACTGAATTCTTGCTCCCCAGATATGTGAAATGTTCCCGTGGTTTGCAGAGCACCTCCCAGGACCTCTACAGAAAGCAAGATTTTCCCGGGATTTTGTTTGTTCCTTTGTGAGGCAGGAAATCAAAAGCCACAGGGAAAAAGGCAGAATAGATGAACCAGAAGATTTCATTGACTTTTACCTGAAGCAGTTAGAGAAAGTGAGTGATAAATGGTGTACATGACACAGATCCAACCATAATGGGTTGTCTACCCCTTCCCTGCTGTTGTCTGCCCACTACTGCAGAGCTCTGCAAGCACAGCTTAAATACTCTGCTGCCAAACTCAAAATATGAACTTTGAATAGTTTGTTCAAAAACTTGTTCTAGAAGTACAAATTATTTACATTGGTTTGTTATCATATTTTGGAATCCTTAGTGAGGGCTAGGCAGTAGGGAGGGCCGTGAAAAGGTGCAGATATTTAGATGGCTGCTGAATTCTGATTCTTGCTTTGTATTATTTTTGTGCTTAGTAGTGCTGTATTAGTATCATGACAATCTTAAAATGTTGTCAGTCTCTGCTCTGAAAAAAAGCGTAAATCTTCAAAAGGATAACATTATATATTAGACAGAATCCTGAAATCAGCAAATGTGCTGGAAGTGGTATGGCTGAGATAAAACTACCTAGAAATGTGTTTTTCTGCTGTGGAAGTTAACAGAAATCAACATGCCACTTTACAAGGTAGCATAACAGGACTTATATACCTGACACATTCAACAGCATCTGTAATTTAAAAATATCTCTGTACTCATTTGAGTAAAGTCTTTGCCTATATCTGTATTCTGCTCAAGTATCTGTGTTTGTCCTCAAGAAATCTTGTTCCTTTAGATACAGTGATAATTGTCTGTCTTAGTGTTGTTGCACAGCTCTACTCCATTTTACCTTTCTCACTGACACTTGTAGACTAAAAATGTCCCCAATTCTACGTTTGATGAAGACAACATGGTGCAGTCTGTTTTTGACCTTTTCCTGGGTGGCTCAGAGACCACAGCCACCACTCTGCGCTGGGCTCTGCTCTATATGTTGGTTTACCCTGACATCCAAGGTGAGTAGCACACAACAAGCATGGATATGATTAAAGTAGAGCTTTTTTTTTTTGCTAAGATCAAGGTTTTTTTAAGATCAAGCTTGCTTTAAAGATAATTTTTTAGTTTTGCTTTTAATAAGCCAATGTAGTAAAATTTTTTCAGACAGAGATTTTAAAATAATTTTAGGGATGTTCAGGCTCTGATACTGTATTGGGTCCTGTTGATTTTTGTAGGACTCTTTCAGCACTGTAAGAATATAATGGAAGATACAGGCTGAAAACACACAAGGTGGAATAAGAGTTTGGGTTAGGGCAAAGTGAAGCTTTTCTGGCATCCAGCATGTGTAATAAGGTTATATTATTTGAGTTCATTAACTGAGACATCAGTCAAATTTCTGTAAAATAGATATTTATTCTAATGCATGGGAATGTTAAACATAGAGAAGAAAGACAAAAAGATGATCCAGAAATTCTGGACAGGATCACAGTTGTGCACTAGTTTCAAAATTTTTGGGTGATTTGGTAGAGGGTTTTCAGAAGTGATGAACTACTAAGCCAAGTACATGTTCTTGACTCAGGCTGAGGGCTAGAAATTCTTTTCATGCTTGTGGTGCTAGAATACTTCAAGAACAGAGCCTTGTGCACACACATGCACTTCAAATTCTGATAAATTATAAAGAAAAAAATTCCTCTTAGCCTAAGTTTTAAGTATGAAATTTGAACCCATCTGAGACTGTATGAGGTGTGTTAGTAAAGCTTAGATAGCAGCCCAAAGAGATTAATACTTGGTGATGGTAGATCATATTTAGTAACATGATCCTATTTCAGTTCTCAGCATTGCACATGTGTCAGCTTGATGTGGTGGCTTGCTTGCAACACTCTCATTAGTGTGCTATGAGTCTGTATTTAACTAGAGTAAAATCAACAATTCAGCTTAATTGTATTGATGTCATAATAAGGTCTTGTTATAGTTTTCTCCCCCTCCTTTAAATATAATGCTCCATAAATCTGTTGGGCTTGTGGAAAAAGGGTCTGAACATAAAACCTATCAACTAGAAAACAGAGTGTGGTAAAATCATAACTAGCTGGTTATGATTTGTATAAGTTTATATTAATATAAATGCATTACATATATACATTTATACAAATGCGTTTAAACTTCAGGATATGGTAAGTATAAATTATTTGTATATTGTAATTTTTTCTATCATGACTATACTCCAAAAAGGAAATGAAAGCTGTTTCATCCAAAACAGTGTTCTTACTTCTATAATGGATGTTTTAATTTTTTTTAGACAAAGTCCAGAAAGAGCTGGATGCTGTTCTGAGTCCCTCCCATCTCATCTGCTACGAGGATCGGAAGAAGCTGCCGTACACAAATGCTGTGGTTCATGAGATCCTCCGCTTCAGCAGCATTGTTTTAATCACAATTCCCAGAGAAGCTGTGAAGGATACCACTGTTCTGGGGTATCATGTTCCAAAGGTACAGATATCCCTTCTATTCCAATGTGATCTTTGGCCACCAGTAAAGGTTTACCATTAAACCCTTTCCCCTCCAGCTGAGGACAGGAAGATCATTTAATTAGATTTAGGCTATGGTGCTAAAGAACTGCAGACCACATATTCTATGGCATGTGCTAACAGATGGGAAAAAAAAGACATGAAGGAATACAGGGAAATCCCTGAACCCAAAATACTGAAGTTTCTTTGCTTATTTCTTTTTTGACAAAAACCCCTCAGAAGCCTTGAGATTATTGTTTTTCCCCTAATTATGTAATCTTTCATTTCTGCTGCCTTTCCATGTGCAGAATTATAGCTGGAATCTGTTTGTGTCCTTTTATTCTTTATGCATGAGAGACAGAGCTGTGCCAACTGCCTCTTCCTTTCAGGGCACTCTAATCATGGCAAATGTAGACTCAGCTCTTTTTGACCCTGACTACTGGGAGACACCTCACCAGTTCAACCCTGGCCATTTCTTGGACAAGGGTGGAAATTTTGTGACCCGAGAGGCCTTCTTGGCCTTCTCAGCAGGTGAGTGCACTGAGAACTGAGCCCAGGTGTGTGAGTTAGATGAAGCTGTGTTATTTTCATTGTGGAGAAGGCCAGAGGGGAGTGTTACCCCAAACTGCAGGAGCACATAGTTTTCCCAGCCCAGAAAAATGTTTGACTGCAAAAATAAGCTGTTTGCCTATTGTATAAACACTTGATCCTAGATTTTTGTGAAAATGCAGAGAAGATAACATGAGTAATGTCCCAGGATTCCCAATCACTTAGGAACTTGAGTCCTTACATTGTTGCCTTGGTTCTCCTCTGTATATGCTGGGTTATGCCATTACAGTAGATATTCTGTGGCAGGCTGCTGTGCTGGAGCTGATTTATTTTGTATAAATAATTCAATATTCATCAGTGCAGAGAGATGAATGGGAGATCCAGAAGCTGGATCAAATACATCCAGAAGTCTATGTCTTCCCTGTGGAGTTTCTGGAATCACTCTTCCACCAGTATGTGAGTTTATAGAAGCTTAAACAAACAAAAGCTCTCAGGGATCATGCCAAGAGGGAATAGCCTGGTTGTCAGAGCTGTCAGCTGAGATGGGAAAATGTCAGGCTCAGGTTTCTGGTCTAAATTGGGCAGAAGAGGAATTGGTTTCTCACTTCTGAATTGAATGACCTGACCACTGCATTACAGAGTTTGTCACTGTCTGTGTCTGGGAATTATATCCTGGACAGAGTTAATTGATAAATTGGGAAGAGATTTTTCTTTAGCATGTTGTTTTCACTGACACCATTATGTAGGAGAATCTTTCATGAGGTGTAGAGTGTCCTCTGTCTTCTGATTTTTCACTGTTATTAGGGAAGATAAGTCAGCCTGTACTAAGCAGAAGCCATGAAGGAACCTAAATATGCTTTCTTGTTCGTATTTGGAATCAAAGGACTGAAATCCCTTTCATAAAACTAGGGAGTCCTATAGATTAGGAAGCAAGAATGAAACTTCTGAGAAGCACCTCTGATATCTTTTCCATAATCTGGGCAGATCCTTCAAAGATGAATTGCGGACATGTCAGCTGTAAGGCCAGTTCAGTCTGAGAGGAAATTGTCAGATTCAGCAAAGCTCTTTGTTCCTTGATGAGCAATGCTCCTGAGAAAAGCTGGGAAACAGGGGCTGGTTGCAGACCTTGGTGAGGACTGACTTCTCTTTCCATTCACCCCTTGCAGGTCACCGTGCTTGTCCGGGAGAGACAATGGCCAAGATGGAGCTTTTCATCATGTTCTGCAGCCTGTTGCAGAAATTCAAGTTCACTGTACCAGAAGGAGTTAAGGAAATCAACACAGACTTTATCTTTGGGAGCACCATGAAACCTCATCCCTACAAGCTCTGTGCAGTTCTGCGCTAGGTTGCTCAGCATTAGAGATTTAAGAAGCACAGACACGGGTTTGGTAGTGTGCTGGTATTTGTGCAGCTTTATGGTTCTCATTTTTAGCTCAAATTTATATGTCTTAGAAGCCAGGCCTAAAAAAATACTCTGGTTTTCCTATGTCTGGAAAGTGTCTGTACTGCATTTTTTTTCCTGCTGTTTTACAAATTAAATAAATGTAGACAATTATTGCTCTGTCTAGTCTTACTAGAAACTCAGCAGAATCTTCCTGGAGGGAGGAGGAGCATCAGAGCCAGGCTCTGAGCAGCCTTCCCCTACATTCTCAAATCCAGAATGGTCTGTGGGAATGCTGTTACCATAGGTGGTGGCTCTGGGCATTGCCAGAGCCCCCAGGTGTGGTTGCATGGGAACTCAAAGCTGTGGAGGGGCATCTCAACTTGCTGGGAGCAGCTTTGTCTATTTGGCCTAGGGCCATGGGCAGATGAGTAAAAGAGAGACAACAGTGCAACTCTTCATTTGGTTGTGAGGCTTGTGACTCAGGCCAAGAGCAAAGGCAAAGCCCTCCTATTGCCTGCTGGAAATTGCAGAGGGAAGCCCCACTCTTGGTGGAATGCAGTGGGTGGAAACAGATAAGGACCAGTGGGCTGGCCTAAAAATATTTTATTTTTTTGACATATACTCTTGAGCATTTGAGATGCATTTTGTGAAGGTGGGAGTCCTCTCACATGCCAATGTTTGTAATGACAATGATGTACAGCACATTAGGTTGGCCATGTCTCTTCATTGATGCCCAAAGCATCAGGGGGCAGCTTGTAGTCTTTGCAGTCTTGAGTAGCAAAGCTTGTTGGCTGCAAAGGAGGGGCAGGGCAGGAGACATTGATGTGGTGTTCCCCAAAAGCTGTGGGAGAATCAAAGCTCTTGAGAGTTTTCTGAGAGCAGAGAGGCAGCTGCACACAAGCAGCAGAGAGGCAGCTGCACACAAGCAGCCTTCTGACAGCTGAGCTGAGCCTGCTGAATCCCAATGCACACTGAGGGAAGAGCTGTGCAAGGTGCAGCTGGCAGGAGCAGTGCCCAAGCAGGGCTAGTGGATGGCAAGTGTCAGTAGCCAGTCTCACTGTGAGACTGGCCTTGTAACCCACCCAATAAGATTTAAAACCCAAGGTCAGAGTGAGGGTTACTGTTGCTCTATCAGCTTCCTTTCTTGAATAAAAGACTTTACAATTTTTGTTATCACAAGCACGCTTCAAGGACTAGCTGGCATTGTCCTGTTTATCCATTGTGTCATGGGCTGAAAGGACGGGGCAGAAGAGAATGGGCCAGCAGCTCTCCTGGCAAGAGCGAGAGGAGGAGGATTCCCTTGTTAGAGGGATACCTTTCTGTTCTTCTGAGCTGTCAGACAGCTCTAACCCCTCTTTCCCCAGGCATTCAATTCTCTTCATGAAAGCTGTGGCAAATACAGCTTACAAAACCTTATCAGGCTTCTCTCTTCCCAGTCTTCCAGCACCATCTTGTGTGAGGAGACAAGCAATTTGTATTCCCTTGACATCTCTCCCAAAGACTTGGCAAAGCTGTTTGGCAGCTGCCTTCCTACATGCAGGCAGTTCATGTCTAGGCTGAGAGGTGCAGTCACCAGAATGTGGCTAATGTGTGTGGGAAAGTCAGAATGAGCCTGGAGAGTCAGGGGAGATGCAGAGCAGCCAGCCAGGACTGTGCACGGGCCAGATAGGGCTGCAAGTGGGCAGGGCAGGAAAGCCTTGGGGCTGTGAGTCGCCTCCCAGAAACACCTTGGAAAATACTAAACTCAGAGTTGGGAGCAGTTTGAGATAGAGAAAATGCCACACCAGTGAAGGAACTAAAGGTCCCGAAAGTGGTTTCAAAATGAATAATTCAGTTTTTCAGGTTGATCCTAGCTCTCAGTTAGATCGGTGGCCAGCAAGATGGGTAAATGTTATTTTTCTGCCCTGTTTCTGGAGTAAACCAGTGTCCTTCACACCTCAAAACTTTTAATTCTAGCTGTGCCAGTTCTGTAGGTTTGGTACATGGGCAGCAGGGCCATCTAGGTGACTTCCCAGAGTGTTACATGCTGCTGTCTAAGTCAGAGCCAAGTCTAAGCTAATGCTGTTCCTGTGCAAGTGCCAAATCTGTGTTGATCCCGTTCAAATGCCACCCTTTGCAGAGATGGAGTTACTCAGTTGCATAAGAGCACTTGTGAAAGAAGTTCTCAGAGGCAGCTGTATGTCATTTTTGTTCCTGCTGCAGGCAAACCACAGGGATTAGCCACAGGCAGGTGGAGGGATGAAGAAATTTTGCTTTGTGCTTGGTCAAGGAGACTGCAACCCCACTCCCCTGTGCAGCTGGGCAGGGAGTGGGAGGACACTTGGGTATTATGTCATTATTAGCAACAAACTCCTGTTAACCAATGATCAATTGGAGTCTTATGGTCTGTGTGTGTCCTAGGCACAAAATTAAAAGGCAGAGCCACCCCCCAAACACCTTTCAATATAAACTGTAAAGGAATAGCAGAGAACATCAGAATGAAGAGTGTGAGGCGAGTTAAGTAGCAGAGCACATGGCTGGTGCATATGATGGCTACTGATGAGCCTGAACTTTTCAGTAACCCACTGCCCTTGGGTGTGCAGCCAGCCCTCAGGAAATTTTTTTATTTCTCATTCTTGCAAGAGGTTTTTTTGTGAAACCAGGACCGTGGGCAGAGATTTTTGTCACAGCAGGAGTCATGGCACAAGGAGGTGTATAATTAACCTACATTTTGTGTTCCTTGAAGAGGCAATGATTGACAGATGTGTAGCTGCAACATAGTGATGTTCTATATGCTTACAAATAAGAACACTTAATTCTCTGGGGTGGGGAAGTAAAAGTGATAAACAGGGGAAGAGATGAGTCATAGGAGCATCAAGTATTTTTTCTCTTTTCAGGGAGGTACCCCAAAAGCAAGATAAACTGATCTCTCCTCTGTCTACACAGCACTTGTAGAGAGACAACGCAGCTGTGTAAATCAGGAGTAAAATGTTAACAGTGAGTGAGGTGCTGGTATTTTTTGTGCTGTCTCTGCTATTAATAGAGTTTCTGAAATTGCAATGGATGCGAAGACATTTTCCTCCTGGGCCAACTCCATATCCCTTCTTTGGAAATCTGCTGCAGATGAACTTCAAAATTCATCATGAGCATCTTAAAAAAGTATGTATCGTCTGGCAATGTATTAATGAACTCATAAACTGATTGAAAAGTAACTGTGTTTAACATAGTTTTGTTTTGAATGCTAGGGAGGAATTTTTTCTAAATTGCATAAATGTGGAAATAGGTGGAGATAATTTAAATATATATTTATTTGTGTGAAAATTTGCACTTACTACGATATATATATATATATGTATATATAAAACCATATGTGCATATGAACAAAACCATAATGATGATAATAGTCCTGTCTTACACATAGGAAGAAGCTGTATTTTAAAGTAGACTCGCTAATTCTGTGCAGTCTTTTGGATGTCCGTATTTTGACTGTTGTTGCTCTGGCATTTTCTAAGTGTCCCATGAAATAGCTGCTGAGGTTATGTTTGTTTCCAGTATAGAAAGGTTGATTTTTTTAATATATATTTATTCAATGGATTTTTTGAAAAATCTTAGAATAAATTATTTTCTGACATACCCTTTGGTCAGGTTTTCACAAGAGATTTCAGTCTGCTTTGCAAGACTGAGCTTTTAAATAGCTAAAATAATTCATAGTATGCTCAAACCCTTTCCAATTGTAATATGCAGCACTTCTAAAGTTTGTATCCCATTCTTTTATGGTTCTTATACACCTATACTAAATAATTAACATTTAAATATGTAAGTAATAGCACCTCACTTGTCCTCTTCATTCTCAGCCTTCCCTCTCCCTCGTTTTCCATGTCCTGCCAGCTCCGTCCTCCTGAGCTGCATATGTCAAGGCAAAGTGTTATTATTCCATAATATAAAATAGCAGCTAGTGCCTGTCTGCTGTGTTTTCCTCTATTTCTGACATCCCAGACATGAAGACTAGTACTGGTCATCCCAAGGTTTCAAAAGCCATGAACTGGTCCTTACAAAAATGAAATTAAACACAAATGTGCAAGTGCAAGCACATCTATTTTTGCTCACTGTGCATAAGTATTCCCTCTTGTTTGCTCCCAGGCAGCAAAATTGTGTAATCTCCTGGTCCTGCATTTCTTGGGATGTCTTGGCAAAACACCACTCTTTCCAGCCTATTCTGCTACTTTTCTAGTTCCTGATTCAGCACCAGGAGAAGGACTGTCCTGCCCACTGCAGGGATGCCTGCGTGCATGGCAGCTGAAGACAAGGCTGTGCTGGAAGGGAAAGGGGGATTCCTGTATTACTCAGCTCCTCGACTGCTTTTGCTACACTTGACACACAAAGGGGAATCTGTAGATGGCTCACATCAAATTCATGAGCTACTGCTGTCTTGTAGCAAGTGGTGAGGATGGAAGAGTTCATCTACAATGAGTTTGAATTGTTAGACATAATAAATGACATCACAGACTTTGGCAATATTGGGTGACATTTTAGAAACATCATGATCATTAATAAATAAGACTTTAGATAGAAACCTGACTTCAAAATATATTGTATGTGAGAATATACCTGATGCTCTGTTCTCAAAGTCAGTCACTCTTAGGGCATCTGCCCAGGGAGAAGATCTGGTTCATTTTGTTTGATTTAAAAGTACCAGTTCTCACTCCTGTTACTCTAATTCTGCCTTGTTCTACAGATGGCCAAAATTCATGGCAATATCTTCACCTTATGGCTTTCAAACACTCCTGCAGTTGTCTTGCAAGGGTTTCAGGCAGTGAAGGAAGGTCTGACTGCCCATGCTGAAGATGTTGCTGGAAGGCCCGAAGAGAGAATCTTTCAATTTCTAACACGTGGAAAAGGTAATTTTTATTCTCAGAAATTCTTTTATTATGTTGTGTTCTATCCCTAGTTTGGAATACTGATTTAGAGCCTCAAAGTCCTTAATTTACATCTGGAAAAAGCTTCTATTTTCACAAGTTTTTTAAAACAATTCTATTCTGTATTGTGTCAGAACAATAATGACAGCATAGAATTAATGTAAGAGCTTCTATGCAGAAGAGAAATAGCTAAAATACAAAAAGAAAGAAAAGAAGAATGTTGTCAGACCGCTGTAAAATATTTGAAAAAAATTAGAAGAAAAGAGAAGCTTCTTGGATGTATCAACCTTACCAATCCATCAATTTATAAAGCATTGACAGCATTAGTTCATTATGATTCTAGGTGTTTTGTTCTCTAATGGTCATCTCTGGAAGCAGCAGAGGCGTTTTGGAATGGCAACAATGAGGAAGATGGGATTAGGGAAAAAAGAGAAGGATTATTTACTGCAAGAGGAGGCTGCTGTCTTGGTGGAATACTTACAGAAAACAAATGGTATGTGAGGTGGGCAGGGCGGTCTGTGCAGTGGGAGAAAGGGGCACTGTAACTTCTGAAACTGATTACAAAAATGGATTAAAAGTGTATATGCAGAGTTGAGTCTCAAAAGTCTGTATATGCAACCTGCATGAGATACTTACTTGTGGAAGTGTGAAACCCCACAGCAAGATCACAGAATTAGATTCCTGTCTCGTTTTATATGTATATATATATATACACACTTGTTCCTATCAGTGTTATTACTTCTGAGTCAGTTCTTTGTTACTTATGGTAACAGCAAACAGTAAAAAAAATCAGTGTCACAGTGCCTCCTATTCCTGTGTAGAAAAAAAAAGCATAACATATGCAAAGCATTGACCAAGGACGCACAAGGTATGTTGAAATGTTCCAATACAAAATGATATGATCAAAAATAGAAGGTGGTTCTCTTCTCAACTCATCTATATATTTAATGTCTCAGCTGTTTTGTACCCTGGTTATTGCCAAATATGAGCTCTGCTGATGCCAAGGTTTGATGATATCTGGGTATTTTTATAATTAATACTACTAATTCCAGTCCCACTGGCAGTGGAACAGAATTTCCTTTTTTTCAACCAACACTGTTTTTCAGATGTCTGAAGTTACTTTTTTACTCAGGCGTCTTACCAATAAATTACAATTTGCCATTCAGTGATCTAATTAATGTCAGAAATGTTGATGAAATTTTATCAGCTCTCCTGTCAGTGGGCAAAGCAGGAACAGTAAGTGTTAATGGTGAATGCAGTCCCTTGTGTTTACAGGAAAACCTCTGGACCCCACTATGCCTGTTGTTCATATGGTCGCAAATGTCATTTGTTCAATCATGTTTGGACATCGTTTCTCCAGGGATGATGAGAATTTTCACCGCCTGATTGAGTCCTTTGACTACCTGGCAGCATTTTTGAACAGCGTCTCTTTTTTTGTGAGGAAAATCAGTTTTGTTTGTTTGTTTGCTCTCTATAGATAGTGCAAAAAAGGCAACTTGCTTGTTACAAAAGTAACAAAAGTAAATAATACCAGAGCACCTAGAATTTCTGGTGAGCACTTCAGAACTTCAAGATGGCTAGTTCAAAACTTGTTTCTATTGTTTATGCTTCATCTTAACACAGAATTTTCCTGTGTATGGGGGACAGGGATGAAAATGCAAAGATTTGTTACATGGCTGAGAGATCTACAAAGGACTTTCTTTTAAAATGTGCTACCTGCACAACTCCAGAGTTTGAAACTATATCTGAAATCAGTGGTAAAATATGGGTTAAACTATCTGAAAAGCTCAGAAATAAGCTTATCTTAATTTCTGTCTAGCAAGCTACCTTTCTTCTCTCTATTATATGACACGGCTATCAAAAATGTCAAGAATAAATAGGTTTTTACTGTTTTCTCTACTGTCAGCTAACCTCATAGAAACTGGAGTAGAGCAACTGTTTTGTGCAAAGGTAACATGGCATGAAATTGCTGAATGGCAGCTTTTCCCTACAGTTTTTGACAGCAACACCTGTACCACATCTGCACATCCTTACAAGAATATAATGACACTGCAAGTCCCCCTCCTTTAGCTGCTGGATGATATCTGTCTCCATTCAGGGCACAAACTCCCAACTTCACATCTGGTCCACTGCAGAGAAAAATTCTCTCTTGCTCCTGTATGTGCATCTGTGAGTGCAGCTGGCAAAGCAGCAGAACAGGTGGCCTCAGACTGGGGCAGTTTTGTTATGAATCACTTATGAAGGGGAACCACAGTACTGTGTATAGTCAAAAAGTGAATTTACCCATGCACGAGGCAGCTGCTTCTGCAGAACTTGTTGGAACTCATCCAGTTCTGTGTCTTGTATGATTTCCACCATCTCTGACTAACTGGAAACTGCTGTAAGTAAGGTCCTAGAGGATTTAATGACTATTTTGATACTTTGGCTAGATAAGCTAAAATAAAATTCCTTACTAGTAACTATCCCAGAAGATGCCAGTGAAATGATTCCTAATCTACCCTTCTAATCAGGGTGGACACAGGTTCAGCTATTTCCAAACTGCTCTCAGTAGGTATTTGTATAAGTTGTTTTTAAAACAACGCATGCTCTCTCTACATAAATAAATAAATAAATAAAACTTTATACTATAAAACTGAGAGAAATTTTAATTTTGCTCCAGGGAGAAATAGAATTAAGAAAGGCTTTAATCTTTAATGCATTATTGAATAGGCACTATCTCTTCAACCTAATTCTAATGCTAATTCAATCATCAGTCTTTCACTTGCTTTTTCCACTACCAAGAAGCCTGTATTAGGATTCAAATTTAGTTTGCTAAATGCCACACAGTTATATGTAATATCACATATCTAAAATATCTCTTTTACAGATGTATGAGTTGTCTCCCTGGCTTGCTGGTCACTTTCTGCCATCAGTTAAAAAGATGAAGTCCTGCAGAGCGTTTTTGGATACTCTGTTTGTAAAGGAACTTGAAAGTCTCAAAGGAAAAAGAAACCTTGATGAAAATCGACATTTTATTGATTACTATTTGGATGAGATAGATAAAGTGAGTACTTCTGAACTTCTCTCACACTTTGCTAACCACAAGGGATTTTAAGCATTTCATTGATTGTAATGATGTCTAATAGAAATTTAGAAGTGCATGATTTCTCCAGGTGGTTTACTTCTTCTTTTGTGTGCCATAACTTTCTTTTCAATTTGTATCTGCAGACTAAAGGAGATCCTGATGCAACTTTTGATGAAGAAAACTTGATCCAGGTTGTTGCTGACCTCTTTGTAGCAGGCATAGAAACCACAGCCACCACTTTACTGTGGGCATTGCTCTATATGGTGATTTATCCTGACATTCAAGGTAAGCACATCCAAAGAGGTCTGCAGCTCTAGCAATGAAACAAGTTCAAATAGTGGTCATGCTTGTTCAAAGTAGAGGAACTAATTATTGAAGTATGAATCAGGTGAACTGCATTAATTTGTTTCTTGCTGTATCCTTTCTAACATTCAAGCTAATCATTCCAGCTTGCTTTTTTTTTTTCTTTTAACAGATCTAAACAGAATACAGGGTGTGATTAATTTAATCAGCTGCAGGAATTTAGTCTCAGATAAGATAAATTGCACCATTACCCCTCCACAGACAGTAATGATTACATTTCCACTAAGGAGTCTTTGGGTCATCCTTTTAAATCCCTGACTCCTGCTCTTTGATTTGCTCTTGGTCTCTTGCAGCAGAAATAACTTAAATACAGTGTGGGGTTGCTAATATTGAGGTGAGTAGCTTGAAAATGTGTGCTTTTAATAATGATATTCACAGAAGAAAGTTACAGGTTGGCAGAGTAAAATGACTGAGAAAAGAGCTAGAGTGTATGGGATAGAATAGATTAGAAGGTACAAAAACTGCCTCATATTTGACAGTTTAAGCTGACTACCAGTCACAGCAGAAGCCTGGCAAATAGAAAATGAGGAAGTGTTAAGGAGAAAGGATGTCCCATTTTGTTACCTTCAAAAGACTTGAAACTGGGTTGCACATACTGAATTTTCACATGATTTTTCATCTTCTCAGGATATATTAACACATTCTTAAGTTTTGTGGGGGTAATTCTAATTGCAATGATAGAGTCTCTAGCGTTAAAAAAAAATAATCAGAAAATACCATTTCAGCTCAGATTGTAAGTAAAAAAAAAAAGTCCTTGGGAAAAACTAATTTGTAGAAGTGCTTCCCAAGGCAAGTAATTACAGAATAGCAGTTAGGAATTTGTAGATGACAAGCAAAATCTGTGCTTCTTAATGAAGAACAATCCTTGATCAATTACTAAACTATTCCCCTAACATACGATTAATATTTTTTCCAGTTGACTCCCTGGCTGTAGAAATAAATATTAATAAAAGTCTTTTCATAAATTACCTTAGAGCAGTATATGTAACAGGAACCCACATATTATTATAGAATGACCTCATCCACTATCTTATTTTAAAAGTATATATTCAACCTATAAACAAACTCTATGTCAAATTTTTTCAGGTCATCTGTATGGGAATTTGAAGGCATTATTTTTTTATAAAGTATCTTTTTCATCTAGTTGGATGCCATTCTGTCTGCAACAGGAAAAATTATGACTATAGAGTTTATAGATTGTTTGCTGTATATTTAAAGCTGAATATTCCTCCTTAGAGAAAGTCCAGAAGGAGCTGGATGCTGTTGTGGGTTGTTCCCATGCGTTTTGCTATGAGGACAGGAAAAGGTTGCCCTACACAAATGCTGTAATTCACGAGATCCAGAGATACAGTAACATACTCTTAATTGCACTGCCCAGAATGAGTGTGAAGGACACAGAGCTGCTGGGATATCGCATTCCAAAGGTACAAATGTGCTGCATGTTTGAATCAATTTGATCTTTGGTCCATTAGATGATTTTAGAAAGGGGTTTGAGTTTTTTCCCTGACTCGGAGCATGAACTCTTCTTCTAGTGCCTCTAAGGTTTGACTGCCCCTGTGAATGGCCTTTCACAAGGCTTTGTCTTACATATCAGTAGACTCTACAGTCACAGTTTTTGTTGAAGCCACTGCTCCTTTTTTTCCAGAACACAGTAGTTTTAGCAAATATTGATTCTGTTCTGGCTGATCCTGGAAAATGGGAGACACCCGATCAGTTCAACCCAGGCCACTTTCTGGATAAAGATGGAAACTTTGTAAACAGAGAAGCATTCTTACCATTTGCTATAGGTAAGTGCACTGAACAGGGATTTGTTTACTCCTTATGGTAACAACTTCAGATCCATTCACTCCTCAAAATAACTGGGAAGGCACCTACAAATGGGTATATACAAACTGTTTTAAATATCTCCAAGAAGAGAGAAGTCCAGTTGTTTGTGGAAAAGATGAGAAGAGAAAGAATGACACACAGAAAAGTCTTTCTTGGAAGACAGATCCAGTTTCTCTTTGAGAAGAGATCCAGCTATCAAAGCAGTAGCAGAAAAATGCATGGTGCTGGGAAGACTGTAAATGTGAACTATGCCACCCTGGTGACAGTTTCTGTAACATCTTACTGCCTGCCGTAAATGTAAATTGAAACTTTTTGGGGAAATACAAGCAGCCTTTCAGCTATGAATCATTAAATGACAAACTTAAGAGAAAAGGATAAAATCTGCAGTAAACAAGCAAAGAAAATCCCAGGTAGTTTAGAAAGGGAGGTGTGATAGAAATCCTTTGGCTGAAGTGCCTTTTCTGTTTCTTCACAGGGCACCGTGTGTGCATGGGGGAGCTGTTGGCAAGGATGGAGCTCTTTATTGTCTTTTCCACCTTGCTACAAGCATTCACATTCACCCTGCCAGAAGGAGTGAAGGAAGTCAACACCAAGTTTGTTTTTGGGAGCACAATGAAGCCTCCTCCCTACCAGATCTGTGCCATTCCTCGATAGGAAATGGCAGATTCAGGGAAGAGTCACTCTGTAAAACGGCTTCTTTGTGAATTCCTTCTTGCATGTCCTAAGATTTTTGCTTTCCTCTTCATTTGGTTAATCACTACCCTGAAAGATTCTTGACAGACAGTTGCATCCTGAGCATCATAATTATGAAGGGTTGATATTTTGTTCTTTTTTTTTTTTTCTGTTTGGAAAATATTGGTAAACTGTGTAACAAATAAAGGCATTAAGGGAAGAATCAGAATTGGGACTTACATATTACCAACTGGAAAGTGGTTTTACAGAGAATGATCTTGAACTGTAGTCTATGAATTGGAAATCTCATTAATAAAGATTTCTTCTCATAAGCCACAGTTGCATTTGTGGAGATAGGCTTAGAGGCCTTCCAGTCTGTCTCAGGATATTAGTGGGTGCAGGAGGTAAAAGAAGCTCTTGCAGGGAGCTTTCTAGGGCAGATAACACATTCCCTTAGATTGATATGGTTTGCTGTTGAGCAAGCCTGTTGTTTACAACTCTGTCATTGTCACTTGGGAAGACAGTTCAGGGTTTCACCCACTAAACCAGATAGAATTTCAACCCTTCTGATGAAAATAGAAGAGTGGCTTCATCAGGCAGTTGTGGAGAGCTTTTCATATCACAAGCCAAGAGCCAGGACTGGAAGACAAATGACAACAGTGAGCAGTCACATAGTGTTGATACTTTATCCTTTTTTATGAGCCCATTGGTTGCCAGCAACATGGGAACTTCGTGCCAGGTAGTCTACTTATGATGATTGCTCCAGATCCTCCAAAAATTTATTCAGCTTAATTTATGCTTTCATTTCTTAAAATGGATTCTTTATCACAGTTAGATGACTTAGCACACCACGACCAAGAGCAGATTTGGCACTACTGAAGAATTCTGGAAGTCTTTATGAACCAGGTGCCTAAGGACTTGGCAGAAGTGGAGGTTTTTTGCTGGTTTGCTTACTGGCAGTTAACAAGGGATATTCTTTTATGGCATTGGGATACATTCTTCTTGTATGAGGTACAAATTGGATATTAGATGCCAACACAAGAAGGATTATTTTTATACTCTGATTAGTTGACAGTGCCATCTCCAGGAATGGCATCATCATCACAGCTATTTGTTTCAGGTGCCTCTGCCCACCTTGTGTTTTAAAGCACCCCAGTCTAACAGGCAGGGATGTACAGACAAGATGAAACCTGGGTTGGCAGTTCCTTCGCCCACAGGATCACCTTTATGGGATCGTTCTACCCGTGTCCTGGCATGTAGGTGGTTAGTGTGAAGTCTCCTCAAGCTGGACCTACAAACATCCCCCTGGCAGTAACTCCACATTGGTAAGGGAACAACTCATCAGGATCCGGGAGGGGAGGCAGCAGTTGCTTGCCTTTGGCAAGTTAAAAATCATTAATCCTAAAGAATAGCTGGTAGATAGTGCTGAAGAAATGCTGCTGCTGGCTGCATTTAGTAATTATTTAGAAAATGGAGCCTTGGCTATCTCATAAATACATTTTCCATCAAATAAAGTAAGATAAATCCCATGCCTCAGATCTAAACTGACCCACAGTCATCTTCCTTTTCCAGTGTATTCCAGACAACTGTGTTCCAGGCTGGCTCCAGCTGAACACTGGTTAAAGGTGTGAGACTGCAGCCCTTGTGGTGTGAAGGCACTGGGGCTTAAATTCCAGTGGACAAAATTACTTTTTCTGATGAAAAATTATTTAGATGGGAAATTTTCCAATATCTAAAAGAAAAGTGAATGTATTATATTGATTCAAAATTGAAAGTTCTGATAAATTGGGGGATTTAAAGCAGAGTTTGTGAGATTACACTGGAGCCAGAGAAGGTAAAACTTAACCAATTTCTTTTTAAAGAGAATTTTGTTTTTCCTGTTGAAGGAGAGAGATAAATTAGAAATGATTGTCTTGAAAAATCACCTTTTTAGTGTGCACAAACAAAGCCTTTGTGGAAACCTATAAACATCCCTTGGTTAGTACACATTAATCAGTTATGCATTAGTGGTAATGAAGGCTAATTGATCTGGAGGTTTGTAAACTGTGTGCTGGCAGACTCCAGGCTGCTCTTTCTGGATAAGGGTCTTCTGTGCTCCAGAGCCACAAAATCTGGAAATATTTTTTGTCCCAAAGTCAGCTTGCAAGAAATGAGTTGGTGCACGAGTCTTGGCAGTTTTCTCAGAAGATTAGTGAAAACATGTTTCTTTTGCAAGTGCTTTGCTCTCAACGGATGGGCAATTTTGAGAGGGAAGCATTTCAGTCTGGATCTGTAAGAGGGGACTGCAATGGTCATGGTCATGTGGTGCCCAGAACCCCTCTTGTGAGGTTTCCATGTCTGATTTCAGCCAGTGAACTCCCCTGGTGCTGTGTTTGTGGTTCCTGCCAGTGCTGAGGCTTGGCAAAGAGCCTTGGCTACAGACTCTGTTTTCAAGTTACCAAGAATCCACACTCATGTCATGACTAGTTCTTGCTGAGGCCCTTCATTCTGGCAGTAGCTCAAGATCCCTACTAGGTTTTTCCCATGTTTTAAATTTTTTTTCTTTTAAATCTGTATATTTAACACTAGAGGTACTTTCTCCATTAATATGCATTATTTTTCTCACATACTTTCTGATGATTTCTCAAATCATAAAGGATACCCACTCTATGTCAAGACTGAGTGGGGAAATGCAGAAGCAGATAAAACCCTCTGTGAGTTTTCCTAGTGCTAACATGTTAGGGAAAAAAGTGAGATCATACATTAATCCAGTTATGTCTTCAATTGCATTCAAGAGTGTAACAAATTTTGCTTTTTGTATTAAGCATTAGATAGTTGTATATGTATCTTAAGATAAATGTGGGCTTTTAACTTCTATCAGCCTTGCCATTACTAGATATAACATGTACATGGAATATATACAAACCAATTTAAAAACTCCAAGATTTAATATCCACTTACATTTGCCTGCTTAATTTGTATGTATGGCTATTACTTTTCTAAAAGCATTCCTGGAGTATTTGTAGGAGCACATACCATTCAAAATTGGCTCAGAAAAACTAGATAGGGAATTTATGTGCATCTCCATTGCCTGGAAAATCTTGGCCCTAGTATTTTAAGATACTGTTCCTACAAATCCTGTGATCTATATTGAATAAGTATAATCTGGATAAGAAGAAGAAGGGTGTGCATCTATTAATATGCTGAAGCATGAGAATGTAATGAGTGGAACAAAAAGGAGTGGTTGATAATAAAGAGGTAGGGTTGGAGGCGGGCAATATTTATTATGTGAATTCAAGCTCTTATGAAAAAACTGGTTTAGCAACCAACCTTAATAGCTTCAAAAGACAATTTTGAATAAAGGCAAGCTGGTATAGGCAGACTCTAAAATGTTGAGCATAAGTGAAGCTCTTGTGGCAGTGGCTGTATTTCTTCTAATTACGCAGTTTTTCAAGTTGCAGCGAGTGCGGAGACGGTTTCCTCCTGGACCAGTCCCTCTCCCAGTCCTTGGGACACTGATACAGCTGAACTTTCAGTTTAATCGTGATCTTCTCATGCAGGTACTTATTTTCAGGTACTCCTAATTGTCTAAAAGTCTTTGTGATTTCTCCTTTCTCATGTTGTTTGCTGTGTGAAAACATCCTCTCCCAGAACCTCATTGCTGGTACTGTAACTGTTAACTGGCCACTGTGATATCACACTTTGTTTGGTTCAGAACTGCTGGTTTGGTTTGCAAAATAAGAAAAAGATATTGCAGTGTGAAGTAGTTTGTCAAGCTAAGAAACCTGGTATTGGAATTTCTGAATGTGTGAAAGTCATTCTGGTGTCTAAAGCTATCCCTTTTAAACACTGATTTTCACTGAAATTCGTGTGAAGCTTGATATCTTTCTATCACCTTTTGCCACTAAATTATACGAATTCCTGTGAAAATTGGTATAATTTAGAAATAAATATCTTTAGGGATTATATATCAGATTTGGAGTTAGGGAAAAAAATACTTAAAAAAATTACTTTCACAGCATGGATTTGTAGCTTTCTGAGCACTGGCACTCTCTGGCTTGAGCAGTAAATAAATACTTCCCTGCACTCTGTGTATATCAGCTTGTTCGTATTGACAAGATCAAAAACTGATGGGAGGAAAGAAGAAAGTCCAGTCTCTAAGCTAATTACTCCTCTGACAGTTCTGTGTTCTTTTGTGCTACTTGTACAGATAATAGAAACCCTCTTGAAATAAATTAATAAATAGAAAATACCTTTAAGCCCATTAATGAGTGTGAAATGAGCCTTGGCTTATATACAGTAATAAAAAATACTTAATGCTTCTTGACATAGGCATGTGGCTCTGAAAAGTGGGAATACATGGGTGTTTCCAACAGTGAATGTTGGAAAAGTCATTCATGCTTTCTCAGTGATAATTGTAGTCTGGTGGGAAAGATGGAAAGCACCACTCCACCTTAGGGCTGGTCCTGTAATCAGTGCAAGAACAGGTTCATCCTCTGATTGCAATATGTGGGATTTCATCTGTGCTTTCCTGGCTTCTGTCCCATCTCTAGCTGGCAAAAATTCATGGCAACATCTTCACTTTATGGTTTGGATGGGCCCCAGTGGTTATACTGAATGGATTTCAAGCAGTGAAGGATGGTATGACCACACACCCTGAAGATGTTTCTGGCAGGCTGGTGTCCCCTTTCTTCAGAGCAATGGCCAAAGGAAAAGGTGAGAATTTCCAGGCATAAACAGTGCACCTTGACAAATTGCAGTATCTTTTGTAACTTGTGACCACCTTCAGAGGTAGCACAGAGGCAGGGTTTGTCCATGAGGAATGACCACTGGGTGAGCTGCAAGGTACAGAGAGGAAATAGCTTTTTGAGAGTAGCAGGAGGAAAATACTAGCAAGAGGAAAAGGATTCATAATATCTTCTATGGAATGCTCACTGGGGCAGATTCAGAGGCGATGAGATAGATGAGACAATGAGACAATCAATTCTTTGTCCCGGACAAATTGCCTCCTACTATGACATTTTCCATGAAGAGTGAGTTTGACAGTGGGATCTTCTTCCCATTCCCCTCCTTTGGAGAATATTTTCTTGCTGGCACAGTTGCACCTAGAAATTCAGTGTGCTTCTGTTTCAGCCCCATGATTCAGGTGAGCTTCAGGCATAGCAGAAAGTGTGAGACAAGCACTGCAAAGAGCACTAGAGAAGCAGCTGAGATATCCTGAGATATCTGATTGTCTGGGATCAAACTTAATCCTGCAAGTCATCTTAGACCCAGCTGAGTTTGCCTATTTCATCCCTACCAAAATGATTACAGGTCACAGCTGTTCCTTAGTGCCTTTGTGTTCACGGGCAAGGCAACAGTTTATGTTCTCTGGCTTAGTAAATCCTTTGATGTAGTCTTTGTCTATGATTAATATTAGCATGATAAGGAGCTCTTCCTTTAATGATGCAGGAATTATGTTGGCAACTGGCCACACCTGGAAGCAGCAGAGGAGGTTTGCTCTGAGGACTTTACGCAACCTTGGTCTGGGGAAAAGAGGTCTGGAGTACCGAGTGCAAGAAGAAGCTCACTACCTGGTAGACTTCTTTGCAAGTATGAAAGGTATTTCTGCAATAAATATCAATACATTTTTGCCATTATTCTGATGTCTTTAGCGTATGAACTGAGGGCAGCTTTTGTTCCACAAGGGAGTGTGCAGGGTCTTACACTGTCTGTGTGGAATGGACTGAAAATGCAAAGCCACCAGTCCATCTTGTGTTTTCAAGGAGACTATTCTTGCTCAAAATTATTTATAAAACTACTAAAATTGAGAATAAAAACTGGAGCCTATTGATTATTTACATTATAGAGCACCCTAAGTAGAAAGGGATCTCTGAAGATCATCTAGCCTAACCCCTACTCAAAGAAGGGTCAATCTGAGCAGGTTTCTTAGGGCGGAGTTGTAAATATCTGCAGCAATGGAGACTTTACCACCTTTCTGTGTAACCAGTTTCAATGTTCAGTGAGAGTTATAGTAAAAACATTTCTTGTGTTTACATAAAATTTAATGTACTTATATTTTTCCTGTTGCCCCACTTGATACCACTGAGAAGAGTTTGGTTCTCTGTTCTTTATATCCCTCCACCATGTATTTATACATATTTAGATATCTCCCTATGTCTTCCCTTCTCCAGACTAAATAATCCATTTCTCTCAGCCTCTCTCAGGCCAGATGCTTCAATTCCTTAATTGTCCTTGCGGCCCTTTGCTCAACTTTTTCTAATACACTGATGTCCCTCATACTGGGGAGTCCAGAGCTGTGCCCAGAACTTCAGCTGGGTCTTGCCAGTGCTGATCAGAGGGGAAGGATCACCTCCCTTGGCCTGCCACCAATTCATTTCCTAATGCAGCCCAGGATGATGTTGGCCTTTGCCTCAAGGGCACATTTTTGGCTCTTTTATGGTGCTGATGCATAGAGAGACAAAATCAATGCTGATGAATTAAGTCCTGTAATGCCATTTGCACACGCTCTGTAAAGCACTGACTAGAATCTTGTCTTCATTACAATATTCTACCCTGATCAACCCAGTTAGGATCATGTGAGTAGGATTTCCCAATACTGATCATTATGCAAGGGCAAAATAAATCAGGACATGCTGTGGCTAGTGTTGTATAAATTAAAAATAATTAGATTGAGCCCAATCCCATGGTTTAACAGCTAGGAGAGATTGAGATGTAACCATGTGTGCAAGGAAAAAACACCACAACAGTAAGTTACTAACCAGAATTGTGCCTTGGGTGTTGGGCAGTTGCATCAATACACACACAAATAGAGTTTTTTATGGCCATATATTCCATAATCAAAAAATAGTTTTCTTGGGATTAGGTTTCAAATAACTGCTTTAAAATTAGTTATTATACTGTTAACACAATTGGTTAAAAGGAGTTTACAACATTTTATCTTACTGGAGATTGTCTCTAGCAAGGTCAGACAAAACACAGTAGCCTTGCATGCCTTTGCGTCCTTGCTGAAAAAAGCAGTCTCTCTTCCTGCCCTTCTACCCTTAGGTTCCCTTTGTCCATAGTGTTCTCAGTCTTTCCCAGGCTTGAAACATATTTTGATTTTGCCAGAAAGCAAATTTGGGTAGATTTTTTTTTCCTTTACCTCTAAATTTGCTCTTTCATGTGATGCAATATTTTACACATCTGGCATTTTTTTAGAGTGCCACACATTCCTGGGCTTACAGGATTGCAAAATGGTTGTGAGGAATCAGTTCAATACTACAGTTTTGAAAAAATATTGCTGCTTCTCTGTGAAATGTAATGCCTTCTTGAAAGTTATGTGGGGAACTTAGAGGATTCTCACATTTCAGTAAAGCAGGAAACATTAACAGTGGCATTTATTATTTATTATTATGGTTGCAGGGAAACCTGTGAATCCTGCTTTCCCTCTTGTCCATTCTGTCTCCAATGTGATTTGTGCTGTTGTGTTTGGACATCGTTTCTCCAGAGAGGATGAGGCCTTTCATGATCTGATCAAAGCTACAGAACATCTCTTCAAGTTTGGGGGCAGCTTTATTCATCATGTAAGTGAATGATCTGTTGTATTTTTCTGAGCAAGACAGAGTGAGAAATGCAGATTCGAGAGCTATCAGGGAAAGTTTTAGAATGGGTGAGTGAGGCCCACGTAGTTTTACTGGGCAGTGAACTCTCTCACAGTGGGATGGTGAAGCTCCACATGCCAGCCTCGGGCATTTGTGTTCATTCCCCTGTCTTTGAGTACTGTGACAGTTTGCCCCTAAATCTTTGCAATAGGGCACAGGTTCATGGACTGCTCCTGGGTCATGTTTGTTACTTGGTTTCTCAACCTCTGCACACCACAGGTTCCTGCGTTGGACATCATTAAATGTCAGGTCTGAAAGTCTGACTCATGTGCCAAGTTAAGACACCGGTTTTTATACAGTTAACAGAGAGAGGAATGAGTAAAATACCAAAGTATTTTGCCTGTGGCTACTTGTGGCTACTTATCTCCATTTCTCCTGGAAGACACAGACTTGAAGACTTCCCAGAGATATTCTCCTCCTTTGCCCTGAGTGAGGAGCAGCTCCAGGCACAGGCAGCAGAAGGCAGAAAATGCTAAGAGAGCAAATATAACTGCAAGCTTGGAAATCAAACAATCTGGGAGTCAGTGATCCCTCTGACACCAGATGCTTACTTTGCACAAAAGTAATTAAAATTTACCTGGGAGTTCTGGTTCTTGTTCCCCTGCTGAAGTTTTCCCATGCATTTTATGAGTACCTTTTTAATGTAGAATACATAAACAATTCCCGGAATACAGATGTCTCTCCATATTCCATGGAACATTCTTCTCACTGAGTTATGCTCAAGTTCCCTTTTGTTTAGTTTAGCTTTGGTCCTGTAAGTTGAGTGTAATGGTGCCAGGTGACACCTGCTTTTAGGACAGAGAACATACCTCCTTTTCTGCTCTGCTTCCCATCCTGGCTGTGATTTGATTTAGTGCAGTGAATAAGATACTGTTGGGGAAATAAGAACAGGAGTTCAAACCATTCCAGAGGGATGGCCACCATCTCCACACCTCCCAGATGTGATGAGTACACAATACTATGCAAAAAAGAGGATATTGCTGCATCCACATCCCCATTTCTTATGTGGATCTCATGCTGTCAGGCACTGACAGGGGGACACTGGGGATTGGGCCCCTCCATAAATGGAGCAGGAGTTTTGGCAGGAACCCAGGAAGGTGGAGGGATGCAGTTCCTGTCTTGAACAGACAGCTAAATTCCACTTACAGTTAGAGTGCCATAGTGGGAGAGAGGGCAGACATTTGAGAGTAGGAATGCTTGTAATCTTGGCAACTTTATGTGATTAGTCAGACCACAGTTGTGTCTAAGGCTTCTGAACACATTTTGCAAATATAAAAATACCAGAGATGGACCTAATCAAAAAGGATATGAAGTTCTAAGTGAATTTACCAAGGACAGGACAAGTACTTTTTTTGGTGGTAAGGCAATCAATAATGGATAATTGGATGTCTGACAATAAGAACTGATTTCCCAAGAAGATACAAGTACAGTCTATCTAATTCAACCACACTCCAGGGAACACCTAATAGTGTGCTTTCTGTAGTGTGATTAAAAGAGTATGAGAAGAGCTCAGCAAAATGAAGGCTGAGAAAGGATAAAAATTTTGCTGTTAAATGAACAATGGAATTATATTTTGAGAGAGAAAGAACTATTAAGAGAATGTTGCATCTTGAAGATACAAGAATAGACAGATTACCCAGGCATAAATGTAGGCTGGAAACCAGAATTAACTTTCTAACTATCAGAATAGGTCAAAATCAGCTATTTCTTAGGCCAGATTTTCCCAAATGGTAAAACAGAAGGGAAAAAAAATAATCTAGTTGTGCCAGCTAATCCTGTTTCTCTTTCTAGAGGACAGTACTCAAAATTGTCAGGTAGCTGTTCCTTAGCTTTTCTGAGTTTCAGATATTTGAAATTTCATGGAGGAACCTTGAGAAGTCGATTGGTAGAGAGTACTTTGGGCATTAGCCAGCCTGTAAAGCAGCCACTGGGAGCCAGTCCTTGCTTTGGCAAGCAACCTGGTGAGGAGTTTCCAACTTTTGCTTCTCCCTTCCCGGTATTCTCCACTGGAGGGCAGGAGCTCACTTTTGAAATGCCTGAATGCAGTTCATAGCAATTGAAGATATGAATAACTGCACAGGTGAATACCATTCATTCTAGTTACAGTAATTCTAATTCAGCTTGTGATTGAGCTGAAAGCCTGTGGAACTCTGAAGCTTACCATCAAAACTAGAAATTATATAGTTTACTTTTCACAGCTTGAAAGACCAAGCACAGTCTTTGTCAGGATATTTTGCTGATGAGACCCTAATCCTAAGCTAACAGGAACATTACCTCTCTTTGTAGCAGGCCTCCCTAGTGCATTTTCTCGTGATAGAGACTTTGCAGGATCTCTTGTGTGTCACTCCCACAGCTCTATGAAATCTTCCCCTGGCTGATGAGCCGCCTCCCTGGGCCTCACAAGAAAGCCTTGGCTTGTTACGATGTCCTGAGCAACTTTACACGGAGAGAGATCCGAATGCACACAGAGCGTGGGGCACCAGAGGAGCTGCAGGATTTCATTGACTTCTACCTGGATCACATTGAAAAAGTAAGTTTTTTCTGCCCCATCATACAGTCATAGGGCAAAAGGTCAACAGGGACCATTGAATCTTCACAACCAGTCTGAATCATCACAATCTCTTGCCTGTCTAGATTTGGTAATGTGAATCCAATAACCAGGATCTTCCTAAATCCTTTCTGATCATTGATATGCCACAGCACCTTGCAATCCTTTCATTAAATTGCAGGTTAATACACTGCACTTTTTTCATTGGCACAAATTGTAAAATGATTGAAGGTCTTTGGAAGACAGAATGGGATGCTCTGGTTACAATATTTTCCCAGTAAAGGTTTGCCAAGAGAATTTGCAAGAGGTCAGCTGAATTTTGAGAACATTTTATGGAGAAATAACCTAGGAGTCAGCAGTGTTAGTGAAGTGTCACCAGGGTCAGTGAAGTGTCAACCAGACAAAGGAGCTGGGACAAATAAGGGCATTTTGGTCAGGCAGGCATAGTAGAAGTAGGTGGGAATCTGTAGGGCTGTAGGAGATCACAAGATCTCTCCCTTTTCTAGACCGCACCAGGATCACTTTGCCTGAATCTCTTGGGTACTGGATCCCAGCCCTGATTCCTGGACTGTCAGTTGCCCTTCCCCTCTGTGACCCCTACCTCCACTTAAATCTCTTTTCCTTTCTCCTCTCCTCTGCTGTGTCAGGATATTTACCTCTTCCTGTTCTGCTTGGTGGCAGGAAGGAAAAGAAGAAAGAGGAGGGAGTGGCAAGATGAGACTGGTTCTACTTGGGTGTGGCAAGGCAAGAGTGGCCCAGAGAGCCGAGGGCCCTGGGAAGTGGGCAGTGACTCTTGTTCCTGGTGGCAGTGCTGTCCTGCAGGGACAGCCAGTGTCCCTTTCACCACTCTCATGTGCTGGTAGCAGCAACAGAGGCAGCCACAACCTGTTGGGCTGCAGCACTCACCTACCTCCCCCTGATAATTATTTATTGATCAATTCCCACATCAGCTGCTATATTCTTATGTATGGTGTGCATGTCAGCCTAAATGGCTTCTAGCTCCTTGAATCCTCTTGTTTTAATTTTTTTATATCAGCACAGTAACTCACCTGGCCTTCCAAAGCATTTGACTGTTTCTAAAGCTTTTCATTGCTGCTCTAGGAATTTACGAGACTTGAACATCAGTGTGCCAGAAATTGTTTCAGTGAGCTCTTCTGGGACTCTGCTGGGTGGAAATCATCCAAGTTTGTTTATTAAAAAAATTGAACTGTCTCTAATAGGTGAACAGGGGCAATAAAAAAAGATTAGATGATATTACAGCAGAGAGAAGCATCTCTCCTTCTTTTCAATTGCTCCACTGGCAAGAGAAATGTTCAACACCCTTGAGCAAAACCTCCGTAAATATAGACAATGAATTCCCCCAAACCATAGCTGTGTTTATTTATAATTTCAGTGTATACCTACACATTCTCACACTCCTAATTGAAAACTCTAAAACCCCAGAGCAGCTGTACATGAGTCATTGTGCCCTTGTGTAGAAGAAACCTGAATGCCACAGGTTAAGAACTTTATTCAGCCCAGTGTTTACTGTCTGGCCACTGTATTGCTTGGTAGAACAACTGAGTGATGGACTGTGACATGAAGCCAATAATCTTGATTTTTTTTTTAAACATGATTTAGCTTTCTCACTAAGACTGGACCAAACATGGCTTGTCTGTTTGTGAAAGGTTAATTTTTGTGTTGATAGACATCTGTGGTGTCTAATGTTCCTTAGCAGTCTTTCTATATTGTCCTATAAGGAGAAGACACTGCAGCTTGGAACCAGTTATGAAATCACATTTAATCCAATTCTGTTTTTTCTAACTTTCACATATAAGCCTCTAACTTTTCTTATCATTTGCAGTCCAAAGATGAACCCAGGTCAACATACAATGAAGACAACATGGTTTATTCTATAAATGACCTTTTCTTGGGTGGATCAGAGACATCAAGCACTACATTGAACTGGGGCCTTCTCTATATGGTGGCAAATCCAGACATCCAAGGTGAATAGATAAGCCCATCACAGATATCTCCCATGCAATAGAAAAAACAATTTCCTTATCATTCTCATGGATCAGAGATTATTCCTAGATCCTGGTATGTGTCTAGTGGCACATGTACCTTTTTGTACTTGTAGGTCTGCCCTAGGCAGCATCGGTAGATCCAGGGATTAAATTAACTCTGTGATGTATTTGAGTTTCTCGTAACAGAAATTATTCTAGTCAGGAGTGGAAACAGATGGCTCCTCTGTTACCTCTATGTGTATTTAAGAAATTTGCTTTTAAGTCTAGTTCTAAAATAACTACCAATCCCTTTAATAGAGCACTGAATGAAAACCAAAGGAAGAAACATGTCTTATGCTGGATAACCAAAATCTCACAGTTATCTTGCAGAATATGTGCAACTCCCAGAGGAGAACAGGATTTTAAATGGATGAAAGAGATGAAGATAAGAAAAACGTGGTCAATTTGTAGCTGTCAGACAAGAAATTCTGCTTAATCTCATGTTATCACGTTTTGTTATCACTTACTCTAATTAAGGTTATGAAAGCACTGACTCACCTGTATAATTTTATTTAGCTAAATATTGCACATATTTGGGAAAGCACAGCATGTGCAGAGTGATTCTTCCTGAGCTTCTTGAGAAATACATTGCATCAGGACTCAGAATGAGCTGACACCAGTAGGTTTGTCCTCATTTAATTAATTGGTGCCTTCTTTTTGAACCCATTCATACTTTCCCTGTGTTGACATCCAATGACAGTGTTCCACTCTGTACCATAAGGAGAAATTTGGCCTTTTGCCTCCTTCCTGAATCAGGAATAGAAACGTGTGTTTATATGATGCAGTGACTAATTACTTCAAACTACCTGGATTCTCAAGTTCTTCTGCAAGATAGTTCTTCATAGAGGAAAGTTAACTTAAAAATATTTTTGAATATACATTTTAAATTCTGTAAGGTGCTTAAATCTCTGTTGTCACTTTAATGAAGGACTGCTGGCAGTCACAGGGCATGCTTGATGTGAATGGGCACAGACTGATCAATGCAGAATGGACTTCCCTGTGTATTACTGTTGCTTCAAAAAGCCTGAAAAAAGACAGGGTCATTTATTAAAAATCTAAGGTATTTTTATTAGGTGTGTACTGCCTCTCTTGAAGTTTATAAATCAAAGGTTTTATTTTTGTTAATGCCCCCAAGACTCCCATGCAATAAGTAATTTAAAACATGCTGTTCTTGATTAAAAGGCAGATGCCAAGCAATAGATCAATTTTTTAAAATAGTACTTGGACCTTGTTCTAATTGGCATTGCTTCACTTAACAGACACCCTGCATAAGAACCATGTCCTTTTAACAGGAATTAGGCTTTTAAGGCTCAGACTCACCTGGCATAAATTTCAGAGAGCTGTGAGCTTAATGTTCTAACTGCCTGCAGGTGTTTGAGACACCTAGGCAAAACAAAACCCAATGATAAATCTGTTATCTCTTGGATTTGTGGTAGTAAGGCAACATTTAGTTTTAAATTTTTGAGCAACAAATGTCTTTTCTTAATCTATGATCAAATAACTTCATACCCAGAAGCAGAGCTCTCATATGTCTAAGCTGTTGGAACATTCTGCTACTTTATTTTTCTTCATAAGAAGTTACTTACTTTTCTAAATTAATTGTGATGTTGTTCTATGTTGAAAATGCCTTCAAAAATGAAATCACTGAAAATACGTGATATGTTTTTCTGCCTGAAACAATATTTTCCCCAGAGAAGGTGCAGAAGGAGCTGGATGCTGTTCTGGGTCCCTCCAAGGAAATCTGCTATGAGGATCGGAGAGAGCTGCCCTACACCAACGCCGTGATTCATGAGATCCAACGCTTCAGCAACATCATTTCAGTGGGCATGCCCAGGGTGTGTGTGAGGGACACAACCTTGCTTGGCTTTCCCCTCAAAAAGGTACAGACACAGCTTCTCAGTGGCTACAGACTTTTCCTGCATCATGGTGTGGATTGAAATCTGTTTGTGCCAGGGCATTCTCCTCAACAGAAGGGGGGCTGGATGCCTTTGGGTCATGGTCTGAATGTCAACAAGGAACAGAATAATGTTTTTCTCCTTTCAGGGCACCATAGTTCTTCCAAATATTGCTTCATCTTTGTATGACCCAGAGCACTGGGAAACACCTCGACAGTTCAACCCTGGTCACTTCTTGGATAAGGATGGAAACTTTGTGGCCCAAGAAGCCTTTTTACCATTCTCCATAGGTAAGTGGGCTACAGCACAATCATCAACAGTTTGGATTGGGGCTGTAGAATGGAGAGGTCTATTAAAAACCTACTGCTTGTCTATTTTAAACCTTCCTGTGGAAAACAAAAGTGCTTAAATGAACATGATTATTTTCAGTAATATGTGTTCCACAGAACAAAAAATAACATGGAAAATCAGAGGTGTCCTGACAAACATATATATCTAACTTGCCCTATTTTTGGAAGAACATTCTCTGCTAATGATTGTGGCTATTTGATTTTGGGCACTCATTTTGTAACAGACATATGTATGGAAAGCACTTTCAAGCAGTCCTCTTGATTCTTTATGCATTCAACACTAGAACATGGCATCTCCCAGGAAAAGCAGGTCCTTATTCTTCATTTACATGGTGGAATGAATTCCTTTAAAGTTGTCAGTCAAATGAAGATGAGGCTTTTGAGGTAATTGAAGGGAGCAGAAGGGTTACATGGATAAAATTCTTTGAAGCTGCAGATAAAATTCTTTGAAGGAAGAAGTACACGAAGCTTTGTGTCATTGCTTGCACTAAGTCTAACAGAAATTCTGGGCTTGGCAAAAATACCTTTGCACTGTATGAGGATGAAAACAGATGCTGTTGGGGTCAGGTTTGTTTTACTCAGTGTCCTTTCCTGTTTCCTCTGCAGGGCACCGGGTGTGTTTGGGGGAGCACCTGGCCAGGACCGAGCTGTTCATTTTCTTTGCCAGCCTGCTGCGGGCGTTCACCTTCCGCCTGCCCGAGGGAGTGAGCCGGCTCAGCACGGAGCCCGTCATGGGGGGCACTCTGCAGCCCCAGCCCTACAGGCTCTGTGCCATCCCACGCTAGGCTGGACATGGGCAGGGTCACAGACCTGCTAGGAAACATCTTTCTGATTTTTCTGAACGTATTTCTTGAGACCACATAATCCTTTTTGTATTGGATTTGAATTTCTAGTTCAAAAGCCACCTTTTGTCTACTGTAGGTAATTTTATTTAGACCCTGTTACCTGCTCATGAAGGTGATCTTTTTTTGTGGTAAAAATTCTTTTGATCTATAAGACCCCATCATTCTCAGCCATAAAGGCATCTTGCAGTTGCTGTCTGGCCTGGCAAGTACAAATCTGTCAGCAAATGACAAAATTGACTGCCAGACACCAAAAATTAATTCATTATTTCTGATAATGCATTAGTTCATTCTACTGTTTCCAAAAGCAAATTGGGAAAACACACTTGGAAAAATCCGCCTCTTGATGTCACTATCATCAATAGTAACATTTCAGTCAACTTTTTGTTGATGGTCACTAATAAAAGATATGAAGGAAAAATTAACAACGGATTTTATTTATAGATGACTTACATCTTACTGAGAATTTCTAGATTTGATGCAGCAGAATATGTGTAAGGCATCTTTAAACCTGGCAGAGAATACCTGAGGCCAGCAGTGAAAAGGTGCAACTGAAACCTGGTGAAGAGTGAAGATACAGAGAGAAGATTTCTTTTGGGGCACACACTTTCAGCATTTTAAAAGTCTGACAAGTCAGTTTTTGGAGTCTTTTCTAACAGAGCAATTATTTACTCCCATGCCTGACTCCTTTTAGGATCAGCAATGGGCAGCTGCTACACCAGGTGCAAGGAACTTCCCAAGGGACAGTTTGGGTGAGGAACCTGCTTTGGTTTGAGATGATGGTAAATTGAAAAATGTTCATGGAAAATGCCAAATATACTTTTTAAACCCCTCAGCAGCTCAGCTTCCTGAAGCCACAAAGGGTTGCCATATACACAAATACTAGTAAAACACAATTAAAAAGTCTATAATTAGCAGAAAGAAAAAAATTGATTCCTAGTTAGGTATTTATATTGTTTGGGAAAGTCTTGTAAAGCATAAGTGAACTTGTCCTTCATGAATGTTCCTGTTTCTGAGAGAGAGGACAGGACAGCTGAACAGATGATCATCTGTTAAATCAGTTATCACTCCATGTCATCCACTGTGTGATTGAGATTGGTTTGGGCAGTTCACCATGAATCACAGTTTTAGATTTGTCTCATTATTTCTAATTCAACGGCTGATGGAACACAGCATCAAAATAGTAACCACTTGATATTTAGCTGTTATTAAATTAAATGGCAGGATAGCACTAGTGAAATATGGAAGATCACATCCTGACATTTTACATGACAGAAAACTGTGCCCTGGTAGAAACTGATGTCAAAGTCTGTGTGGATTTGCATGTGTGCATGGGGAGATAAGGCAAAGCTGAAACCACTGTGATTTGGGGATGTTGGAGCTGTCATTGCTGCTTAGAAATGAAGTTGGAAACATCAGTTGCATTACAAGCATTAACATCTCTGCTCTGTGGTGCTGTCACCCCTGATGGCCACGTGCTTCCCCAGATATCCTTCCAAAAGGGAAGCTCATAAAGGAGCCTGGGCTGGAATCATGGTCAGGAGAGCCCTTATGCAGCTGGAGCAGGTTGAGTTGCCTGAACCCAAGGGAATGGCACAACCCAGAACCAGGGGCAGGAGCACCACTCGTGCAGGTGTGTGAGAGGAGAAATGCAGAGCACCCTGCACCTCATACTGGGCAGGTTATTGGTGCCTGCCTGTGACAGGAACTGCTCAGGGGTGGTTTCTGTTCCATTGTGCAGAAATGTCCAAGGGATGAGAGCCCAGCACAAGAGCCATGGCAGCAGCAGGATGTCAGAGGGAGGCTCACAGCACCAAGATGGGAGAGCTGGGCTTTGCAGAGCCTTTGCATTTCTGTTCCTGACTGATCTATTTTAGAAGTGAGTCACTTTAGCTCATCTTCTAATAAAGCCTGGTCTTTTTGAGCTTCTGAAAGCTTTTTCAAAGCCTGGCTGATGCTGCCACAGAAGGCAAACGAAGCTGAGAGCAGATCTGAGAGAAGCCCATGTCCCACTTATGAAGTACCAACTTTCTCAGCTTTGGCTGTGATGTCACCTCTAATCAGGCTGCTGAGCTTTATGGGGTGTCTTGGAGACACCCTCTCACACACACACACCCTTCATTCCTCTCTCTTACATTCTTCATTGCTTCTGTGTTATTTCTCATGTCTTCCTCAGGCTTCATTTTTGTAGTGGTGCTTGTACCTGCTCAAGCATACAGGGGAAGATCTGGCTGAAAAGGAAAACATAGGAAATATACAGAGGCAAAGCTGAAGATTTTGGGTTCATGTAGCTCTTGGAGAGGCTCAGAGCCTTGTGAATCTGTGATGCTCATCTGACACCCTTTTCACTTAAAGTTTATACACAAAGCAAAAAAAAGAGGTAAAGAAAAAATTTTGTATTTCTACTAGTATAATGAAGAAAAAGGAAAATGGTGGTTTCTCAGAACTGCAGTATATCAGGAAGGCTCTGTGGCAGATGGGAAAATTGATGGCTTTTTTGGCTTTTATTGTCAATGAAAATGGCCAATGCATTCAACACCGCTGGTGTTCAGGGAAGATTTCTGTCAAGGCTATTAGAAAATAGCTAGATAAACATGATATTTTCAAATTGGCTGAGCTGATTCATCCCAGGGCACTTAGGGGAACAGTATCAACCTCAGAGCTATTAGCAATTATCTATGAAAACCTGTGGAGGATGGGAAAAGGTCAAACATTTCCTTTTCTTCAGAAGGTAAGAGAAGTTGCAGTGCTATAAATCAGCCAGCCTGATTGCACTTCTCAGAATATCCTACAAATAATCAGATTGTAAGCACTGGAAGGAAAGCAGAGTCAGTATTCACCAAATAATGTCAAAGTTACTTAGTTCTGTTTGATGACATTGCTAGAGGTCTGTTTTCAAGAGAGAAGATGTTAATGTCATTTACTGTTATTTAATGTGGCTTTGACACTATCTCACAAATTCTGTGGAAATGTGGGCTATCTGAAGTTTGATAAAACTTGATGGAAAAGTCAGGAAATGCATATGAATAGTACCATGTCAAATTGGAAGGATGCACTGAATGGGATTCTGTCCTGCATCTAAACTGCTCAATATTTAATTGACGACCTTGATAGTCAGTAAAAGCACCAGACCTGGGTAAGGCCTAATTTCTTGATGCCACCAGATCCAAACTGATGGCTGCAGCAAGGTAAGAAAGAGGTATTCCCAAACTTGTCTAAATTCAAAGAAACTTAAATGTAGGACAGTTTTATTTGGATTTATTACCTTTGTGAACTGTGAAGGTGCCATAACATGGATACTTCTCCTTAGTAGTTTTAATGTCACATAGCTGAAGAGGTGAGAGTGACCCTATTCCAGCATCTCTCATCATTCCCTCCTTCCTGTCTTCCTGGAGTTACAATTTTCCCTGGGAAATTTCTCTGGGACTGTTTTTTCTTGACCATTATGGTTTCCACAGAGCAGTGAGCTGCAGCAGACGGACACATTTTAGTTTTGAAGTGACTCATAATGCCTCTAAAAGCTATAGAATTCAAACTCAAGTTTGCTGTCCTGAACCAAAGTATTTTCTTTGGATATCCTTGAATAAAAGACTTGGTGGAAAAATTAGGAAGTTTTCATTAGAAATTTCTGAGACAGGCTATTTTAAACTGTATTAATATATTTAAATAATTAGAATAAAAATGGCAGTGAGCTGTGTTTATTGGAAGTAATATTTCAGCTGAGTTTGGGATATCTTTTGCTTAGTGAAAAGCTTATGAACTCCTCCTAATATCTACCAAGAGATCACAGCCTGTGCTACTTTTAGCCAAACACTCCAGGAAATATTTATTTGCTGTCCTGCAGTGTGAGATTCTAATGTTAAAGGAATAACAATAACAAAATTGCAGCCCTTTCCCTGAACAGTTTATGAGATACAGCAGATGCGACTAGAGATGAGCGAATAATATTAATATATTCTGTGGTCAGCTGATGATATGATGGTATTCTACAAAGCTACATTTTAAGGAGCATTACAGAGAAAATGAAAAATAACCCAAACAATTGGAGTGTTTTATATGATATTCTTTTTTAAGTAACTTTTTTTAGCACTTTTAAAAAATGTTCTTATTTCAGTGCTGCAGTCACATGAGCATTGGCTTTGCCTTGTAAATTCAGGTTGGACTGACAACTACAAACTGTGGGTGCCTTTGGTTTCTCAGGTAAGACAGGCAGCTTCCTTTAGCCTGCTTGTGGATAGCTTTGGGAAGGGACAGATGCCACCACCCACCCCTAATATTGAGAGTATCAGTAGTTTCAACACTCACAGACAGCAACCAAATCCTAGAGAAATGCAGGCCATTGTGGGACCTGCAGGCTGAGGGAGACGGGATTTCAGGCTTGCCACTCTCTGACACCATTGTGGCATTCGCCTGTCCTGGCAGAACAGAGCACTGCTCTGTGGGAGCTCCCTGGTTAGGGATCTCTCCTGTTTGGGGATCTCTCCTGTTTAGAGATGTCCCTAGTTTGGGGATCTCCCCGATTTGGGGATGTCCCCAGTTTGGGGATGTAGCCGTGCCCTGTGAGCTGGGGGTGATGCTGCAGCTCAGGGAAGCTGGCTGTCCTCATGCAGAGCACCAGCAGCTGTCAGGGAGCGTGCTGGCTAATTCAGGTGGATGGAGCAGGAATTGCTCAGCACAAAGTGATCCCGTGTGGGTGTTTCAGCAGCTCCAAGCAGAGGGCAGCAGAGGCTGTGAGCTGCTGACAGGAGCTGCCCTTGCACACTCCCGAGTTACCAGGGCATGCTGGAGCCCATCGTGCCTTCATCTGCCGACAGCATGGGACTGGCTGAGCGTGAGAATGAAATGCTACAATACAGCGGCTTTAGAAGATTTCTTGGACCTTTTGGTGGAGCACAGTGTCTGTGTGGTTTTTGGATTACATGGATATTATTCACTGTGACCATGCTCTTCTGCTCTCTGATCAAGATAAGAAGTTCCTAATTTTCTCTGTACTAATAATCTCTCCCACAAAAGGGAATGTAGTACACCAGGGAAGCTCCCAAATTACTGCGTGCCTTGCACTAACTTTCATTTTCTCCAGGTAAGTGGAGAAAATGAAAGTTAGTGGCATTTCACCAGGCCCAGACATGGGTAAAACGAAGTAATGATAGAGTTTGAAATGTGGGGATCGCATCCATGAGGCTTAGAGGGAGAATATTGATTTCATCTGCTCTGCCTCTCTTTTCCTTTCTGTTAAGTACTGCTAAGAGAAAACTTTGAGATAATTGAAACAAACAAACAACCAACCCCATACCAACATTCCCCTCCCCCTCGCAAACAAAAAGACAAAACAAAACCAAACCAGGAAATATTGAACAAAATAATTATGGCTATTCTCCATCAATTTTAGCTCATTGTTGGTCTTTATCCAGGTTGAGCTTCTGCAGTAGTGAAGTCAATTAGAACTAAAATTGCCTGATTGCCTTTTATTTTTATGATGTATTTAACATGATATTTTACACAGAGCTGACAAAGTGATTCTCCTTGAATGCCATCCCCTGATCAAAGAAAGCCCTGTACTCCATGAATCTGAGCAGTACAAAATGTCTCCCTACTTTTGTCTAATTATAGAATTATGGATTTGTTTAGGTTGGAAAAGACCTCATAGACTATTGAGTCCAACCATAACCAGGGCACTGCCAAGTCCACCAGAAAACCATGTGCCACGTGCCAAATCTACACATCTTTTAAATGCCTCCAGGTACAATGACTACACCACTTCTCTGGGCAGCCTGTGCCAGGACTTGGCAACCTTTGAGTGCAGATTTTTTTCCTAATGTCCAATGTAAAACATCCCTAGCATAACCTGAGGCCATTTGCTTCTGTCCTGTTGCTTGTTACTTGGAAGAAGAGACCAATCCCCACCTACACTCTCCTTTCAGGGAGTTGTAGAGAGGGATAAGGTCCCTCCTGTCCCTCCTTTTCTCCAGGCTGAATAATCCCAGCTCCCTCAGCTGCTCCTCCTCCTCAGGATTGTGCTACAGACAGGTCACCAGCTCCATTTCCCTTCTCTGGACACAGTCCAGCACCTCAATGTCTTTCTTGACAATTTTACAAGAAGTTCTGCAGCCTCTGAGGGCACTTCTTTTATTCTCTGTCTCCAGGTCCAGAACTGTGACCCTGTGCTGTCCCCTGTGTGTTTGACATCCCCACTCTCTTCCATAAATCCTCACTCCAGCTGCCACACATAACCAGAGGATGCAGAGAAGCTGACAGGGACAATATGTAAAAGTGATGGATGTTTAGGAGGATACAGATTGTTTTTTGTGGTAGAAGATGGCTTTCCTGGTTTATGTGAGAAACTCAGAGGTCTTTCTCCGGAATATTAGCGCAAGGAATAAAATTTCGTGCCGCATAATATCTACAGGAGGAATAACAGTTTTGACCTGAAGTAGTATTTCTCAATCCCTTTTATCACAACATTCATGGAACATTTTTTAGAGAAAAGGACCTTTCTGGACATTGCTACAGTATTGCACAAGTAATAATATCATAATTGGAACAATCAATAAAAATTACGTAATTTTTTTCATATCTTTTCCTTGCTTAATTTTGGGGATGTGTCTAAGTACTGCAGTAATTTCATGTGCAATCAGTTGGGAAACTTGTGTCTGAAGGCATGCATTGGCTTTGCCAGTACCAAATGCTAATCCTTAGATCCTGTATAACAAATTAATATGCAGTCACTGCCATCCAGCTTGCCCTTTGATCCATAAGTGATTGTCAAATGCTGAAAGCTGCTGAGTGTGCTTGCCATCTTTCCTGAAAGTCACATGAGCAGAGTTGCCATAGGTGCTGGAAGTTATTTCCTGCAGGCAGGCCCTGGGAGGCAGAGCTGTGAGCAGCATTGTCCCAGTGCTTTCTTCCATAGGAGATTCAGATAAATGTGGAGGGGCACTGGTTACATGTGTCCCTCCCTCCCTCCCTCAGGGAACTGGTAGAAAAGCAACAAAGAACCAGCAGAGAGGCAGATGTTGAGACAGGGCAGATTAATGGGGCCTGTCAGGGCACAGTCCCAGCTTTAAGTTCAGTTTTGAAGGGAATTTCATGCCACACAGAGTGTGTAAATGTAAATCCCCTTGTTTCCTTCATAGTAGCACTACTGCAGTGCAAGTCCCCACCATTCAGCTTTCCTTGGAAGTGAGGAGAAAAAGCTTCCCTGGCCAGGGATAAAAGGCATGAATCAGACTTCTGGCCCCTGCACTTCATGCATGGCTAATTGTCACTTTGCCACTTTAATAAAACAGATGTTCTCTGTTATCAGCTTAATGCAATTAGTGTAATACTTCAAAGGGCTGCTGCCCCTGCCACATGCTGGAGAGTGAGGAGTGTGTGATGGAGGGTTATTGACCTTCTGGACTGCTGCTTGGGGTTTCTGTCCTACTCAAGCAATAGAAAATCAAACACCAAAACGGCCCCTAAATCTTTCTCCAGAGTATTTTTAGATGCTTACTTAGGTTGCTAAATCAACTTCTCAAACCTAAATTGTTACAGAAAAGAGCTCTGCCCGAGAAAAAGCCTGTGAGGAATGATGGTGTAATTGAGGCTGAGCTGCCAGTCACAGTTTTGGCCAGAGGATGGGTTACCTCCTCTGGGTTATGAGCCATCCTGACCCTCCAGAATGGCCATGTGCCTGCTTCTCTTTCAGTCTTCCCTTGGTTCCGTCCCATGGTAACCACACTGAGTGAATCCCCAGAGCTGATGCTTTCAGTTGAGAATTACTCTGTTCTGCAAAATTTTAAGACTCTGGAATGACTACATGATGCTTTATTTAGATATCCTTGGGGTGAAAAACATGGGCAGCCAGCTACTGCTCTTGCTTTAACTTTGCCTTGACCAGTTCCTGATCTATGTTCAGCATTAGGTTTCAGTATTTTCTCAGCCATTTGCTCTTTGATTGCAACTCCCCTGGATTTGGAATTGGATGTATTTTTTGTGACAAACTATGTTATGACAGACTTCTGGGTGCTTAAGTTCTGTCAGATTTTGTGGGAGTTCTCTCATGAAGTTTGTTTATTTAGGCTGACTTCAAAGTGCTCTGCCATCACTATCTTGTCATTGTGGCTTTCCTTTTCTTGGCAGTCATCAGCTGAGCTGTGAGGAAACCATTCATAGAGATTGAGATGATAAACTGCTTCAGCTCATAACATCAACATTGCATTTTACAGTTTTTTGCCGTATTTTTGCTGGTGCTTCTCTCAGACATTTGTGAAAAGATGCTATTTGTGAACTTTGAACTTCTGTTATTACCCCCACAGGCCTGTACATCCTCCCTTACTCAGCAGCAGCAGTAACACTGTTTCTATATAAAAAGTTCCTAATGTAAAAATATTGGTTTCAGCCTCTTTTTGTGAAAACAGAAACCAGTTCTTTATGTCAGGCTTGAAAATATATCCTCTAACATTTTTTATTGTCTTTTCCTGTTGATTTTCTTAACCCTTTGAGTGCTTTTGTTTGCATCCTCAAGCTGTCATGCAGAAATTATGAAGATGATCCCAAGTACTTTGAATTTTCCAGCATTATGAAAAACTCATACAGCTATTTCTTACACAGAGGTATCATGCAGTTCCCAGTAATCTACCCAGAGAACACCAAGTTACTCTTCTCTTAGGCAAACTCTCTGTGACAAAAGGTCTTGCAGCAATTAGGGGTGCCAGTCCCATTTCTGTTGCTTTTCTCATTTTTATTTTGGATATTAACATCAATTACGTATTTTTTCCCACTCTTTGTGCCATCTGAATTGCAGCTTTAATGCTCCCAGGTTTTAGGCTCATTCCACCCTGGGAATTTTGCAAGTTCCTGAAGACAACTGTGGGCAAAGATTTAGAAAGCATGGCAATGTGTTGTGCAATTTCCACTTCTAAATGTTATTTATTTGAAGCCTCACTCAAGGCACTTGAGTGCTTTTTTGTGCCCAGTGTGTGAACAGTTCCTGTGCTTCAGAGATCCTAATTCCAATATGATATTCCCTCTTGGCAAACGTGTTACAGTTTATTCTTCATATTGAAATATTGATGTCCCAGAGCTGAAATTAAACCTTTGCTTGCTCAAGTGTTTCAGGACCATGCTTGTTTGATTGTTGCATTACCTGCACAGCTTTACTTTTGCAAGCATTGTAAGCATTGCAAGCTAATCTTCCTGAGACTTACTTCACACTGTGCTTTTAAGTCCACTAAAAATCTTAACTTTGGCATCCTGATAACTCTCATTAAAACTTGATGGTTTTGCCTCTCATTCATGTCTTTGGACTGCCCTTTTTTCAGCTTACCACCTTTTAGGTAAGCTGAGTTTTCTGCCAAAAATACAAACCCAGCAAATATTGCTGATGATCTGTCCAGAGGAGGATGCGGCAGACTGGAACAGGTCCGTGTGAACACAAGATCCCAATTTCCTTTCCAGTAAAGCCCATCCACTGACATCAGGTACTGGTGGAAGTGACTATTCATGCATCTGGCTTCAGACAGTTGGGGGAGTTTAAAAATATTGGAAAAGGAAAGCTAAGGGTAACATCTGGCAGGATAAATTGCTGCCTGGTTCATTTGGCTTTGTCCTGCTTCTGACACTGGTGATTTCATTCCAGTTAAACCTGACCCATGTTCTGAAAGAACTCCATTCATTTACTGTTATCTGATACTAATACAATACCAATAGGAAACACCTAAAATTAAACAATAGAATCTGGACTAAACAGAGAAGAGATGAACATGGCTGCATTTAGTCTATGCATAAAATGTATATAATTTCTTCTGGCTTCAGTTGTCTGCACAGAGAACTATATTTCTTCGTTTTTTCCAACATTTTTAAAAATTTGAAACTGGTATTATGGTTTGAAGAAAGAAACTTTTCCAATTTTATGTTTTGCTGATTTCAGCCTCATAATGGACAATGGTACCCAATTTGCACTGGCCATGGAACCCACCTCAGCCTAAATGCCACCATGTTAACCATTATATGCACAGATAAGGTGATAAAAGACATTGCCTTCCTGTGTTGCCTTCTCTGTATAACACAGGCACTTGTGTGTACCCACAGAAGCTGCAAATGGAGGTCTATCACTGAGTCACATCACTTTCTTCATGCTGCCAACTTTGCAAAACACCACGTTTGTGCCTGCGTTGGAGGGCACAGCAGTTTCTTGTTCAGACTTGAACTCATTTTTAGTGAAGACACTTCGGCTTTGCAATGCAAGATTGAATCCTTTGGTTGCTGGCACACAGAGCTTTTCCCCTATCTGTGCTTCAAACTCAGTGTGAATCCCTTCATTGTCAGAGGACAGATTTTTAATGTGTCCTGCAAACTTATTGAGAACTAGTAATAATAGCCAGGATTCTGAAACTGACTAAAAAAGTAGAAAATAAATCAAGGTATGTGAAGCTTTCAACTAGGTTACATTTAAAAAATATATATAAAGAACTGAAATTTCATATTTAGTTTATTTTTGAATATGAAAAACTGTAATGTTGTGATTTTAAAAATTACTTCATTGTAATGTGAGTTTTTAAGCAGTGTCATTAGTGCTTACTTGGGGAAATTCTTATTTTGTCCATTTACGGGGAGAAAAGTTTGAACGCTCAAGGCCAATTTTTCAGAAATCATATGTAGCAATCTCATCTTCTAATTGCATCTTTAGTCTGTAGCTACACTTGTTTTTGCCTGTGTAAACTGTGTGTGTTGGCAGGCAAATTTGAATTTACAACCACATTTAAATAATGCTTATGACTAAAATGCCTGGAATATCTTATCTATTGTAAGTATATATATTCATATATCCCATACCATATATCCAATCTAACCTATTGTAAATATATACTCTATGCTATTGTAATTACATTCTACATAACTGTGTGGTCTCACCTAAATGTAACACTCTTAATCCCAATTAAGTCACTGTAAGGCAAATCACTAAGTATGTTTTTAAAGTTCCCAAAGCTGATGAAACTCATGTGAGCAAGGGCTCTCAGCTGGTGTCACTCCAGCACAGACCTCCCAACAGACACCAGCAGTTCCCTGACACAAGCTTCAGGAAAAACACCTTGAGTACAAGTGATTCCCCATTCTAATGCTGAGGCTTGCTGAAAGCAGAGAGATGAGCTTTTGATCAGGGCTCAGTTTGGTACATCTCAGTATGGTGCAGGAAAAGGGCAGGCATTGATGAAGAGGGAGGGACAGAGGGAGGGAAAAGGAGCTGAAACTTTGTAGAACTCAGTCTGCAGCCAAAACTGGTGGAACAAGAAGCAAGATTACTTTTTCCCAGCTCCAGTACCTCCTTTCTGATAGAGACAGCTGGCAAATAACCTTAGAAATGCTGTCTATAACTCAAGGTTTTATAGTCCTGATCATTTTTTTGTTAATTGTTGAGTTTTTCAGGCTGCAAAAAGCTTGCAAGCAATTCCCTCCTGGACCAACTCCTCTCCCATTGCTTGGAAACTTGGTGCACTTGAACTTTCAGTTTCATCGGGATCTTCTGATGGAGGTATTTCTTTTAATATGCTCTTAATTGGTTATTTTTAGCCATGACTTCAAAAATTGTGATTAATTGAAGGTTTTAAGTCTGTGAAAGTTACAGAAAAAGTGTGGATATATAAAGAGCAATTGAGTCGTACATTTGAGTCACCTTCTTAAGTGGAATATGTCTTCTTCACAAGAAAGTTAATGCCCTTAGGAATCAAGTTAACTTGGGGACAAAGTTTATGACTTGTTATTAAAGTTGAAAAAAACCAATAATCTAAAAGATGCTTCTGCACTGCTAAGTGTGAAGCTGTATTCACTACAGCGATAGCTATATCTGCTATCCCTACATGATACTTTTTAAAATTCTCACTGGCATTGCCTAATTTGATCACAAAATGGGTAATATGGTGCATGCATGCTTGTAGTACATGAGGGGCATTTACTCTCCATCTTCCTACAGCTCCTGGAAACTGTTTGTTGTTAGTGACAGCTGCAGTCATTCTTCTAATGGTTTGCAGGTGAGCTTTAGTTCAGGTGGATGCCTGAGAGCACACATGGGCCAATGAGTGCAGAGCAGACTCAGGCTGGGATGCTCCAGCAGGGAGAGGAAAGCCACAACCTAAATAAATATGAGGAAAAGCAAGTGTCTGATGTGATCAACTGAATGTAATATTCATGGCACCTTAGACGCTGTCTGCCACCTTTCCTGTATCACTGTGGGTGTGCTGGAGCAGGGTCCATACTTGTACAAAGGTTTTTTCATGCATGGTTGGAGTTCCTCTGCCATACACCCATCCCTGCTTGGACACCTCTGCTGCGTCCAATGGTAAGTGATCTCCTCAGTACTGTGAGGAAACCCTGGACTCAAATGCAGTCCACTGGCACTTCCTGGCTGCTGGTTAATTTCTGTGTCCATGTCCTCTCCTGGAGCACACAGATGGCACAGGTTTTATCAGCTTACTTCATTTTGCAAAGGCAGGACTTGCTGGAGGCACAGAGCCCCAGGGTGGTGCAGAGTGTGGCTGTTCAATTAACAAGGTACAAAATGTTGGGGTTGGAGGGATGCAACATAAAGCACAGCAATATAAAGTACAAAGTTTTCTTTCTTTTGCTGGAGAGTTGCTGCAGAATGTGCTTTGAAAAGAAAATAACTTCCCCCTGGGGTAAATAAAATTGGCTGCTGAAAGCCTTATTCTCAGCAAAACAACTGCTTCTAGCTACAATTATATGCATGGGCATGATATTTTCAGCACAAAACTGTCGGCTGGGTTGGTGAATAGCAGGTGCAGTTTGAGATCTATATATGGGGATTCATCTGTTTTTTTTCTGACACCTTTTCCACTTACAGCTGGCAAAAACTCATGGTAACATGTACACTCTGTGGTTTGGGTGGGTCCCAGTGATTATACTGAATGGATTTCAAGCAGTGAAAGATGGCATGACCACACACCCTGAAGATGTTTCTGGCAGGCTGGTGTCACCTTTCTTCAGAGCGTTGGCCAAAGGAAAAGGTGAGATTTTCCTGCCATTAATAGTGTAAAGGAATGTTGAATTGAAAACTATTCTGCCTTGTTAGACTCTGCCCTCCCATTCAGAAAGATCTTCAAGTCCTCCACTGGCTTTTTGAGAATATCTTACTGTTTGCCATGGTGCCTTTTGCATTGAGCTTTCCCTAGCCTAGGAAACACTCCAGGTTGTTTCTATGGAACCTTGCTGCTGTATTCAAGGTGTTTGTATGTGATCCAACCCAGAACCCAGCAATTTTGCCCTAACCACAAACTAATCCATTGTGGTACACATGATTTTGCTGTACAGCACATGAATGCAATGCCTGTTTGGTAACTGCATACATTATGGTTGCCAAACACTTTTCATCATGAGCAAGAGACCTATAAATCCCTACCTTAGAATTCACATTTCTTACTTGCTGATACCCCCAAACATTTTGTGAATGCTTTTTGATTGTGAGAGTGCCTGCAACACAGGAAAATCCATTTCTTATGGTATTCCAGCAGTTTGCAGTATTTTTTTCCTGTCCCTGCAGTCGCTAGATCAAAGCAGACACAGATTGTTTAAAGCTGGTTGAAGCCTCACCTCCAGAGAAGCTGTTCAGGGCTCTTCAGGTGGCCAGGAGTGCAATCTGACAATTAAAGGAGTGTTATCTCTTCCAGGGTAGAAACAGAGCCCAAATGTCACTTATCTTTCACCTTCATTACCTCAACCTACAGTCATCACATTAATTGATCTATATCTCCATAAACATACCCTGCCCTGAACTCTACTCTGTGGAAATTCATTGAGTTATCCTTGTCTTGAGAATGATTACTTGAGTATGGCTAGAGCCAATTTCATAAAAAGGCATCTTAAGGTGTTTCAGAGTTTTTTAAGACATCAAGAAATGTCACAGTCAGAAAATCCTTAGATTGCTCTTTCCAATGATTAACTATGTTCAATGTTAGGAACATGTGGTCTGGTTATAGTTTGGATATGTCTAGCTATGATTTTTTGTTACCAATAATTTGAATGAAAGATACTTGTATTCCCTGATTTATTGCATGTATTTTATCATATATGTTTAAATGAATGGTTCCATGCCTGTGGCAAATACTGACATGCCAGGGAACACCCTCAGGTATTATACTTGCAAGTGGTCGCTCCTGGAAGCAGCAGAGGCGTTTTGGAATAATGACTCTACGCAATTTGGGAATGGGGAAAAAAGGCCTGGAGCATCGAGTGCAAGAGGAGGCCTCTCACCTGGTGGAGTTTTTTGGGAACCTCAAAGGTATTTTACCTGCTAAGAAACCAGGTGCTTTGCAGTCTGGATTGGATCCATATCTTCAGTATGCAAACTTACCTATCCCTTCTAGGGGATGTATCCAAACTTTCCAAAGCACAAGAGCAGATAGAGCCTAGAATCACAAGTATTTCCTTCTTATATAGCTCTTCATGATCTAGTGAACCTGGAAACGTCTGAAATTCCACCTCCATGGGTGGATAATTTGTCTGTGATATATTGTGCAATGACACAATGCTGCTGAACTGCACAGCCAAGCCATGCCTGCCATGGGTATCTGAACAGTATTGCAGAGCTTAGTAATTTCCTTAAATTTCAATGACATTGGATGCCCTGCATATTTTAATGTCTATCTGGCTAAGTAACGACTGGCAAGAGAAACAAAGTAGGAGGTGAGAGGGAACTTCAGTGGATTATCACATTAATCCTAGAGTCCATTACAGGATTATTTCTATCCAAATCACTTTTTATGAATATCTGTTTCATAGCTTTAGAAAAAAACATCAGACAGAGATATGATTTACTGCTCACAGCTGAGACTGTAATAGTTTAATTATATTTACTTTGCAGTTCCTGTCTCTTTGTCTTTTTAAACCTTCCTACATTCCTCCAGGTTTTCCTTGTAATTAATTTTTTTATATTTTTGAACATGTCTGTCACTGAGTTCCCTTAGTTCATCTCCAGTGGCACTACTTCTTTCTGACATTCTCTCCTCACAGCTGAAGACAGCAGATTTGATATGATACCCTAGAACTGATCTTAGCTGTACAACATTATTTCACAGGAAGGGCTGTGAAATTGTTTTGGAGCTAACAGTTAAGAGTTTAGAGGAAACAGTTTAACAGTGTTCTTTATTTTAAGACTATGTTTTATTTTCCTTAATTTGTGTTAGTGCCACATCTCTGTCCTCATTCACACCCCAGCAGGATAAAAAGAACATTTTATTAAATCTTTAATAACATCAAGTCCTATCAGTATAAGGATCATCTGAAAAAAACACTGAGAGTGAATTCCAATTACTGTGTTTACAGGAAGACCTGTGGATCCTTCTTTCCCTCTTTTCCATTCTATTTCAAATGTAATTTGTGCTGTGGTTTTTGGATATCACTTCTCTGATGAGGACAAAACCTTCCATGAACTGATCCATGCTACAGAGAAAATATTCAAGTTTGCAGGCAGCTTTGTTCATCAGGTGAGTAAATCAAATGCTGGGGGGTTTTTTTCTAAAATAGGTAGAAAGTGAAAGCACAGATACAAAAATGTCTTCACTAAATACAGAGCAACAGGCAAATGTTGGCTGAGAGCTAAGAAGTGTCCTTTGAGACTAATGAAAAAGGCAAACAGGATCTTAGGCTATTTCCACCACTATTTTCCTTTTAGATCCAGTGAAGTGTTACAGCAGGTTCTGAAGTATAATCACCTGTGAGACACATTCTAGGGTCTTGGACATCTTTTGTTGTGATTCTGAAGAGAAACAAAGGTGGAGAAGTGGTAAAGAAGTAACCTACAAACTGTCACTTAAAATTAGAGAGACTTTGCTTGTTGGGTCTGAAAGAGCAAGGAGAGGAGATAGAACTGCTTATTGCTGGGCAGGGTGGAATGGCAGATGCTGCACAGACAGAAATATCCAAGGCAGAGGACAGGACTTAGAGCTGACAAATACAAGCAGGCAGGCTGAGGATGCAATATTGTTAGCCATGAGAACAATTATTACTCCTTAGCAGTCATGAAGACTGAATAGGAAAATCTAAATTAGCCCTTATCTTAGAGTGATACCCAGACCATAATTCCTTTTGTGGGCTCCAAAAATTCCAGCAGTTACTTGAGGCTGCAGACCTGTTAATCTTATCAGTCCCATGGTGTCCAGAAAGGATGTCCTTACATTTTGAGTGTGTGGGAGCTGGGGTCTCCAGCTGTGCAGGAGTGAGGTCATATAGTGATCTGCATTAGCCAAGTAAACTTAGAGGCATGAGCAGAGTGTTGTCAGAATTGTTTTGATCCCTGGAATTGTGTCAAATTTCTACTACAGCTTTCCCACATGACAGCAAAAATCTGCCCAAAGCAATGCTAATTTGTTTATTCCACTATCAACACTTCTGGGCAGGACAATCCAGCCTTTTGGTGAATTGTCAGTGACAGAGAATCCATGGTACCTCCTGTGTGTCCCTCCTGCAGATGTATGAAATCCTGCCCTGGCTGCTGTGTCGTCTCCCTGGGCCTCATAAGAAGGTGTTGGCTTGCTATGATGTCCTGAGTTCTTTTGCAAGGAAGGAAATCAGAAGACATGTAGAGAGAGGGATACCAGCTGAACCACAGGATTTCATTGACTTTTACCTGGCTGAGATTGAGAAAGTAAGTGTTCGTTCTGGCTGATAATGCTGTTATGAAGTATAAGGTCAAACAAACCATTAAATCACTCAGTGTGATTCTTCCACCATAGCTTCTTACATTTCATAAGCTTCTTAACATGAATACAATATCTTGGCACTTACCAACTCACAAGTCACAGAAAGGCATTAAGTTTTGTATTTTGGTAAAATGAATGAATTACCAGCAAGTCTGATAGGGGATGAACCCATGGGCTCTTATCTGCTTCCCATAAATACCTATGAGTATACTTCAATCCTGTAATAAACATGAGACAGTTTATTCCTGTAGGCTACATAACTTTGGTAAACTACCTCATCTTCTAAAGCAAGGCTCATGTTTACAGTGGGATTAAATACACATGCACAAATCACTGCCCTGAAATAGCAGGCATGCTTCTTTGGGATCCAGTGTGTGTGCTCCAGCACTGGCTGTCCTTGTGTCACATAAATGTCTGGTTTCTCCTTTGGCAGGCAATCATTATTCCTGTGTTACCTCTAACTTCCCCACTGTTTGGGGCATGGCTGGCTTGGCCCCTATATTCAAACTGGACAGCTAGAAAACAATTTCACAAACAATGCCATAATCAGCATTAATCTTCTTCCCTGCCCAGGCTATTATTTTCCATAGTAGGAAGTGACTGAGCCAGAGAAGCTCTGCCAAGAGCACTTTGGTTTCCACTTCACACTTTTCAGGAGGTGAAAGAAGCATCTCTTTCCTAGGGTAGATGAAGTTTATGTAGTTTCTACCTCTGATCATAAGCTTTCAGCTAGTCAGGCTGCTGTGTCCTCACAGTGCTGGCTCATGGGCTCTGAAAGGAGCTGATGCACCATCTTACAGTTAGTACCTGAGTGAGTATGAGAAGATTTACTAAAATAAGCATCTTAGAGGCAAGGATGCAGCTTTCTCTGGTGTCAGTGGTGAAATTCATTGCCATCTGTTTGTTTGAAAATGTTTTTGCCTAATGTATTTTCTCTAGTTGTGTTTTTATGTTACTCCCTTATTATTTAGAAGGAAATGCATGACTACCACTTACCTATCAATTCACATTTATCCTGAACTGAGAAAAGAAATTAATCTCAAAATGATCTGTTGAAACCCTTTTATTCAGATATGTTTTCCTTTGGCATTTGCTGGCACCATCAGCAAATGGTGACCGATGCCAGGGCCAAGGAATGACATGTTGTAAGGCACTTGCTTATAAGTGCACTTAGGCCAACTGCAAACTTGCTTTGAAGTATTTGTGATTAGGTCATCAAGTGTAGAATTGCTTTTTGGTGATGAAAGAATAATCTACCTCATGAAAGACAGCAATGCAGACTTACTGTGCCTATTTGGGAAACTACTAAACTCTTAGTATGCATTAAAGATGTTATTTTGACTATTCTTTGTGCACATGCCAGCTGTGGAAGTTCTCACACAGAGGGCATACGGGAAAACAAAATTTTCATGCTTTAACTTCAACTTTTATCATCATTTACAGTCTAAAGAGGGGGCCAAGCCCAAGTATGATGAAGAGAATTTGGTATATGTCATAAATGATCTTTTCCTTGGTGGATCAGAGACTTCAAGCACTACCTTGTACTGGGGACTGCTCTATATGGTGGTGAATCCAGACATCCAAGGTGAGAGTGGTGAGGTTTTCCTGTTTATTTCTATTATCCTATACTAAACTCAGGCATTAAGTAATACTAGATCACAGGGTATGAACGTAACGTACGATGTTGACATAATACACTTTTCTGTTGCTCCAAGAAAAGTGACCAGCTAAAGTATTTTATGCATTTTTCTGCTCTGAAATGGTGAATATTTCTCCACAGAGAAAGTGCAGAAGGAGCTGGATGCTGTTCTGGGTCCTTCCCAGTTAATTTGTTATGAGGATCGGAGAAAACTGCCCTACACAAACGCTGTGGTTCATGAGATCCAGCGCTTCAGCAACATTGTCTTTGTTGGCGTCCCCAGACTGTGTGTGAGGAACACAACTCTGCTGGGATTTCCTGTCAAAAAGGTACAGAAACACTTTCAGCTTCTGTTCTTTCTCCAGCAGAGAGGCATTTCAGTTTTGTAACCAGTGTTCCATCTATAAACTACTCTCCATTAAACTCAGGAATGTGGTGCCTGGGGAAGAGTTAGTATCTGTGGCTCCAGGAATGAAAGAAGTCTTTTACTTGGCATGAAGGTGCTCACACAGCTGATAAGGCCAGGGAAGCCTCAAATTCCTGCCCATCACAACTGCAGAAACCAGCCCTGCTAGGCAGGGGATGGACTAAGAGGAGAAACTGGTTTGCCAAAGCACTGGTTAAGACATCCCTGCCCAGCTTGGCACTCGCCCAAATGCCACCAAGCAACAGTTTTATCCATCGGGCTTAAACTGGCACTAGGAACTGAAACAACAGTTTCTTCTTTGCAGGGCACCATTGTTATACCAAATATAGCATCTGTTCTGTATGACCCTGAGCAGTGGGAGACACCTCGGCAGTTCAACCCTGGCCATTTTCTGGACAAAGAAGGAAACTTTGTACCTCGAGAGGCTTTCTTACCGTTCTCAGCAGGTAAATGCATTGACAGTTTGAACCGACCCAGCAGATGAGGTGATGGATAAAGTATGAGATCATGGCATTTCCTCAGATAACATCTTTTATCTCTGCTCTTTGCTGCTTTTAAAGAACACTCCTGGCTTGTTTCTGCTGAAGGAGAGGCTTCTGTGCTGTCAGACCCCAAACTGTTCATAGGACACTGGTGGGAATCCCACTCAAACTCACGAACCTCTTGGGCTGACTGCATGCTGCAATCAAGTTTAGTCTGTAGTATTCTTTATACCTAGCTATTTCCCTTCTATTACCTAGAAGTAATTTGTCCTGTGTGTACTGGAATTATTGCAATCCCTTTCAAAGAAACAAGCTGAAAGAAAAGCAGAAGGCATCCTGATAATCACAGGATTAAGTTCTTATTTACAGAACTGAAAATCCAGATGCAAAAGAAGGAAACAAGGTAACGATGAACAGACAGTAATCGTACCTAGCAGTAAAGCTCCTGCTGAGTTTTTAGTTTGCTGATGGTCACTTAAATGTCCACACAGAAATGGTTTCTTAGATCAAATAGCTTTTCCTTTCCTTATATTTGTCTGCTATCTGTAAATGTGTATGTAATATTCACCTTTTCTGCTCACACCATTGTTGTCAAGGAATGGGAATCCTGGGAAATGAACAGTAGGCCTCATGCTTTGCCTATAAAATGACCAAGCCTCTGTTCAACTGCAAATGCCGCTACTAAGTAATTTTGCTCTGCTGATGTTAACTCACTAAAGCATATGCAAACACCTGGCAGATTTTTTTTGTGTGTGGTCCTGAAGTTCAATATCTTCTGTAAACCCAAATAGTTTTTTTCTATCAGGTCAGAAAGAAATTATGTTGGCACCTCATGGGTTTTCATTGATATTTTAATTTTGTGTCTCCTAACCTAGGACATTGGATGGGATCTTTTTGAAAGGGAATTCTCATAGTTTTAGTTCTGTGGCTTTCATGTTGTTCTCCTTGAACAAAAAACAAAACCCACCTCAGCTTTCAACAGGAATCAACTAAGTGATTATGAAACTGAAAAATTCCTAGACACTCAGTGTCCTTTCCTGTTCCCTCTGCAGGGCACCGGGTGTGTTTGGGGGAGCACCTGGCCAGGACCGAGCTGTTCATTTTCTTTGCCAGCCTGCTGCGGGCGTTCACCTTCCGCCTGCCCGAGGGAGTGAGCCAGCTCAGCACGGAGCCCGTCATGGGGGGCACTCTGCAGCCCCAGCCCTACAGGCTCTGTGCCATCCCACGCTAGGCTGCAGCAGGAGACTCCCACCTTTACCTCTGTCATCCGTAATAATACGGTTTAGGTTTTGAAATCAGGTTGCAGTTGTCTGTTCCAGGGAAATATGTGCAATTGGGTGTGTTACTTTTCAAACCACTGTGATTGCTTCACTTAAAAGTGAGTTCATGTCACAGAACTGCAGAAGTGCTGCTTTGTTTTATATTTGCAAGATAGCAAGAGTGTGTGAATCCAGAAAGCCTAAAATACTTAATCTTGATGGACATGAAAGAGCTGCCTAACATTGTATGGTACTCAGCTCTGCTAAGTTGTGGTACAGGAAAGCACTGGCCAGTTGTCTGCCACCCAGATCCTCTGCTGATGTTATTCTTGTGCTTTTCTTTCTCTTTCATGATGGGCCTCTCCTGGGTAGCAATATTAGTGCTGCAGCCATAAGCAGGACAAATGCCAAACTCCAGGGAAGCCATTTACCCTGGCAAAAGGAAAAAGCAGACGCTGGAGACAAAGACAGCCTTGTGTACAAGTTGGTAGATTCTGCTTCCATTATTAAATTAAAAGCAAGGGTTGATTTTTTTTCACTTCTGTTCAAATAAGTTGTTTGGGGAACTGTTTTGTTTCAAAGGCCAAGGCAAAACTGTCCCTGTGGAGGCCTCATGGAACAACCCCATGAATCATTGGTGTGTAGTGGGGGAACCTGACATCTATGGGATTACATTTTGAAAAAAAGAAATTATCTGTTGCACCAGCATTTGGGGAAACTATTTCTGTATTTGAGGAAGTTTAGAAACTCTTGGACAAACAGGAGGTGAAAGAACAGGTAATTTTTGCTGTCTCTCTGGCAGGTGATAAATGCAACAAAAAGGGAGATGGGTCAAAAGAGCCAGAGGAGGTTGCACTGCACATGCTGTGTTGGTAATCTGAGCCTCATCACAGGATTTGTACTAAACATCTCTTTCTGTTCAAGAAGCACTTGGATATTTCTTCAGCAGGAAAATTATTTTAGGGTAGTTTAATAACAATACCGTTTTTAGCATTTGTACTGTTCTCACAAACTTTTCTAAGGCAGCTGCAATCATGTGCTGTCAGAACATGAGACTGGCTGAACTTTCACCTGACGCACCATGGCTGTGTTTGAGTTCTGTAAAAGAATTAAAATTGTTTCATATTAATCTTCATCTTGAACATTTATTGTCATTATTATGTCACACTCTTATATTTTCCATTTGAATAACTTCATCTTTCAGACAGTGCCCTGACCAAATGCCTGCTGAGACATAACTTGGGAAACTAGAAAAAAATGCTCATCTAATCAATTGTAATTCTGGAGCATGAGCTAAAATGCACTAAATGCTATTCACTTCCCTTTGATTAAAAGTTTTGCCTCTGGCACATTTTAAAGCTTAATTCATTCATTTGCCGAATGCCTTCAGGTGAGAAAAATGCACTGCGAACAGGAAATCTGATTTTCTTCAGTACTAAAATGAAATTTCATGTTTAAAAAAGACAGATAATATGCTAGTTGAATTGGTGTTACACACACTTCCTTTACCATTTGTCATCGTGTGTGAGATCTGCATTTAAGTCCGTGCTGTAAGGGCAGCCTTGAACTGGGAACAGTGGGTAACCCAAGACGAGGAAATCCCTCCCCATAAAACCCTTGTGCTGAAATGTTGTTATCTTCTCACTTCTTTTTTGTCTTCATTATATTTATATTATTATCTCCATGATATTTATAATTGTGAAATGTTACATTAATAATATTTGCAGCTGAATTAAATTGAAAGTAGCAAGAAACTTGATGGTCACATAAGAACAGATTCATGGATATTTGTAGACAGTTGAGTTTCAACATGTGTAAAATACAGTTGATGTACCTGCAAAAATCACTGTGCACTCAAATAGTCAGTGGAAGGGAGAGACAAAGAGAGGTGTAGGGCTGTATATGCCCTGCAGAATAAAACAAGGGCAACCTTTTGAAAGTAGAACAGTATAAGAAATACAAAGGAATGTTTACTTTGGGTGTTTGTTACAGTCAATGATATAAGCCAGGCAGATGAGATAAGCCTCATCACACAGAGATTGGAGCACAAAAGATGTCAAACAAGGGGTCTGAAGAACAGCTTTGCCATTTCACTAAAACCGTGACTAAGGCAGTTTGGTGTGTAAATCAAATGGTGGGAGTTATAAGCACCACGATTTGAATCAGCAAGTCATGTTGTTAGAGTTTTAAATAAAACTTATACCTAGGAAAAGGTCAGCTCTTTAACTTTTTCCAATATGCATGGGCAAGTTTCATTTCACCCTTGTCCCCCAGTTCTTTGAGTTGTCTCTCCAGACTGAAATCACACTGTTAGAAATGGTTCTCATTTGTTGAGGTGACTTACACCTTACTTTTAACTCATAGCCAGAGGGCAAATCTTACAAAGCCAAGAGCTTTTGCTTGTTGGTTTGGGGTTTTTGGGGGGTTTTTGCTTGTTTGTTGTTGTGGGATTTTTGTTGAGTCCAAACCAATTCACAGTCATGATTTATGGAAGAACAGTAGGGGCTGAGTTTATGATTCTGTGGGTGTGAAGGGAGTATAGCAAAGACCCAATGCACAGGCAGCTAGCCAGTGGCAGGAAGCTTGTTCAGGGCAAGAAACACCCGTCAGAAGATGGAATGCAGCTTTATTTAGGAGTCCAAGCACCCCAAAACATTACTCACATTATTGGCTGCATGGTACATAAAGTTCCTGGCTGACTGCAGACAATATACAAGACAGCATGCAGGATTTGAGTGTCCCACCACCGAACATCATAAGAGGTAAGGTCCACGTAACTCATCGGTGTAACCATTAACAAACTGCCAATTTTTATATCTTCATTTATCCTTCTGATAGGGCAGCCTCTTTCATCTCATTCAGAGAGCTCAAGTTTAAGTGTTTACATGTACATTTGGCAGGAGAAGGGAGATGGGGTAGCTGGTTCTTAGAAAGGTGCTGTACCACAGCCTGAGAGGGAACTCTACTTTCAGAGCACCTCCTGGCATCTAGATCCTCCTCCTTTACTGTGCTCAATGCCATGGCCAGCTTTGTGTTGGCCATTTTGTAACATTCTGTATGTGTGTGGAAAATTAATTTCAATTAGTCTCAGTAAAACTCACAGCCACGTCTGGAAACTCGCTGAACGAGGTAAGGTACATTTGCAGGGGTGGTACAAAGGGATCTAGCATTAGGCTTGACTTGATTTACCATCCTCACTGGTGATTAAGAAGAGCTGAAGAGTAGAACATGCTTTAGAATGTGCCATTTTTAAATTATTCTAAACTCCTTGCAGAACTCTTAGAGAAAAAAAGGGGTTTATGGGTCTGACTGAACATAAAAATGAAGACACAATGTAGAAAATAATTCATAGAATAAAGCATAGACAAATGTGGGCACAATAAAACACAGGAAAAATAGTCCTAAATTATCTGGGTCATTCTCCAGGATGCTCTGAGGAGCCACTATAAATCTGTATGAATGATATGTTAAGGTGATTTCACAGAGCTCATATTAGCTGGAGAAAATCAATGGCTTTATATGCACATGGAAACATATCTTACAGAAATGAATAAAAAATTGTGGGTCTCACTATGGATTTCTCCTTGTTTCAGAGACATCCACAGGAAATAAAGGAATCAGATTTAAAAAACACAGCAGCTATGAACCCTATCTTTCAGATTGAATCAAAAGGTTTTAAAATTTCTTCTTCCTCTTCCTCCATGTACTGAGGGGAATCATTTAGATGAAATTTCCATTCAAAATAGCTTTTACAATTTCCCCCTCAGGGAAAGAGGGAAGTCTCAGTAGAAGCTGAGAGACTACAGTGTGCTAGGTGAGAAATAGCTGGTGGGAAAGTGTCATATATTAAACAAATTTCATCTCAGCAGCCCCTACCCTGCTGAAGGTTCCAGAAAAGAAAAATTACAAGGAGTGCAGCAAAATGGTAGTCAGGAGAAAAACCTCTTTTCTACTGCTGGAGTAAAAGGAGTTCAGCTTTTGTCCTGATAAGCACAGAGGATAGACAGGGAGCAGCAAGGAGTCAGGGGAGCATTCAGCAGCTCCCATTTTAATTTCCTCAGCAGCAGTGTCACAGTTGTCCTGAGAAAAGGAGATCAGACTCCCCAAGCCAGCTCCTCTCCCCAGCACTGGCAAGAGGCTGTGCTGGCTTCAGATAGCACCATAGCCAACATCACAACTGCAGGAAGTTATACAGCTTGGGTATTTAAAGTAGATAGCAGATAAATTATAAAATAATCTAAAGATGCCATGTAAATAAGGGGTATTATATGTGGAGTAATTTAGGAGAGACTTGTAAGTCTCAGAGGGAATGGTGCTTTAGCATGTATTTCTAAATGCTGCTAATTAGTGTCCTGAAACAGAACCATCACCATCGTGTCAAAACACAATCTCTTGGAAAAGTTAAGCAGTAGATCTTACAGCCAAAATGTACCTTGGATACTTCAATGTGTTGAGATCTTCACAGGAAAGTTTTCAGTTGTCAGGAACTTGTATGTTTTGCATATTCTTTGGTAAAGCAGGTGCTTTTTCTGGTGTCAGCAAGAGCTCTGTCCTGCAGGATGGCACGGGAGGACAGTGGTGGGGAAATGAGATTCTATGAACTTGTCCCAAAGCTTTCACTGATATAAGAAAACCCCATGAAGTGTTCTCAATTCAGCAGATCAGCATATCTCTAAAAGAAACATCTGCCACTGAAAAACTTCCAGCTTGATCTTTTGCTATCATTCAAATCTTTTTAATGCTGCCTATGAGACAGGGTGCTTTTTCAGACATAAGGAGATAGAAACTTATAAGACACTACTACTTTCTACTGCTCTTCACATTTACTTGGTTTGGAAAATCAGAGATTCTGCAAACTATTGTTTGCTGAAGTCATCTGGAGTTGATGACTGTGTATGTTGTAATGTTGGCTGCACTCTAAACTTACCCCTCTCTTGCCTGAAGATTAAAGGCAACGCCAGCTCTGCAATATGACAAAGACAACCTGGTCTGGGTCCTCCACGTCCTCTTTTTGGCAGGAACAGAAACCACAGCAACCACTTTGCACTGGGCACCGCTCCATATTTTGACTTATTCCAGAAAAGATGGGAGACTAATGAGGTCACATGGAAAACTGCTTGGATTGTGCTTTCTCAGAGAACTCACCAAGGTCAGCACAAAGGTAAACACTTGTAAAATGCATCCAGTTGGAAATTCATACTCTCTGTGAGCTGACAAACACACCTGATTTATTGAGCATCATGGGCTCACCCAAGCCCCTGAGCTTCATCTTGCTGGCTTGCTCCTTGGTAGGAAGTACCCAGGAAGAGGCAGGATGAATGCAGAGGGAGCTGGGCATGCAACGAGCCTGTGTGAGATAACTGGAGAGTACAGTGTGTCTGCAGCTGTGCTGTGGCACAACCAGTTCCCCAGGCCTCTCCCAGGTGGTCCTGATGAGATAGCAGTGCTGACAAATTGCACATTCAGTGAGAGAGGGGAAACTCCCATCCTTAACATACAGCTGCAATGGTGGGATCAAAGGAGTGCCTTCCTTCCAGGACACCACTGTCCTTCTCCAGTACAGCCTGTGCCAAGCAGGGGCAGACCGCCTGAATGTCCTTCCCATTCCTGATGCTGAAGAGTCTCAGAGAAAGGTTTTATCTGGGGGAGAAAACAGTACTGGTAACTCCTGAGTTTTTGAGAAGTATTTTGCAATGCTTCATTGTCTTTCATAATGTTTCTGAGGAATAACAAATTCAATAGGTTTGTTTTCAGTCTTCCATAATGTTCTCCCATTATTATGTCTCTGCAGTCCTGAGCCATCCATACACTTTATACCTGCAAAATCTCATTAGGGCATTAGCTGAGGATGTTTTAGTGCATTAGAAGGAAACAATCACCAGAGAATGTAATATAATTTCTGTGCAGGGTAGTTCTCTGTTTACTGTCACTGGAATGGTTAACAGGGAATGTATTTGTGACAGCAGCAGCCCAGGGCTCTGTGCTGCAGCTAAAATGATCAGTGAGTCTGCCAAAAGGGGTGGTCCTGCCCACTTTTGTCCTTGGCCATGTTCTCATTGCTCAGTGAGGCAGCAGCCAGCAGGTGAGTGTGTTCAGACTGCTGAGCCAGCAGAAGACTATTACTGCAACTAAAACTGAAAGGCTTTCCCCCAGACCAGCCAAATGAATCCAGGCACTTTAGAGCTCTGTGTTGCTGTATCTCACCCTGGTGAAAGGGAAAATGAGGGGATGGGACTCCTTGTTTTCATGGCATCTTGCTTACGCGTAGATAACAGGCTGACTATTGAAACTACATGAAACACCTTGTACAGGATCACAGAGGAGATCTGCAGCACAGCAGGGAACTGAATCAGGTCTTTAAAGTCTGAGCCAATATCCAGAGCAGGGCACCAGCCTTGTTCTCACTGTGAGAACTGAAAAGGGATCCACCTCAGGTCACTTGATCCATTCTCCTGCTCACTCAGCACAGTGGAAAGGACACACTCCACTGCTGCCCAGATGCCTTTGCCTGGGACTGGATGTGGTTCATTTGCTGGGCTGTCCAAGTGCTCCAAGGTGGCTGATACCTGTGGGAGTGAGGATCTGGGGGCTGCAGGCTCTGGGGCTAGCAGGTCACAACTGAGTGAGGAGGGACAAGGGAACAGCAATGTTTTCAATGTTTTTGTGTCTGTTTTTGTTTTTCTCTATATCTGCATTTCTTTGATACTCCTGAACATCCAGAGGGCCTAAAGGAAACTGCCTCCAAGACTGACACCTATTTCCTTAACCAGCTGTGGACACTGGAGCTCCAAACTCACCATGAAACACACTGGAAGGTATTGGTGCTTTGGACAGTTTCATTAATTTTTCAGCTGTAGACTCCTAAAGTATTCTTGGCTAGAATGTAAAAGCAGTTTTTTGCTCCTTCCTGGCTTCAGTCTGAACCATGGGCTCTCCAGGCAGAACTCAAGTCCTGTGTCTCCTTGATGGTCTTTAGAGAGGACTAGCATTGAGTGGAACAGGCCTGTAGTAACAGTTGGAAGTGGAGTAAAGTACTGAACAGTCACCTGGCCAAAAATAATCCATGAAGAATCCTGTTCTTATGGCACAAGTTACAAAGAGGAAGGAAAAGAAACAGGAAGAATCAGCAAAACTCCTCAATGAGAAGCAGAAAGCAAAGTTTATTTGCTTAAGGAGTTAGTTCTGTAGCCCTTATTTTGGCAATACTGCTGCTTGTACCTTGGCACAACAAGGCCATGGGATGCCCCTTGGCAGGGGCCTGACCTGGCCAGTGCAGACCCAGTTAAGCAGGTGAGACTGCAGCTCACAGAGGTGTTACTGCTCCAGGCCAGTCTTTGCTGTTGAGAAGAGGAATGAAGGGAAAAGGATGAGGCAAAGTGGTGTTACCTGTGGTGTTACGATACTGAAGATCATGTTGAGACAAAATTTCCTCTTCCACAGAGTTCTGCTGGTTTTGGGAGTGTGTTGCAAGTGTCAGTAATCCCCAGATCCACCATGCACTGCAAAACAACCAAGTGGATAGATTAAAGTCTTAATCCATTTAACTGCATAAATGAGCAGCTGCACAGACCTGCAGCCAGGTGACATTGTCTGTACTCTTTGGTATGGTAGGGTATCAACATACTGGTTTTGGTTTTTGGTTTTGTTTTGGTTTTGGTTTACAGTGTAGTAGTACATTAATATTATTACTGACAATCCTTAATATGGTCTACACACTGCATCTGCCAAGATGAGCCAGGAAGGATTCCTGCTCAGGATTCAGGCTATGCCCCCATCTCTGTCTGTCCTGAGAAATATACCAGTATTGATTAAGAAGCCTAAGCCTACGACATGTATGAGACAAAATGCATTATTAAGGCTGCCTGTTTTCCTGTGTGTATAAAAGAAAAAACAGGCTCTGCTGTTTCTTTGGTTACTGACTGGAATCCAGTTCAGGGATGCAGGCACTTGTTTCTTCTTCCCTTTTGGGCTATTAAAGACTGGACTCCAATTGCTGTGAAAACCATCAAATTACTGTCCCTTATGGAAAACAGCCATTGTTCCTAGCAAGTGAACATCAACCAGGTGTTCATTCATATTTGCATGCATTTTCAGTATGGTCAGCATATTCCAGAATCCCTGGCTACATCTTTGTTTCCAAAAATTGCAGAGGAAGAGGCCTGCATATGCATCTAGAGAGATGCAGTTCTGTTTTTAGATGTTCTGAGTTGAGCAACATATTACCAGTGGATTCTTAAGAGCAAGCTGGAGAACTCAACATGTGTTGAAACTGTGCTCAAACTCTTAACAGCTTAACAAATGCCATGTTTTCACCAGTTCCCTGAATATCCCTGGAGCAAAGAGGTGCCTTTTCATCTTTGAAGTGTCCAGCATATATTATCCAAGTGCTGCAACTACTCAGAAAAAGGTCATGTTTTATATATATAGTGACATAAATATGTATATAGTTGCATATGGTGCAGGGACAATCTTTATTCATTCCTCTGTTTTATACTTTAAAATTCCTAAAACATATGTTCAGAAATCCTTACCTCCTATCCCATACAGTCACAGGCTAGCAGATGTTGTTCCTATCTGAAATCACAAATCTTTGTGCAAGATAACGCTATCTCGTCTTCCCTCCCTCTGTGCAATTAAGTCTTTCTCAACTACCCAGGTCAAGGAGTTTAAAATTGGTCTCTAATTTATACGTTCCAGAGATTTGATTTGCAGAACTACTGAAAACCAAGTGGCAATCAGAAGGATCTGTAAGAGTTAAATACTTCTCAGGCTGTTCAGGGTACTCAACACATCTCCAAAGAGAAACTCCAGATCAATGACTGATTGAAAAGTTTACCCCACCGGCTTCAGCAGATCCTCCAGCACAGCAGTGAGTGAACATTACCATCTAATGGCTGCGCTTGCTAATTACAGCTATAATTCCTACTTTAATGGTGGAGGCTGGTCCTTGTGTAAGTACTGATGCCCTGAAAAGGCTGTAGGATTGGAAAACAAATAAACACGGAAAGATAATAAAAGCAGAATTTATGATTTTGCAGTATCCATCAATCACCTCCGGTGGGCAAGGTGAATGGAGGAATCCTGCTAAAATGCTTCTGGCTAACGTGTCACAGTTGCTGCACTGATGGCCACACGTGCTGCAGACACATGAAAAATGACCACCATAAATAATAATCCAATGCATTAGTAACTGTGAAAGCCTTTTAAGATTCTAATAGTGAAACATGATTCTGGCCTCTTTTTTTCCCTGACAGCAGGATGAAATTTCTCCCACCCTTCCCTGGCCAATGCCAAGGGTTGCACCAGTCCCAGATTTCTCCCCAGTCCTTCTCCATTTTGTTGCAGGTGTCATCTGTGCCAGTGGGCACATCTAGAAGCAGCAGAGATAATTCAGGACGATGACTGAGAAAGTTAGGACTAGGGACAAAAATCCTGGAAGCCTGGGTCCAGGATGAAGCTTGCTGCCTCACTGAGCTCTTTATCAGAGGAAGAGGGGAAATGCAGATCTGTATGTGCTCATGACATAGACTCATTCTCCTTTTTTCCAGCCCTGCTTTTTCTGTTGGAAGTTGCAATTTCCACAGTAGGTTCAATGAGAGGTTTACACAGCTGACACTCTCACACTGGAGCCTAAAACATCACACCTGATTCATTGTTTCCCTGTTAACCCTTTATGGGAGAAAGTGACAGATGAGAGGTTACCAAATTGTGCTGATTCTGCATTTTTCTGTAGGATGAAGTCTTGCCCCCACTCATTCTAAAGGTGCTGGAAGAACAATCCCCCAGTTTGTTTCTTGATTCCTGCAGTCTCAGCTATTTGTGTAACCCCATGCAAATCGAGAGCTCAGTGTAACAAAGGGTCAGAGCCTACGAAAGAAGTAAATTATGCAGCTTGCTTTGTTTGTAGGCATGGATCTCTCTGTTCCCCTCCCTTCTGCCATCAAATGGATGTGCTGTTTGGATATTGCTTCACTACAGAGGCTGTCGTGTGCCAGAGCCTGCTCAGAGGATCCCAAACCATGGCAGAATTCCATGGCATCTCCTGGCCTCAGGTGAGCAAGGGCTTCCCTGTGATTGCATCAACAACTGGCAGGATTCCTCAGTGAGCTGTGGCATGGAGGGATTGTTCTTTGGCAAGGCACAGAGAGGAAGAAGAGCTCTAAAATGAACACTGAGCTCTGCCACAGCCAGCACTCACTGCTGTGCCCTTCTTTCTCAATAATGATCCCTGTGCAACCATTTCTATGAAGGCTTACCATGCCTACAGACCCTTGAATCCCCTGTAACAGCTCTCTTCAGAGAGACTTAACCTGACTTTACATATATAATATGCAGCATCAAATTTGCCATGGGGCCACAATCAGGTTTTTCCTCTTAGCTTGTGCCTTGGAGGGTTTCGTAACAACCCTGATTTCCTGTGTTAGACTGGGCTGCAAGAGCCATCCAGAATAAACAGGACAAGCTGACATGAATGTGGCTTTGAGAACTACAGACAAGTGTTGACTTAAAATTTAGAAAGGAACAGGTTATTTGGGAAAGACTTCACTTAGAAACTTAAGAAAAATTGTATTTATGGGAATTTAAATCTGCCAGATCTGAAAGCTACCAGTGGAAAGCAGGCAATCCAAAAATGTATGGTAATGGTCATCTTTAACACAGTTCCCTACAAGATAATTTTTAAAATAATTAAGTGGTCATGCATTTCCTATAGTCAGACAAGTAACAGTTGTGCATCTTTGCAATGATTGGGCACAGTTCAGCTGTGAACATTCAGCCTGTAAGTACTCTGTGAAGCTAAGATGTTCATGGCATTCCTCTGCTTGTACTTCCAGGTGCAGCTCCAGGACACTTTCCCACCATTGCTGAGACCCTCAGGCCCTTTGTTGATGAGAAGGCTGCTGGCAGAGACACACCTGCAGGATCTATGAACTCTTACTGAGGCAGAGATCAGGCACCACCAGAAGAGCTGGGTGCCTGCACAGCCACAGGAGTTCATCGCTGCATGTCTGAATGAGATGTTAAAGGTAACTAGTAATTGTCTCTTAGGTAGCTGCTACATATTTCAAATGCTTCTAGTTAAAGTAATGCCAGCAGCACTCCTCCTTCCTCTCCTCCTTTTCTTCCTGGGAGACTGTTGAGCTATTTCTTTCTTTGAATTCAACCTAAAACATAAGGAGAGTGATGTTGTTCCATTCCAGACTGAAAGAAAACTTACTGTGTGCTGTCTCCGTGTTCTGCAAGATCATATTTTTTAACAGAACAACAAGGCTGCTGTCTTATCAGCTCCACCGACTCGGTATGGAGCCTGTGATGAAAAACAGATCTGTTGCTGGGAATTTGCTACACCATTAAAACAGTCTTAAATCTCACTGCCTGTGTCCTACCTGCAGGAAGAGGATGGCATGCCCTCTACATTCAGAGCGCAGTGATCACAGATCTCTTCAGAGAAGGATCACACACCTTCACTTTATGCTGAGCACTCCATGATGGTGTATCTGGAAGCACAAGGTGGGAAATGTGTGTAGCTGCACTTAGATATGTTGTGTCCTTGCTCATGGCCCATGTCGATTCAGCTGCCCTGATCCTCCACTGTAAGGTGGCTTGGGGATTTCGAGTTTCTGCACAGAGTATGCACTTTAACAATTCTTGAATGCTCGTTATTAGTCCTTTTTTAAAATTCAGAATGACTCCAAGAGGTGTCACATGCTGTCATTTGTCCATCCTGTGGAACTGAATACAAGGACTGAACAATCCTGCCTCATGCAAGAGCCTTTTTACTAGAGATGGTGTGTTACAGCAGTACGAGTGAGCCCAGGGTTTGTGGGAACCCAGGACACCACACTGCAAGGCTTCCCTGTCACTGAGGTCTCTTAATGCCACTAAGCTTTGGGTACAACCCTTAGAAAAGCAAAGTCAGGCATCACATCTTGTGTTTACATTTTGTCCCATGCTGCAGAATTACCCAAAGGTGAGTTTGAACAGCTCATGAGGAGCTCTTCACTGGGAATAGGATGCCAGATATTATCTACATGCTATAATATGAACAAATTTGTTCTCAGTTTCCCTGTCTCATTGTAGAGATGTTACTCGTACCATTTTTCCATATAGGATTTCAAGAGTTAGGTCAGTGTATAAAGGTACCAGTATAACAACAACCTTTGGCTTCTTTTAAACTGGTAGAAGCTAAGTATAAAACCCACAGAAATTTCAGAAAGACACTGCCTGTATATGCAATTTATTGCATTAGCAGAATACTTTAAATCTGTGTCCAACCTGATGTAAGTGGTGTTCCTGATAGATAAGACCTATGTGACTTTGGGGGAAGAGGTCTTTGAGAAGATCAAGGTCCAAGTTCAGGGGTTTTGATCAGTGTGAAGCCTTCACTTCAGTGGGGTTTAGTGGCGTTCTTTTTTAAGTTTGATAACTGCAATTACTGCATTCTCTGGTGCTCTAAAATCAATCTTTAGGAGTGCCTAATAATTTCTAAATAAGCTATTAAGTAGGAGATAACAGAGTGTGACCCTGTTTCTCACCTCATAATAATTACTTGGCACTTGCATTGGGCAATTTCAAGAGAGTGATTGATATCTGGGCAATTTAAGCCATTAGTTTTTGACTCTATGTAAAGGATCTTTGTATGAGTAGGTCTCCATAATGATTTGTGTAACACATTCTTTCTTAAATATTGTGGTAAACTGCTGGTCTTCAGAGCACACAGATCCCATTTAGGGATCCCTCTTGTTACCAACCAGGAAATCCTTTATGAGTTTTTGAACGATTTCTGCTACTATTTATTTCTAAATAATCTTCCATGTCTTCTAAGGTTTTGAACACAGGTTTGAGCCCATAAGACAACAGGATGGGAGGGCCAGTGGAAAGGATATTTAGCCTAGGACTTGGAGGGCAGGCCCTTTCCCTGTTCTGCCATTCTCCTGGGATATTGCTGAGACACCCATTGCAGCATGACATTACTGTGCTTTACAAGGATGAATACACCCACACACTATAGGACAGGGGATATGTAGTGCCTTATATATGCTGAATACCATTTTTTCATGTTCCTGATCGACAGACTGATGAGAGATATTAGTTGTTTAGCATAAGTAAGTTTTAAGTAGACTGAGTTACACCAAGTTATAATATTGTGTGATTTAATATGGGGTTTTTGCTTTGCTTGCTTAGCACGAGTACCTGGATTACATAGGCAATGATTTTTTTTTCACTCTTTCCACATCACAAATCGATAGTGAAATAGAAACTGTAGCACTCAGAATTCTATTTACTAGCTCTGCCAGAAAGCAGAAATTACTGGTCAGAGATTTGCAAAGTACTGTGAAAAGACTCCGTGCTCATGGAGTAATGTGGGAACAGATTCATTAAATGCAAGGAGATGCTGAAGGAAGGACTATGCCCTTATCCTCTATGAAGTGTCCGTTATCACTTCAGGAGCTTGCAGGCTCTTTACTGGGACATTTTTCTCATTTTCTGTACAGGAAGAAATGAGCTATGGGGAGGGCGTCGAGCTGGGGTTCCCTGTCGCCACAGGAAGCAAGGTGGGAAGACCCTTTGAAGAGTAACTGAGTTCTCAAACTGTATTTACGAGAGTAAAATTAATTTTGTGAATAATTTGTAACTCTCCGGCTCGCTCCCGGCGCCAGCCACGCCCCGCCCAAGATGGCGGCACGGCCCTGAGGGTTCTCCCGGCAGCGCGTTCCCTTCCCCGCCCGCCGTGCGCTCTGTTACGGCTCCGGGGAGAAACGCGGGAGGGTATGGCGGAGCCGCCGGAAGCGGCGGAAGAGTTCCGCGGGCGGACTCAGCAGGGCGGAAGTCGCTGAGGCGAACGGGGGTGGCGGCGGCAGCGAGCGACGATGAACAACAAATTCGACGCGTGAGTGTCACCCCCGAGCCCCCCGGCCGGGCCCCGCTGCGGGGCCTGCACGGCCCCGAGCCTCGCCGGCGCCTCCCGCCGTTGCCCCGGCGCCGGGCGGGCCAGACGCGATGAGTCACGGGCTACGCACAGCCCCGTCCCTGCCGCCGGGGCCCGGCCCGGCCCCGAGGGGACGCGGCACCGGGAGGTGCGGGCGGTGGGTCGGTGGCAGGCCCGCACCGGGGAGTCGCGGGCCGCCCCGTAGCCACGCTTGTCTCTCGCCTTTTCCGGCCCTCGGCAGGGAATGGGGCGGGCGGAGAGACCTGTGGGGTGCTGGCTGCTGGCGCGGTGTCTGCTCGCCCCAGGCGCTGCCTCTGCAGTGCTGGGGGGCGTGGGGAGCGGGGCGGGCAAGAGTCAGCAGAGGTGCGGTGTCAGGGCTTCGTGTGGGCCCCCTGAATAGCAGGGAACACTAACAGGTAACTGGGGTTTCCTGTGGCAGATCAGTATCCAGCACAGACTACTTGAGTTTGTTCCAAAAAGCTGTTTCGTTGTTCACTTCGGCTTAAAAGTGCTTGCCCAAGATGCCTGTGATGGGCATGAAAGCAGAAGTAGTTTTTACTCTCTGGGTTGTCAAGTGTAGATGTCCAGACTGTGGTGGCCCTTGTACCATGGAAGAGCTTTGGAGCAGAGAACTACCTGGGCTTAGTATGAACCTTCTCAGCTGTGTGATGGCTCTCTTTGTTATTTTTCTTTACCAGATTGAAAGATGATGATAGTGGAGACCATGACCAGAATGAGGAAAATAACACACAGAAAGACAGTGAGAAGGAAAAGAATGATCGTGAGAAACCACAGAGTACTACCAAGAGGAAGGTATGGTGCTGCCATCTCACTCCTCTGCCAGGGCATGGTGTGGCAGGGCTGGGAGTCAATCCTCAGTTCAGGGATAAGGAAAATAGATCTTGGAGGGCTGTGATCTCAGTGCATTGTTACTACTGCAGTGAAGACAGAGGGACTGTGTTTGATTTCAGTAATTTGATGGCACTTTTGGAGGTCTCTCATCTGAGGGGTGAATGCTTCCTTCACTAACGTAGCTGGTGCTGCCCTGCCAGGCTTTGGAGTGGAAATGAGAAATGAGGCTTTATTTTCATCCAAAAACAAATTTGGAGGAGCACATGGGGAAAGGACTCCTGTCTGACAGGACAGCAGTGGCTTGAAGATGGTTTGGCAGGCAGTGTTTGTGACACTGTTGAAATAACCTTTAAGATGTGTCCCTGTGTGTAATGCAGCCTGGTGGAGAAGGCATAAGACATAAATCTCCCCTGGTTTGGTTTTTTTTTCATCTTGTTGAGGAAGCAATCCTTGTTTAGGATGCCTTTCAGAAGTTCCATTACTTCTGTCTCAAGTAATGGAACCCTTGTAAACTTGCCATAGTCAAGAGGAAAACAGAGATTTAAGCCCTGGTAACTCCTGTAAAAATATCAAATAGTACAAGATAAGGGCTTTGATTGGGGTTTTCTCTGTAAGTTTTGACTGCTGGTTAATGAGCTCTCATTACCCTCTTTTGTGCTCATTAGGAGTATTTTCAAACAGAAATCAGTGTTTTGGAAATTGCAAAGTGATCACTGCCCACTGCTGGTGATGGGCTCTGCCAAAGCTGACATAACAAGTTCTTAGATTAATCTTCCCAGAGCACTGGGATGTTGGTTGCTTAAGGCAGTTGGTGTCACCAAAGAGTTTTAATTGCATTTGAATCATGATTCATTATAAGTGTGGTTTGTCCTTCCCAGAGGAAGAAAGTGTCTTTTTATTTTTTTCCTTAATTTAAAAAAGCTAAAGATCTCACATTTCCCTTTTTAGTTTGTCTTTTTTTTTTTTTTCCTTTGAGACCGGCACAGGACTAAAATAACTCAGTCACAATAACTTGAATGGTTGCTTTTCTATGCTGTAAATGCAATTTTGCCCTTTTGGAGGAGCATGCTGGGGTAACCAGGGCTCTGTGTTTGCAGGCTGTGGTGCCGGGGCCAGCCGAGCACCCCTTGCAGTACAATTACACCTTCTGGTACTCGCGGCGCACGCCCGGGCGGCCCACCAGCTCGCAGAGCTACGAGCAGAACATCAAACAGATCGGCACCTTCGCCTCCGTGAGTACCTGCTGGCCCCTGCTCTGGGAAAACAGGCCAAAATCTGGGAAAATTCGGGGAGCTGGAAAGAAAGTTAGGCTTAGTAGGCCCTGGGAAAATGTGAAAGGTAGGCCCGAGGAAATGTTAGGCCTTGTGTTTGCTAGATCATGTGAAAGTGCACCTGTGTAGTCAGGATATGATAAATGATATAATTGTTAGATGTGATTAGATATAATTATCATGAGAGGCTATGTTAGGGGTTTGAGGGGGATCATGAGAAATCCATGCTTGGATGAAATCAATGTATACAATAGAACAATGTAGGTTTAATAATTAATATGTAAGTTATATAATGATAGAATATAAAACATGTTCAGCTCGAAACCATGTCGGGGTCAGATTTGGGTCTGTGTACCCCTGACACCCAGAGCTCTTCAATAAAAGCATCTGCATATAATCATTCTGTAATTATGTGCTCCTGAGCACTAACACTGTCCCTCACACAACCTGCTCCTCCTGGCCTGCTCGCTGTGTGCTGCCTCTGTCCTGGTGGCAGTGAGTGATTTGCAAGGCAAATGAGCTCTTGAATTTCAGCAAGAGATATGTCTTCAGCACTTTTCCTCTGCCCTGTGCTAGACCTATGTGCATGGTACTAGTTGGTATAGTAATAGAAAAAAAAAGAGCAGCCACGTAGTTAATTTATGGCTGGAGCAAGAGAAGGAACAGCTTTTCTGTTCCATTTCTGTGTTGTCCCTCACACACTTCTCTCCACCCATATTCCCAGCACAAAGACTGTATTTGGAATAAGCATCTGGTATGCTGTGTTTGCCAACAGCTGGTGGCCTGTTGTCTGTCTCTAAGTGATGGACAAGGTGCAGTTTGATGTTGCAGTCAAGTTCATTGGAAGGCAAATTGCTCTTCCTTTTTTCTTCCACTCTGTGGTTGCTTGTTCTGGAATAAACTTGAGCGTGTCCTGAACAGGCTGTGTTGGGTTTTGCATGGTGCTGGCAGAGTAAACCTGCCCTCGAGAGCCCAAGGTGTGTAAGCAAAATGAGTCCCCATTACTGTTTTACAGGCTAGGAAGTCTGTTAGCTGTTTTCTTCCTTTTTCTTCTAAGTCTGGTGTTTGCCCAGTTTTTTCAGGGTCTCTTATAAATATTAATTTTGCCCACCAGTACGTATACTCTGTAATATGATGATTTATAAAAACAGCCCTTTATTCCTTCTAGAGGCTATATAAAAATATGGGTGTCTGAGAGCTGGGTTGTGTTACTGTATGCACACAGGATAAGGGTGGGAAGAAGAGCCTGTTGTTGTGGGTAGTTACTGCTCCTATTAGCCTCTGTGAGCAAGTACTTTCAGGTCAGGGGATGAAAAATGTGGCTGCCCCTTGATGTTGTGGCAATAACTTTTCACTCTGATAAATCAGTGTAGACTTAGCATTGATTTTTAGCTCCTTAGAGGAAGAACATTTTGTTGAGAATTCTGTTGTCTGCTCTTTGCTACAGAGAATTTGTTGTCGTGGTTGGCTACAGTTCTGTTAGGATGGAGAGAGATTGGCCAGTGTATCTGATAATGTGTTTGAGACCAAATTCTGTTTAAGGAGATGGAAGAGCAAACTTCAGAAAGAATTGTCTAGCTGAGTCTGTGTTCAGATTTATTCCTGGCTTTTCAGTGGCAAACTCTAAAAGCTGTGAAATGTGCACCACTAGAGGGCACATTCCTTCACTGTGGGAGTGTGATTTCCCCATGGATGTTTGGACGTGTCTGACAAAAATAGATTGCTTCTGACCCCTCCTCAGGCTTGGTTCATAATTTTATTGGCTATAAAAGCAAATTCCAGCTTGGATGGCAGAGGTCACAGATTGGAGTGGAATTCCAAGTGCTGACCAAGTCATTAAGGTCTCTGATAAAATGCTTGGGGTGATGTCTGCCCCCTCCAGCTGCACTGCTGGTCTGCTTAATAGCTATTGTCTTACTGAGTCGAGTCTCCTTAAAATATGGAAATTCCACTTCCACTGCCCTGTTTGGTTTTGAAGATCCATCCTCTCTCAAATCTTTTCTTACCCAGAGATTCTCAAAAGATAAATATAATACTTTTAAGAACTATAAAAAATAAATCCCTTGCCTTACAGTCAGATTGTCTCAAGCAGACACAGGGTGCCAGAATGGAACTGGTCGAAGTGAAATGGTCCAAGTGTACCATGGCAGACTGTAAAAGGAAGTAAGAGATATTTAAATTAAAACTCTGAATAGTGCCTTCTGATCTTAAACTAACACCAGAATGTATATTTTTGTCTTAAAATCTGCATACAGTAAAATTAAATTTAAAATAAAAGTCTTATTTGAAGGCTTCTGCAGTTTCCATGGTCACAGAGAGCAGTGGTTATGCTGGATAAAGAGGCTTGGCTGTAGCTGATGCCTTTGACACATACCCAGTGATTGAAAGTTTGGGCAGTAGGAGTTAAAAGAGATGTTTGGAACTGTTGTCCAGAGCTGCTGTTACCTTAGCACAGATTTCTTCAGACAAACTTTGAGTGACTTTAGAGGCACCCATTGAATGTTTCAGGTGGTCATCTGGTAATGGAGCCAGTCAGAAACAGGCACCAGGCTCTGACACTTCTGTTGCCTTTTGTATTGCCTAATCAACACCCTGGTGACAGGGAGTAGAGCAGAAGAGGGGAAGGTAGCTCTGGAGATCTGGTGTAAAAATGGCAGCCTGTTTCTACAGAAATCCTGACTGTGACCAGTTTGAGCAGCCTCACTGTGTGGTTGGTGTTGTTGCAGGTGGAACAGTTCTGGCGGTTTTACAGTCACATGGTACGTCCTGGGGACCTGACAGGCCACAGTGACTTCCATCTTTTCAAAGAGGGCATCAAACCCATGTGGGAGGTGAGTTGGAGCTCTCATTTCTGCCTTGATATTTTCCTGCAATATTTTGGAAGGAACCTTCTACAGTAGAGGAACTCTTGTCATTAAGTGGCACTCTGTTAGATTTTCTTGGGTGAAATCCTTTTGTCTGGGTTTCCTGTGAGCTTGTCCTCAGAACTCTGTCCAGGTAACCTGGCAGTCCTGCTGCCAGAGAGGGAAGATGGGGAAGTTGCTGCTGCACCCCCACAGAGGTTGCTGAACTGCCATTGCCAATGGAGGGGTACCCCATAGCTGCCTCCAGTGACAGCAGTGCGGGGCTTTCCTCTGGAAGGACTGGACCTCTCCAACAAAGCTTATAAAAACCAACCCTCCTTTTTCAGTCAAGGGGGTGCATATGGTTTAAAGCCTGCACACAAAGCTGGAGATGGAGAAACAACTTTGCCTTTTATTTACTATTAGCTTTTTTTGTTTGTTTTGTTTTGGTTCTGTTGTTTTGGTTTGGTTTTGTTCCAGGGCACTTTAGTTTGCTTCTATTTCTATCCAAATCTGTTAAAAGAAATTTTAAAAGAATCTTTGCCCAGCAAATAATTCTCCCAGTTCCTGGCCTGCTTCCAGCAATGACCAATAGCATTCACAATATGGGTATTTTATGTGTTTCTCTGAAGTACCTAATTATACTGCTTGGTCTTGAGAAATTTATATGACCCTCATTAGCAATTATTTTAAGCAAGGTATTTTATAGCCAGTTACTGCAAACACTATTTATATGAAATGTTTAACCCTCTTTGCACTTCTGGTGAGCGAGTTCCTCAGACAATGTGTCAACCAGAGACTCCCCAAGTTAATGGTACCAGAATTTCTATAAAGCATTTCCCAGTAGATGTTTTAAGATGGAGATGGAGAGATTCTTTAGTATTTTTACTTCTGGCCCTACTTCCTTCTTATATTTCTAGAAGAGGACCTGAGAGCTCCCTTCCATTGCTGCCTGCTTTGTAGGGCTTTTTTTATGCTTCTTTCTCTTCCAAACCAGTCCTTCATTACTGTCATTCTTATAGGTACATATGTGCCTGTGTGTAGCTCTGATCTTTTTCTGCATGCATCTGTGCCTTTTCTGGCAAAGTCAGAAGCACTAAGCATAATAATCCCCGGTGATTTACTGGGCTGCAGATCATTATTATTCTGGTGAAGGAAAATCAAATGCTTGACTGAACCGAAGCTTGTTTAACCTGAAAGAAAACTAACAACAATCATAAAGCACATGATACAGCATCTGCCTCCCAATCACTGCTCTCTCTCTAGCTTTGAACCTGCTTAAGCCACCTTTGAGATATTTTTAGCAATATCACTCTCTTCTGATGCCCATTAGTCATTGTGGAAACTTTGAAGAGTTAAACCCAGCTCCCAGGCTGTGATGTTCACAACTTGGAAAACAAGGGTAGTTAAGAGAAAGCAGTTTGTTTCTCACAGGATTCTGCCACATTCCTAGAACTTAGTTGATTTGGATGGCTCCTGTCATGCTTTGAGGTTTGTCTGGAGCTGACACCTTCCCTTTTCAGTCCAGCACATACCTGAAAAGTAAGAGTCGGGTGAATGCTGCTGTTATGCTGACACTTCCACGTTTCCTCAGGATTGCTTTGTTAGCACTTGCTGTCTCTGAGAGAGCAGACAAATGTTTAGTTTCATCTGAGCCCTAGAGAAGCTTTAAGGCTAAAATGAAATTAACTTTATTTCATTAAGATGGGTTGGGCTCCCTTGCCTGGCATCTTCAAGGTGTGTCCCAGCTTGGCAGAGGGGATTGCTGGGGATTTGGAGAGGGATGTCCTGTTTTGTGCAGTTCCCTCTGAGTCATTCTTTGTTCTCTTTTTCTGTCCTAGACCTGTCTTCCCTTACCCTTCCTAACTGCCACCTCTTTGACTTGTTCCTACCTCTCTGTCTTCAGCTTTGGATGGAATTTGTTCCCCTCTCACCTTGTAAGATTTCCCAGCTACAGTGTTGTACCAGAAAATGCCACAGTGTTCTGCACAGAGGAGGAGCTGCTCTTTGACATAGCTGTGCGTTCTGGGGAGCAGGGGAGGCTGGAGCAGTTTCCAGCTCTTTGTCAGCTTCAAGATACAGAATCACAATATTGAGGTGACAGACTGGGTGCTTAGCATTAATTTTTTCTTTTACTTTCTCCCCTCATTTTGGTTATTTCCCTGAGTCACTACAGGCTGGAGCAAACATTCAGCTGTATGATGTGTGATAATGTCAGAGAACAGGGTGATCCTTTCTGTGTTAGCACAACTTGTGAGCCCATTCTTGGAAATGTGGAAGGAAAATGTCTATCAAATTTTTGCTTGCTTTTAAAGTACTCTTTTGCAAACTCTTTACTGGCCTTCCATGCTCTATGATGTGGGGGTTCTCCTGTTTTACAGGGATCTTGTTTTACAGCAGAACTACAGAGACAGGGGATTAGACATATGGTGACTCTGTCTCAAGTTTAGGAGTAGTTTTAAAGTCCTTACCTCTGGATCTGTTTGTGCAAATTGGTAGGCTGGTTTTAGTCTTTGCTAGTGGGACCAAAACACCAGAACTCAAGTCATCAGGGCATAGAACTTGGTCTGGAAGGCTGAGGGCCATTGTTTCAAGTACTTAGTATTCAAAGTAAGTGGTTTTCCTCTGTCTCTGCTTATATGGGGGAGAAGCAAAATAAAATGCTTTTGCTTGAAAACACCTTCCTTGCCCCACCTAATCAATATCTGCTCCTGTTTGTGGCTCTGCTGTCTTTTAGGTAGCAGAAAAATAGCTAGGAGAAAACAAATCAATTTATTTCCCCTCTTCCTAGGATGATGCCAACAAAAATGGTGGTAAATGGATTATCCGTCTGCGGAAGGGCTTAGCATCGCGGTGCTGGGAGAATCTTATTCTGGCCATGTTGGGAGAGCAGTTCATGGTGGGGGAAGAAATCTGTGGGGCTGTTGTCTCTGTCCGATTCCAGGTGAGTGCTTTTGAGAGCTGTGCTTCCATGGGGCAGGGCTGCAGAAAGTGCCCTGTGCTCACCCCTCCCTCCCATGCTGTTCCACAGGAGGACATCATCTCCATATGGAACAAGACAGCCAGCGACCAGGCCACGACAGCCCGGATACGCGACACGTTACGAAGGGTGCTCAACCTACCTCCCAACACCATCATGGAATACAAAACCCACACCGACAGCATCAAGTACGTGTGCTGGCCAGGGGGGTGCTGCAGGGTGCATGTGTGCTCCAGCAGCTCGGAGCACGGCACGGGCCTCGGCAGAAGCGCTCGTCTGCGTTAGGGCTGCTCCTGCAAACTGAAGTGCAAACAGCAGCGCTTGTTGCCAGCGCGCTTTGAAAGCCAGATTTCTGTGTGGTTGTCGTGGGTGTTTGGTTCCATGAGCAAAACCTTTTTCTTTTTTTAAATGTGTGATCCAGGGTTGTTTTAACAATCCACCCAGCCTGTCACTCGGGTGATGGGCAGCCCAGGGTGGGACTGTGGCTCGATGTATTCAAAGACAAGATTGCAGTGGGGGCAGTCGAGTAATTTGAATAAATAGAGATTCTGGGGAATAAAGTGCGGAAGCTAACAGGGATTTATAGTGCCATTAGACTTATAAATGGTCTTGGGAAAGTGCTGTGTGAATTTACAGTGCTGTACAAATGATTTCTAATCATAATAAACGTCATATATTAAGTCTTCCAGGCCCTGGTGACAGAGGCTCTTTAACAAGACTAGAAGATCATGGTACACAGAGAGCACAGCTGTATTTTTAAATAAATGTATTATAGCTTACCATATCAGGCCATTCAGGGTGACTTTTATTTCCCACAAAGTGAGGAAAAATTGCATATATAGATATTATTTAGAGGTGAGTAATATGTTTTTCTTTTTTTCTTGAGTGTACTGTAAACTAATAGGTCATAACTGATTAAACTATAAACTGATTAGGTGATATTGGTTAAATTAATACTTGAAAACATGCACACAGAAAAAAAAGTGAAATGAGTAAGACACTGATGGGGCAGAGAGCTTTCTAATCTTGCTTGTAATGAAGGTGCAAGTATCTTTCATGACTTTCTTTTATCATGCTGGCTTGTTCCACATAATCATGCTGTCATCAGTCTGCTGTCAGACAGTTTGATGGGATCCATCCTGGTTCTGGCAGACAGCTGGCTTCCAATTTTGAGTGTGGGTCACTAGTAATTATACAGAAATCTCATTGAAACTGCCTGTAAGCATTTAGTGTTCCACGTGGCCCTCCCTCCTGTGTGCTTGGGGAAGAGAAGAGAAAGAGATTATTTTTTCTGTGATTTTGCCACGAATGTTTCTCATGCTCCTTTTGCCAGGAGAGGGCACTATGGACTCTCCCGTCCATGCAGGGAAATAGCAATATGCTCATGTGGACACACAGCCGAGTATTTTACTCCTGTTCAGCAGCAGCAGCAGACTGCAGGCTGTGGTGATGCGGCTTTGTGGTGAGAGCAGGGAGGCGTTTGACTTTTCTCAGTCTCTGTAGTAAAAGCTGTGTGTGGAGCCAGCAGTCCTAAGCTGTGGTGGTGGTTCATGTAGCAAGTGTAAAATGGGAGTGGCATGGCTGTTCCCTTGTGAGCTATCACCACCAGCACTTCCTAGCACAGAGAATGCCTCTATAGCAGTGTTTGTTTTTGCTCTGGCAGGTGTAAGGCCTTGAGTGATGGTGCAGCCAGTGGTACACCAGTGTAACATGCTGTGCTTCCTGCCCTCTCTTCCTGCATAGCATCCGAGTTTCATTTTGTGCTGCTGACGTGTGGTGCAAAATGAGCTTGTCTGAGAATAACAGGTGTTGGAGGTATCAAGTTTAGTAGCTCAGATTACAGCTGGAGCAATTCTTAAGTAGAGGCCAACTGGCTTGTCTCCCACTCATTCTTCTGTGGGTAGGAGGGTTAGTAGGAATTGCTTTGATGATGTCCCAGTCAGGTAGGTCTAAGCAATTAACCTTCTGCCATGTAGGGCATCATGAAAGTCCCTTTTTTCCCATTGCCTAGCTAAGGCTGCAGCAGTCTGATTGCAATGCTCTCCAGCGTCTCCTTCCAAAGGCACTGGTGTAAATTCAGAGCAGAAGTGCTGTCAGTGGAGTTTCTGTGTGGTGAAGCACAGACCAGCTTCTTGTGCCTCTCTTGCCTGGTACCAGCAGGCAGCAAGGGGCAGCAGCTGCAGAGAGGTGATGGTGACTGCTTTGTGACAGAGAAGAGCAGGACAGCCCCAGCTTTCAGTCTGACTCTGCTTGGATAAGCTTCATATCATTAAGGTTCTCTCACTAATAAAGGATCTCTTGTGTAACTAGTTCTATCCTCCATGAAGTCTGGCTCCTTTTCCTCACCCATCTATCAAGTCCTGTTGAAATACTGTCCGTCATGAATAAACTCCACTTATGCTGCACATGTACCTTGTGATTTATGACTGGGGAGGGCTTTCTAGCCAGTACTCTATATTCACACTCTGGCTGTGTTTCACGAAAAGCTCTAATGGAAGAGCTGTGCTCTAGGCTTTGTCAGGGCTGCCTTTTGAGGGGGGCTTGTGGCATTTTTCATTTGTATGGGCTGCATCTCTCCACTAGAGCTCTGCTCATGTGCAGGGTTTGATTGGCATTGATTGTGCTTCAGGGAAGGGAGCATGCTTAGCAAGAAAAGAACAGGCATTTCTTAAAACCTTGCCTTTTAGGTAGTGAATTGACCTGGATTAGCTTTTGACACACTGTAAATGAATGCTTCTGTAGAAATTGCTAGCATGCCTCTCACTGTGGAACCTGAGCCCTGTGTTTCAGGTTTTGTATATTCCTTTTGTGATGATGCATTTCATATTAAATCATTTCTAGACACCATTTTTCATGAGTTGTCAGCGAGGCTGCAGCCCCCTTTGTTTTAGAAAGTGGTGGTGCTGCCAAGCTGCATCTGAAAAGTACCTGTTGCGTCACAGCTATGCCAGGGAGCTGTTTTGCATTCTGTCCTTCCTGCTCTCTGTGGTGGGGCTTGTGCATTTAGCTAGATAAGCAGATCTTTCATTGCAATTTTCCTGTGTTTGTCCTTTCTCTAGCTCGTGATATTGACAAGCTGCCTAAATCCCAGCGAGTAGAAGGGTCAGCCTAGTCTGTATGAATTTCCAATCTTGCTAGGAAAGCTAGAACGATCTCTGCTAAATTCCAGGGGATTTATAGTACCTTAGGCACTACAGTGCTGAGCACCTGAAGAGAACATATGTGACGTTTTGTGGGCTACCTTGTTTCGGTAGCTGGAGAGAAATTGCTTCTCTTTGTTCCCTCAGAGGTGCACTGAGAGAGGAGTGCTCAGGTGCAGTGAACCACTTAATAGGTTCAGTTCATCAGTGTTGTTAACCTTGGAGGTGACAAGGTCCAGAAGTGACAGTGACTTATGGACAGTGGTACTTCCTGTGGCTTGGAATTAAGGGCAAAATACCCAACCTCTTTTGCTGCCGTAGCAAATGCACTTTTTTTGAAAGCAGAATGTTGCCAACCACAGCCTGGCCATGTCTCTGCTAAGCCACTGAAAATATTCAGGTATCTGCAGTTGGGAGAGGGATGGAGGGGAAGTGATCACTTCACATTTGACTTTGAGCATTGCAGCATGAAGTTCATGGCTGCCTTGCCCTGTCTGAGCTTATCAGCCTTTCTTTTCTGCACTGGTAACTGTGTGGTCAGTGACCATCTCCTTTCGTGAGAGCTCTCACCCACAACACTGTCCAGGAATCCCAGGCAAATTCAGCAACACTGCTTCCAGTGCCAGGAGGGGCCAGAGCAGTGACCATCAGCAGGTTACCACTGAGCAGGCTGGTGTGGAAATGTTTTTGTTGCTGTGTGACGTTACAGATTGTCCTGTCAGCTCTAAAGCAAGGCTGCTTTTTCTGGAAACAAAGCTTTGCTTATTCCTAAGTGCCTGCTGCAGTGAGAGCTGAGCAGGGTATAAAACTATCCTTTCCTTTCAAAGTCACCAGTGATAACTAATGGGATGGCTCGAGTAAATGAGAAGAATAGTTGATCTTAATAGAGCTGGCACTGGGTTCATTTCACTGCAGGCAGCTGGAGGAAATGGCCTCAGACTATATTGTAGGTAGGAAGCAAGAGGATATCCTATGGAGGGAATAATGCACTATAAGAAGACTGCAGGGGTGAGGTTCTCAGGACAAAAAGAGAGGAATGGCAAAAAAATGAGTAATTAAGATGAGAAATCACTGTGGAAGTGACAGGCGTTGCACAAGAAGATCAGTGTTTACGAGACAAGTAAGCTGCTGGTAGGGTGCTTGTGAGGTCTCCCTTGTCACAGCAGAGTTCAGCTAATCCTGTAACTGTTGTGGTTTTAAAACACTGGTTTCCCTTCCCTGGTAGCCCTTTGCTTGCTAATTTCCAAAACCTTAGGAGAACTCTTCAGTGCTGCTGTTCTGCTTGTGTCACCTGTGTCTTTGACTGTGTCCTAAATGGACTGGGCAGGGTTAACCTTGCCTAAAGAGAAATGGTGTGCAAAGGGGACCCTCACACATTGTCTGATGCCTGTCAGGGGAAGGCAGAGTGCCTTGGGGTCTTGCCAGCTCTAGAGCTGCATTGTTTCACCCTCATCCATTCAGGTCTGAGAGCAAGAATAAAATCTAGAGGAGAGCAGTGAGGTTCCAGATCTGATAGCTGTCCTCTTCTCCTGAGTCTCTGCAATACTGGCTTCATTCATTTAGTGCTCCATTCTTCAGTCCCAGAAATGTTTCCAGGTGCTGAAAGTCTAAAAGCACTTTTATAGACCTGGTCTTTGAATTGGTGGATTCAGTGATTCTTTCTCCATCAACATAATATGTTTTACTCAGAAGTGTCCGTGACTTCGTGAAAGGCTTCCTTATTTTGGTGGCCTGTCTCTTACCAAAAAAGTGCCTGTAACCTGTTTATTTCATGGTTGGTTTTTTTTTCAAGGAGGTCAGTTCGGTTGTGTTTATTTAATTGTGTTATATTGCCTTTGCTCCAGGTACTGCCAGACAGGTGACAGAATTATTTCAGGCTAGAAGACTACTCTAGATGTTTTTTTCAAGCTGTTAGTCACAAAGTTCTTGTCTGGCTGTGAACAAATCCCAGGGGAATCACCGAGGAAGAGGCTGTGCTGCTCTGGACACCTGCGGAGTGTAGTGAGTGGTCAGCATGCTGGGAGGTTCCACTGGGCTGGCAAAAGAGACAGACCTTGGTGTCCTTTGTAAGGTACCCTAAGTGCACTCTGAGCTCTCTGGATCCTTTTTAGCTGGGGAAGGAGAAGGTAAGGAGCAGGGTTGCACAGAGAAATCCTGGAGGCAAACTACTGGGACTTAACTGAGGGTGTTCACAGAAAACAGCTAGTGCTGCTTGCACAACAGTGATTTGGAAAGCCCCTTGAAGCAACTAATACTGCCCTTCCTCTTTTTAATGGAGTCTTCCTCTTTTTTTTCTTTTTTTCTTTTTTTTTTTCTTTTTGGGGAGACAGTGGCTTCTTTTCTATTTTTTTCCCTTCCAATTTACTTGCCGGGGCCAAAGGGAGCTCTGTCTGGGTCCTGACCCTGGGCAGTGGGGAAGAAGGTGGGAAGTTTCAACAGTTGTGGGTCAGGAATGAGTGTGGAAGAACAGCACTGGCTGGCTTTGTTTAGCCTGCCAACGTTTCCATTTCCCATCTGTTCAATGGGAATAATCTAAGTGTTGGAGATCAATTCTCTGAGTATCTGATCGCTGTGCAGACAGTATGGCAATAAGGTACTAAAAATGTCTATACATAAAAATAACCTCTTAGACTCTCTGGCACTGTGCCTTTGGCATGTCACAGGTCATAAAGATTCTGCCAGATGAAATTAACTGGCAGCCTTGTTCAGTATGGAATGAGAGCAGTTTGCTCTCCTAGTGTAGTTTAGGTACATTAGGGCAGACACATCCTAGTGGATTTTTTCAGTCAAGTCAGCAGATAGTTGGAGTCATTAGTACTATAATACATATGAGGGTCTTGAATTAAAAATTCTTGGCTGGAAGAGCTTTTTCTCTCTGGGAGGACAGAGATGAAGGACTGTGCATGATGTTATTGGGATGTTGGAACAAGGAACTCCTTAGTGTGAAAGGGGTAATAAATTATCGATCATGTTGACAAGTAATCTGTCCTTGTGTTTCTTCTGCTGAGAAGTTACAAGTTTGGGAGAACCATGAGAGAGGAAAGAGAGATGTGATTCAGGGTGATGGGAATGTGGTAGGGATACAAGGAAGGTTGGAGGGAAGACATGAAGGTGGAGACTCTTTGACAAGTCTGGAAATGTGCAAAGATTACCAGCAACTAAGAGGGCTTCAGATTCAGAGTTTCTAACTTTCTTCTGGAGGGAGGCTGTTGAACCCCTAGGTCTTTGTGTTTGTTTGGGCTATGACTTGCTAGGAAAGAGCACGTGACACCTGGGCTGCTTTTGCAAATTCCGTGTGGGAGCTTGACTCTGAGGCTCAGATAAGAGCCACATTGGTGGTCCAGTTCTGGCACAGGTGTTGACTAATACAGGGTTTCCATTTCTGGACTCTGCTATTGTGTTGCAGTGGCCTGATGAGGCAATGCACAAAGCAAAATGTGAAGTAGCTGAGAAGTACCAGAAGAAAAATCGAGCGGGTGGTCTGAGTTTATGATTGACCTGGGTTCTCTTTAAGGTCCCTCCAGCTCCATGGGACTCTGTGGCTTCAGAAAATGGCTTGGCATGTGCTGTAGGCACCAGTGCTGTTTTGCTGGGCACAGAGAACTATGAGGTTCTTTGATGTCTCTGATCCTAGAAGATAATAACCATGCTCACATTAACCTCAGCATGTTTTCCCTGAGAGGGTTTTCAGCATGCTGCCTTCATAAAACCGACAGCAATTTTTCAGTCTGCTGCCTTCATCCATCAGGAACGTTCTCCACCAGGGAATGCAGTGTTGGACCTGTCCCTCTAACTTATCTAAAAACATTTTCATTTCAGAAAGTTGTGATGTTTTTACTGGGTCGTCATTAATAACGCAGGTTTAGAATGGGAAATGAGACTTCCTAATAACAATTGGATTCTGCTGCCTTATTAAAGAATTTCGTAAGAACTAAGCTGTCTGGCATTGAAAGAAGCCCCTTTTGGGGGGATTACCTGCATATGCAGTATGTGGCAAAGCATGAGGCCAATGACTGGCTGAGTTTAACCAGCCAAGGAATGTGATAATCCTCCAGAAAGACGTAACATGGGCTATTTTATGAGCAATAGGAAATGGATATTCCATTTGTGCCTAGGAAGGTCATACCTGTCTCTGGGTATTAATGTGGCTTTATCACCAGCAGCCAGTGGGAACGCTTCATGTCTGTGCAGAACGCTAAAGCTGCCTTGTGCTGTCAGATGTTTGGCTGGATTTTAAGGATGCTTCTATCCACTCGGGCTATCAGAGAATATTGCCTTGCTCTCTGAAGACAAGTGCCTTTTAAACGTTATTGAATGTTTCTGCTCTCGTTAAAAGTTAAGAAGCCTTTGATCTGAAGTGCTATTTTTTGGTTTTATTTCATTTTTTTTTTCCCTCTGGCTTGCCAGGGCCTGGGAGGAGTTTCATGGCCTGGTGAACAGCAGTGGCCGCTGATCGAACGCTCCCCCTCCCTCTGTCACACCCAGGGTAGGGCCTCATCTTTCTTCCTATGTGACTCCATGGCATACCTCTCAGCTTCCAACCTTCTTCCCATGGGCTGGCATGTTCTCTTGTCTTATGGGCGTGATGATGGGCCCATTCTGCTATTTGTTCTTTTCTAAAGGTCAAAATTACTTTTTTTTTTTTTTGACCAGACACCAGCATTTCTGTTGAAGTGCTGTGTGCTATTTTGCTAATGTGTCCTTCCTGTGTATGAGGCACTTGTATCCCAGACCTGGTCCCAGGAGGCTGAGAGGTATGTCTTCAGCTTGGGTGTGTTGCCTAGGGTTGACTGTAAGCAGGTATGGAGTGGTTAATGAATCCTAAGCATATCCAGAGGGTGGACACTGCTAGAGGCACCTGGGGCCTGACACACAGCTCTTTAACAGTGGGCTGGAACAGAATAAATTAATTGGTCAATAAAAGCTTGTTCAGGAAGGACACCCAGTAGCTACTGTAGGTAGAAATAATAATGTTGTGAGTAATGAGACAACCACTCTCTACTGCTGGTAGTCAGCCAAGATGTGCAGAGAAGATAGCCAAGGTGAGCCCAGGGCTGCTGGGAGCCTCACACCCTGACAGCAGGCCCTTAAGAAAGGCCAGCAAGAGACCTGGCCATGAGAGTTGGGTTGATTGCAGCCAAGTGGGATCACTGGATTGTTGAGTGCCAGAGCAGAGGAATCTGCTGGGAGGAAGCAGCAGCATTGCTCAGTTCCCATAACTGGGCAGTGGAATGTAGCTGCTCCAAAACAGCTGAGCTCTGAGGGGCTGCTGGGGATCCCAAAACCTCCCTCAACAGCACTGGGCAAGCAGTGTTATCATACCTTCCTCTGAAGTCATGGGTGAAAATAATAACCTCTCTCTCCTCACAGGTTTGTTTTTTTGTGAGGATCAGTGTTTACAAAATACAACGCAGGCACTTGGTAGTGTTGTTATTGTTAGATGACATTCAGTGTCCTTCTGGAAGAGGAAACCAGCTCACTTAATGATATACCAGGTTCTGAAGGGTACAGGGAAACAGTGGCAGAGTTCATTTAACTCTCAGCTGTATTGGGTGGCCTGTGCTGAGCACAGATCAGCAGAGGGCCTGGGGCACCCCAGCAGAGGCAGAAGGAGGGAAAAAATAGGGAAAAATCTGTCCACTAAAGAGCTACCTAAAGAGCGCTGTCCTCCTGAGGTAGGTGGCACAGGTGAAAGTCCAGTATGGGATAGAAAGCCACACCACTGTTGCAAATTAACCAGAATCCAGTTAATGAATCCTGAATCACATTCCCAAATGCAGCCTAGCCTGCTTTTCTGGCAAGTGCAAAGGTGAGCCCCAGTCTTCTGCAGCATGGTTTTTGCTGTCAGGTCATAGCAGAGTAACTTTTTAAACTCTGAAAAGTGGTTTTTACTTCCTTCTGTTCTTCCAGTTCTCCAGCCCACCTCCTGGAGGTGTTCCAGCCTGTGCTGGTACTGCTGCCTTGCAGCTGCTGGCAGCACACAATGATAGCTCACGGGTTTGAGTAGAATTTCACAGTCCTGCACAGCACCTTGCTGCTGAAGTTGCTGCCTTTGCTCTTCAGCTATTTGATGTGGTATGTCCTGGGGCATCCCTAAATGTTTTGGCTTGGGCAACTTACAGCCCTGTCCTTGTTTATGGGAAGAGCTGCCAAACTTATCCTCTCAAAATAATTGTAATCCCCTGTTTTCAACACACTGCCTATTAATGTGGGAGTATGCTTTTCCTGTTGCTGCTGCTCACAGGCTGGCAGTAAGCAATAACAGATTTCTGTAACCTGCCCCATCTTCAGTTGCTGCAGTGCCATGAGACTGCGCTGAGGGAGGTTGTAAACCAGCACTCCTTCCTTGGTCAATAAGCCCCCGTGGCTGCACTCTGAGTGAGCAGAAGCTGCTGAAGAAACTCGTCTATTTAAACTTTAAAACACCCTTTTCAGATTAGATACTTTTAAGGTAGGAGAGATCAGAGAGCTAAACTTGTTGACAGTATGACTAAATAGGAGGGACAGAGGCAGGGGGAGGTTGGTCTGATAGTGTATTTGTGTTCCAAGAAGAATCCCCGAGATAAATGTTTGCTAAGGAAGAGACCTTGCAAGTTGTTTAAACAGCAGAATCCATCAGGGAAGTTTCCACATTCTATCATGTGCTTTGCTCACAGGAGATGACAATTTTTTCTTCTCATTGAATGGGGATGAACCAGGATCTCCCTCTGTTCCAAGGGTTCTGGAGTGACAGCTGACTTTTGTGAGAAGTCTGTAGTTAGGAAGATCTGCATGGGAGATTTAACAAGTGTTGATTTTGAGTGATGTACTGGGATGGCAACACTGGTGGCTGTAGTGGGGAGAATGAGGAGGTGCTGTGATCTGAAGGAATGCACATCTTTAACCACTTTTTTCCTTCCCTCTGTTTTCCAGGGATAATTCAAGCTTTCGAAACACAAAAATCACATTGTGAGAACAAGAGTTGGCACTAAGCTCCTCTCTCCGTGTTGAAAGCACTGAGAGTGGCCTCCGACCTCTGAAGGGACTCATGAGCCACTCTCGCACTCCTCCCTGGGGGAAGGATCCACCTGAAGCCCTCCAGCAGCAGCGGTGACAATAGAGGCCGGTTTTGTCTTACACAAACTTTTTTTTAGCAGCGGGGCGGGAGGCAGCCTTTCAATTAGCGGCGGGCCCTCGGGGCCGCATCTTGCAGCACTTTCCTGTCTTTCTCTACATGGCACGCAGGATCTCTGGGATTCTGCCCCAACATCAGAGCCTTCTGCTGAGGGATACCAGTATTATAAATCTCTCTGCAGCTGGGAGGAGCATCCCAGTTGAGAGTCAGCCCTGTGGTTTTCAAATGCCCCTTTTCAGTTCTGCCAATAAATTATTGGGTCTCTTTGTTTCTTTCAGTCTCTCATTTTTTGGCTTTGTCTGAAATTCAGTGTGGTGGTATTTCTCTAGGCTGCTTGCTTTATCTTTATCTCTTCTTTATGCTCCCAGGTTAGCAGTGCCTTGTACCCACCCCTTTTTGCTATGGAGAGGGATTTGAGCTTCCCTTAAACCAGGACGAAGACTTGTTTGGTGTTAGTTGCCTTCATTCTGTCTGTCTCAATAGAGAATTCAGGGCCAAGCCTGCTTCTTGTGTGCATTGGGGTTTTTAAGTCCCTGGCCACCTGGGAAACTGGGCCCCCAGTGGGTTTAGCAGAAGAGGGCGATGGCCCAGCCTGCTGCTCAGAGCTGCGTGACAGCTGTGACCAGAAGAGGGGCTGGGAGTGACCCCCTGTCCTCCGGGGTGAGCCTCAAATGATGGGCTGCTGCCTGGAAAGCCAGCATGGCTGCAATTTGGATGCCACGGAAACAATAGGAGCTAATTATTTCCTCTGATTCTGCTTGACTACAACACTAATTGTACTCATTAACAGCTCCAGCCTTTTCTCTTTTTCCTTGGGGAATCTCACAATTGCCTTTCATTTTTAATGGAGCCTTTGCCTTGGGCCCAGGAGGGGAGGCTGTGGCCAGTGATGGGGCACATCTCCTGCCCCGTGTGCTCTGTGCAGTCCCTCAGGAGAAGGGGCTGCTTGGGCCAATCTGCTCGTGACTGCAGAACCAGCAGCCCATGTCTGGGACAATTACCAGCCTTGGAGCCTGGGAGACATTCAGCCTCATGACTCCAATTGCAAATTCCTTGTCTTACTATTGAAGTCTAGATTGAAAGCAGCCAAGACTGGCAGAGAAAAGAGTTTAAAATATTCAGTCTTCTAAAGAGTTTGTGTTCTTCGTTGAGAGTGTCAGGCTGTCTCTAGGGACATTCCTTGCACTGACAGCAATGACTAAGTGCTCCCCATGGCCAGGCAGTTAGCACCTGGCTGGGCAGGGAGCAGGACTGTTCCCCAAGCTCTAGTGGCATGCCTCTCTGTGTTTCTTGAGACCCATGGTCCTGTTCCTGCTTTTGGCACTTGTCACCAGCTCTCAACCAAATGCTCTTTTCCAAACACGGTTTGTTTTCCCTGCTGCGGGCAGGTACTACTATGGTTGCTACTTAAGATTCCTTTTAAATACAACTCTCCCCTGCTGCTCTCCAGTATTTGTTAGGGGGGATTTAACTGTAATTGCATTTTGGCAATCTAAGCAAAAATAGCCTTACAAGGCAGGGCTGAAATATTAGCTGCAGGTTCCTTTTATTCTCAGCACATTTAGCTTTTTGCAGATGACATCACTTAGCGCTTTATCCTGTTGTTGTGCCCAGCTGTGCGTCATGTCCACCTCTGTTATTTCATGTTCTCGCCCACTTCTCACCTCTGATGCCCCTTGTCTAAGCTGATGCTGATGAGTGCAGGCTTGCTATTAAATCTGAAAATGCTGTGGTCCTGCTGTGCTCGCCCTCAAATGCGCTTTGTGAGTGAGCTGTGGAAGAGCCCTTCCCAGGGAGGCTGTTCCTCTCCTCCCACTGCCCCCGTGGTTGAGATTTAGAGGAACTTAGCAGAGGTTCCTCTTGCTCAGCCTTGAAGAGAGTGAGCTGGCCGGGTGTGGAATTTTAAGGCTACTTTTCCTGAAGTCAGGAAAAAAGCAGTGGCTGATCAGTGCCAAGCCTGGGGCCTTCTGTAGCCTGGAGGGGGATGAAGCCAGACTGGTTTTTGAGCTGGACGTTTGGTTTGTGGTCCTCTGCGTCCTACTAATGAGAATAGTGAAAACATCGGTATGAGGTTGTTTGGGAAGGGAAGGAGCTTCTGTTGAGCTCTAGAAAAAGGTTTCAGATCCTCTTCATTCAGGAAGGAAGCCTCTAGCCATGGGAGCACCAAATCTGCAGTGAGTCAAGACCTTTCCTGTTTTCGTTATCCCAAAGGCTTTGAACACCCTTCAACTTCACAACTTTATATCCCTCCAAAGTGGCCTTTGGGGAAACTGGAAGATTTTTGAGCCCTGAGGCTCAAAAGAGAGCATTCCCTTGAGTTCTTCTTTCCTAAGGGGATGCTGAACTGTGGTGGGTTCATGGGCCCTGGGTGACTTTGGCTACAGCTGGTCTGATGGCGGCTGATGGCTCTTCCCAGCCCATAGAGAGAAAAGAGTTCTCTCTGTGGAGAGGAGATGTTGCTTTGTCTTAGTGCTTCTTGATGGGCTGTGGGCACAGGAGGCTGATACTGGGCTGAGGAAGCTTTTCCTCTCACTGCACTCCCCCCATAACCTCAGAGGGACATAATCCTGCAAGGCACATCTGCTGCCCAAGATCTGTGACATACAGCTCTTGCTTTTGTTCTTGTCTCTGGAATGATATACCACAGAGTTCTCCTGAGAGCTCATAAAACCACTGCTTGGAGATGGTGGAGAGTGTGATCTCAGTTACGTGCTCCTAGAAGGCTGGAAGAGCTCATCCGTTTCTACTTGTGCTGTATGGACATGCTGAGCCTGAGCTCACTGGAAGAAGCAGCATCTCCCTAGAGTGGTAAGAAGTAGGTGACAGTACCTGGCCCTGGAGAAGGAAAAGCCACCTTGCAGAAAGCAGCAGCTGGCTGGCACAGCCCCGAGTGGTTCCAGGCCATGACCAGGCTGCAGACGCCCAAGAAGTGATGTCTCAGCTGCTGTGTGTTTTCCTCCCTCCCCCATCGGTGCCCACAGTGCCCTCACCCCTGTCAGGCAGTGCCAGGGCAGTTGTGGGCAGTCACCAACTGGTTTTCTCCCAGCAGCAGCAGAGGCAGTCCGTGCTGGGACTGTGAGGCTGATGCACGTCCTGGAACCAGGCGCAGGTGACATGAGCTGGGTCACAGAGGAGCAGATGCTGCTTGCCACCATTCCCAGGCTGACCTCTCATCTCCCCTGCCAGCAGGGACAAAGCCAGGGGGCCCCAGAGGTCACTGAGGGGCACAGAGGGATGCAGCACTGCTAGGATGGGGGAAGGGGCTGTGCTTGACAGAGATGATCCTATAGGGCAAGGAAGGCTGGTGGGGGAGGGAGTTGTGCTGATGTTCTCAGCAGGATGGATGCCATGGGACAAACATCCCTGAGGGTGTTTGGGGACCTGGTGACCCAGTCTTTCCACCTCAATCTGCTTGCTAGGGATCAAGGGACAGCACTTCAGCTGTCCCCAGGATGCACAATCAGGGCATAAATTGAGGGAAGAATTAGCTGCCACCAATCCCACCCATGGCTCCATTGTTGCCCCAGAATGGGCAGCTGTATCTGTGATTCCTGCCCCACTGCCATGAGAGGGATGACAGTATTCCCACTTGTCCTGGGTTGGAATTTGTAAATTTGCAGTGGGGTGATGTGGCTCTTGCTGCCAGCACTGCTGCATGGCCTGTTAGATGTGTGACTCTGCTCCAGTTTCCCCATGCTCATCCCACAGGACTGTGCAGCCTTAGAGGTGTGTGGCCAGCCTGCACAGGGTGCACATCCAGCCTCTGAGGTGGGTGGGCATGGAGCAGAGATGCCATGGAGACTTGCAAGACTTGGAGGCTTTATTTCCACGTTCAGCACAGCATGAGCACGCCATGTTCCTCCTTCCCCCATCTCCACCACTTGGCTGGTGGGCACCTGTGAGCATCACTGTGGCAGGTACTGCTTGGGGTCCCCAGGGAAGGGCAGGGCGGGTGCTTGGTTGAAGTGAGCCACGAGGAAGATTCCAACAGTGCCACACACAAAGAGAGAGGCCATGATGAAGAAGCAGACACGGTCGATCACCTGTCCCACCATCATCCACTCTTCACTCTCCTGCCAGGCACAAGAAGGGTGAGGGCTGTGCCCACTGCCCCCCATGCAGATCCCGCTCCCCCAGCCCTGACTCACGCTGCTGAAGTCGTTCTGCTCCCGCGTCGCATTGGCGATGTAGTTGCAGGCATCCACGCAGGCACGGATCTCAGGACCTGCCTCCTCCAGGCTCTGGCAGAAGTCCTGGGAGCTGCCACTCTCCAGACCACGTCCTGTGAGTAGCAGAGGCAGCACAGCAGGCACCAGCAAGCGCTCAGCCACCTGGCACAAAGCCCAACCTCACAGGGAGGTGCCAACCCCCCAGGGTCACTCACCAATCTTGTCCAGCACGGTTTTCATCAACCCATCTCTTTCCTTCTGCTTCTCAAAGAGCAGCTCGGTCCTGGCTTTCCAGAGCATGTACTCATCAGCTTTCACCATGAGCCCCAGGGAGCTGCGTCTGCGGATGGCTTGTGGAGGCCCTGGAGTCTCCTCTGGCACAGCCATGCCCAGGTAGCGGGGCAGGAGGTGCAGGAACACCTGGGCACAGTGTCACCTGTGGGGATCTGTCCCCCTCACACCGCCCAGAGAACTCAATGGGTGTGACTGGTTTCCCTGGCACTGTTTGGAGCATGGTGCTATTGGGCTGTTGGCACCTGCTGTTCCCCAGTGTTGGGAGTGGCTTGGTGGTACAGTCTGGTCACCCAGATGGGGACATCTGGAGCCTTCTCTTTGTGCCAGGACTTGCACTCAGAGGAAGGCATGCCTGCCACCGTACTCTGCAAGGGACATGGCCTTGTTCCCCAAATACCCATCCCATTCCCCCTGCATAAAGGGTAGGAGGATGATGGCAGGTACCTGGCGCACTCTCTGGGACATGGAGTGAGTGTTGGGCGTTCTCAGGGAGACGTTGAGGACAATGACAGCATTCACCACAATCACCACTGTCACCACCATGAGGAAGGTCAGGTATCTGGGGAGGGGGCACAGAGCCTCAGTAGGGCTGCTGGGTCACAAGCCATGGTCATGCAAGGTCCTTCTCTGTGCCCTCCTGCTGGTGGAAGCTGGTGACAGGCAGTGAAACACGGGCAAGTGGTAGCCCTGTGTCAGCCCCATCTGGGCTGAGGCTTATTTCTGTACCAAGGTCCTGTCCCTGGGCACTGTCTGCTCCACAGCACCTGAGACCTTGCTGGCACAGTGTGACAAGAGGGCTGGCACCCCTATCCCAATGTGTCACTTACTTCCCGATAAGAGGCACGGCCTGGGAGGTCTCAGGCACCTTCTGGGCAATGAGGAAGAGGAAGACAGTCTGGGCCAGGAGAACATTGATGGAGACAGTGCATTTCTGCCCACCCGCTGCCAAGGAGGGGGAAAGGCAGAGTTTGGCACAGGGTAGTGCTGTGGGCATTGCCCTCCTAAGGCAAAAAATCCCCAACCAAAAGCTGAATTAGACAAGCCCTGCCTTGAGGCATTAACTATGGGATACCTAGAAATTTACACACTCCCCCCAATCCAAATACTACAGGAGTGGGTGAGAGATGATAATGATGGTCCCCAAGCACAGAGGGGACGAGGAGCCCTTCCTGGAGTGTTGCTGTCCCCTTGCACATCCCCATGCCTGCAGTGGGCATGGTCCCACTGTACCTTTGGCAGGCAGGAAGTAGACGAGCACACCCATGGCAGAGATGAGGACACAGGGCACGATGATGTTGATGATGTAGAAGAGTGGCTTGCGCTGGATGATGAGGTAGAAGATGACCTGCTGGTACTGGGTGTCATCTGGGGTGAAGTGCTCCGAGTTGATGATCTTCCTAGCGGGGCGGTGCTTGATGGCCCATTCTCCGTTCTCTGCATCGTGATGGTGCCAGGTGAGTGCCACTGTCCCTACAGGGTGCTGGGCCTCCAGCCCCCCAGTCCAGGGAGGAAGGGGAGGACTGGTGATTGGCATGGGCCCCACAGGGCACCCAGGCTGTGCACAGCACTAGAGCCACTTGTGAGGGAGATGAGCACTGTGGAATGTGCCAGGGTGCCTGGGCAAAATACCCAAAATGCAGTTGGATGGGGCAGCTTGGCAGATATGGGGCACCTTTAACCCCTTAGGGGCTCCCAGGCTACAGCTGTGGGGCTGGGGTGCCCCCATCTCCCCATTGCCACAGTGCCACAGAGGGAAGCCAAGCATGACAAGGGTGACAGCGCACTGCTCGCTCGTGCTCTCCGTGGGAGCGATAGATTTTTTCCCAGTCAGGATCGCAACTCAGGCCGGTAATGAAAAAATAAATCTCGCTGCCCGAAAAGCATTTTGTTCCTTCAATATGCAATTAAAATGTGATGGAAAACGTCATTGTTTGGCCATGACAGCTACGTTCCCAGCATCAATCAAGCTTGCAGGAGCGGTGCTCTCCAGCAGCAGCTGCCAGGCTGCAAGAGCCCCGAGCTGGGGGGGTTAGAAAAACAAATCTCTCCCACACTCCCGCTTCCACTAATAACTTAAGTGCCCATGTAATGGTGGGAGCTGCTAATAGTCCCTGAAGCCCTGCTTTTGGCAGCCAGCAGGGTAGCAGCAGACCTGCTGGATGTCTCCTGTGGTGGGACACCTTGTGCAGTGGCTGTGGCTGCAGCGTTACCTGTGAAAGCCTCGGGGTCGATAAAGATCCACTCCACAGTCTGGCCATCCTCCACTGTCAGCAGTAGGTTGATTTCATTGGCACTGTACGTCTGGGATCTGGGGAGACACAAGGTGGTGGGACAGGCTGGCATGCAGCAAGCTGGATGGGCAAGGGGTGCCAGTGTGGCACCTCCAGCTCTTCCTTGGGGTGCTTGGCTTGTCCCTGGTGCCTTCTGCTAAGTGGCAGGGGATAGACAGGTGGCACTTATCTCCCCAGGAGTAAAGTGCATCCCACACTAATCCCTTTGTCCCAGGAGGAGCTGCCAGGGTGTCCATGCTCACTGGAAGACCATGGTGCAGTTCTGCCAGTCGAAGGGGAAGTAGGTGACGTGGATGACGCAGACGCTGCGGTAGATGGCCGGGGGCAGCCAGTAGATGCTGCCATCAGGGGACACCAGTACGTTGGTGTAGAGTGTGATTTCGAACGTCCCATCGATGCTGGGGGGAAAAAAATAGGCTCAGCCCCAAAATATGCCTGGGGGGCAGCTGCCAGCCCTATGTGGGGACATGTCCCCATTGCCCTGTTACCTACTTGTTCTCCAGGACGATGTCTGGCAGCCAGACCATGGTGGAGGGCACCCGCAGCAGCTGGATGTTGTCGTATTTCTCAGGGTCCCAGCTCAGGCGATAGTCAGACCATTGCTGGGAGAAGGAGAGATGAGGAGGAGGGGTCATGCAGCCCCCCAGGATGAAAGAGATTGTGAGCTGCCTGTGCTATGCTGCCCACAAAATGGGCTCATTTGGGGGTGCCCACAAAAGAGGGTGCAGGTTCCAGTGGCAGCCCCTCATGGGGTGCCACCCTGACATGCAAACATAGCTGGGCATGATCCTGCCTAGAGGGGAGGGTTCTCACCATCTCGATCCAGACATTGGTGGTGAGGGTCTCCTCCCGTTCATTCTGGTAGGGAAGGAATGAGGGAGATGGCTTTAGTGCCCTGCCTTCTGCCCCACAAGTGGGGGCAAATTTCCCCTTCCCCACCCCCGGGGGAGGTCTCTCACCAGGGAGATGAGGTTGGTGAGGGTGAGCTTGAGGGAGACATCGATGATCTCATCCCCCCGGGCCGGGCGCAGCTGCCGATTGTAATTGGACATGAGGTCCTGGAACAGCTTTTCCTCCTGGTTCCTGCAGCTCACACCTGGGAGGGCCCACGCCATGTGACACCCCGGGGGAAGGCAGCGGGGTCACTGATGGCCCCCAGACCTGACGTGTCGAGGGGGAAGGCACAGGGATGGGTGCACGGGAAAGGGATGCCCGGGCGTGCGCTGCTGCGGCTGTGGGCGCTCTGCTCCGCGATCCCGGCAGTCCCGCCGGTGCCCAGGCAGGGGCTGTGCCCGGCCCGCCCTCACCCAGCTCACCTGGGCACCTCTCCAGGGCAGAACACGGGGGCAGTGGCTGCCAGCACAGGGACAGCCCGGTGCCAGCCTGGCGCTGGACTCCCAGGGGTGACAAGCCCCAGGTGCAAGGTGGGGGGTGGTCAGGTGCCCTCCAGGCCTCCCCCTGGCCGGGCAGCTCTTACCTGCCACGGTGCAGAGGACGAGCAGGAGGCCGTGGCCGCGCATGGCTGTGCCGTGGGCGCAGGGGCTGCGACTCCGCTGACGCGCTCTGGCCCCGCTGTCCCAGCGCCCGCTGGGACAGGACAGCTGTCCCCTGCCACCGTCAGCTGTTCCCAACAGCCACGGGGGCCCGGGAGGGACGGGTGAGCACCCACTGCCCCCGCTGGTGCGGGAAGCTCCTCTGGCATTTTGTGCTGGAGAGACTGGGGGGCTGGGGCAAGGGGCAAAGTGAGCTCCGTGCCGTGGGTTCCCTGGCCCCCATAAAGGGGTGCATCTCCCCGCAGGTAATGGGAAAGGGGTGCCCCCCTGCCAGCTCGTCCTGTGCCTGCCATGGCAGAGGCTGTCCCCAGAATACAGGGGGGGCAAGGGGCAGGCAAGTCCCATCACATCAGCCTGGGGAGTGATGCCCCCTCAGGGGTTCAATTCCTTCCAGCCCCTTTGTGTAGGACGGTCACAGGGAGAGGGGGATGGGGGTGTGGGGGTGTGGTGAGATTCCTGGCTCAGTGGAGAGGATGTGACAGCTGTCCTGGGCCACTGCTGTTGGGGGGACGTCAGAGGTGTCCCCTGAAACCAGAGCCCTGGAATGCCACTGCTGAGCTGGGGAAGGAGACACCTGTCTGGGGCCCTGCCTTGCACTGCGGGATGGGCTGTGCTGGGGGGACACTGTGGGGCCAGATGGGGGATCATGGGGGCAGGGTAGAAATGTGGGCACTGATGGCATCTCTGCCAGCTGCAGTGGGTCTGCAGGGGATGGTGCCATGCTGGGGGGCCCCACTCCTTCCCCAGCCCATCCTGCCCCAAGGGCCCAGCCCACCGGGGTAGCAGGGCCAGTACCACCATACCCCTTCTGGACACAGCTGGGGTCCACCACATTCAGGACATCCAATAACTTTGGCATCCTGGCATTCTTTCCACCTCCCCAGCCCCATTCCCTGGGTGGGCATCACCCTCCCAGGACACACACAGTGGTCAGGTTGGGCATCGTGCCCATTGGGGCGCACTGAGGGCAGCCACCAGTTCAGTGCCCCATGGCAAGAAGCTTTATTTTCCCAAACCAAGGCAGGTGGGGGAGAGGCTGGCACATGGGATCCCCACGGCCCCCTAGATGAAGCGCTTGTTCTCCTCCCGGTAGTCGTAGGGGTCTCCAGCAAAGGGCAGTGGTGGTGGGTGGTTGTAGATGCCCATGAGGAAGATCCAGAGGGTGCCCACCACCAGCGTGGGAGTGATGAGGAAGAAGCACAGGCGGTCCAGGGTCCGGGCCACGCAGTTCCAGTTGTCGATCTCCTGTGGAGAGAGCCAGGAGCCGGCAGTGCAGGGGCACAGGGGGCACAGGGAGCTCCCCTGCCCTCCCAGTGCCCACGTCCCCACCTCATTGTAGCTGTTTTCATCCCTCATGTGCTTGACAATGTAGTTGGCATTGTCGATGACGGGTTTGAGGTGCTCGTAGGGCTGGTCCTCGCCTGAGTCCACGCCCAGCGGCACCAAGCCTGGGGATGAGAGAAGGGGCGGTGGGATGGGCCCCAAAGGGCTGCCAACCTCCGAGACCCAGCCCTGCCACCCTTCCCCTGTCCCCGCCGAGGGGCCGTGGCTCACGGGCCGGGGTGATGCGGCTGGTGAGCCCGTGCCGCTCCGACTGCTTCTCGAACATGAGCTCGCTGCGGGACTTGACGCTGAAGTATTCCTCTGCCTTGGCGATGTAGCCGGCCGAGCTGCAGCGCCGGATGCAGGGGGCGCTCCGCGGGCTCTCACTCGGCTGTGCCATGCCCAGCAGCCGGGGCAGGCTCTCCAGGAAGACCTGGGACACAGGAGGGAGTGTCATGTCCCTTGGCCGCCTCCCCAGTGTGTTGCTGCCTTGTCCCCACTTTGTGCCCACAAACTCCATCTGGAGTGCAATGCCAGGGCTCTGCTGTCCCGTGCCCTCTGTGGGGTACAGTGTGACCCTTGCACCCCACATTGCGCCCACCCCAGCCCACATCCCGCTCACCTCTCTGACCCAGTCAGACATGATGTGCGTGCTGGGGGTGCGGAAGTGGAAGTTGAGGACCACGACGGAGATGATCACCACGGCTGTCACCAGAAGCATGATAAAAAGCAGGTACCTGATAGGGAGCATGGTCTTGGAGCGGTATTGCTGCAGGGTCTGGGCACAGGCAGAGCTGGCACCAAGGGACTCCACAATGTCCCCGCTGCACTCAGTGGTGCCCAGGACTCACTTGCCGATGAGGGGGATGGCGTGGGAAGTGGCAGGCAGGCGCTGGGAGATCAGCAGGAGGAAGACAGACTGGGCGAGGAGCACTGAGATTACCAGGGTCATCTTCTCACCACCTGGAGAACAGGTAAGCTCAGGGCAAACCTTGCCCCAGGTACCTCTGGCCGAGTCCCCAGTGCCAGGGCTGCCCTTCCAGTGTCCCATGACACAGTGCCCCATAAGGAGTTTTCTGTTATGGGTCCCATATGGGATATCCTGTGCCCAAGTGCATCTCTGCCAGGATGCCTGGCTGGGGTGATGGTGTTCTACTGGGGATATTCCAGTTCTAGGATATTCTCATGTTGGGCATTGGGGTGTTGCCTGGTGCACGTGTGGGGCACAGAGGTGCCCATGGATGTGACTCCCATTACTGGCACACGTGCCACAGGGCTCACTCACTGTCAGCGGGCAGGTAGAAGACGAGGATGACCATGAAGGCGATGAGGATGCAGGGTATGACGATGTTGATGACGTAGAAGAGCGGCTTGCGTTTGATGATGAGGTAGAAAGTGATGTCCTGGTGCTCACTGGTGTCCAGGGGGATGTCAGGGTAGACATTCTTGCGGGCTGGGCGGTGGATGATTTCCCATTCCCCATTCTCTGCCAGGGCACAGGGGACAGCACACAGCATGGGGGACACTGGCCATGGCTGTCCTCACCAGGTCCCCTAGCACCATCTCCCCCCTCAGGGTGTGGATAGCATTCCAAGGTGGAAAGAGTGCCAGGATGCCAAAGCCCCAGGTAGTGAAGTTTCTCCATGGCAGTGTGCCCCCACTCCAGAATGCCCCCCCTGCCCCTGACATTTACAGGCGTCCCACTGCCACAGGACATGGCAGAGAGCACCAGCATTACCTGTGAAGCCTTCGGGGTCGATGATGATCCACTCCACTGGGTAAGACCTCCCTGTGTCCGGGTCACTGTCCGTCTTCAAGTGTATATTGATCTCCAGGGCACTGTATGCCAGCGACCTGGACCACAGCCAGGGGGTCAGACAGTGAGGGAATGCTGGGTACCCACCACCCAACCCACCCTGACCTCCAGCATGGTGGACTTAGGCCACCAAGTCACCTACAGACCCCCACCTTGCTGCCCCTCAACAGCAAGGGGAGACGCTGGCAGCAGCATGACACAGCCACACTGCTGCCCTGACCCAGCCAGCAGCACCTGAATCTGAGGGAGCAGTTCTGCCAGTCGAAGGGGAAGAAGTCCACGTTGATGAGGCAGGTGCTGCGGAAGATGGCAGGGGGCAGCCAGTAGACGTAGCCCGTGTCGTAGATGAGGAGGTTGCAGTAGTAGGCGACCTCGAAGAGCCCATCATTGCTGTGCCAGCAGGGACACAAGGTTATGGCACGGCTGGGAAGGGGCCCGGGGAGTCCTGGATATGCACTGGGAACAGTTCAGAAGGATTGGGAGGGGAAATTAAGGCACAGCTCACTTGTTCTCCAGGACTATCTCCGGCAGCCACAGCATGTCTGGCGGCAGGCGGAGCACCTCAACGCCCCCAAACTCAGACTTGTTCCACTGCAGGCGGTAATCGGTCCAGCCCTGGAGGGGAAGATCCTCAGGTCACCCCCTCACCATGCTGGGCCACCCCATGGTGGCACAACTGATGCTGTGGCACCTGTCCCTACTCACGTGCTCGAGCCATACGTTGGTGGTGAGCGTCTCGTCCACCTCTTTCTGCAAACAGCAACATGGGGCAGTGAGATGCCAGGGTGTCCCCCCAGCCCAGGACCCCCAACCCTCACCAGCCCGGGCTGGGACAGCAGCCTCAGGGTTCCCCCCCACGCAACCAGCCCTAGGGGTGAGGCACAGCTGGGGAACACCCCACAGTGGGCCCTGCCTACCGGGGCTCACCAGTGAGATTAGGTTGGAGAGGGTGAGGGCCAGGTAGACGTCCACAACCTCGTCAGTGGAGACCACGGGGCGCAGCTCCTTGTCATAGCCCCTCTCCTCAAACAGGTGGTGGATGAGCCGCTCCTCGTGGTTCACACAGAGCCCACCTGGGGGTGTGGGGTCAGGCAAACCAGGGGGCTCAGGGGTTACTGGGCCCTAGGGATGCTCAGCAAGGGCAAGGTGGTGTAAGAATAGAGGGGAGAGGAAAAGGCCAGGACACTGCATGCCTGTGCTGCATGGGAGAACAGACATGGACGTGCAGGAATGACAGACGTGGGAGCACATGGTCACACATGGTCACACGGGACAAGGACGTGGGCACAGACACAGAGGGACACACAGACACAAACCCAACACAGAGAGGGACACAGACACAAGACATTTGGATACAGACATGGTGGAACTGTGCCCATCAGAGCTGTACACCCAGAGCACACGTGGACTCATGGACACAGACCCAGAGTGTGCAGGGACACGAGGTGATAGATTCGGCACAGACAGACACAGGGACACATGGACACAATGACACAGTGCACTGAGAGCACATATCTGGGGTAGGGACATGGCTCTGGGAGGCACAGCCAGGAAAGAAGCACAAAGGACACGCCGTGAGCAGACTCTGCCAGGTAATACCCAAAATGCAGCCCTGGGGACCCTGGTGCCCAGTTTGGGCCCTGCCACCATCATCGCCCACCAACCCCATCGAGGGGGCCCATAACCCCCTGGGCACTCCATGCAGCAGAGCAGCAGGGCACCCCACGACCCAGCCCCTGCTCACCCGACAGCATCAGTGCCCCGAGCAGGGCCAGCTGCTGCAGCAGGCTCCCCATGCCGTGCCCGCGGTGCCCTCACGCCGTGCCAGGCCCTGGCTGCTCCCCTGCCTGGCCCGGCTGAGCGGATGTCCGGCTGCCGGAGGGCTGGGAGATGGATGGTGCCAGGTGCTGAGGGGGAAGGGTGCCGGCACCAGAGAGCTGCTCCAGCGCCTCTCTTCCGGCTCCCCACGTGCAGGGAAGGGGAGATGGGCAGGCACAGCTGCCCCTGCTGGCCCCACGGTGTCACCCTGAGCCTGGGCACCGCAGCACAGGCACTGCTGGGCACAGGGGACAGCCATCCCTGCCCGGCTGCTCAGCAGTCCCAGTGATGCTGCTCGGAGTGGCAGGGTCCCCACAGCATGATCCACACTGATGCCCAAGCACAGGGCTGGCACCCACCACTGACCACTGACCCCGGGCGCACTCGGCCCCTGCATTGGGTGGTTTCATGTGGGTCCTGGAGGGTGTCACCAGGATGAGCATCAGTGCTGTGCTGTGGGTGCTGCAGGGACAGGAGGGTGTCTGACCCCTGGGGAAGGGGCTGGGGAGTCTCTGCCAGGGTGGGCACAACAGGAACCAAGGCTGGAGGCATCACTTCACGGTACAAGAGGGATAGGGAGGGGGATGCTATGGGATATCATAGCCCCCCTGAAAAGTGCCTCCACTGTCACCCAGTTCACCAGCACTGTCTGGCACAGCACTTGCTTCACATTCACCAGCTACTGAAAAATAGAGCCCTTCTTTATTGAAAAATAAAACTTCTCTGTACAAATAAATAACAGCTCAGATGCCTCTGGGGAAGATGGGTGAGGGTGGGCTTGCCAAGGTGGGGGTTCCAGGGGAGAGGAGGACTGTGATTCCTGGCTGAGATGCTTCAGGTACCCGCCAGGGCCCCTTTGCCCTGGGGAAGTAAGGAAGTGCTGGTGGGAAGAGAGACTGAGGTACAACTGGGGAGAAAGGGGTGGAAGAGCCTAAGACTGGGAGTGGAGTTGTGTTTGAAGGACACAAAGGACACCTGCCCCAGTGCCCTTTCCCCATGCCAGCACACTGCCCCTTTAGGTTTTCAACGCTTCAAGTGCCAGAGCAACGAGGCCAGGCATACTACGGGCCAGTGTGTCACTGTCCAGCCCCACAAGGCCAGTGAAGGCCGTGGGGCGGCCCCCCACAGTGGCCCGAACCTGTGCCCGGTACAGTCCCTTGGTGTTTTTGGAGCCCAAGTCCACCAGGATCTGTGGGGAGACAACAGCACCATGAGGCCCAGGGGAGCCTGGGCAGAGCGGGACAGTGGCACTGCCTGGGGGGATGGCACTGCCTGGCTGCCAGGGTGTGTGGCACTCACCTCTTGGAAGGTCATGGCCAGCTGTGCCTCGGGCACACGCAGCACCCAAGCGTACAGGTCCCGCACTGCGCCCACCCGCGCCGCCGACGCGTTGAGGCCAGGGCAGGCTGCACAGACATGGAGGGGACATCAGGGGTCAATGGTGGGGGCACCGTGCTGCTGGCCACCACAGGGAGGAGCACCCTTGCCCTGGGGACACCAGGGGAGCATGGGCAGAGGGGGGGAATATGGCAAGGACTGTCCTACTGAAATGGGACGGCCCTGAGACAGGGGCGCAAGGCTGGGCTTGTCACCGTTCCCATGGATACTTGCACCCCATAGTATCTGTGAGAGCTTACCTCTGCCCATGACTCCCTCCTCCTCCTCTTCCTCCTCCACCCTGGGCAGTTCTGTGGGCACCAGTTCCCGTTTCTCCCTCCCTGCCACCGAGAGAGGTGTAAAACGCCAGTGGGCACTGGCCGGGCACAGAGCCGGTGGGTGGATGGACACCCTGCTGCCCCATTGCTCCCAGTCCCTTCAGGCTCACGGGGTTCATGGCTTGGCACAGGGGTCCCTGCCAGCTCTCCAGATGCCCATTGTGGCTCCATGGCTTCCAGGGTGGTGCCAAGTTCCATCTCTGCCCGCAGCTGGGTGAGGAAGGCTCGTCCCTGTGCTACCATCTCCTCCACCACATCCTCACCCTGAAGAAGGGAAGAGTGGGACAGGATGGGTGATGGGGCACCCACAGGGCACAGCCACGTGCACGGGGGCAGAGTGCAGGGCATGGGTGTGCTGGTGTCAGACAGGGCACTGGTGACATGCAAGTGCTTTGTGGCTGTGTTGGGTCAGACCCTAAGCTGCAGGGCCAGAGCCATGGCTGGCTCTGCACTGGCTGGACTCGGAGCACTGGTTTATTTAAGGAGGGTGAGATGCCCATTCTCTGGTGGCAAAGTGAGAGATGCCACTTCTGCAGCTGCACAGAGAACAATGGACCCAAGGAATGCCAGGAGGGGGCACACGGGAACTGAAGGGGTTTGGTCCCTGGTGGCCCAGACACAAGAGGACTGGGGTCCCCTTGCCTGCAGGAAGTCCCTCCCCACATACCTGCAGGAAGAGCTGCATCTCCCCGGAGAGCTGCTCCCTGTCCCATGCTGTCACCAGGTGGCTGCCCCCTGCCGCAGTCCTCAGGGCCTCCACCCAGTCCTGCAGCTGGGGTCCCACTACCCCAAAAAGCTCTGCAAAGGGGGGCAGCTGCCTGCCCCCCCACCTGGAAGCACAATGGGGGGAGCTCAGACTGGGTGGGCAGTGCCACCCTCTGCACCCCACCTGGGCACCCTGGGGGAGTGCCCTCACAGCAGCAGGAACAGGATCCCAGGCTGTCCCCAAAATGCCATGTCAGTGCCCACCACCATCTCTTTAGCCCTCATCCCATGGCCCACCATGCCTCACCTGCTGAGGGGTCTCTGGGGTCCCACTGCTGTGGGGCTGGATTGGGTCCCTGCCACAGCCAGGCCTGTGGGAATGAGAAAAGGACAGGACAAAGGATAGAGGAGCCCTGTTGGGAAGCCAGGGCAGGCTGCTGGTGCTCCAGCCACCAGCACAGGGGAGACTGAGGGGACCCCAAGTGGGCATGGGGTGGTCCAGCCTGGGACAGTACCTGGGGCTTCCCTGCGGACACGGGGAGGGAAGAAGTGCCCGTAGATCTTGCCCAGGAGCTGGGGCAGAGTACGGGTGAGGAAGGAGAAGTCAAACTGGTTTCTGATGAAGTCCCCAGCCTGATGCAAGAGATCCACCAAGGTCTGGGCATAGGAGTGCAGCTCTGTGGGTGTAGAGGGAGAGATGTGACCCTGGCCCCACACCAGAAATGCGGTCCCCCCCCAACACCCTAGCCCTGGCACGACCCCCAGCTCACCACATCGCCTCGTCCTGGCATGGCAGGTCTCCTCGGCCAGACGGGCACAGGTGGCCTTGCCCTGAGGAGCCCGACAGGAGCCGGTGTAGAAGGCGCAGAGGCGGGCGCGCTCCGGGCGCTGCTGCTCGGGGGGCAGCTGTGCCGCGGCCAGCAGGTCGAAGCAGCTCGGCTCTCGGCTGCCAGGGGCAGCTGTGAGAGAACCGGCGCTGCCATGAGTGCTGAAAACACCCTGGGCATCTCCGAGCCCCCTGCGGTGCGGCCAGGAGCACTCACAGTCCATCTGCAGACTCAGCCAGTCCGTGAAGGCGGTGACACGCGTGTAGACTCCTGGTTTGCCCCGCTCGCCGCAGCCATCTCCCCACGAGGTGATGCCGTAGAGGACAAAGTGGTGAGAAGTCGGGTCCTCACATGCCAGAGGCCCCCCTGAATCACCCTGCGGGGGAAATGCCGGTGCACCGGGCTGGGCTGGGACCCCAGCCATACTGACGGGCTGTGTACGTGCCCAGCACTGTGTGAGGGATTTTTGAAGTGAGATGGTGTCAGTCCCTCAGGCACGGCGTTACCTGGCAGGAGTCGATGCCTCCAGACAAATAGCCAGCACAGAACATGGCACTGGTGAGAAGCTCCTTGCCCAGGGCACCTCGGCACGTCTCCTGGCTGAGCAGGGGCACCTGTGCCTCCATCACCACGTCGGCTGCTGGTCCCTCTGCCAGGCAAGGCACCCGTTACGGGGTGCTCTGTGTCCGGACATCTCCCTTTCACATCCCCCTGCCCTGCCTGGGTGCGCTGGGCTGGGCACCAGAGAGGGCACAGAGGGGAACACCCCACGGAGTCTCTTACCTTCATAGAGGGAGCCCCAGCCCGCGATGTAGCAGGGCGTGCCGGGGCTGGGCTCCTCGGAGCCGCTGGGAAGGCACACGGGGCTGACGGTGGGTGACGGCGCCAGCGGCACTGCCAGCTCCAGCAGCGCCAGGTCCCCGTGGAACGTCTTGGGGTTAAACTGGAAGGAGATGTGTCGATGTCAATGTGGGGATGTCGGTGTGGGCCCCTGGGGCATGCACAGCGAGGTGGGGGTGGTGCCCACCTACACCGACCTTAGGGTGAGGCAGGATGCGCCGGACGGGCACTGCCCGCTTGCCCGCTCCCGGCTTGCCCAGCTCGTGGTCGCCCACCACCACTGTCCAGGCCAGCTCGTTCCGGTTCCTGGCGGGGTGGGGGGCAGCCGGTTACAGGGGTGATGGTGCCTCCCCGTGCCTGCCTCCGCAGGGCATCATCCCCACACTGCCGTGCCCGCACCGTACCCGCCAAAGCAGTGTGCCGCCGTAAGGACCCAGGAGCGCCCCACGAGCACCCCTCCGCACATCAGCTCCCCGTGCAGCCGCACCGACACCAGCCAGGGCCAGGCGCCCCGCGGGGCGGCGCTGCCCCCCATGATCCGGCCCCGGGGGGCTGTGCCGTTGGCTTGCGGGACCCCGCGCCGCCCGCAGCTCCCTGGGGGACAGAGTCGGGATGAGGGGAGCGTCCTGCTGGCCAGCTGCTGGACACCGCGTCTCCCAGGTGGGGTCGGGTGGCCGGGGACGGCCGCGGCAGGTGGAGGGGGTGGCGGGACATGAGGCGCGTCGGGCGCGCTGTCAAGCCTCATCGTGCTCACGGAGGCGAGCGGGCGGAGGGCCTGGGGCACCCCGCAGCCCGGCAGCTGCCGACGCTAACCTCTGCCCCCCGGCCCAGCAGGCAGTCGGGGGCGGGGGGCGCCCCCGGCGTGCTGGGGGAGCGGCGTGGGCACGGCGGGGCCGCCCCGGCTCACCTGGCATTGTCGCCTCCGCTGCTGCGTCAGGACTCGGGGCTGCGGCCACCGTCTCTGCAGGGACAGGCTGTCATGGCATGTGGGGACACTCTCCCCCGATGTCACCACCACAGCCCTGCTGTCCTAAAGCCGCTCCAGTTCCCTTCCGCACCCCCAGACCCCCATCAGCCAGAACAAACATCCCTGTACCACCCCAGGGAGTGCCCTGTATCACCCCCAGTGACTCAGTATCCCCATCTCTCCTTGCCCACTTCTCCCGCCGCTGATTGTTCATTGCCCCTCAGTGTCCCAGCCCAGCCCAATTTGCTCATCGCTCCAAATACCTCCATCCCCCAAATTTCCAATTTTCTTCCCAGATACATCTCCCAGCCTTCCATCCCACCAGAGATCCCTTATCATTCTATCATACCCCCACCTCCACCATCTCCCTGCTCCATCCCAACACCCTCTGTCACCCCAGCAACCCACATCCCTTCCAAGCATCCCCTGGGGATACCCCATTTGTTATTGTAGGGTCTCCCATGTCTGGGAGGAGCCGGGGGGTGCGGGTGCCCACTCACGGCACTCCTGGAGGCGGCGTTGGCAGAGCTGGGCGCTGAGCAGGGTGCAGGTGTGGGGGGCCCCCTCGGGGGGGCACAGGCGCTGGTAGGGGGCACAGGCCTGGCTCAGCGCCCGGTTGCGCTGGGGCAGCTCGGGCAGTGCCTGGGCATCCAGCAGGGCCTGGCAGCTGGGGGGCATGGCTGGGGGCACAGCTGGCGCTGCAAGGACAGCAGGGCTGTGGGCATTGCCGTGTCCTCCCTGTGCTCCTCTGCCCAGGCCACCCCCGTCTCTGCTTTGGGATGGGTGGGGAGGGAGCATGATAGGCTGTGGAGTCAGCATGTTTTGGTAGGGTCTTCTGGGTACTGGGGTACGTTTTTGGGGTGAATATCTGAAAAATTCACCAGAGATCAGGGAATGATTTGGATAGGGCTCCAGGTGATTGGGTAGGATCTGGATTCAATGGGAACTGCTTGGGCAGGGTCGTTAGCAGTTACGGATATATTTCAGGAGTCAGGGTGCTGTTTTGGTAAAAGCCTGTAAGTTAAGCCTGCAGGGGATGAGTATGGTTTTGGGTAAGACCTTGGGGTATCATTTTGATAGGATTTCTAGTGGATGATGTAGGCATCCAAATGTTTGGGTAGAGTCTCCAGGCATGGATGCAGGTTTTGGTAGGACCTTCTGTGCATGGACTGGTGTTTGGATAGGACCCCTGGTCTGCAATTGGCTGGGGATCCTGGCTCCTATTTGGGTAGGGTCTCCTGGGGACAGGGCAGGGCAGTGGGGGCAATGGGGTCATGACTCACGTGGGCAGCTGCCGGTGCTGTTGGCGCAGGGGGGGAAGAGGCAGGGGGCACAGAGCCCGCAGGCGCCGCGCTGCCGCTGCTGCTCGGACAGCGCCCGCTCCAGGGCCAGCAGGGCGCTCCTCAGGGCCGCCTCCAGCACCAGCGTCCCCCGGCTTGACAGCGCTGGTGGGTGCACACAGGGGGCTCAGACCCCCAGAGCCCCCACTGCTGCCCCCCACCCAGCCACGGGGTATCCCCAGCCCGCCTGGCCCCTGCGCCCTGGTATTGCCACAGCAGGTGTCAGGCTGGGCATGGCCTGTCACCCTCTGCCTACAGTGACAGCCGCCAGTGTCGCCTCTCTGCTGGAGCTGGCACACGCACGCCTGGGTGTTTGCCCAGGTCTCTGTGTTCCTGTTTTACATGGAGACAGGGTGTGAGCCCAGGCAGGTGTGCCCACGTGTACCTCTGTGCACACTTTTGAGTGCACACTTGTTGTACCAGGGTCCATGCGCCCATGTCTGCATGTTCCTGCACGTGCCCATGTGTGTGCAGTCCTGTGCATGCCCTATGTGTGCATGCCCCCGTGTGCCCCTATCTGTGACCACCTGTACCCATGCAGAGCCACCTTCCATGCCCAGGCAGATTGTGCCCTGGAAGTGGCACAGTGCTGGTGCTGCAGGGCATAAACCACAGCACTCCCTGCACCTCTCGTGTCCCCTAGTGCCACTGGCAGCACTTGACACTCAGTCCAGGGCAGCACAGACATGCCCCGGGTTTTAGGGGGTTTTGACAAGGACCTGGCCATTCTGCTTGTGCTGCCACCCTACCTGAGAGGGAACCCAAGGGTCCCATCTCTTACAGCCACCCCATCTGCAGCCAGACTCTCCCGCAAAGACACCCCCGTCCCCGTGCCCCACTGACCTTGCAGGATGCTGGCCGGCATGGGGTACAGCCTCTGGCCCACGGGAGCCCCCCCCACCAGCTGCAGCAGCGGCAGCAGAAGCACGGGGGGGACCAGCCGGATCCCGAGAAGACCGTCCTGTGTCCTCTTCCCTCTTTGCTCCATCCCCGGGCGGGCAAAGGGGGGCAGGCGGGGGGAACCCCCGAAATGCCCGAGGCAGGCAAGGAGGGATGGATATATACGGTGCCCCCCGGGCGGTGGGAGGAGAGAGGGGCCGGGGGAGCACAAACAGGCGAGTTCATTAATGTCGCGCCAAGATGCCAGCTCGGGGCGGGGGGCGCGGGGGGGGCGCAGCCGGGGCCTCAATGCCGCCTTTGTTCGACGAGGCCTCCGGGCGGGCAGCATCAGACGGGCGCTGCGCTCCGGCGCTGCCCGCGGCCCTTGATCATTTTCACGCCAAGCCCTGGCCGCGCCACCCTCCCTGCTGCGGGCCCCGGGCGGGTGGGAACGCACCGGCGGCTGCGGGCGCGGGGGGCCCGGGCTGGGCGTGGGAGCCCCGCCGGCGGTTTCAAAGGCGGCAGCGGGCCGGGAGCGGCCGAGCGCACCAGGCGGGGGAAGGGAAGGCGGGGGTGTCCGGAGCGGGGGTCGCCGCTCCCTGTGCCAGCCCAAGCCTGGCTGAACAGATCGCCCCGCCTAAGGGCGCTGCACCCCCGAGCTGAGCGGCGGCTGCCCCCGGGGATACCCCTCCGATGCCCCCGCCGCAGTATGCCCGGTCCTGTGCAGGGTGCAGGCAGAAAGACGTGCCCCGGCCGGGATAGGTGGGACCGTGTCAGCGGCTGTCCTTTTTGTTTGTTCTCTTTTTCAGCAGCGGGCCCGGGTTGGGGGCAGCTTTCGCCCCAGGGATGGGAAGGCTACACTCACCAGCCCAGCGGGACAGCCTGCTAAGTGCCCCCCGCTCGGCTGGTCACTGGCACCACATTTTGGGATGCCACTGCCTTGCCCCAGTTGCCCAGGAGGCCAGCCTCAGCTCCTTTGGTGAAAGTGCAGCTGCATCTCCATTACTTTGGGGTGCAACAGATACCCATGTCCCCACCTCTGTCCCTGTAAAAGGAACTGGGCTTTCTGGGTCCCATGTCCATTTGTGGGGTGCCCATCTTTGCTAGGGGGCAGAGATGGGTGCCCGTGTCCAGAGATCTGTATTTGCTAGGGGTAGGGGGTGTCCGTGTCCTCACGTCCTCTGGAGAACAGGGGGTGCCCGCGCTCAAATTTCTGTATTCCATAGGGGTACCCATGTCCCGCTCGCTGCCCCCAGTAAGTGCAGCAGGTGCCCGTGTCCCCATCCCCATTTCGAGTCCTGCGGATGCTCGTCCCCATTAGGGGCAGGAGCGGCTCCGTGCCCGCGCTCCCCCTGGTCCTCCCGGCCGCGATGGTGCCAGCAGGGCGCGGACAATGCCGCTTCAGTGGCACATCAAAGGCACGGGCTGCCCGCGGCTGGCACGGCGACAGGCCCGCCGCAGATGAAAGCCCAGGCCGCGCGGGCTCCCACCTCGGCCGAGGGGGCACGCTGTGCCTCCGCCCCACGGGGGACGGCGGGGCCGAGTGGGGGACACAGCCCCGCGGCACACAGGGGCGCGCTCTGCCGCCCCGTCCCGGTGTCCCCGCACGGATCCCCCCACCAGCGACACGCGGGGGTCCAATCGATCTGCTGACCGCAATCGGCGCCCACGCGGGAACTTGAGGCCGCAGTGGTGCTCGCCCCCGGCCGCACCGTGCCCCCCGCTCCCGGTGCCGATGCCAACCCCATTAACCTAATTGGCGAGGCGCTCGGCCGCCCCGGGCGGCGGCGGCAGTGGGACCCCGGGGCCCGGGCAGATCCCAGCCCTGGCAGCGGGCAGGGGGGGACGGTGCCCCCGGGGCCCCAATTGTCCGGTAATTGGCGCGGGCAGCCGAGCCCGGCCGGCAGCGCCGCGGGGCGGGGGAGCGGACATGGGCGGGAGCTGTACCGGAGCTCCCGGCAGGGCCGGGCTACATGAGCCGGTATCAGGTGTTGGCCACTGGGGGGTCGGGGGCAGGGGGCGCCTGGCGACGCAGGGGCGGGTTTTGGGGTGCGAGAGGAGTGGGGCGAGTTCGGAGGACGCGAGTGGGGGGACAGGGACCAGAGTGGGGAGACCCCGGAAGGGCCGAGGGTTGGGGGTGTAGAGTGACTCGGGCTGGGGAGGAAGTTACTGTGGGGGTGTTGGGGTGTGGCTTGGGGGGCGGTGGAGGGGACCACTACGGAAGAGCATTTTGGGACAGGGGACGGGTGACAAGAGCCAGGGGCTGTGGGCGGGGCCACTAAAGGGGCGTGGGCAGACTGCAAGGTGGGGCGGGGCCTCAATGGTGGGCTAGCACGGGGCGGGGCCTATCAAGGGGCGCGGTCGGAGGCGTGGCCTGAGCGGCGGGTCGTGGGCGGGGCCGCGTGTGGGGCGGGGCTCGGCGGGTCGGGATCGGGTCGGCAGGCGGGGCTGCCGGGGTGGGGGCCGGGGCCGGGACCGGACGCTTTTCGGGATCGGCGGGGCCCGAGACGCGCCGGGCCGGGCCGGGCCGGGCCATGGCGAGCTCGGAGCGGAGCGCGCTGCTCACGTACCGCCTGTGTGGCGGCTCGGCCGAGGAGGAGCGGGGCCGGGAGCGCGGCCGGGCCGCCGCCGCCCCCCGCAAGCTGCCCACATTCCTGGGCGTTGTGGTGCCCACGTTGCTCTCCATGTTCAGCGTCGTCCTCTTCCTGCGCCTCGGTGAGTGCCGCCGCCCCCGGGGCACCCCCCGCTCCCGGCCGCGGCCCGGGGACCCTCGAGAGTCACCAGCTCTGCCTGGTACCCCCAGCCCGTCCACCGTCTAATCTCGGGGCCCCCGCCTCTGGAGCCCCGAGCCACCCAGTCTGGGTGCCAGTGCCCTCCCAGTGCCCTCTCCTGGGCCTCCGTCTCTGCTGCAGTCCCAGTGCTCCCCTCCAATGCGTACCCCAGTGCCCACAGTTTGCGGTCCCCGTGCCTTTCCCCTGCCTGCTCAGTTCCAGACCGGGCTGGGGTCCCTGTGCTGTGTCTCCCCACCTGACCCCACTAGCCTAGGGGCTCGGGACAGGAACCTGCACTACAGGAACCCAATTAGGACCTTAGGGACCAGCGTAAGGGACCCTAGTTCAAAACCCTGATGTTCCGGGAGTAGAATCCTGTGTCTTCCCCTGAACGGGATTCCAGTGCCTTAATGTCCACCTGTCCCCTAGTGCTGGGATTCTGCTGCTTCCCAGGCATCCTGCAGGGGCAGGCTCCAGCACCCCAGTTCTCTCCCGCATCCCATCCAGTGTCCCAAGGGCAGAACCCTGGTGTCCCCCAGCAAATTCTCAGCTTCCTCTCTGTGTGTGTGTAAAGGGCACACATTGTTTCCCAGTCTGCCCCCAGTTTGGTTATGAGTCTGTTACTGTGACCCCTGGGAGACGAAGGGGGCAGGATGGGCATGGGCTGGGGCAGCTGGCAGCCTTTTGGGGGGCCTGAAGGGGTGGGTGCCCCAGCATGGCCCGGGGCAGGCGGGGCGGGCAGTGTTTGCTCTGGTCCGGGAACGGGAAAAGCTTTTCCTCTTTCGCTTTCCGCCCACGGAAAGCCCAGGGCGGGAGTTGGCGGCGTGCCCGGGGGGCCCCGCCGGGCCATGGGGACCTTGAGACCATTCCCCTGTCTGGGAGGCCCCCAGGATGGGGGCACGGGCCATCGCCCCTGTCATCGTTCACCCCTTTCTCACTCCCCTGCCTGGGTACTTCGTGCAGGCTCTGCCTCCCCCAGCCCCACAGCGGGCACCGGCCTCTCCCTGCCTGACCTGGCTCCCGTCCGGGGCTGTTACCCCGGGCACCGCGGGGCTGTAGGGGACGTGCGGGTGGAGGGGAAGGAAAGCTGCCAGGAAAAGGAACTTTCCCACTCTGGGGAGCCAAGGCTCTCCCTGTCAGCTCCCTGCTTCCCCCACACCCTCACATGCTCCCCACATCTCCTGGGTTAGCAGCTCCTCCTGCTTAGGCCCGCGGTGCTTTTGGGGCATCCCTTTATTTCCACCACACCCTCACCCCCCTTACATGTGGCACTCGGATGCCCTCCGGCTCTCTGGGGACCGCAGCGGGTGCCCTCAAAGCCAGCGTGTCGCCCCGAAGGCTCCTTGCGGTGCCGGTGCCCCGGTCACCCCCCCTCGCCTCTCCCGCGGGCACATCCGCGGCCTGGCCTGTGGCTGAGATAGGGCAGCGCCCACAGCCGCGGGCGGCCCCTTCCTGCCCGCAGTGTCGCCAGCCGGGATCGCTCCACCGGGATCGCTCCGTCACCCCGGGCAGGGCCGGGGGGGCTCTGGGCCCCCTCTGCGGGAACACCCACCCGCCCCACTGGGAGCGGTGCCGTGGCTGGCAGGGACACCCGGACTGCTTCTACTTCCTGCTGTGCTGTAGGCAAGCGGGCAGCAATGGGATCCCTGTGGGGAGCTCCTGACTCCCCACTCTGAGGAACAAGGGTGGCAGCAGGACACGGGGGTCCGAGCAGCAGAGCCCCTTCCCTTTTTGGTTGGTTTTTGGGCACACCTGAACCAGACACGGGTGCAAAATGGAGATACCCTGAGAGAGGGAGACACTGGTGTGTGTTGCTGTGGGTGGGAGGTGGAAGCGTCCTCATCCTGGATGGAAGGGGGCTGGCAGGTTCTGGGGGAAGCTGTGGGCACCAGGATGGGAGTGGCCACGTTCCTCAGTTGGGTGAGGTCTGTGTGGTGGCAGTGCCAGGGACTCTGTCCTTAAGGTTGTCCATGCTCAGCTAATGGGCATGCTGGCCTCTCTCATCCTTGGCAGGATTCGTGGTGGGTCACGCTGGGCTGTACCAGGCCCTGGCCATGTTCGCAGTGGCATATTTCATCATTGGCATGACGGTGCTGTCTGTGTGTGCCATTGCCACCAACGGGGCACTGGATGCTGGAGGAGCCTACTGTATCCTTTGCTGTGGGTGCTGCTGGGACAGTACATGTGGGACAAAGCTGAGTGACTACCCAGTGGCCTTGGGGTGCCATGCTGAGGCTGGGACCCTGTTGGCCTTGGAGAGAGGGGAGGGAGCATCTGATGGTGGTTTGTGCTGCTGACATCTTCCCTTGACACGAGCAAGATATGATCAGCCGTGCCTTGGGCCCAGAGTTTGGCGGCAGCATCGGGATCATGTTTTTTCTGGCCAATGTGTGTGGCAGTGCCCTCTATGTGCTGGGGCTGGTGGAGGCAGTTGTGGACAGCTTTGGGATCCAGCCTGGTGAGTACCACCCTGCGTGGTGGCAGGGGACAGCAGGTGTCCCTTACCTGAGCAGCCCTAGTGCTGTGCCAGGCATGCCAAGCACCATGCCCAGCAGAGCCGGCATGGCTCACCCAGCCCTCTGGCCAGTGAGTTGGTGCCCATCATGCCTGACACAATGCTAGTAGCTCTCAGCCCCTGTGATGCCCCCTCTGAGCTTGGCTGATCCTGACTTGTTTCTGTGCAGGGCAAGAAGCGGGCACAGGTGTCCACGTCCTGCCCCAGAGCTACTGGTTTGAGCTGCTCTACGGCACCGTGCTGCTGGCACTCTGCCTTCTCGTGTGCCTCGTGGGTGCCTCCATCTATGCCAAGGCCACCTTCCTCATCTTCCTCATCGTTGCAGCTGTCTTGGGCACCATCCTGGTCAGCTTCTTCGCCACACGGCCCCTGAAGGTGCCCATCCGCCTGCCCGACGGCAATGGCACTGAGACTGATAATGGCTCCTTCACCGGCTTCTCCCTCAGCACCCTGCGAGACAACCTGGGCGGTGAGGAGAGGCTTCTCCCACCTGCCTGCCTTGCCCACTGGCACTGCCACATCACATGGGGCTTGCTCAAGGGTGGGGGCAGCTGGTGGGCACAAAGCAGGTGCTGTGGGGTGGTGTCTCTTGGAGGTTATGTGTGGGGACATGGAGGAGTGGGCCTGTGGCGGGGCTGTGCCACTCTGGACAGCCTGTCACAGCTTCTGTCTGTGTGTCTTGCAGGTAAGTATGATGTGGACTACACCACCGGGCAGATGATGAGCTTCAGCTCCGTGTTTGCAGTGATGTTCAACGGCTGCACTGGCATCATGGCAGGCTCCAACATGTCAGGTATGGACAGGAGGTGCCTGGCAGGGTGGCATGCGAAACAGGAACTGGGAGAGATGAGGGGTGTGCTGTGCCTGTGGGCACTAATGCTGCCTGCTCCTGCCCACAGGGGACCTGAAGCGCCCGAGCTATTCCATCCCACGGGGCACCATCTCTGCTGTGCTCTTCACCTACCTCGTCTACAACCTGCTGGCTTTCCTCATGTGTGCCACCTGCAACAGGTATGGCCACCTCTCCACATGCCAGGGTGTGCCTGGTGCCAGGGCAGGCTTGCCTGGGCTGAGGCAGATGCCAGTGTGTGTGTGTCCCTCTCCAGGACCCTCTTGCAGAAAGACTATGGCTTCTTGCGTGACATCAGTATCTTCCCACCGCTGGTCACTGTGGGCATCTATGCTGCCACTCTCTCTGCAGCCATGAGCAACCTCATCGGGGCATCCCGCATCCTGTATGCCCTGGCCCGGGACGATCTCTTTGGTGAGTGCCCAGAATGCCCTGGCACTCGTTGGAGCCCCCTCAGCAGGTTGTCCCTGCTAGGGAGCAGCCCTGACAGCAGGGAACTCCCTTCTTGGTGTGGAGGTGATGGTTTGTGGGCTGGTGTGTGCCCATTTGGGTCACCTGCATGTCCTGGAATTTGCCCCCGCCCCAGCACTCAGGGTGGGGATGGGACTTCTGGCTGGTGGTTGAACCTGTGGCTGCCTACTGGGGTGTCCCAGCCCAGCCTCCCTGCTCTGCCTTACAGGCCAGGCACTGGCACTGGCCAAGAAGACATCTGCCAGTGGGAACCCAGTGATGGCAGTGATCCTCTCCTGGCTGGTGGTGCAGGTGAGTTTGTCAGCCATGCTTCTTTCCTGGCCTCACTGGGTGAAGGTTGGTTGTCACCTGGGCTGGGTGTTGTGGAGCCTGGCATGTCCCCCTGCCCTGTGGAATTCCTCTCCCAGCCCCCCTGGGTGTCCTACTGAAGTTGTGCCCTTCCCTCCCTGAGGCAGGAGGTATCCCATAAATTTAGGATAAATCACCAAAAGGGAAAGGGATTCCTTTCTGTACCCTTGCCCATCATACTCCTGAGATACACCCCAAGTGGACAGGGGTGGCTTGGGCACATGCCTGATGTGCCATCCCAGGGTATGCATTCACCTTGTGCTCTCTGCAGCTTGTGCTCTTTTCTGGGAAGCTCAACACCATCGCAAGTGTCGTGACAATCTTCTTCCTCCTGGTTTATGCCACTGTCAACCTGGCCTGCCTGGCACTGGAATGGGCCTCGGCCCCCAACTTCAGGTACCCACTGCCACAGGGTAGAGAGCCTGTGCTGAAATGTTTGGCAGGCACCCATCCCTCCATTCTTCTGTCTGTGTTTCCCCTGCCCCCCCTGTGCCTCAGATTTATGATGAGATGGTGGGCAGAGATGCTGAACTCCCCTCTCCTGGGCATTAGAGGGACAAAGATACCCCTATCCCTGGGGAGAGAGAAGGGGACAGGTCCAGGAATGGCACTGGCTTGGCATGGTTCTCATGCACTGGCACTGCTTTGCTGAGTGGATATGGATAAATCCAGCACCATGGGTACCACCCGCCCCCTCCCCTCAGGCTTCCAGAGGTAATTTATAGCCTGGGCCCGGCCGGCATCCCCCGGGCAGTTTGCCAAGCAGTGATGGAGCCCACTTTCCATTAGCGCTAATTAAACTAACGGAGAAGGGGGAGGGAGGAAGGAGGATTCTGGGTGGGAGGAGGAGAAAATATCTTCCAGGAAGAAGGAGTATGTGTAGCAGGCAGGCCCAGCCAGTGGTACAAGGTGTGGGGTACCTTGGTGTGAGGCTGGGCTTGCAGGGCTGCCCAAATCTGGGGTGTAGGGAATGGCTGGGGGAGCCTGATCTCCCTCCTGGGTGATGCCCAGTGCCCTCAGTGTAGGCTGCTGACTCCACAGCAGGGAGAGTCCCCCAGGTGGGCAGAGGTGTTGCACAAGTAGGGCTGGGTGGCACTGCCTGGGAGTCCCCCAGAGGCCCCATTCCCAAAGGAGATCTGATGCCTGTGCCAGGCTGTGGCTTGGCCCCCATCTGCCCTGCCCAGCTGCTTCCTTGACTTGGCATGGAATGGGGCATGATCAGTGCCTGGGGGGAGCCTGCTGGGACGGGTAGCAACAGGCCCCTCACCCACCCCACATCTGGTCCCTCCCCCCTCCCCTCACTGAGGTCTGCATCAAGCACAGCGGAAAAGGATTTTAATTACCTTTCAGGAAAAACAGCAATTAGAGAAAATAACAGCTTCTCGCCTCCCCGCCTCTGCCTCCCTGCACCAGAATGAGCGGGCACCATGGCTGGCAGTGCTGCCATGCACTGCCCATTACTACCTGGGTGTTCCAGGACAGTGCCAGTCCCATGGACATCATTGCCCTGTCTGCCCAGGGCTGGCAGCAACAGGCTGCCCACTGCCCTGGGAGATACTATCTCCCCCCCATAACTTCTCCTCCAGGCGCATGAGGTGCCCAGCGTGCCCTGGGCTGGCACAGTGGAATCACTGGGGGTGGGTGGTGCAGCCCTTTGGCACAGCTGCCCTTGCTGTGCCCTCCCCACAGGCAGCATGGGCACCACATGATAGCAGGTGTCCCCTCCTCCCTGCTGCAGGCCCACTTTCCGGTACTTCAGCTGGCACACGTGCCTGCTGGGCATCTCAGGCTGCTGCGTCATGATGTTCCTCATCAGCCCTGTGTCGGCCTCAGCGAGCCTGGGCTTCCTCCTCCTCCTCCTCCTCGCCCTTCACTACCTCTCACCCAGCAGCACCTGGGGCTACATCAGCCAGGCCCTCATCTTTCATCAGGTAAGTGCAGTCCTCTTGTTGTCCCCTTGGGGTGGAATGCTGGTGTTGCTGTGGCAGCTCAGCTGTGTCCTGGGCAGCATGTCCTCAGGACTGGCATCCCCAGGGGGTGGACTGGTGAAACAAAAAGGCTTCCTCACCTGTTTCCCTCCCTCCGTCCTGCAGGTGCGGAAATACCTGCTGATGCTGGATGTGCGGAAGGACCACGTCAAGTTCTGGCGCCCGCAGATGCTGCTGATGGTGCAGAACCCGCGAGGCAGCGCCCGCCTCATCGACTTTGTCAATGACCTCAAGAAGAGCGGCCTCTACGTCCTGGGCCATGTGGAGCTGCAGGACTTGGGTGAGGATCTGCACTGTCTCCTGTTCTAATGGCCTCTGCACTTTGCTGTGGTGCCAGAGGGCTCCTGGGCTTCTTGGGTTGACCCTGCTGACCAGTTGATGGCTGAGGAATGTCAGTGTTTTGGGCACATGTGTGGCACGTTGGGCTTGGCTGCTCTGGGGACATCAGTGAGTTGTGTCTGTCCCATGCCTCCTGTGCACACACACTTACACATGCGTGTGCATGAGTGTCCATCCCTACATGTGCACGTGGAGCTACTGCATGTGTCGGTGTTGGCACGAGGCATGTGCCAGCCAGGTTAGCACCTGTACACACCCAGCACACACGTGGGCACACACTTAGCACAGCCTTGCACATGTGTGTACCTGTGTTCATCCCCACCTCACGCCTGCTGCTATGTGTCCAGGTGCCTTGGGGGTGTTTGCACTCTCATGTGTGTTGATTTGCACACATGTGCTCTCCCTGGCACATTGACATGGCTGATGCACAGGCTCTGTTCCCCCTTCCCTGCTGTTGCTGTGGTGACTAATGGCCTGAAATTGGGGAGTGAGGAAGGGACTGCCTGGGTTTTCTTATACATTTATGTACAATTTTGTATCTCTCTCTATAAGCACCTGTCCATCTCACACGTGCTGGGGTGGGCACAGGGTTTTGCAGCAGGGGTGGACACCAGGGTTAGCCCCAGTATGGGATATCTGTCTCACTGATGCTGGTTTTGTCCCCCACCCAGACATGCTGCCCTCAGATCCACTGCAGCCCCAGCAGGACTCGTGGCTCAGCTTGGTGGACAAACTGAATGTCAAGGCCTTTGTCAGCCTCACCCTTGCACCCTCAGTGCGGCACGGTGTCCGGCAGCTCCTCTTCACCTCTGGCCTTGGTAAGTGGTGCCTGGTCTGGACATGGGTGAGGGTCCATCCTGCTGTCCCTGTAGGTTGAGAAGTGCCAAGGAGTTTGTAGGCACCTGGATGGTCGATGCCAGAGCCAAGTTTGCTCTTGGAAGCATCTGGGGTCAACTGTAGGCTTTTTGGGGTTTGGAAGCATCACTGTTGGCAGTGTTGAGGGGCTTGAAGATACCTGGATGAGATATACCAAGGGGTTTGGAAGCACCCAATGTGGGCAGTCCCAAAGCCAAGTGGGAGAGTTATTGAGTGGGCAGTGCAAAATGGAGTCAGGTCTTGGAGCTATCTAGGTTTGATCCTGAGGGGTCTGAAATTGGCAGGGTGAGAAATGCCAAAGTCAAGCTGTGGCTTGTTGACACCTGCAGTGCCAGGAGGGCTGGTGGAGCCCTCTGCCTCTGCTCAGCCGGGCTGGCACGGTCTCTCTGGCAGGTGGGATGCGCCCCAACACCCTGGTGCTGGGTTTCTACGACGACGAGGCACCGCAGGACGGTCTGGCCCGGCACCCCGCCTTCACCAGCGCCCGTGAGGAGGTTCCCCTGGGCTTCCCCCCACTGCGGGCAGCCACCACTCCCAAGCTGCTGTCAGCCCGGGAGTACGTGGGCATTGTGGCTGACGCCCTGAAGATGCTTCGCAATGTCCTGCTGGCCCGGCAGCTGGAGAGCCTGGACAAGGCCTGGGAGCTGCGGCGGGCCGCCAGCCCCCCGCCCACCATCCACGTGTGGCCCGTCAACCTGCTGCGGCCCGACAGCGCCCGCTACGCCGACACCTGCAGCCTGTTCCTGCTGCAGATGGCCTGCGTCCTCAACATGGCACGGGCCTGGCGCCGGGCCCGCCTGCGCCTCTTCCTCTGCGTGGAGGCGGGCACCATGCCCCATGCTAAGGAGGAGAAGCTGCGCCAGCTCCTCAAGGACCTGCGCATCCAGGCCCAGATCCAGCTGGTGCCCTGGGATGCCATCACCCGCCTGCACTGGCAAACCTGCCAGGGACCCTCAGGAGGGCCAGCGGAGGAGGAGGAAGAGGAGGAAGGGGTTGTGAACTTCCCAACCAACACCACCCAAGTGTCAGACGAGTACGTGCGTGCCGCCAACAAACTGGTCCTGGAGCAGAGCCCCGCGCCGGCCGTGCGCTTCCTGTACTTGCCGCGGCCGCCGGCCGACACCAGCCTCTACCCGCTCTACCTGCACCAGCTGGAGCTGCTCACCCGCGGGCTGGGCCCCACCGTGCTGGTGCACGGGGTGAGTGCCGTCACCAGCACCCAGCTCTAGGTGACCCTCAGGTCCCCCTCGGCACCCTGCACACTCCTTTGCCCAGTGCCTTTAGCTGCCTGAGCCTGAGGATGGCCCTAGTGTCTCCATCCTGGTGGGCAAAGAAGGTACCCCACAGTGAGAGGTGGGTGCAGGGAGGGGGTTTGATTTTTGGGGATGTCTCCTGCAGAGGATTAAAGCTGCCCTGGCAGGATCCCAGCACAGCTCTGGGGCTGGATGGGCAGCACGGTGCATTCACGGTGCCTTTTCTTTGGAGTAGGGCATAGCAGGGTCCTGGCGGGGGCAAGCACTGGGTGCCCCAGTTATCTGCTGGGAGCCCCTTAGCTGCACCCTGCAACCCCCTCTGTAGTTCCTCCCCTGCCGCAGCCCCCGTCCTCTCCTCCGCCAGCTCCTCCGGGCACCCAGCCAGCAGCGGGGATTGATTAAAGGCAGCCTCGACCTTGGTGCCCCAGCTCCCCGCCATCCTCCTGCCTTTCATTAGGAAAAATTAAATGGGAAAGGGTGGGGGAGGGGAGCCTGGAGGCCTGGGCTCCCTTTGTGAGGCTGGGTGGGTGGGGAAGCAATCGGGTGCTGGCCCTAATGGCTGCAGTGTATGGCACCTTGGATCTTGCTCCGTACCCCCAGTGCTGTTAGATGGGGGCTATCCAGATGCTTCAATCTGTAGTCCCCCCCATCCCCATGGCTGCTGATCCCCTGGTGCTGGCAGAAAATGGGGAAATTATTTGTAGTGGGGTCCTTACCCACACACCTGGGTCTCCTGACCTGTTTTTTGGGGCATTTTTATTTCCCCACACACATCATGACCTGCAGGGGGAAGCTGGCCTTGCCCCCTGCCCTCCCTTATTGATTAGAGGAGGGCAGGAAATTGCCTGGGTGCTGCACGATAAATCCATCGGGTGCCTGGCGGGTGGGCAGTGTGCCCAGTGCTGCCTGATGAATTGCTTCCTATTAGCCCCAGCACGGGGGGCTGCTCCCCGCCAGGCTGGGCTCCAGCAGGGGTGACAAGTGTGGCACTGCTGCCTGTGCCTGCTCTCACCAAACTTGGCACTGCTGGCTGGCAGCTCTGGTCAGGCAGAGGGCTGGTAAAACCCAGGTGGTTTGGTGCAGCTGGGAGAAAAAATGGTGGAGACCCACATTTTGCAGTGGATTGTGCCCTGGCTGGGAAGGAGGGGGCTGGGGCTGGCTTTGCTCGCTCCTGCAGGAGCTGGGTGCCCTGGGGCGAGCACCACGCGTCCCACGGGATTTATTTACAAACAGTCGGAAGCTGGCACAGGGCAGCCTGGCACCAGCGGGACCCGGAGGCCTATAATGTTAATTATCACCACGTAATTAAAAGCCCATAAAAAGCCTCACACTTCATTAAATTAAAGCTTCCCCTCACTGTGCCCATGGGCTCCAGCACAGTTAACCTTGGCCATGCCAGGGACCAGCATCTCTGCAGGCAGGGTCCTGGGGCTAGGGGTGCATGGGAGCCCAGGCTCAGGACCGTGCAGCCCCACAGCATTGCAGGGGGTGCAGCATTGCCCATGCATGAGCACTCTGCAACACCCTTCGTGTCACACCTGAGCCATTGTGCCTGGGCACATCCAGGGCTGCTGTTCCAGTCAGAGATGCCCACGCAGGGACATGGACATGTGTGCCCGTGGCACCGCTGCAGACGCACTGTCACACACCCCGTGGCCCGGGCAGGGGCTGACACGGGCACACACAGGCACAACCGGTGTGTCCGTGCAGCACCACGCGCCCGCACCGTGGCTCCGGCAAACCAGCTCCGGCACGCACCGCCCACGCGGCACACACCTACACAAACAGCAGCTTTCCTCTTTCCCAACAGCCAGAGGTGCAGACAATCAGCCACACTCACACCCCTGCATCTCCTCCAGACTCCCACCCATTGCTGTCTGTGCCCAGAGGGGATTTGCTGTGCAGAGAGCACCCATCTGTGCCTGCCCCCTCTGTGCCTTGATTTCCCCGAGTGCTGGGCTGTGCTGGGGTAGAGCCCAGTGAATGGGTGACCCCCAAACCCTCCTGGTGCTCTGCATCAGGGGTGCTATGCCAAGGTCTGGGGAGGGATACAAAGTGGAGAGGGGGCCCACCAGCACACAAGCAGGGAGGTGTGTGTGTATGTGTGTAGATGTTCAGGCAGGGATATGCATAAACGAGGAGAGTGTGTGTGCGTGTGCACATGGGAGGGGTGCTGTGCTGGGGGCTGTACACGTGCACAAGGGCTGTCTGTATGTGCACACACGTTAGTGTGGGTGTATGTACCCACCCCTAGGTGTGACACCCTGATGTGCACACAGGGCTCCAGGAAGGGGGAGCCAGGGGGGCACGCACCCTTGCGCACTCGGGGTGTGCAAACTGACACATGCATCTGCCCAGAACCCCAGGACTCTGCTGCCAAGTGGGGCCCTGGGCAGGGGGCTCCGGGGGTGGGTGCCCATGGCCCGGCCCTGCGGGGGTGGGCAGCCAACAGGGCCTCGGCTATTTCTTGGAAATTTTGCAGCATTCATTTCAGTGCAAATAAAAGCTGTCATTGCCGGAGAAATGATACTGATCGGGGTCTGAAAAGACAGCAAATTACCCGCCTGAAAATGCACCGCTGGAAAAAAATGCATATTAAACACACAAAAAGGCACTTTGCCATCAGCCGCGCTTCCCCCGCCGCTCCAGAATAACCACACTTTACATAATTCTCCCTCTCCACCTCCGAATTAATTTCGCAGACAGAGGCAGAGGCAACCCTCTGACAATAGCGGAGGGGAGACGCGGCGGCTGCGGGGGGAGTGGGGCTGGGGGCTGCCGTGCTCTGAGCTGGGGGCACGGCACTAAAGGGGTGCCAGGTTTGGAGCTGGGGGAACCGAGGGGTTTTGGGGAGGAAGGGGACAATGGCGACGACTGAGGGGTTTGGGAAACGTGAGTCCACGGGTGAGGGTTGTGGGTAATGGGTGGATGCACCCAGCTGTGGGGCGGAGCACTCTCCTACTCCCGCCTTGGGTGCTGCATGGGCCTCCTTGGGGTGGGACTTGTGGGGTGATGCCCACCCCAAACAGGCAAGTCTTGGGCCAGGTGATTCCTATAAGGGACAGCCCCTCACTGGTGCAAACCTCCGCCAGCATGTGAGTGCACCAAAATGCCATGTTGCCCACCCAGGCTGACACTCCCAAACTAGCAGCCCTCTAAGAAACCCCCGGGAACCTGCCCTGCTTTATTGGGCGTGAAGGCACCATCCCTGCGCCCCAGCGCTGCCGAGGGAGCACAGCGGGGCTCTGGAGGTGATGGTGGGGGGGTTCCTCTGGCTGGGTGCTCAGCGCTGAGGGGCTGACAGAGGTGAGAGCGGATGGCGGAGGTTGGCACCGCGCTGCTTTGCATTTTCAATGACAGACCCATGCCGGGTGCTCGGGAGAGTGGAAAAATCTTATTTGTCACCTGCTGGCGATGCGCGGAGGCTCCCGCGCCGCGGCTAATCTTGGGGAAAATGAGGATGCCGGCGGGGTGGCCCGCGGGATGGGCAGGGCGCAGCGGGGCTGGCGGGCTGGGTGATGATGAGCGCCGGGCCACGGGATGCCCACACCCACCTGGTGATCTCTGGGTGTGTTGGCCCCATGGCACGGATCCTGCTGTTGGGTGTGTGTGGGCTGGGCAGCGCTTGGGCATCCAGAAGCAGGTGCCCTGTCCCCCAGCCCAGTCTGCAAAGGGGTAAATTCTTTTCTTCCATTCCAGCTCCAGCAGCAGCTGCTTGCCTTGCAGTACCAGTTCCACAGGTTGGCACTGCCTGCACATCCTCTCAGGGCACTCAGTGGACCTTTTTAGGGAAAGTCAGCATTTGGAAGAGGGTGCAGGCACTGCCTGATGCCCCATATTTACCCACAGGTGCCCACCCCACAACGGCTGTACCGTGGCTTTTTGAGATGCCAACACCTGCGGGACACCGCAGCGCTCTGCGGCCAGCTCAGATTTATCCATTATTTTATATCCACACGCCTTTAATTTTTACAGCCCTGTTGGAGCAATACCCAGGGCTGTTAATAACACCAGGCCCTCCCCGCCCCCCATGTGCATCCATCATGCTCCAACCAAGGTACCAAGCACATCTCAGGGCTGGGTAAGTGCAGGCATGGGGAGTTCCATGCTCCTATCTCCCTCATGAACAGCAGGGTGGATTCCCTGTGCCCAGCCTGACTGGGTGCCCTTGCATCCCACTGGGGTTGGTGGTACCTGGCTGCTTAGGGTGCCTGAGCCTGAGGTGTCTCTCTTGTGGGATTCATGATTCTCTCTGCTTTGGTGTGTGCCCCATGAAAGCTGAGCTGCAACACCTGAGCTTGTGTTTAGTGTGCCAGGGTACACGTGGATGGCAGTGAGTGCTTGAGTGTGAGAGTGTGTGTGAAGGCACAGAGTGTGTGTGAAGGCTGGTGCATGTCAGTGTGTGTGGGTGTACACGTGATGTACATGTGTGCCACTGCCTGTGCAGGTGATGCTGGGCCTGGCTGCTGCAGAAGGCGCCATGCCCGGGCCATGCCCAGCAGCCCAGCACAGAAAGAGCAGCCTCAGCAGCCCCGGGCACCGAGAGCTGTGCCTGGGGCCAGACCACAGCTCCCACAGGACGAGAGAGCAGGTCCCACATCACTGAGCCACCTGTGCCATGACAAGCAGGGCCCCATGCCACAGCACAGCACCCAGTACGTGCTGTCCCTCCCCAGCACCCAGGAGACCCAGAGCCGCCTCTGAGCAACCAGGGATGCACAGGCACAGGAGGGTGAGGGTAGCAAGGCACCCCTGAGCATGACAGGCAGGGTGGCCGTGGGGGGCCAGAGTACCCAGGCACTGCAGGGGGCCACCGTGGGAATCGCTGGGCTATAAATCTCCTTGCTGGGCCCCCCCGTGGCAGAGCAGCTCACGATATTTATGTTGGGGATTTATCTGCAATGCAGTTTAATATTCCCGGACCTTTGCCGGTGTGTTCAATGCACGGCTTTCTCCTCGTGCCACCCCTGCCACCCCCGTGCCCACCGTCTCACCCGGAGCCTTTCAGGCTCTGTCTCCTGCCCACCCGCAGTTCTGTCCCCCTGCACCCGCTGTGGCAGAACGGGGCCGGACCGGGCTGGGCCCCCGGGGTGCCCGGGCAGGGAGGGGGTGCCAGGATGCCCCTGGCACAGGCCGTCGGACGTGCCCACTCGTGCCCCTCGGGGGTGTCCGGCTGCCGGGGGTGGCGGCACGGTCCCCGCACGGGGAGTGCCAGGCGGACTGGCACTGCCAGCCCTGTGCCAGCCCCCCCCGGGGTAAAGGGGCCCAGGGACACCCCTGCCCTACCTCCCCGCCGGCGAGGATGAGGTAAGGCTGGCGGGTGGCACAGGGCTGCTTCTTTTGCATAATAATCTCGTTAATGGAGCCTGGCCTGCGGGAGAGCCGGGCTGGAGACACCACCCCCTCCCCGCCCCGCCGCCTCCCTCCGGCCCCGCCGCTCCGCCAGCCGCGGCGCGGGGCGCGGAGCGGAGCGCGGGGCGCGCAGCCGGACGGGTGGCGCGGGGCTGGCCAGCGCCCGGCAGCCTCCTGATACCCCCTGAGAGAGCCGCTGAGCACCCCCAGGGCCCCCCGAGCATCCCGGACGGCGTCCCCGAGCATCCCGGCAGCGTCGCCACGGCATCCCGGGAGCATCCTCCAAGTATCTCGGTGAGCAAACCACGAGCGATCCCCGAGCACCCGCGTACTTCCCGGGCAGCAGAACGAAGATCATCTCCCCAGCATCCCTCGAGTACCTCGGTGAGCACCCCGCGAGCAGCCCGGGGAGCAGTCCCCAAGAATCCCCCGAATATCCCGGGCATCATCCCGGGGAGCATTTCCCGAGCATCCCTCGAGCAACCTTCGAGCATGACCCCGAGCACGAAAGGCATCATCCCGACCGGCATCTCCCTAGCACCCCCCGAGCATTTCCCTGCCATCCCGGCAGCACCTTCCCGAACATCCTGGGCAGGCGGCATCCTCCGAGCATCGCGGGCAGCATCCCCCGGGAACCCCCGAGCATCCCCTGAGCATCTCGGGCAGCGCACTGAGCAGCATCCCTCGAGCTTCCCGGGCAGCCCCCTGCCCCCCACGCTTTGCCGTGCCGGCTGCCGGCCCCGCTAACTTTCCGACGGCAGCAGCTCCCTGGCACGGGCACTGCCGGGCTGCTGTGCCGGGGCACAACTTTGCCCAAGTTGTAGAAGGACGGGGCACGGGGCAGCCCCGCTGTGGGGATGCTGGCCACCTCCCGAGCGGCTTTTTGTCCTCCCCCACCTGCAAATCCGGATACCATTCTTCACCAAGCAAGAAGCAGGGTGTCCCTTTGAAGACCCCCTCCTCACCCATTTATGTCCCCACCCTCCTTTCCCCATGGGCAGACCCCTCCTCCCCAGCGTGTCACCCTGACAGCCACCCCTGCCTGTCGTGCACCACCCAGTGGAGAGGGGTTGGGTGGATGGTGGTGGTGATTGTGGGGGGGAATGCTGTGATGTGTCCACGGGGTGCAGGGCTCCCCCCAGACTGGAATTAACTTTGTTCACACATCACGCACTGCTCCACAGTTTGACACAATGCAATGCAACACGGCGCAGCACCACCCCACACAGCACAATGCAACACCGCCCGCCATGGCGCAGCACCACCCATGCAACCCAGTGTGGGGCCACTCAACCTGGCCCAGCCCACGGCTCCCCTCACAAATCTCCCCAAAGCCCCTCTTCCCCAGTCTGCTCATCCCATCATACCCCACCCAGAGAGACTGGCAGCCTTCTGCTCCCCCTTGTTGCGAAGGGTTCTCATGGTGCTGAGTTTGGGTTCATGGAACACCTTGGACATCCACCCGGCATGGAGGCTCTGGCTGGAGCACTGTGTGGGTGTGGAGCGTCTGAGATTAGCTGCGCCAGAGACCGAAATGTGCCATCATGCAGGTGTCCTGCATGCAGATGACCTGCCCTGTCACCAAAGGAACTGGCAGAGGGGACAGCCATGGGTAGAGATGCCACCAAGCTCCTGGCGCTATGGACAATCTCAGTGCCAGCAGCAGGGCACACATGGGGATGGATATACAGGCAGCAATGACGACAAGAAGTAACCCCCCCACCCTTGCTCCTCCCAATCCCCCCCCATCTATCTCCTCTGCCTTTTCCAGGAGCTTCCTTACTCACCTGGACATCACCAGTTCCCCGTGGCAGGCACAGCTCCGGCATGAACTGTGGGCTGCCTGAGCCTGCCCTCCGCCTGCCCTGAGCCCCTGCACCAGCGCTGCTGGCAGGGAGCTGCATCCCCGGCCATGGAGAAGACCTACTCGCTGACAGCGCACTACGATGAGTTTCAGGAGGTGAAGTACGTGAGCAAGTACCAGAGCGGGACGCTGCCCAACGGCTTCGCGCTCCAGCTGGGCGCAGGGGCCAAGAAGCGCCGTGGGGGGCTGCCCCGCTGGAGCCGCCGGGAGGTCTGCCTGCTCTCAGGGCTGGTCTTCGCTGCGGGGCTCTGCGTCATCTTGACGTGCATGTTGGTCCTCAAGTACCTGGCGACCGAAGGGGACAGCTACTGCCTGGAGGGGTGCCAGGAGAAGAAGGCCTTCCTGCGGGCATCCCGCTTCCTAAGTGCCAACATGGATGCTACCATCGACCCCTGCCAGGACTTCTACTCGTTCGCCTGTGGCGGCTGGCTCCGGCGGCACGGCATCCCCGAGGACAAGCTGGTGTACGGCACCATCGGGGCCATTGCCGAGCAGAACGAGGCCAAGCTGCGGGCGCTGCTGAGCCGGCCCGTGCGGCGCCGGGCCCGCGCCTCGGCAGAGAGGAAGGTCAAGGAGTTCTTCCGCTCGTGCCTGGACCGGGCCGAGATCGATCGGCTCGGGCCCCGGCCCATGCTGGAGGTCATCGGGGAGTGCGGTGGCTGGGACGCCCCTCCGGAGCGCAGGGACATCAACGAGCTGCTCTACAAGACACAGGGTGTCTACAGTGCTGCCGTGCTCTTCTCCCTCACCGTCAGCCTGGACGAGAGGAACACCTCCCGCTACGTCATCCGGGTGAGGGCACCGTGCCCCTGCGGCTGCCCCTGCCCCGGGCACCCAGCAGTGCCGCTGACACCTGGGGTGTCACTGTCCTTGCTGCAGAGGCACCTGCACAGGGTCTCGGGGTGGCTGTAGCAGGTGGCTGGGGTGGGGACCCCTCCTGTCCCTGGGAACCCTCCTGTCTTTCCAGCATGGGACCCCTGTGTCAGGCCACCCTGGGCTGAGGGTGGCACTTCCAGGACAGGGCTGGGGGCACGGGCAGAGGGATGCATGGAGTGAGGCAGTGCCACCTGCCTGGGTGCTGAGGACAGCCCAGAGGGCACCAGGGTCTGCAGAGTGCTGGCAGCCAAGCCCTCACCTTGGCACTGTGGCTGCCACTTGTGCACAGGGACAAGCCCCAGACAGAGGAAGGGGGATGCCCACCAACCCCCCAGCACTGTGCCAGGGCATTTTACCATGGCTTTCTCAGTCTTTCTCACCCCTGCCAGACCATGTCACTCACCCTGAGGTGCCACCAGAGTACAGGTGGGCTTTATCTGGCTGGCCAGGTCTCCTGATGGGTGTGGGGGTGCAGTGGTGGGCATGGAGGGAGCACAGCAGTGGCACAGCGGGGATGCCGTGGCGGGCTCGGTGATGGGCACGGAGGTGGGCATAGCAGGGAAGGGTGGGCACGGGGGGGCGTGGTGGGGACGAGGTGGTGGTGATGGCGAGGGCAGGGGGGGGACACAGCGGTGGAGCCGAGCCGCCCCGTTCCCTGTGAGGTGGTGGGGCTGTGGGATGTGTCAGTGGGTGTGCGGGGCAGGGCGGCTCGCTGCCGTCTCCGGCCGCGCGTGTGCAACACTAGAGGGAGCGTCGGTCACAGGGAAAGGATGGGAGGCTGAGCGGGACCGGGAGTGCGGGGGTGGGACACGGGGGGCGAGATGTGTGACAGCCAGGGCTAAGGGTCAGGGCTTGGGGTGTCGGGGGGTGTGATTGCGGTGGGTGTGAGTGGACAGGGTGTATGGGGGCTGGGGGGTGTGTGGGGGCTGCAGGTTTCAGCACCCATCCAGGAAAGAAAAGGGGGCAGGGGGGATGAGGGAGATGGGGGAGGAAGGCTGGAGGTGCCCGTGGGTGCGCGGGCAGTGCTGTGGCTGTGTGAGGGGAGCGGGGCTGGTGCAGTGAGTTGTGGGGAGCTGAGCCAGAGAGAGAGAAGGAGAGAGTGCACGTGTGTGTGTGTGTGTGTGTGCGTGTGTGCGTGCGTGCATGGAGCAGGGGTAAAATGGAAAAATGGATGTTGCTTGTGCAGGCATGTGAGCATCCACAGGTGTGTCCAGAGGGGTGAGTTACCTGTGTGCTTGTGTGTGTGAGTGAGTGTGCAGATACCTGCAAGTGTGCTCAGGTGTGTGTTTGGCTTGGAGGCTGTGCCTGTACTTGCAGCCCAGCAGGGCTGTGTGTGAAGAGCGAGGGTGTCCATGCAGCTCGCCATGCAGGCTGCAGCACAGCAGTGGGGCTGGCCATGGGGCAGGTGGAGGACACCAGGGAGCAGGGATGGGGCAGAGAGTGCTGGCAGCATAGGGCAGGCTGTGGGGCAGCCCATGTGCCATTCAGGCCATGGAGCAGGGGCCTGCTCTGTGCCCAACACTCCCAGCCTGTTGCACGCTGCCTGCTGCAGCTCCAGCAGCCTCCAGCAGGAGGGAAACTGAGGCAGGGACGTGCCCATTCCTGAGGCTGCTCCAGCACACTGCCATCCTTGGCTCCAGGAACACCAGGGCCATTCTGTGATATGGGGAAGGTGAGGGGAGCCTGGCCCTGCACAGGGCCCTCCCTCTGCTCACCCAGTGCCCATCTCTCGCCCCAGATCGACCAGGACGGGCTGACCCTGCCCGAACGGACCCTCTACCTGGGGCAGGATGAGGAGAGCGAGAAGGTGAGGGGGGCACAATGGTGCCCTGGAAACAGCAGGAGAGGGAGCAGCAGCCAGCATGGCTGGCAGACAGAGGGCACCCAGTGCCAGCAGCGCTGGGGACTGGGGTGCCACAGGACAGTGGCATCCTGAGCATCCCTTCCCTCTGAACAGATTCTGGCCGCATACCGAGTGTTCATGGAGCGACTGCTCACCCTCCTGGGGGCTGAGAACGTGGAGCAGAAAGCCCAGGAGATCCTGCAGCTGGAGCAGCACCTCGCCAATGTGAGAGGGACACATGCCATGAACCTTGGGGTGCCCTTGTCCAGCCCTTGGACATCCCAGTCACAGATTTTGGGGGACATCCATATGTGCCTCTGAGCAATCTCATTCCAATACCTCCATGGGGACTTCCTCTCCCAGCTCTTGGCTACCTTCAGACCTAGAACTTGGGGATCTCATCCTCTTGAGGACCTTATGGCAGAGCTTCAGGCACCCAGTCCCACATCCTGAGAACCCTCAGTCCCAGCCCTTCGGGCAACAACTCCAGCCCAGCATCTACTCCTTGTGAGGCCACTCTGGGCCCTTGTAGACTCCACATACAGGTCTTAGGGACCTTAGTCTGGACTATGGAGGAATGTGTGTGCCTGTTCCTCAGATAACCCAGTTCCTTGGCACCTTCTGACTAGTCCTCAGGGTCCCTCTGGCAGCAGAGGGTTCCTGGGGCAGGGAGTGGGAAGGATGTGGGTCAGTACCTACATTAGCTATGCCCAGAGCACTATCCCTGTGTCACCCCAAGGCGGGCAGTGGGGTGGTGACAGCCATGCCCACCCTGTGCAGATCACGGTGTCCGAGTATGACGACGTGCGCAGGGATGTTGGCAGCATGTACCACAAAGTGACCCTGGCTGAGCTGCAGCGCATCACTCCCACAGTGAGTGCCCCTGGTGCCAGCCTGTCCCCCACCTGCCTGTGCCCCACACTTGTCCCTGTCCCCCTGCTCCATACCCTCAGTGCCCACCACCTGTCCCAGTTAAATCCACCTGAGGATAATGCACTCCTCTAGTGGGAGGCTGGAAAGGCTGGAAGGGGTCCCCTCCAGGGTGGCATGGAGTGGGGGTCCCCATGCCCCCCTGACAGTGCCTGCCCTGGCAGCTCAAGTGGAAGCGCTTGCTGGATCGCATCTTCCATGACAGCTTCTCGGAGGAGGAGGAGGTGGTGCTGCTGGCCAACGACTACATGCACAAGGTGTCCAACCTCATCCGTGTGACACCCAGCAGGTGAGGGGGGCTGGCACCCCCTGTGCCCCTGGCACCTTTCCCAGCCTGGCAGGGGGCACAGGACAGCTGTGCCTGGACCCTCCCACCATCACTCTTCTCCTGGTGCAGGAAGGCCGGGCTGGGCACAGGAAATCTGGGAAAGCTTGTGGGAAAGGCTCTGTTGTGAGCCCCACAGCATCCTGGTCGTGCCTGGACACCTGCTGAGCCACCCACACCAGAGGTCACCAGACTCATGGCACCTCAGGGAGGGACGTGGTGCCGGCCTGTCCCTGTGCGCCACCAGCCATGGCCCCTGTGTCCCCAAGCAGGGGTGTCCCCATCCTGGCACATGGTCCCACTGTCCCTGTGCCCGGGGATGTGCTGAGGGCCGCCCCTGTCCCTGTCCCAGGATCCTTCACAACTACATGCTGTGGCGCATCGTGGTGGTGCTGAGCGAGCACCTCTCCACCCCCTTCCGCGATGCCATCCACGAGCTCTCCAAGGAGATGGAGGGCAATGAGAAGCAGCTGGAGCCGGGTAAGATCTGCCTGAGCCAGGCCAATAAGCACTTTGGAATGGCCCTGGGAGCTCTCTTCGTTGAGGAGCACTTCTCCTCTGCCAGCAAAGCCAAGGTAGGTGATGCTGCCTATCGGCAGAAGCCACCCCGATCTCCCATCACCTTGCCAGAGTGCCCACTGCCCCCAGCAAGGGCTGTCTGGCTGGTGGTGGATGGTGGGGATGCCGTGCCAGCACCATGGTGACCCACCATAGGTGCAGCAGCTGGTGGAGGACATCAAATACATCCTCGACCAGCGCTTGGATGAGCTGGACTGGATGGACGAGGAGACACGGAGAGCAGCCAGGGCGAAGGTAGTGGCTCCTAGCATGTATTCGTGTCTTTGGCCCCATCACCAGCACAGAGGCACATGGGATAGGGGCCTGAATACACCACTGATTTTGCCCACAGCTCCGGTACATGATGGTGATGATTGGGTACCCTGATTTCCTCCTGAAGCCAGAGGCCATTGACAAGGAATATGAGGCAAGGGATAGCCTGGGAGCATGTGAGGACATGGGCACATGGTGGGGGAAGATGGTCCCCACATCTGCATCAGGCTCTGTGGAGATGCCACCTCAAAACAAGCCCCCTCCTGGTGCTCACTGCTGGGAGGGTGCCCCACACAGGCAGTGCCATACAGTCCCTGGGGTCTGGGATGGTGTTTCCTTCCCCACATTGCAGCTCCCAGAGCTCAGCCCCATCCTTGGCAAGGACTGGGGGTGCCAGCGTGGCCCAGGGACCTCCCAGAGCTGGCAGAGAAGCAACTGCCCCTGTGGGCACCCAGCATGGGACATGAGAACACACTTGTGACATATCCACACGGTCACCAAGGCTCACAGGGGTAGGAGGACACCACAGGCCTGCCCTCCACACTCTTGGGGCTGGCATGTCCCCTGATGTGGCTGTGTCCCCCCAGTTTGAGGTGAATGAGAAGACATACTTCAAGAACATCCTCAACAGCATCGCCTTTGGCATCAGGCTCTCAGTGAAGAAGATCCGGCAGGAGGTGGATAAGTCTGCGTGGGTATCCCCTTGTCCTGGGGGGACGTGGAGGGGCCCAGCATGGTGCCAGCAGTGTCCCCTGTCCCCATGCCCGGATGCAGCCCACAGGCTGTAGGCAGAAGGGCACAGGGATGCCAGGAGTGTCCCCCTGTTCCCCAGCAGTGCAGAGGGATGGCACTTCCATGTGCCTCGGTGTTGTGCCCAGCACTGCTGTCTCTCCTTGCAGATGGCTGCTGCCGCCCCAGGCACTGAACGCCTACTACTTGCCCAACAAGAACCAGATGGGTGAGCACTGTCTGCCCTTGATCTGCCCCCAGGGGGGAGCGGGGAAGATTTGGGATGGGGACAAGGCCCAGGGTCCCGTGGTGCTGGGTGGTGCTGTGGGTGGGTACAGGGCAGGGTGACACCAACTGCAATGTTCTCCTGTGTCCCCAGTGTTCCCTGCTGGCATCCTGCAGCCCACGCTCTACGACCCCGAGTTCCCGCAGTGAGTGTGGGGCTGGGGGATGGCTGGGGTTTGCCATGTCATGGGGTCACCCCCATCCCTGCCAGCACCGTGCTCTCCACCCTCTCACCTCTGTTCTCCATCCAACAGGTCACTGAACTATGGTGGGATTGGCACCATCATTGGGCACGAGCTGACCCATGGCTACGATGACTGGGGTGAGTGTCCCTCCTGTGTCCTGCCCAGATGTGAGGATGGGCTGGGGCAGCCAGGCAGGACGCCTGGGTCCCCTGGGACTCCTGGAGGTGGCGGTTGCCTCGGCAGGGGGACAGTACGACCGGCACGGGAACCTGGTTCACTGGTGGACGGAGCGGTCGTACAGCAAGTTCCTGAAGAAGGCGCAGTGCATCGTCAACCTCTACGACAACTTTACTGTCTACAACCAGAGGGTGAGACCCCCTCTCCTGCCAGGCGATGGCCAGCAGGGCACAGCTGCCCCACGGTGGGGTCTCTGCTGCCCCATCGCTTAGGGCTGGGTGCCTGCAGGAGAGCTGACTCTGCCCTGCCCAGCCCTGAGACCAGCAATTCATCGCACCTAAGCCTGGAAATTCCTCAGGGCATCTGGGGAGTTTTCATCCCCTCGGTGCCAGCATGGGGATGGGGACACCTCTGTTGATGCTGTCACTTCTCCTTTGGCAGGTGAATGGCAAACACACACTGGGGGAGAACATCGCTGACATGGGGGGGCTCAAACTTGCCTACTACGTGAGTGTCCCCCCACCCTGGGTGTCCCAGCCATGGGCAGCTGCTTCTGACACCCCTGTTGAGGGGGAGATGCCCCAAATCCTCCTTACAACCTGCAGCAAGGAGTGGTCAGGATCCTGATTGCTGCTTGCTGGGGGCTTGGGGTGGGTCCAGGGTGGGTTTGGGGGAGCATCCAGGCCATGCTATCCAGGCATCCCTTGTTCTCCAGGCCTACCAGAAGTGGGTGAGGGAGCATGGCCCCGAGCACCCTCTGCACCACATGAAATACACACACGACCAGCTCTTCTTCATCGCCTTTGCCCAGGTGAGCCCCTGTCTTCCTCACATGTAACAGCTATTGGGGCAGGAGGGTCACCTTGTGTGGGGCCAGTAGCCCAAAGGGATGGGGAAAGAGCCTTGTGGAATACATGGCCAATGGCCAGGAGCTGGGCTCGGCTGCATCATCAGGTCCTGGGCTCGGGGTACAGAGCTCAGTCCTGAAGGAGCACCCCGAGAAACCCTACAATAACAGACATGACTCCATGCTCTCCCAACCCACCGTGTACACAGGCTCCTGGGAAACCCTACACTAACAAATTCAATCAGGGCATCACTGCCCTCAGTCCCTAGCAGCCAGAAGGGCCACGGTGTCCTGGTGGTTGCCAGGACCCAGGGTGCCCCATGTGGTTTGTCCATGGAACTTTTGTCCCCTGCAGAACTGGTGCATCAAGCGGAGATCCCAGTCCATCTACCTGCAGGTGCTGACAGACAAGCACGCCCCGGAGCACTACAGGTACTTGGTGCTCCCAAAATGGAGGGGCTGGGGGCATGGTGGGTGCCAGCCTTCCCCACAGATGTCAGTGCTGCGCAAAGTGGGACGAGCACCCTTTGGAGTGCGGGTGCCAGCAGATTTTGGGTGATATCCCTGGGGCAGGGGTGGGGTTCTGCTGGGGGGAGCACGTGCTGTGAGTGGGGTGTGAGGCAGCAGTGCCGGGGGTGCCCAGCTCTGAGATCCTCTCCTCTCCCGGCAGGGTCCTGGGCAGTGTCTCACAGTTTGAGGAGTTTGGACGGGTCTTCCACTGCCCCAAGAACTCACCCATGAACCCAGTGCACAAGTGCTCGGTGTGGTGAGGCTGATCCCCATTCAGCAGGCTGGGACCCACCTTCCCCTCCCCTGCCCAAGAGACACATTGTGCCCACTACCCAAATCCCATCTCCCTTCTGATTCTCCAGGTAAAGGGGGCACCCTCGGGTGTCACAGGGGTCATCCCAAAGGCAGGCAGCTGCCATAGGGCTGTGGGCAGCAGAGACACTTGGGCTGGGCAGCTTCCTCCTGCCCATGCCCCTCCCATCCACTGCCCTGTGCAGTGAGGGATCCTCATTTCCCATGGAGGAACAAGGGCACACAGGCACACCTGTACCCCCTTTTGTGTCCACCCAGCCCAAACCCTTCACCCAGCCCTACCACATCCATCCTAGCATCAGTCAAGGCAGGTGGAGGACTTCACAGTCTTCAAGGGGCTGCCCCATGCCATAAGCCTCCCCTGCACGGTGCCCTCCCCATGCCAGCCCCTGTCCATGCACCAGCCCTGCCTGGGGGGGCACAGCGGCGCAGCCAGGCCGGGCGATGCTGGCCTGCCTGGGAGCGCAGGCACACGGACACTGCTGTATTTTCCGCTGCTGCTCCTGGTCAATAAAGCGCTGGATATGCTGGGTGGCTGCCAGGGGCCATGGCCAGGGGATGGGAGCAGTGGCAGCACCCCCAGCCCTGCCCACATGGCACAGGCACCCCCACTCCATGAACACGCCTGTCCCACCAGAGTCACACTGTGTGTTTATTTAACCCCCACTGCCCGGGATTCAGTGTCCCCATGGCTGCTGCATCCAGAGCAGCGATGCTTCAGAAAGCTGCCTGCAGATGCTACACAGTGGGGAGGGAGGGGAACGTGAGTGTGTCCATGGGGTGCCCTAGGGCATCAGCGGAAGAGGGGCAGAAGGAGGGCAGGCAGGAGCAGGGCCAGGGGGCTGCCGCGGATGCCGGGGCCGGAGTTCCGCTGGCGGCAGTCAGTGTAGGGCTCGATGCAGGCGGCGTAGGCCATGGCATGGGCTACATAGGTCTGCTCCTGCACCCCGTGGAAGAGGTGGGCCATGGGGCCCTTGGCCAGGATGGCCACGTCCTCACCACCATGGGTCTCTGAATCCAGTGGCACAGCCGCCTGTGGCAGGTATTCATACTGCACTGTGGAGGGGAGAGAACAAGGTGAGGAAGGGCAATGATGGCCCCCAGCCCCACCCCACCACCCAAGCCATGGCCTCTGTGTCCTCACTGGCTGTTTCTGGGTCCACGTTAGGCCGTATACCGTCGGGATATCCTGGCCCATTCCCGTAGAGGATCGATGTGTAGTTCTTCCCGTCAGTAGTTTTCTTTTGCCCCAGAGCTGGGGAAGGGGCAATGGAGGAGGAAGATGAGGAGGAGAAGAAGGAGGAGGATCAGCCAAGGACCACACATATCACCCCTCTGGCCACAGTCAGGGTGGCACAGGGCTGGCAATACCCAGGACAGGACAAAGCCCCACCGAAGATGGAGGAGCCACGTAGGGTGTAGCCCCCGAAGGCGAAGACGTGCGAGTGGTCAGCGGTGACGACGGTGAGGGTGTCATCCTCGTCTGTCATGGTGCCTGCCCGCTCGATGGCCCAGTCAAACTCCACTGCTTCTGTCAGTGCCTTATGGGCTGCACCATCATGGTGGCCGTGGTCGATTCTGCCACCTGCAGATGGGCACCCACGATGGGCTGGGGACCAACAGCAGCACGCACAACTCATATACCCCCACCCTGCAGCCCCCTCTCACTGGTCCCGGGGACATGAGCCCCAACTTATCTTCCACAAAGAGGTAGAAGCCATTGGGGTTCCTGCTCAGGACGGAGATGGCTGCCTCTGTCATCTCGGTGAGAGACGGGTCCAGGGTGGTGTTACGCACCAGGTTGTACTTTGTGTCCACGGGTTCAAAGAGACCTGTGAGGGAATGTGTTGGGGACAGCATCAGTGCCTGAGTGTCCCAGCGCCTCTTGGGTCCTGGCACAGGGGTCATTTGTTACCCATCAAATAATGCACGTTGGGGTCAGCAGCAGCTGCCAGCATCTCTGTCCTGTTCCAGACATAGCGGGCACCCTGTGGGCAGATCCCCCGGGGGTTAGTGGGTGCCTGTCCCTGTGCCAGGGCCAGTGGGCAGAGGGGCGTCCCTGACGTGTCACGCACCGGCCGTGCCTGCAGCCACATGTCGATGAGGTTGTTGCCATCCTCGCGTATCCCATTCTGGCTGCTGTCAGCGGGGTACTCAGGGTCCGGTGTCCCCGCGGGGGTCATGTATTTCCGACCACCACCCAGGATCACCTGGAGGGGATGAGGTGGACAAAGTGTTGTTAGTGGGGGTGCCCTGAGAGGGGTCTGTGCCTGCTCTCCTCCTCCCGCGTGCGGTGCTCACGTTGATGTCGACGTTGTGGACCAGCTGCCAGGCGATGTCCTTGCAGCCCTGCTGCCGCGCCTCCTGGGGCATGCTGGCGTCCGCGTACCAGTCCCGGTTCACCACGTGTGCGTAGGTTCCCGAGGGTGATGCGTGCTGCACCCGCGTCGTGGTCACAATGCCCACTGCCTTCCCTGCCAAACCGCACTCATCAGGCCCCACCAAGGACCCCTACACAGAGTCCCCACCACCGAGGAAAGCCCCCGGTGTGGCACCCTTGTTTCCCCAGGGCTCGCCCCAGGCCTGCATCCCCCGTTACCAGCTCTGCGGGCTCGCTCCATCACTGAGATCACCTCGTTGCCGAACGTGGTGCTGCACTGTGAGTGGCGGGCAGCCGCACTCACCCCGATGGTCTGGTAGTTGCCCTTCACCCCACAGAGATAGGCTGTGGCTGTCCCTGCACTGTCAGGGACCTGCCTGTCCACATTGTAGGTCTGCCAAAGATAGAGGGACTCAGGGCAGGGGTCCAAAGTGGGGTGTCCCCCCAGCACCCTGTGCCACACTCATTGACTCACCCATAAACACGTGGCATGGGGAGGTACCCCATACACAACATGCGTGCAGCTCTGGGCTGCCAGCAGCCCCATGCCTGGGAAAACCTGGCCCCATGCCCAGGATCACCATGGCCCCATTTCCAGCATGCTAGAATTTACCTTAGAAAGAGCCACATATGGGAAAGCATCCAGAGCAAGAGGGGTCTCAGGGCCGAGCTTCCCCTGTTGCTGTGCCTTGAGGATGCGGGTGGCTGTGATGGTGGGGATCCCAAAACCTGGGCAGAGAGAGGGTCCTGGTCACCCTCTGGACCAGGTGCCCTGCACACATCCCACTCAGCAGAGTACTGGCCATGTCAGCCTGCTTGCTGGGGTGCCAGATGGACTCACCATCCCCAAGAAAAATGATGAGGTTTTTGGCTTTGTGTATCCTCGGCTGGAGTTGTAAGGAGGCTTCGATGGCTGCAGCTGCCTGCCTGTACCAGAAGGATGGATTCTCCTCCTCCGCTGGGACAGTGCAAACACCCATCAGTGCCAGCACAAGAGCACCTGCATCCCTGGGGCACCCCTGAGGGGTACCCAGAGCCCAGGGATACTTGTTCCCTGAGCACTCCCATGGTGGGGCCTTCTCTCACAAGCACCAGGTGGTTTGGGGCTGTTTGGGGTGGGGAGAGACCGTGCAGGCTTGCACTGACTGCCTGGCCCCAGGGCCCTGGGGCAGGGAACAAGGGGGAACAGCAAAACCAGACATGATGGGGAGTTATCTGGTGAGGGGGACAGAGTCAAACCCATGGTAGGGAGTGGTGATAGAGGATACAGGCGCTTCTCCCAGAGCAGCCCCCAGCACAGAAGCAAGTGAAAATCTGGGGGAAAAGTGGTGCCCAAGAAGGGCAGGGGTGACGAAGCCCCATTGATTCTTGTCCAGCTGGGCAGCCCCAGCTCCCCTCCCCAGGCCCTCCTTGTGGCCAGCCAGGCTGACACCCTGCTTCCCTGGGCACCCACCGCAGCCAGCCGGGCCCCAGCCCCGTCCTTGTGCCCACCTGGAATGACAGCGGCGCCGAGCCCTGCGCAGAGGCAGAGGCTGAGGGATGCCAGGAGCTGCATGCTGAGATCTGACAGGCCAACGCTGCTGGCAGTGTCTGTAAATCCAGCAGCTGTGGGAGGGACTTTGGACAGGGATCAGCCCTAGCAGGGTGTGTGGAGGGGTGTGTCACCACATCTCTGTCGAGTGCAAAGGCCACGGCTTGGGCTCGGGTCACCTCCTTGGCACAAGGCCCTGTGCCTGCTGGGCACACAAGGGCTTGGGGCACAGACGGATGCAGGGACAAGAGGAAGTGCAGTGATAGCATTAAATCCTGCCCTGGGCACCCTGGCTGTGATGCCACGCAGGGCAATGCCCTGTCCGAGGCTGCCATGGGCAACTCTCAGCTGGGATAACGGTGGGGATGGGGAGCACCTGGGGTCACTCGTGCACTGAGCACCCTGCTCTCTTCCCAGGCATCCATGGGCAATAAATCCTTGGATGTGGAACTACAACTCTGCTCCTTGCTCAGCCCTTGATAGGAATGTACCAACCCTTGTGTACAGTGCTCCAACCAGGCAAAGCTGGGCAGGACATTGCCTCTCCTCACCCTCATTTCATCACCTCCTGCACCCCAGTGCCTGCAGTGCTGGTCCCAGGGTAGAGCCAGGAGGCACAGCCAGCTGGGGGCAGGCACAGGGCAGCACCTCAGGAGGTGACGGCCACTGAGAACTTTTGCAGGGCAGATGGAGACAAGCAACCTGTGTTTATTGCATCCCTTGGTCCTGCCCACAGTGGGACTCAGCCAGAGCCTCTCAGTGCCTCCCTGTGAGGGCTGCCATGCAGAGGCCCAGGAGGGCCAGCAGGGGCTGTGGGGAGCACCGTGGGCCATGGGAGGCCCTGCGGTTTGCCATGCACCCGGGCTCTGTGGCATAGGGCTCGAGGCAGGCGGCGTAGGCCATGGCGTGGGCGATGTAGTGCTGCTCCTGTACCCCGTGAAACAGGTGGGCCATGGGGCCCTGGGCCAGCACCACCACGTTTTCCCCACTGTACGTCTCTGTCTCCAGGGGTAAAATTGATGTTGCCTGTGCAGGCATGTGAGCATCCACAGGTGTGTCCAGAGGGGTGAGTTACCTGTGTGCTTGTGTGTGTGAGTGAGTGTGCAGATACCTGCAAGTGTGCTCAGGCGTGTGTTTGGCTTGGAGGCTGTGCCTGTACTTGCAGCCCAGCAGGGCTGTGTGTGAAGAGCGAGGGTGTCCATGCAGCTCGCCATGCAGGCTGCAGCACAGCAGTGGGGCTGGCCATGGGGCAGGTGGAGGACACCAGGGAGCAGGGATGGGGCAGAGAGTGCTGGCAGCATAGGGCAGGCTGTGGGGCAGCCCATGTGCCAGTCAGGCCATGGAGCAGGGGCCTGCTCTGTGCCCAGCACTCCCAGCCTGTTGCACGCTGCCTGCTGCAGCTCCAGCAGCCTCCAGCAGGAGGGAAACTGAGGCAGGGACGTGCCCATTCCTGAGGCTGCTCCAGCACACTGCCATCCTTGGCTCCAGGAACACCAGGGCCATTCTGTGATATGGGGAAGGTGAGGGGAGCCTGGCCCTGCACAGGGCCCTCCCTCTGCTCACCCAGTGCCCATCTCTCGCCCCAGATCGACCAGGACGGGCTGACCCTGCCCGAACGGACCCTCTACCTGGGGCAGGATGAGGAGAGCGAGAAGGTGAGGGGGGCACAATGGTGCCCTGGAAACAGCAGGAGAGGGAGCAGCAGCCAGCATGGCTGGCAGACAGAGGGCACCCAGTGCCAGCAGCGCTGGGGACTGGGTGGCCACAGGACAGTGGGGGGTGGCCCTGAGCATCCCTTCCTTGATGGCCTTGGCTGGAAAAGGATGGAGGCGGGTCCCCATGCCCCCCTGACAGTGTCTGCCCTGGCAGCTCAAGTGGAAGCGCTTGCTGGATCGCATCTTCCATGACAGCTTCTCGGAGGAGGAGGAGGTGGTGCTGCTGGCCAACGACTACATGCACAAGGTGTCCAACCTCATCCGTGTGACACCCAGCAGGTGAGGGGGGCTGGCACCCCCTGTGCCCCTGGCACCTTTCCCAGCCTGGCAGGGGGCACAGGACAGCTGTGCCTGGACCCTCCCACCATCACTCTTCTCCTGGTGCAGGAAGGCCGGGCTGGGCACAGGAAATCTGGGAAAGCTTGTGGGAAAGGCTCTGTTGTGAGCCCCACAGCATCCTGGTCATGCCTGGACACCTGCTGAGCCACCCACACCAGAGGTCACCAGACTCATGGCACCTCAGGGAGGGACGTGGTGCCGGCCTGTCCCTGTGCGCCACCAGCCATGGCCCCTGTGTCCCCAAGCAGGGGTGTCCCCATCCTGGCACATGGTCCCACTGTCCCTGTGCCCGGGGATGTGCTGAGGGCCGCCCCTGTCCCTGTCCCAGGATCCTTCACAACTACATGCTGTGGCGCATCGTGGTGGTGCTGAGCGAGCACCTCTCCACCCCCTTCCGCGATGCCATCCACGAGCTCTCCAAGGAGATGGAGGGCAATGAGAAGCAGCTGGAGCCGGGTAAGATCTGCCTGAGCCAGGCCAACAAGCACTTTGGAATGGCCCTGGGAGCTCTCTTCGCTGACATGGGGGGGCTCAAACTTGCCTACTAGGTGAGTGTCCCCCCACCCTGGGTGCTACAGCCATGGGCAGCTGCTTATGCCATCCCTCTTGAGGGGGAGATGCCCCAAACCCTCCTTACAACCTGCAGCAAGGAGTGGTCAGGATCCTGATTGCTGCTTGCTGGGGGCTTGGGGGGGGTTTGGGGGAGTACCCAGGCCATGCTATCCAGGCATCCCTTGTTCTCCAGGCCTACCAGAAGTGGGTGAGGGAGCATGGCCCCGAGCACCCCCTGCACCACATGAAGTACACACACGACCAGCTCTTCTTCATCGCCTTTGCCCAGGTGAGCCCCTGTCTTCCTCACATGTAACAGCTATTGGGGCAGGAGGGTCACATTGTGTGGGGCCAGTAGCCCAAAGGGATGAGGAGAGAGGCCTGCAGGACCCAGAGCCAATGGCCAGGAGCTGGGCTCGGCTGCATCATCAGGTCCTGGGCTCAGCGTACAGAGCTCAGCCCTGAAGGATCACCCCACACTCTCCTTTTGTTCCCGTGGACCCTACAATAATAAATTAGTGTGTCCCTCATGACTTCCAGAGCATCAGAGTGAAAAACACACTCAATCCCAAAATTCTAGGAAAAGCTAGAGCCAGGCAGCTTACAGTGAAGGCAGGTGGAGGACTTCACAGTCTCCAAGGGGCTGCCCCATGCCATAAGCCTCCCCTGCACGGTGCCCTCCCCATGCCAGCCCCTGTCCATGCACCAGCCCTGCCTGGGGGGGCACAGCGGCGCAGCCAGGCCGGGCGATGCTGGCCTGCCTGGGAGCGCAGGCACACGGACACTGCTGTATTTTCCGCTGCTGCTCCTGGTCAATAAAGCGCTGGATATGCTGGGTGGCTGCCAGGGGCCATGGCCAGGGGATGGGAGCAGTGGCAGCACCCCCAGCCCTGCCCACATGGCACAGGCACCCCCACTCCATGAACACGCCTGTCCCACCAGAGTCACACTGTGTGTTTATTTAACCCCCACTGCCCGGGATTCAGTGTCCCCATGGCTGCTGCATCCAGAGCAGCGATGCTTCAGAAAGCTGCCTGCAGATGCTACACAGTGGGGAGGGAGGGGAACGTGAGTGTGTCCATGGGGTGCCCTAGGGCATCAGCGGAAGAGGGGCAGAAGGAGGGCAGGCAGGAGCAGGGCCAGGGGGCTGCCGCGGATGCCGGGGCCGGAGTTCCGCTGGCGGCAGTCAGTGTAGGGCTCGATGCAGGCGGCGTAGGCCATGGCATGGGCTACATAGGTCTGCTCCTGCACCCCGTGGAAGAGGTGGGCCATGGGGCCCTTGGCCAGGATGGCCACGTCCTCACCACCATGGGTCTCTGACTCCAGTGGCACAGCCGCCTGTGGCTGGTAATCGAAGTGCACTGTGGAGGGGAGAGAAGGAGGTGAGGAGGGGCAATGATGGCCCCCAGCTCCACCCCACCACCCAAGCCATGGCCTCTGTGTCCTCACTGGCTGTTTCTGGGTCCACGTTGGGCCGGTCAGGGCCGGGGTATCCTGGCCCATTCCCGTAGAGGATCGATGTGTAGTTCTTCCTGTCCCTGGCTTCTGTAGGCGCCAGACCTGGAGAAAGGGCAATGGAAGAGAAGAAGGAGGAGGATCAGCCAAGGAGCACCCATATCACCCCTCTGGCCACAGTCAGGGTGGCACAGGGCTGGTAGTACCCAGGACAGGGCAAAGCCGCACCAAAGATGGAGGAGCCACGCAGGGTGTAGCCCCCAAAGGTGAAGACGTGTGAGTGGTCAGCGGTGACGACGGTGAGGGTGTCATCCTCGTCTGTCATGGTGCCTGCCCGCTCGATGGCCCAGTCAAACTCCACTGCCTCCGTCAGTGCCTTGTGGGGTGAACCTTCATGGTGGCCACGGTCGATTCTGCCACCTGCAGATGGGCACCCATGATGGGCTGGGGATCTCCTACACCTACCCTACAGCCCCCTCTCACTGGCCCCGGGGACATGAGCCCCAACTTATCTTCCACAAAGAGGTAGAAGCCATTGGGGTTCCTGCTCAGGACGGAGATGGCTGCCTCTGTCATCTCGGTGAGTGATGGGTCCAGGGTGGTGTTACGCACCAAGTTGTACTTTGTGTCCACGGGTTCAAAGAGACCTGTGAGGGAATGTGTTGGGGACAGCATCAGTGCCTGAGTGTCCCAGCGCCTCTTGGGTCCTGGCACAGGGGTCATTTGTTACCCATCAAATAATGCACGTTGGGGTCAGCAGCAGCTGCCAGCATCTCTGTCCTGTTCCAGACATAGCGGGCACCCTGTGGGCAGATCCCCCGGGGGTTAGTGGGTGCCTGTCCCTGTGCCAGGGCCAGTGGGCAGAGGGGCGTCCCTGACGCGTCACGCACCGGCCGTGCCTGCAGCCACATGTCGATGAGGTTGTTGCCATCCTCGCGTATCCCATCCTGGCTGCTGTCGGCGGGGTACTCAGGGTCCGGTGTCCCCGCGGGGGTCATGTATTTCCGACCACCACCCAGGATCACCTGGAGGGGATGAGGTGGACAAAGTGTTGTTAGTGGGGGTGCCCTGAGAGGGGTCTGTCCCTGCTCTCCTCCTCCCGCATGCGGTGCTCACGTTGATGTCGACGTTGTGGACCAGCTGCCAGGCGATGTCCTTGCAGCCCTGCTGCCGCGCCTCCTGGGGCATGCTGGCGTCCGCGTACCAGTTCCTGTCCACCACGTGTGCGTAGGTTCCCGAGGGTGATGCGTGCTGCACCCGCGTTGTGGTCACAATGCCCACTGCCTTCCCTGCCAAACCCTGCTCATCAAGCCCCACAGAGGGCAACACAGGGTCCCACCACCAAGCTATGGGATCCCCCCTGCAGGGGAAAGCCCCCGGTGTGCACCCCTTGTTCCCCACGGCTCCCCCCAGGCCTGCATCCCCCGTTACCAGCTCTGCGGGCTCGCTCCATCACTGAGATCACCTCGTTGCCAAATGTGGTGCTGCACTCTCCGTAGCGGGCGGCCGCACTCACCCCAATGGTCTTGTAGTTGCCCTTCACCCCACAGAGATAGGCTGTGCCTGTCCCCGCGCTGTCAGGGACATGTCTGTCCACATTGTAGGTCTGCCAAGGATAGAAGGAGGGGTCTCCAGTAGGGTCTCCTTGCAGTACCCTGTGCCACACTACTTCATTCACACATGAACACATGTGGCATGGGGAGGGATCCCAAACACAACATACGTGCAGCTCTGGGCTGCCAGGGCTGCACATATGGGATAACCATGGTCCCATGCCCAGGACCACAACGCCCCATTTCCAGCATGCTGGAATTTACCTTAGACAGAGCCATGTAGGGGAAAGCATCCAGAGCAAGAGGGGTCTCAGGGCCGAGCTTCCCCTGTTGCTGTGCCTTGAGGATGCGGGTGGCTGTGATGGTGGAGACCCCGAATCCTGGGCAGAAAGAGGGTCCTGGTCACCCTCTGGACCAGGTGCCCTGCACACATCCCACTCAGCAGAGTACTGGCCATGTCAGCCTGCTTGCTGGGGTGCCAGCTGGACTCACCATCCCCAAGAAAAATGATGAGGTTTTTGGCTTTGTGTATCCTTGGCTGGATATTGAAGGAGGCTTCGATGGCTGCAGCTGCCTGCCTGTACCAGAAGGATGGATTCTCCTCCTCCGCTGGGACAGTGCAAACACCCATCAGTGCCAGCACAAGAGCACCTGCATCCCTGGGGCACCCCTGAGGGGTACCCAGAGCCCAGGGATACTTGTTCCCTGAGCACTCCCATGGTGGGGCCTTCTCTCACAAGCACCAGGTGGTTTGGGGCTGTTTGGGGTGGGGAGAGACCGTGCAGGATTGCACTGACTGCCTGGCCCCAGGGCCCTGGGGCAGGGAACAAGGGGGAACAGCAAAACCAGACATGATGGGGAGTTATCTGGTGAGGGGGACAGAGCTAAACCCATGGTAGGGAGCGGTGTTAGAGGATACAGGCGCTTCTCCCAGAGCAGCCCCCAGCACAGAAGCAAGTGAAAATCTGGGGGAAAAGTGGTGCCCAAGAAGGGCAGGGGTGACAAAGCCCCATTGATTCTTGTCCAGCTGGGCAGCCCCAGCTCCCCTCCCCAGGCCCTCCTTGTGGCCAGCCAGGCTGACACCCTGCTTCCCTGGGCACCCACCGCAGCCAGCCGGGCCCCAGCCCCGTCCTTGTGCCCACCTGGAATGACAGCGGCGCCGAGCCCTGCGCAGAGGCAGAGGCTGAGGGATGCCAGGAGCTGCATGCTGAGATCTGACAGGCCAACGCTGCTGGCAGTGTCTGTAAATCCAGCAGCTGTGGGAGGGACTTTGGACAGGGATCAGCCCTAGCAGGGTGTGTGGAGGGGTGTGTCACCACATCTCTGTCGAGTGCAAAGGCCACGGCTTGGGCTCGGGTCACCTCCTTGGCACAAGGCCCTGTGCCTGCTGGGCACACAAGGGCTTGGGGCACAGACGGATGCAGGGACAAGAGGAAGTGCAGTGATAGCATTAAATCCTGCCCTGGGCACCCTGGCTGTGATGCCACGCAGGGCAATGCCCTGTCCGAGGCTGCCATGGGCAACTCTCAGCTGGGATAACGGTGGGGATGGGGAGCACCTGGGGTCACTCGTGCACTGAGCACCCTGCTCTCTTCCCAGGCATCCATGGGCAATAAATCCTTGGATGTGGAACTACAACTCTGCTCCTTGCTCAGCCCTTGATAGGAATGTACCAACCCTTGTGTACAGTGCTCCAACCAGGCAAAGCTGGGCAGGACATTGCCTCTCCTCACCCTCATTTCATCACCTCCTGCACCCCAGTGCCTGCAGTGCTGGTCCCAGGGTAGAGCCAGGAGGCACAGCCAGCTGGGGGCAGGCACAGGGCAGCACCTCAGGAGGTGACGGCCACTGAGAACTTTTGCAGGGCAGATGGAGACAAGCAACCTGTGTTTATTGCATCCCTTGGTCCTGCCCACAGTGGGACTCAGCCAGAGCCTCTCAGTGCCTCCCTGTGAGGGCTGCCATGCAGAGGCCCAGGAGGGCCAGCAGGGGCTGTGGGGAGCACCGTGGGCCATGGGAGGCCCTGCGGTTTGCCATGCACCCGGGCTCTGTGGCATAGGGCTCGAGGCAGGCGGCGTAGGCCATGGCGTGGGCGATGTAGTGCTGCTCCTGCACCCCGTGGAACAGGTGGGCCATGGGGCCCTGGGCCAGCACCACCACGTCTTCCCCACTGTGAGTCTCTGTCTCCAGGGGCACAGCTGCCTGCTGTCTGTAGTCCTTGTCCTCTGCAGGGGGAAGAGGAGAAATGAGGCTGGGGTCTGTCTTGCTGACATGTCACGGGGCTGGGGGACAGCTCCCATCACTCCTGCACCAGCCTGATTTCTGCAGTGGGGTGACTCCTGAGCCTCACAGTGGCACCAGGACCCTGTGTGGCATCCATGGCCATGCCAGTGTGATACTGTCCCCAGCCACTGTGTGCCTCCACCAAATCCCCATCAGACTCACTGGGAATCTGTCCCCAGCCACCCCATGGCTCTGCCACCTCCCCAGCAGACTGGTACCTGCAGCAGGGAGGCTGGCAGCTGGACGGGCCCCATCACGGATGCTGTAGCCAGGACCGTTGCCATAGAGGATGCTGGTGTAGGCTCGCTTGTCCTTGGCTTTCTTGGGGGCCAGCCCTGGCACAGGGAAGGACATTGTCACCCCCTGTCCCAGCTGGGTACCCTCCCCAGCTCCCTGCCTGGGCAAGCTCAACCTCCCTTTGGAGCAACAGGGTGAGGTGGAAAGAGGGATGCTCACTGCCCCTCTCCAGGACCCACCAAAGATGGAGTTGCCTCGTGGTGTGCTGCCCCCAAAAGTGAAGACATGAGAGTGATCGGCCGTTACCACGGTCAGGGTGTCAGCAGGGGATGTGAGCTCTCCTGCCCGTGCCACCGCCCGGTCCAGCATCACGGCCTCCATCAGCGCCTGCTTGGCTCGGCCACTGTGGTGGCCATGGTCGATTCTGCCACCTGCACAGGGAATGTGGCTGTCACCCTCTCCCTGGTCCCCTTGCATGGCCACCTACTCCCAGGACCTACATCCCACCTCAGCCCCAGCCACACTGCCCGCCTGGAGCTACTCATCTTCCACAAAGAGGAAGAAGCCCTTGGGGTTCCTGCGCAGGATGCTGATGGCCTTTTCTGTCATCTCCACGATGGAGGGGTCTGTGGATGTGTTGCGGTTCAGCTCATACTTCATGTCCTTGGGCTCGAAGAGGCCTGGGGGAGGAGGGTGAGGGGGTCCATGCCGGGGCTGCTTTGTGCCTCTGCTGACATGTCCAGAAAGGGGAGGAAGAAGCATTGCCACTGGTGCAGCCAGTGATGCTCCTACCCATAAGGTGGCTCACAGAGTCGTCTTTGACCGCATCCAGGCCCTTCTTGTCCCAGACATAGTGGGCACCCTGCCAGCAAGAGCAGAACCAGTGCCAATGACACACACCCTGTGCCCAGGGTTCCATCTCCTCTTCCCCCACACACTACCTGCTTGGCACTCAGCCACTCAGCAATCAAGTCCCGACCGTCCTTCCTGGTGCCATTTTGATCCGGGTCCTCTGGATACTCAGGGTCTGGAGTGTGCCTGGGGGTCATGTACATCCTCCCGCCGCCCAGGATCACCTGCAGGGAGCTCAGCAGACCCTCCCAGTGTTCCACGGCCCCTCCCTCCCGCTCCCGCTCCCCAGCTCACATTGATGTCAGTGTTGTGCACCAGCTGGTAGGCGATGTCCTTGCAGCCGTCCTGCAGGGCCTCCCTGGGCATGTTGGCGTCAGCGTACCAGCTCCGGCTGGCCGAGTGCGCGTAGGCTGCCCCGGGGGACGCGTGCTGCACCCGCGTGGTCGTCACGATGCCCACAGACTTGCCTGCAGCGTGGCCAAGGGTTTACACGGAGCCCATCCAGCCCTGCACGGCACTGGATGGCCGTGCCCGGCTTTCCAACAGGGTTTCCTGCTGTCCCATACCTGCCAGCCTGGCCCGGTGCAGGACAGAGTCCACCTCGTTGCCAAAGGTGGTGTGGCATTTCCCATAGACGGCTGCCCCACTCAGGCCCAGGGTCTTGGCGTTGGCCTTCACCCCACAGAGGTAGGCGGTGCCCGTGCCAGCGCTGTCGGGCACCTGCCGGTCGATGGTGTAGGTCTGGAAGCAGATGGGTGCAGTGGGGTTTCAAGCAGGGGCAGCAGGAGTGTCCCCCCAGCCCTGCCCCACTCACCTTGGCCAGGGCTACATGGGGAAAGGTCTCCATGGTCAAGACGCTCTCCTCGCCCGAGCCACCGGCCAGCTGCCCCTTGTAGATCCGAGCTGCTGACATGGTGGACAGCCCCATGCCTGTGGCCATGTCTGAGTCACTGGGGGGCAGTGGCTGGACCAGGGACAGCCCTGCCCTCCCCAGGCACTGCCTGAGGGCTTGCCCCAGCCCCATCTTCTCATCAGCCACATCCCCTGGCTGCTGGGGAGCTGCAGGGCCTGGCAGTGACCCGGGGCACTCACCGTCACCCATGAAGAGGATGATGTTTTTGGCCCGCTGTGCTGCTGGCTGCAAAGCCAGGGCCAACTCCAGCCTCCTCCTGGCACCTTTATTCCAGTAGCCCGGGGTCTTCTCAGCATCTGGAGGTGAGAACAGAGCTGGGAGCCTCCAGGTGCACCCCTGGGATGTCCAGCATGCCCATCTCTACGCGATGTGAATTTAGCTGCTATAAGCCCACCCCACGGAGGACCAGGAAGCCCCAGGAGATCAGCATGACTTTTCAGACCAGCACTGCTCAGAAACTACCTGCAGAAAGGAAACTGAGGCACAGTTTGGCAGGGAAGTCGCTTGTACCTCTTGGCAGAGTGGATGAGGAGCCTGAGGATCAGCCACAGCAAGTGTGCAATGGCTGGGTAACCACGGCTGGCTGTGGCTATTGGGCCACTTTATCCAAAGTCAGGAATGGGGGTTGGGAGCAGCACGGACGGGGCAGGGGGGGAGCAGAGCCTGCTCTGGGGGGAAGCTGAGACCAACCCATTCAAAGGTTGTGGTCTCAGAGCACCCTGAGGTGGCAGTGAGGGTTCCCGTTTGCTGGCATCCCAAGGGGAGGTGACATGGTCCCTGGAGATCCCCCAGGAAGTGACACCAGCCCCAGCATCCCCCACCAGAGGTTCTTACCCCACTGTCCCACGCGTCCCCGGTCACCAGAGGCTGCAGCAGCGAGCTGGGCAAGGAGGCAGAAGAGAAGGCAGGTTCCAGAGGAAAGCAGCCGCCCCATGCTGCCCACCAGCTCCTCCTGGAATGCTGCCCTAGTCCAGGCCCAGGGACGGCCCTTTATGGCTCTTCCCTGTCCCCTGAGATGATGAGCTGATAACATTCACCGGCTATCTCCCAGCTCTCTCAGGGCCCTCCCAATGCCAGCGCCCCACCCTGGGGCCATCCCTGCCCCCACCAGCAAGGCAGGACCTCCAGCCTGTCCCTGAGGACCAGGGCACCTCTGGGCCCCAGCTCCCATGGGGGCGGCTGCTGGGGGACCCTGGGGAGTGGGAGGGAGAGCACAGGGCAAAGGGCTGTTTTTGCAGACAGGCTGAGCTGGGCCAGGCTGGATTTGTCTGGTTTCTCCTGAGACAAACCCGAGGAGGGGGACACTGGGCTGAGGGGTAGGGAGTGGACATACTGGCTTTGGTGTCAGTGTTCTCTGGTTCCCTCTCCCAGCCAGTCACACGCTGCCTACCAGTTCCTGGGACAGCTGGTGCCTGACATGCTGGGCGCCCTGGGGCAGCCCATGCCAGCACACTGCACAGTGGGGTACATTCTGTGGGCAGGAACAGCCCCTGTCACCAGCATCAGGTGACATCGCCCCTGATTGCACCAGGCCATCTGGAAGGACACTGCATGAGCACAAGTCCTGGGGACTACAGGTGTCACTGATGGCTTCACCAGCTCCTAGGAAGTGTGCTGTGCCCAGCCCTGATCCCCCATCCTGACCCAGGCAGTCGAGGTTTGGCCAGCTCCCGGCTCCCACAGATGGCTGATGTGCTGGTGCTGGCCATGGCTGTCACCACTGATGGGGCAGAGGGATGCAGGGCTCCCTGCCTGCCTGGCACAATGGATCCATTCCTTCTTGTCAGATGTCAATCCCTTCACCAGACACTTCTTGTGATGGTGTGGAGGTTGCCAGAGCAGCCCATGCCCCCAACACATGCTCAGAGTGTGGGTGGGGGACATGGGGACAGAGCAGGCAGAGGTGGCTGGAGACAGCAGAGGTCAGTTGGTCAGTGAGGCACTGGATGCAAGGACATGGTGCCATAGGGTGCCTGAGCAGGGTTAGGCTGGAGGCCAAGGTGTGAGGGACTGGAGCAGACACACAGGAACTCCTGATGAAGTCAGAGGGACTGAGGGAATACCTGCAGGATCAGGAGCTGGGAACACCTGCCCTGATGTCACATCTTCTGGCCAAGCATATCTGAGGCTGGGACAGGCAGTGAGGCCAAATTCCATAATGCCTGGGAAGTGGCAGGCATGGGAAGGCAGGGGGCTGCCCAGAGGTGAATTACTGCTGGGAACATGGAGGGAACAAAATAAAACCTGCACGAGCTCCACACACAGCTGCTGACCCGGTTTTTATTACATGACACACAACCCTGCAAGAAATCCTCCTGCACGGCCCCATGGCTGCATCCCCCTGTGTCCACATCCCACCTGGGATGGTGGAGCCAGCCCCTCTCTGCTCCTGGGGACACATATCCCCTCTCTCAGCCCTCACCACGGGCACTGAATCTGCAGATGGACACCACTGCCTTAAAAAAAACATTAAGAAAGCATCATGCTAAAAATACCCAAGAGTAGAAATGTTCTGCCTGGGGCAGGCTCAAGCCCTGAGCCCGGCCCCCAGGCAGAGTTAAAATCCAAACCAGAAATAAAACCACAATGGTTTTAAAACTCAAAACCCCAAAGTCCTTGTGGGTCCCTTCTGCCTCCAGCAGGTGCTGGAGCGGGGCCTGGGAGGTGAGGGAGCATCAGCAGTGGGGAGCACACAGAGCCAGGGCTCTCACTTGTCCAAGCTTGGCCTCTTGAGCAGGGCACTGTACTTGAGGGGGCCACCATCTGCCATCAGCACCACCTCCACCAGCGTGAAAATGGTGATCACCTTCATCACGGGAGAGAAAGAGAGAAAAGAGGGTTTTCAGGCAGCCTGGAATCACACCAAGATTTGCTTAAAGCTGCATTGGCTTTTGCTGCCTCCATCAGTTCACCCATGAGGAACCAAGAATTAGGACAGGATGGATTCAGACAGCTCTGCTGGGGTCCAGGATGCTCCTAGGGCTGGAGACAGCATCCTCAAGGGCAACACCACGAACTCTGACACCACCCAGGGCATCCAAGCCAACCTGAATGAGCCTCCCAAAACATCCTCACTTATCCCAGCATGATCATGCCCCACTCTTGCTCTCCACACAGTCTGGGAAGAATTGTGGGCATTTGTATCCTTGGCTTTGGGTCCCAATCTCCCCTCAAGGCCACCCGTGCCTCCCCTCTCCAGCCACAGAATCACATCATCCCTTAATGGAGCTTGGCCAAGAGCCAAGGCTGAGCTGTGCTGAGAAGGGCTTCCACATGACATTAAGCATTTCCTCAGCATCCCACGAGGAAGGAACAATGTGCCTGTGCTCCCACAGGGAGAGGAGACCCAGGAAGGGAGCACAATAGATAAGAGAGATGCAAGGGAACGAAGACCCCAGAAAATCAATCCCTCCTGTTCAGGAACTGCACTGCTGCTGCCATCTCCCTGCTCCTTTGAGCCCAGCTCTTGCTGTGATTGATGGATTGGAAAGTATTGATCTGCTCTGTCCTTGAGGCACAGTTAAGGGGCTGGCTGGGACATTGGGAAGGGCTGTCCTGGGGTCATGCACAGGCATTTGGGGACTCTGCTTGCTGGAGCCAGTTCTCTGTGCTGTAGCAGGGCTCACTGGGGCCATCTGCTCAGGGCTGGCCCCACCAGAAGCAGGCTCAGAGGTACTGGTGTAACCTTGCCAAACCCTTCCCAGCTCATCCAGCATCAGCTGCTCCAGATTGATCATTCAGACAAGGAAAATCTCATTGAGACTTAAATGTACCGAAGTGGCCAGTGAGGAGCAACCTGCAGGAAAATCCTATCCCAACTGACTGCCAGAGAGCTGTGAGTTACTGAGTATCAGCTCCTGCCTGCCCCAGCTAGCTGCAGTGCAGGGGGTGGTGTTCAGGGGAAAGCCCCCACATATGGGGGAGCCAAAGGGGGAGAATCAGGGTTCTCCCTTGCAATCCTGCATTATCCCTTTGCTGAACTGCTGTGAAACAGCACAATTTCACATCAAATCCTCTGAGTCTTAGATCCACTTATTACTCCACCCCTGAGTGAGGCCCTGGTCATCTCCTGGAGATCAGAGAGAAATGGGGGCAACATCTGCCCTCTATGGCAGGGCCAAACAACAGCCCAGACCCCAGCACACCTCCTCACTTACAGCCTTCCCTGATGCTCCCACTGCCTGGCCAGGCTCAGCTAAACCAGGAAGCAGAGACCAAGGGCTGGGGACAGCTGGGGAGCTGGCGTGCTGTGGGGTGTCCATGTGACATCTACCAGAGTTCAGCATGGCTCAGTGGAATCTGGCTCATCCCAGGGCTAGAGATTTGTAAACTCAAGGATATGCTGGCTTGGAGGACAGCTCAGAGTCTGATCCCATGGGAGAGCTCCAGTGTTTTCTTAGGAGGTGTGGAAGGTTTGTGGAGGAGTTTCCTCTACCAACTGTTTTCTTAACCAAAACGGGCCCTGCTCACACTGAGGCATCATTTTTCATCAGTTCCCTGCTAGGGTGTAAGTGATCCCTGCTCCTGTAGGAAAGGGGGAACTGAGGCCACTCCAGGCTACATCCTCAGGGCTTCTCTGAGCCAAGCTGAGAGAGGAAAGCTCAGCTTCAAAGGGAGGGAGGCCTGCAGAAATGTTTGCAGAGCCAGATCCAGCTCTGATCACAACATCCACCCTGGGAAGGGAAGGACTCTCCAGCACACGCATCACCCCAGCTGGGAGTGTCAGCCCACTCTGTGTCAGGAAACCTGAGTGGGCAAGGATGGGATGTGCTGGGCTTGGATGGAACTGGGGCTCAAGGGCAGAGCCCCTGGAGCAGTGCAGGGAGAGGCTGGGATTCAGCCCTTCAGACAGAGATAGCAGCAGTCAACACAGCTGGGGTTTTACAGCCATGCCAGACAAAAGCTGGCAAAGAAGCACCACTTAATCAAGCCAGACAAATGTGATTGCTCCCTTTGATTGAGTTACCAAGTTAATAGATGACAGGGACACAAGAGAGAGATTTCTAGATGCTGTTAAGCCTTTTGAGATTGCATCTCAGGAAGTCTGATTTAAAAAAATTCTCCTAATTGAGGCTAAACCCTGTCACAGGGATGGAAACCCCAAGAAAAAGCCATGTCAGGGGCAAAGAGTGCCAGGATGGGGGAAGGGTCTAGACAAGAGCTGCCTTAAGGCTGATCTTACTTAGCATCTTAATTGATGATCTGGAAGGAGGAAGTAAACAGCATGTTAATTCAATTCCTGGAAAAACCTGAACTGGGAGGCAGGGCACACAGCAGGCAGGGCAAAGACTGAAGGCTGTGGAGGGGTCAGATTGTGAGGGCAGTGATGGGACTGGAATGGATGGCACAGGAGGCTGAGGTTGAAGCTGGGCTCACTGGGAAGGGGACACAGCAGGACTGACACCCTGCGAGGCAAGTGCTGCCTCTCAGACCTGTCCCTGCAGACATCACAGCACCCACATGTTGCCCGCAGCCTCCCTGGTGTTGTGAGCCTGTCCCATGCTGTGGAGGTCTTACCTGGGGCACAGATTCCCCCTCCAGCTCCTCTGGCTCCCACAGGAGTGTCAGCTCTGGCTTCTTCCCTGCCTTCTGGTAGCGGAAGTCCACCAAGGGCAGCGCCTGCAGGCAGGGAGGGTGTTGGGAACACGCCCCCCCAGCTCTCCCCCAGCTCCCCTGTGGATGGAGCTGAGGCTGCTTCTGCCCAGCACAGCCCAGCTGCCTCTGCAGCTCTTCAGCAACTGGGATGCAGCAGCCTGTGAGCCTGAGCCTAGCACGTAAATCAGGGGCTGCTGCCATACACTACCAGCCCATATATCATGCTCTATGTCCTGTTAAAGATGTCATTGCCAGACATATAACCAGGTTATTAAGAGAGGATGCTGTCACCAAGTGCAGGTGCTGGCCCACAGCACTGCTGTCACAGCCCCAGATAAAGCACCTGATTAAATGAAATGAAAGCCAGCCTTGCTCCCTGTCCTCACTTCAGATCCACACTTATCTCTGTTCCCCTGAATCTGGCTTTATTCACTTTTACCCAGCATGTCACAGGGAGAAGCTGGTCCCCAGAGACTGGGCTGATCCAGACCCCCCAGTCCCTTGTGCCTGCCTGGGCTGAGGCATGGAAGGCAAACTCCAGGAAGGTTCCCTCCCCTCTGGCTGGCCCAGCTAGGGCACACCTCTGCCTGTTGCAGGGCTGGCACAAAAGGGCACCGGGACAGCCGCTGCCTGCAGTGATGCCAGGCTGCTCTGACAAGGCAGGGTTGGCACTGTCTCACACTGGTGAGGTACTTACATTGCAGTAGATGCGCTTCTGGACTCCAAACTTCAGCACCAGGACATCAAAGGCCTTGCTCAGGACACCCATGACCATGGCTTCTGACTCCAGAGGACCACATTCCTGTCAAGAGACAGAGCTGTCACCACACAGCAGATCTCATTCAGCAATCCCCAAGACAGTGTCTCAAGGTCCTGGGATCCAGCAGTGGTGGTTGCTGAGAGTGTTCTCTCACTGTTTGCTTTTCCTAAAGACAAGTGGGCAGAGACAGCCCCTGCCCATGTAGGCTGGGCCTTCACAGGGAAATCCACAGATGCCTTGGGAGACAAGAGCCTTGGGTCTTACCCTGACAAAGACAGAGAAGAAGAGGTCAGCACTGAGCTCCTGCACTCTCTTGGAAGCCATCTTCCGGTCATTGCAGTGATCGGCCTGTTTCTGGATGGCCTCCTTCTCCATTGTGATGGGGGATCTGGCACCTGCAAAGGGGACAAGTGACAATAACACGCCCATGCTCCCTCCTGCTCCAGAGCCATGCCATGGCCCCTGTCCCTGTCGCAGCCCGTGCAGGGCAGCACACGCACCGAGCGAGGCAGAGAGCAGGCGGTGCACGACGATGTCAGCGTAGCGGCGGATGGGGGACGTGAAGTGGGTGTAGAACGGCACGTTCAGGGCGTAGTGGTGAAAGAGCCTCTCGTCATCCAGGACGCCGGTGCAGAAGTAGAGAGCCATCTGAAACGGGGAGAAACCAGGCAAGGCTGTGAGCAGGGGTGGTGCCACGAGGCTGGAGGGGTCTGGCTCTGTGAGACACAGTGCCAGCAGCCAATGGCCCTCCTGTCTGCTGGCGGTCCTTCACCTGCTGCTCAGTTTGGGCTACACAGGCACTACAGAAACTGAGCACAGAATAAAAGGGGCAAAGCCATTGCCAGGAGCTGCTGGCTGCCAGCTGTCCCTGCCTGGCCCCAAGGACTGCATCAACTTTCATATCACCCATGGGTCTAAGCAGCTTCCTGCTTCTGTTCAGGCCCTAGGGCTCATTTGCCTTCCTCTCATCTTCCAGGGGAGAGCCCAGTTTGTTCTGTGCCCACATCAGATGCTCTTTGGTTCTGGGTCTGGCTGCAGACTTTAGACACACACTGTGCATGCTTGGAGAGCACTGAGGGCAGGTATGAGTGGCTTCCAAGGAGGAGAGAGAGCCCTGCTGTTATCCCTGCTGCTCCATCCCACCATGACAGCTGGGGAGCTGAGCAACTGAACCACCCATCCAAACCAACACCAGGGCAACAGCGGCACCACTGCTCAGCAGCCTCTTACACCAGGAACTGCTCCTGTGTCACCCCTGTTATCCCACAGGTTACAGCTTTTGTTTTTACATCTGTGAAACACCAGCTCTTGGGGCTGGGAAAACACTGGGGGCTGGGCCCAGGTGAGGAGGGGAGGCTGTGCAGGTCAGGGGGGTGGCGGCGGGGTCATGGCACAGTGGCGATTGAATGAACTCATTTAAAAATAAGAGCAAGTGATTTAAAAAAAACAGGAGTAGCCAGCTCTGATTACAGAGCCGTCCTGGGATCCTTGGTTTGGGCAGCTGTATCCTCCACTCTCCAGGCCAGTGGCGCAGCCAGCTCCTGCTGAGCAGCAACGCACTGATCCGGGCAAGTAAATAGAGCAGGTTAAAAAAAGCAGCATCAGTCCCAGCCTTATTATGAGACCCAAGAGCTGGGATAGGAGCTGTAGTGGCTGCCAATTTCCACAACCCAGAATTAAATTGTTTCTGATGGACTCCATGAAGTATGGTCTCCACTCAATTAGCTCAGCTCCCACAGAATGAAGCTGGGCAGGGAGACACGCCGAGCTCCAGAGGCTGCTGTGGGGGAGGATGAGTGCCCTTGTGCTGACAGGCAGCACAGAACCACAGGGAGCTTCCAGCCACTTGTGCCAGGCTTCTGGGCAGAAGGCAGGAAGGTCCCTACAATGCCAGGCAGGCAGAAAGCAGAGCACCAGTCAAAATCCCTGCTCTGAGAAAGACAATGGGAAGAGCCCATCCCTGCCCTATGCCTAGCAGTGTTTTGAGTTATACCCCACCTTGTTTAAAGTCAGAAAAGATGCTGAAGGTCCTGTGCTGCTTGCTGTTGTCTTCATTGATATACTGGCCACTGTGGGGTCCAGCACCATTCTGGACACCCTTTTGGCAGCCCATGGCTCTCACTGACATTTGCAGCAGCTTAAGTATCCCAGTAAAAATACTGCCCTAGGCCATGGAAGGGCTGCAGCCTGCAGGGAGCCCAGTCCAGTGTGTATCTGACACCCATCCTCACCACTGTGACAGCACAACCCAGTGACATCAGCCTGGCATGAAGCAGATGTTTTCTCATTAACAGATTTGACTCACAAGAAGTCTCAAATCCCCAGAGTTTGCTGCAATCCCCGGAGAACTGCGAGGAGCCTGGAAATAAATCAGCCCCAGCCAACCAGGGGCAGCTTTGCTTTCACGGACAGATTGAATCCCCGAGTGACTGAGCCCCTGAAAAATGGTGTGTCACTGCTCCTTCATCTGTTACAGGGCTCCTGGCATGCCAATCCAGGCATTCCCTCAGGCACACACATTACCAGTTGCTTCCCATCTCCCTCCTCCTCCCAGAGGCTGATGTCTTGACCACCAGCACTCAGTGAAGAGGAAAGACACAGGCTTGGCACAACCAGGGGTTAAACCTGTGGACAGGTTGTTTAGGCTGATTTAGCTGCAGCCTTGTCCCTGAAGCATCAGCTTTATCACTGGGAGCTGTGACATGTGCAGGGACACAGGTGACTCCCCAGTGCCCTGACCAGACGGTCTCACTGCACCATCTGCCAGAGCAATGGCCCAGCCCTCATCACAGCCTGGGCCCCTCAGTGCCTGTGCTCTGCAGCTGCCAGCACTCAAATCTGTCCTCTTCCCCATGAGGGACCACGACATCCAGCAGGATGGGGCTGATTCTTCCATCTGCTCTCATGCTGGTGGCAGACAGCAAAAAATTACTCCTCTCAGGGAAAGCTCCTTCCTCCTGGGAGCTGTCTGCCCCTTTCCAAGTGTTTTGCCTATCAGAGGAGTGTGCCAGGCAGCAGGTTTGCCACGTATGGGTGGACTGAACAGCACACCTGAACACACAGGACCTTTGTCTTCTGATGATGGAATAAGCCTAATTCCTGGCAAAATCATGTCTTGTGGAGTATCTCCTTTAAAAGTGCCCCTTTCTCTGTCTGGTATCTACTCTGCAGAAGACTTCATCCCCAAAACCTTGACAGCTCTTTCATGTAATGAAATCTAACATATTCACAAGGCTAAATCTTAATGAGAGCCACTGTGTAGGATCTGAAATCACTCCCACTGCTTCTCCAACCACAGTCTCAGGAGACCATAACAGCAAGATCTCAGCAAGTCCATGGGTCCCCAAAAGCCCATCTCCTCCTTGCTGCCACTGCAGAACTTTCTCCTTGCTCATCCATCCTGGCCAGCAGCCAGGCTTGCTCCACATGCTGCTACTGGCAAAGGCAGGCTTGCGCCACAGTCAGCAGGACCAGAGAGGGAATCAAAGGAACTCATGTCATCAGTGCACCTTCCACCAGAAAAGGAGGATGTGACAGAAGGGACAGGATAACCCAAAGCAGGATACAGGATCTGGGACAACACATCCAGCTCCAGAGGACACTTCCTGCTCTTTACAAAGCAGCCCTCCTGAGCTGGACATGTGAGAGGATGATTTACTAAACAGCCTCATAGCCTAGCACCGTTTGCAAACAAGCAGTAAGTCCCAGAAACACAGCAGGACTTCAGGCACTGCTAATGAGTAAATGAAGCAAATAAGCTAATTACAAGAGTGACAGTGAAATGAGTGATGTTGGGAAGATGATTCATTCCTGCAGTGATAAGCAGGCCACAGCAGAGAGATCATTTCAGGAACGTGCCCCTTCTCCCCACGGGGTAGGACTTTCCTCAGAAAAGGTTGTGCCGTGCCCAGCTGCAAATGCAGCTGATGCCTCACAAAAACTTTTCATGATGGTGATAAACACCCAAGTAAGTGTCCTGAGCTACAGATGCACCAAACATGACAACTGGTGTGAGCAGCACAAGCCTCCATTGCAGAGACTGTCAAAGAAAGCTACCTGGGCTGGAGGGAGACTGAAGGTTTTACAGAACTTTCCTTCTTCCAAGAGCAGGTACCAGACTGTGCCTATGACCAGCTGCACACCCCTACTCTTAATTCCTCCTTTGGACCAGTTGGAATACCATGATGTGAAGAAATGACACAAACATGAACCATGGAGCCCACCCCAGCTGTTCACAGGGCTGGGTCCTTGTGAGTCTGCTAACAGCCCTCATGCAACTTCAAGGGTGAAATATCCCAACCAGTAATAACAGGGACACTGTAGGCAGTGAGGAAAGACAGCCTGACCTTGCCAGCCAGTGAAGCTTTGTTGCTCCAGTGCCTCCAGTTCCAGCTGCACAGGGCTAGAGGCACTAGAGGAAGCTGCTGGCAGCCCTGGAACACCACATTCAGTATTATTGACTCCCTCTGTGTGCACAACCAGCCTGGTAACTCAGTAGGGGCAAGGACTGAAGATAGAGCCACAGCAGAAAGCTGCAAGCAGACATGCCCAACAGCACAGCGTTGTTCTCACCTGCATGGGCCTGGAGAACATGTAGGTCAGCACTTCTTTCCTTGCTCTGGAATATTTGTCAGCACCAAATGTTTCACTTAAGCTTTTCTGGAGGAGAAAAGAGAGAGCATTCAGTGTTGACATGTTATGGTGGTAAAGGGACCCAGGCAGACCTTACTGATGGTAACAGCAGCCTGTCAAAGCCAATTTCCCCTTCTTCCTGAAAACCCCCTTGTAAGCCAAAAGGTGCACATGCAATTGGGCTTTGCTGTGGTCCCAGTAGCCCCAGGTAGGACTGCACACACAGTCCTGAGCACTGGCTCTCCACCTGGGGTCAGTGGCAGGGAGCACCAGGGCATGGGGACTGCTGGCTCTGCCCCAGTTGTGCAGTGTGACAGAGAGGATGCAAACCCTCTCCTGACTCGTGCCTGGCTCCCATCCAGCTGCTGAGAACTTCAGCACAGGGACTAGTGGGACTCTGGGGAGACATGGATATGGGAGGTCACTGCCTGGGGGTAGCAGTGAGGAAGGGCTGGAGGGTTCAAAGTGCAGGAGAGGAGCTGAGTGAGCAGCCTTGCCTCTGCTGATATAGGCTAGGCACAGCAATCAGGGAAAGCAGTCCCAGCTGCTGGAGGGGCGTGCAGGAGCCAGCAGGGATGGGATTAACAGAGGATTATCCACAGTCCAGTTGCGGTGAGTAAAGAAAATCCTGGAAGCTGCGCGGTGCTGTTCAGCTGGAGTTCAGCCTCAGGACATGCTCAGCACAGGAGTGGTTGGACACTTCTTGCCCTGGCTGCATCTGAACTTGTCACAGAGAAAAAATGTGGGCCTTTGTCGGGGCCGAGCCATTTGTCGGTGAGGGGAGACTCAGACACTCAATATGAGTGATAAGCAAATTCCGTTTATTGAAGAGAGCATCAGACACTTATACAGCAAGTAATAAGCTTATGAATATTCTGTAAGCTAAGCAATCTATTGGTTAAACTATACCATCAACTCTTCCTCATTCCTTAGGGGGGTTACATGTCTCTTTTCTCATGCCTCTTTCACTGTTTGTTATCCTACCACAGCTAGGCCCAAGGACACTGTTATCTTGCAGGTGCCGGACTTGGAATTAGCCATGGTTTTGTACTTTTCCATTTTCTAGCAGCTAAATTCCCAACATGAACTTTCCCAGTACTTCTCTCTAGTCCTTCCCAGTCACCCCACTCCCCACCCTGCCCTCTCTGAGACCTGCAGCAGCCCAGACAGACACAGCCCCGTGCAGAGCTACTTTCCTTGTGCTATGGAGCAAATTCCCTGCACAGAGAAGGAAATCTGGGTGTCCCAGTGAGTGCTCCTGCACTGAAACATCCTTCCCATTGCAGGGAGGGCAGTGCAGGGGTCACTTGCAAGGTCCTTCCCACCCTGCTCTAATCTCTGTGCACAACATGGCTGGCTAGGCCAGGCTGGGCCACCCCTGCCCAGTGCTAATGGGATCAATAGTGAGTGAGGGAGGTGTTTTGTTTTGGCATGGCACAGTTGTCAGCTGTGCTTGGGCAGAGGGGGCCAGGGAATGAAGCACACACTGCCATGAGCATGCCATCACGTAGCTGCCCATCCTTGTCCCCACAGCCCTGGCAGGCCACTCACATGCAGGGTCCCCGCGCTGCTAAAGTCGATCTCGAGGCCGACTTGGTTGCAGAAGTCCATGAGGTCTTTCAGCAGCTTGGTTTGGGGCTGGGGGTGGCGGCGCAGGAAGGCCTGCTCGGGGAAGGAGCGGTAGATCTGATGGGCCACAGCCATGTTTGCCAGCAGCATGAACTCTTCCACCAGCCTGTGGCACGAGAAAAACAACCCCAGGCCCAGGTTAGACAGGGGAGGCCCCTGGGAAGCCAAGCCTGTCCACAGTGATGGGAACTAATATGACACAGGGGGACAGGGGAGCAGCTTGTAGTTGCTGACATAAGCACAGATTAGCTGTGAGATTGCAGCAAATCCCCCCCAAATTCTCACTTTCTAGCGGAGGTTTCCCCAGGGACTCAGAGTAAGCTGTCCTGCTGGCGCAGACAAGCAGAAGTCAGTGATAAATTGACAGCTTAAATTAGGATAAAATAATCTCCCTTTAGGTCATTTTATCTCCTGGAACGCTTGACAAGCAAAACAAACGCCGTGCGAGAGATAGCACAGAAAACAAACACACATCTCTGTCTTCCTGGGCCAGAGCAAACAGCGCCTCGCTCGCTCCCCCATCCCCAGCTCCACATGTGTGGCCAGGCCCAGGCTCTGAGCCCTGCCCCATGCCAGGCTCCCACCCACAGCACAGCACAGCACTGTCCCCAGGCAGGACAAGCCACCAGCGCTGCTCCAGCAGGGCTGCCTTGGGCACCCAGAGACTCCACAGGCAGGATCCTCCATACAATCGCCAGAGTGCTGGGGTATTCCAGGCTGGGGTGAGCCCCTCACTTTCCACTCTGAATGTTCATGAATTGAATGGAAACCTCTGGGGTTGCACAGGAACCCCAGAGGAAAGCAATTCCAGCACTAGAGATCATCTTTGGTGTGTGTATGGGCTGTGCTACCAGCAGCAGGGCTATGCCACGGGGGACTTGTTTAACTGGGCTTGATAAGCCAGAGATGTGCTTAACGGGGCTTCCTGCTATTTCCTTCATGTATTCCCAGGGCTCCTAACTGGTGCTAATTGCCAAAAAAGATAATAGATTTACAGAAGCAACCTCATCCTCGCGGCAATGCCTGAGTGAGCTATTGCTGGTTGTGCCAGCCCAGCCCTGTTGCTCCTGCAGGCAAAGCAGTGATTTTGCAGGGCTGGTTGGGGGACCAGGGCTGCAGCCAAGGGTTCCTGCAGCTCCCAAGCCCGGCCACTGCTGGGGAGACTGCCCAGGTGAGATGTGCAAGGTGCTGCACTCCTGGGGTACTCCTACAGCAGTCATACATTCTCAGCCTGGGAGTACTTGCCAAGAAACTAGAAAGAGAAAGGAAATAAAGGCAAGCCCAGAGGAGAAATAAGCACCTGAGAGTGATCATCAGCAGTAGAAATATTAGTCTTTAATGGGAAGGAGCTCCCTTATTAAGAACCCAGTGGATTCTCACAGAGGGTTTGTGCCAGAGGCCAACACTTGAGGCCCCACAGGGAGGGCAGGAGGGACATCCTGGCCCAGAGGCAGCGTGGGCAGGGCAGGAGCAGCATGGTCTAAATGGGAATGGGCTGCCTGCCCTGTCCCCTGGAACACTGGCCCATGGGGACATGCTGCCAAAGGCCAAGGGCTGGGTCGCAGGTGGGCAATGCTGAGCAGGATCAGGACAACTCCCGAGGGGCCACTTCAAGGGGGCTGAGCCAGGCTCTCGCTGTTCCTGTGCAGCAGAACCGGCAGATGGCAACCTCGGTCCCTCTATAGCCACCAGCTCCAGGGGTCCGGGACACTGTGGGACAGCATGGCCCGGGGTCACAGGGCACCCCGGCTGTGGGACAGCCAGTGGCAGCCAGCGGGTCATGGCATGGCCATCCCCATCTCCTGAGAGTGGGGGACACACTACCCTTACCGAGCAGCACGTGGGGAGCATGGCCTGAGGACAGCTGTGAGGCTGGGCCAGCCCATGCTCACACCTGGGAAGCCCCTTCTGCCCGAGCCAGGTCACAGTGAGGCACAGAAAACAGGGCAGGCTGCAAAAGGCTGCACCTCTCCTTCCCATGGGCTTTGGTGCAAGCAGAGGGAGGCACTTCCAGCATCAGCCTCAGCTACACAGATGCGCACTTGGACAAAGGTTGGCCATGGAGTCCCTCTGCACCTCCCTTGAACTGCAGCCTCTACAGAAGGAGATGAAAACCCATTTTCAAGGACAAAGCAACAAACACTTGTGAACAAAATCTCCTCCTTGTCACAGGCAATATGTGCTCATTGCATGTCCCAGAGAAGAACACTGTGAGCAAATGCTGCAGCAGACCCTGGTGTGTCTGTTCCTGAGGAGCATGGGAGTGTGAACCCTTCATCTCCCATCTACAGTGACACTTTTGGCTGGATGCAATTTCCACCTGATTATTAACTTCTGCATTTTGTTTTATCATTCTGTGGCTTGGGCTTCTACAATTTCCAGGACATACCTTTGTTCTGATGTTGTAGGTACTAAATGGAAGCACATACCTGAGCACCTTCCTGCCAGGGATGCTTTTATTGTTGAAGTAAAACTAACGGCACATACTACCCACTCTGCTCTGCAAAATCCCATCCTGGGAAGCACCCAGGAGCTTTGCACCCATGACAGGGTGTGCAGGATGTGACCATGGATATTCAGAATTGAAAAGCTATTCTTGCTCTCTCGCCCAAAGGCAGAGGCAGGCTCTGGGAGATGCATCTGCAGCTCAGGCTTTCAAGGATCAGGTAACACGGATAAGGTTGGACACTCCTCTATGTGGGGGGAAAGGAAGCCCCAGGATCTGATGGGTTGGTTTGTGTCAGCTCAGAGTAACAAACCAGAGTGCCCTGGGAAGGCTGCAATGCCCTGGGGGCTGATGCCAAATCCCCCTGCAGGGACAGAGGGTCCTTCCAGCTCTGGATCACTGCAGGGTCATGGAGCTGCTCCCCAAATGCACCGTGCTGCAGCATTCCTGCAAGCTTGAAAGGGAAGAAGAGTGTGGGGCTGCTCTATAACTCCTAGTCAGATTTGCTCTAAACATCAGGAGTTCAGGAAGAGAAAGCAGCTTCCAGTAGGCACAAGTCACAGCTGGGGTAATCCAGAGCATGTGAGAGCTCACCAGGGTCAGAGGGAACAGGGAACAGGGGACAGTGAAGGAGTTGGCACCTGTGATGGGAGTTAAGCCACCCTACCTGTTCCAGCAGAGCAACAGAGTCTGGGGCTCAGGACACAGACAGGAGACAAGATCTGCATGAAACAGCTCAATGTGGTGACCTCAGTGCACCTGAAAGGAAAACCCTAATCCCAAGAGGAGCTCACACTGTGACTGCATGGGATGTTGGTGACTCAGGAGGATGAGCCAGGGATAGGACTGCCCATGAAGCCAGCAAGGCTTCAGGTGCTGAGGAGCTGGAGGGCACAGCAAAGCTGCTGCCTTCCTGCCCTCCCCACGTGGCCTTTCAGTTGCACTTTTAGCTCATGTTCTCACCAGGACTTCAACTAAGCAAGCACTACACTGTGGCTTGGAGAAAAGCAATGAATGCTGGGCTGGTGGGAGCAGAGGTTGGCTGGCAGAGCATGGACCCAGCCCAATGGCTGCTGCTGATGCTGCTGGGAGCTGTGCTGAAGCCCTGCTAACTTGTCAGCAGGTCAAACGACAAGAGGTTTTGGGGTTTCTGTGGGTTTTTTTCTTAAAACAGCCCAGCTTGGAGTCTGGCTCAGTGCAGCTGGCAGACAGGAGTACAAAGAAAAATATTTAATGGCTAAAAAAACGGAGACAGAAAGACTGGTCCATCTGAACGCGCGCTGAATGAATCCCATGTGAAATGCATTCTAACGCCATCGCTACAGTTTCCTCTGGATTAGCTGAGCTATCCTTGGCTCCTGGCTCCATAAAATCCCATAAACAATCTGATCTGAACTTTTGCCCTTTCTGTGCTGATGTGAGGCTTCCTCTGCCATCCCACAGACAGGCTAGGGGTCAACAGGTGGCTGTCCCTCCCATAGGTGCCTGCAGATCCCAGCTGTCCTGCTAACCTCGCTGCAGGAGGGAGCATTTCCAAACCTGCTCCATGCATCACTTAACATGTGAGGGCAAGGAGAGGGAGAGATGGGATGGCTTTTGAGCTCTCTAATATGTACATCTCCTGTCAGCTCTTTCAATATCCAGATTTTGGTTTTGAGTTATGTGGATGAAACTCATCCTCAGCCTGCCTTATGCAAGAGGTCAGCTGGAGTGTAGGGGCTCACACTCTCCTAAGTTTCAAATGTGACCAAGGCATGCCAGTGCCTACACCTCACCAACTTCTGGGGAGATTTCAAGCTCCTGAGATGCTCTTAAACACAAGTCTTGGTGCCTTTCAAAGTATTTTTGATAGTCATAGCTTCTGTAGGGAAATAGTCACCTATGAAACCATTCACTGAAGAGGACTGATGACATCTTCATTACAACCTCAAACTCAAGCTAGTGGGCTGTAATTCCTCTCAGACAACTCCTGTCAGTGCCAAACATCTATGGGATGTGGAGAGAGGAGCTGCACATTCAGACCCTTGACCTGCTTTAGTATCAGCATTACTATTTGCTCCATTAAATGTTAGGCAGACCCTTCCCAATCTCCAGATAGCAACCTTGAAAAACTACTGATGCCCTCAGCAAGTTGTTTGGTTGATGGCAAATAAAATAATGGTTTTTCATGGCAAATCTGCAAAGAGAGGCAGGGCAAGTAAAATGCCTATTTGGCTGCTTGTCTCCATGGCAATGCAGCTAGGCTGCACAGCAGCCATCCAAGTGTCCACTCTCCCTGATTAACTTGACAAATGACATTAGCTAAGAAGGGTTTGCTCAAAGGGAGAGACAAGGAGTACTTTGTGTGCAATCCAGTAAGTGCAGGAAGGAGGCAGGCAGCTTCCTTAAAGCAAAAGGACACTAAAATACCTGCTGTTCCAGCAGGGCAACAGACCCAGGGGCTTCAGAGCAAAAGGCAGTGAGGTGGGGCTGGAGAGATGAGCACAGCTGTTCCCCCGTAATGCCTTGCACACCTCCATCCTCTCCTACAAGATGTAACTGATGGGAATATCCAGGTGTTGGAAGAGTTATCACAGCTGAGGTGTGAGAGATAAACCCAAAACACCACACAGCCCTTCCATGGCAGGGCTCTTTGCTTTTGATGGGCTGGAGAAGTTGGTCTTTCCTTCACGTGTAGCTCATTGTGGAAACCTGCTCCCAAAAGGACGGAGCTGAACTGTTCTGAGCTGGAGTCTGAGCCCCCCTTCCAACGGTGATCCCTCTGGCTGGGTGAGCTCCCACCAAGCAAATCCCCAGCATTCTTCCAGCAGTTCAGACTAGAGCCAAATGTTACCAACCTCTTCTGCAAGGGTTACCAAACTTCTTTCTCCTAACCCATCACAATATCTCATCTGCTCCTCTCCATCTTGTCTCCCTCTCATAGCACGCACTCCCTCCTACAAAAGGAACAAGACTTCTGCTATTCAAATTTCTTCCTATCTACAGATAGATTTACCATCCCAGATCAGCATGGGTTAGCGCTTTAACCTGCAGTCAAAGGCATCCTGTTTCTCAGCCCATATCTATGTGCCTGCCTCAGGTGTGTCCAGCTCCGTGCTGGGTTCAAGCAGGGTTAGGACAGTACAGCCTTGACAGCATCACACTTGAACCAAACAGTGTCATGGAAAGCTGGTGCTGAGAAAGGCAGCCCTGATGTGTCTGTGTGTGTCTGAGAGAGCTCTAAAGACACTGATGGATTTATGCTCCCTTGCTAAGGGCAGTACACTGCTGGGAGCCACTGCTTTCTGCTGGCTTGGAAGGGATTATTGTTACAGCACAATCTCACACCAAACAGGAGATCTACAGCCACCCCCTGTGAATGGGACTCTAAATCCTGCTGCATTCACCCACAAAGTCACCTTCCACAGAAGGATGCAAATAGTCCGGTTCACATCCAACAGGAGCAGCATCAGCTGAAGGAAAACAGTAAAGAAACAGCAGCAAGGCTCAACCAACAAACCCTCTCCCAAGGTGTTAGGTCCAAAGATGCTGGATGTGGTATGACTTTTTCTTCCTTAAATCATGTTCACTTATTTTTGATTACAGCTCTTCCATGAAGCAGAGGAACTTGAGAGGTTTCTATAAAAGCTCTTCTAAAACCAACATTAGCTAATCCCACATCTCCTGAGAGTGCAGCCAATGACACAATTATGCTCTTTGGTGAGTAGCTGGGCGGGCACTTCCAATGGCTCTTTTCCATGCAAAATTTTGCAAGAACAGTGTGCTGTTTTCTTGGTGACACTCTGCCTATCCAACAAACAGGAGCATCTTCAGCCATCCACTCTGGAACAGCACTGCTGCCTGAAGAGCCATGAAAATCAAATCCCCTATTATCCAAAAAAATTGGATTACAGTGTTACATATGAGCCTTGTAATGTTGGTGTGGAGTTCCTGTTGCCAATGACAGTTGCCAAAAGACCAAAAGACCTACTTTTTTTTGAAAGAAAAAGTAGTAAAAGGCAAGAATGCTGGCGGTTCCTGGCTTGATGAAAGTCATTTGTGCTCCTCTCACAGCTAGCAGTAGCCTTGTACAAAGCATAGCTGAATAATGGAATTACTCCACTTTCTGAGATTGCTCAATTAACTCTTGGTTAAAACTGCTACCATTGAAACTTGATGAGAATAGCAGCTCTGAGGCAGTTTTAGATTCATTTCTTACTAAGCTAGAATGGCTTTTCCCTATAATGAACACCCTTTCCGGGGTATAAAGAATGCCCTTTATATTAGCTATGGTGCCTTCCCAGTAATAGATGCCTACAACACAAACGCATGGGAGGATTCGCTGAATACAAATGTCACTTATGGACCACTCTCACACCTTGAGGCTGGAAATGCCACAAGACTGCTCTCTTTGCTTTATCCAAATTATCTGTGGTACAGTGGAAAACTGTTTTAAGTTCTCAATGCTGACGCTGGGCTCCTGAAGGCATTTGGCATGATTAGGAATTAATTGCTTAACGCCTGATGTACTGGTCTGCACACAGGGATTAAGACTGCTAGAAAAACCTCAGCCATTTGACTGAATTTCTTTGAAATTATCAGCACCACTTTGCAGCCCTGTTAAATGAAATTGCTGAGTACATCTGGCAGCACAGCGTCAGGCCAGACGTCGCAGCGCTGGATGGCACAAGCGGCCACAGAGCCTTTGGGACCTCTTGGCTCTCAGCTGTGTGGGTGGAAAAGGCCCCCTGCCCAGCCTGGAGCTCCTCACCCTCATCTGTCGTTCATATGGAAGGGATAAAGTCAATACCTGCCCGTCCTACCATCCTCCCTCCTGTCTGGATTCCAATGGCAAAGGAGGCATCCTCAGACTGAAGTGTTGGTGTTGCAGAGGATGCAGCCACTGCAGGCTGTGCCTCTTCATTAAAGGTTAATATGACTGCAGTCTGCTCCTTTCCATGCTAATTGGTGACAACCTTCAGACTCCTGGCGTGGTGCTCAAGTGCCCCTCTGTGCCAAAACAGAGTTTTCAGCTGCTGTGGGCCAGGGACGAAAGCTTAGACCTGCATGCATGTGCTGGGCCACACAGGATGGGGAGGTACAACTTCAGCAGGCTCCCTCAGCCTCAGCTCCACTGTTCTCCACAATCTTCTCACAATTACCACATTTTTGAGCCCAGGGCAGAGGACTTTACTCTCAGCATCACACACAGAGGAAGAACTCCATCCAGGAATGGCCTTCCTAGATCTAGACATTCCTTTTTTCATGGGCCCCAAAGAAGCCCCTGGAGTGCTGCTCACTCAGAGTGGGCACACAGCCTCATATACGTCCCCTTCTAGGAATGTCTCCAGTCCTCAGGGCTGCCTGGCACTGCCACACTGACCTCCCACTTGTGCTAGGTGTCAGCATCAAAGTGACCGCAATGTTAAAACCCTTCCCTGAATGCACAAGCCCTTCACCTTTGTGGGGAAGACAATGGGAAAGAGTTTGCAATCCTCCAGAAGCTGTGCAGTTGGGAATCCCAGTCCTGCTTTCCATAGATCTGTATCAGATCCAGTCTGTCTTTCCAAGGAGCCACCAGGTCTCCAAGATCTCGGCTCTCAAAGGCAGCTATGATGCCAAGAGCCCTGCTCCCATTCTGCAGAGCCACAGGGAAGGGATAAGGATGGATCACTAATGCACAGTGCTGTCCTCAACTACCGGGTCTCACGAAGCAATGACACCCGGGCTGGCAATCCTTACATCTGGGAATGCATTAGGATGCTCCCAAGCAAGGGAGTGCCCAGCCACCTTGGGCCAGAGCAGGGACCTGAGACCTGAGTTTTCTCCAGCCCATGGTAATTTCTGGTGGGTGAATGAGCTCAGAGCCAGGCTGGGGCTGGGATGGGGCAGAGGAGAGGGGAGATACCTCACAGCCAGTGTCCAAGCTGGGCAGTCCACATTCCTGAGACGTGCAGTCTGATATGCCACTGGCTCCCAAAGCACAGCTTATGACAAGACACATAATATTAATGTCATCAAGAGTCTGGCTAGGAGGAGAATGGAAAGAATTCCTGAATGAATGCAGACAGTCCCTCTGCTGACGGGAAAGTCTCCAGCCCCACACATCAGGCCAGCACTGCCTGTTATCAGACTGCCTTTCCCACTGGAAGGAGGAAACAGGAATGAAAGGCACTTTTCCTCACCATTAAAAGTTTATGCAAGTGATTTATGGGTCACAAAAATTAGCAAGTGCGTTGCTGAGTGCTCCACACAGCAGCGTGTGTTACGTGGCTGCTGACCAGAAATGCCAAGACCCATTAGGTGGAAGCAAAGGGCAGCATGATGGAAAGTTAAAGATGCTTTTTGCCGATTTAATTAATTAGCCAGGTCTTTTCTACATCCCCTGCAGCCTTCATTAATGTAATGTTGAAGTAAAGAAATATTAACAATTCAGACAACACATTAATATTAACACAACACCTGCAAAATGCAAGTGTAAGTCCATTAGGTAAACATGATCTTAAGCCATTGAGGCAGAAATAATATTCTGACATTTCCTAGCACAAGTATCCTGCAGAGATACTGTCCATCACTTATGCTGCCTTATAAGCCATGGCCCCTGGTACATGGGGGCTCTTCATCTGTTACTAGTCCCTGAAATGATGAGAAAAACTTACATTTCCATTAAGATATTTACCCGTTCCATATGGAAAGTGTCTTACCAAAGCCATGTCATGAACCAGAAAGATCAGAAGGGATTTTTAAAAGGATTTTATCTCTGTGCCAGCAAGGGATGGAGATAAAACCTGAACCTGATAGCTTGTAAATATTAACCTACACTTGGGAATGCTCCAGAACATCAGCTTTCTATTATGGAGGTTTCATCAGAGACAAGTTTTCATTAAGGGGGGAACAAACAGTTAATCACCCAGAGAACTGATAGTGCCGCAGGGAGTCACAGACTGCTAGAACCAGCCTTCCTGTTTCACATTCCCCATCAGCTACTGTTCTCCCAGACATTCCTGCTGAGGAGATATTCACATCCTGTGTGTGCTACACCCTTCAGCCTTTGGACTTGCTTTTTCCTAGTTTACCTGGCATTAAAGAGTTGATTACTTCCAAAGAAGGAGATAATCTGATGGTCAAGGGGGAAATAAAGAATACTGGATGAACATTCCAGACTAGAAGCATACTCTGAGATAATCAAGGACTGGGAGAGCATACATCTCCCAACCAGGATGTGACCCAGGGACAAACAAGGAGTCTGCAGAAACTCATTGAGAAATTAACAACAAAAGATAACAAAAAAAGAGTTCAAAATACCAAACCCACAGAAAGTAACCTACTTAATCTGGCAGCCAAAGCCAGTGGTGGCACAACAACTCAGCATACACCCCTGATGTTCACGAAGTGGAAGTCAGGCAGTGACTTGCTAAGTAATGCCCTCTTCTGGTGCAAGTCTCTGATCCAAGCAATGCAGAGTAACTTCAAAGTTGCATTAGGCTGGCCTTTTACAGTTGAATTCTAGCAATCCCCACCTTCATCTTTCTCACAGCCTCTCTGGCTGCTTGTTCCAGTTCTTAACCATGCTCACAAATATTGTTTGGGCTCTTGGGAAGGGACCTCCAGGAGAAGCAATCACCTAGACTGGCCAGCATTCAGCAAGGGCCTTGGCAGAGGAGGACTGCTCAAGAGAAAGGCAATCAGAACGACCACTGGGACCTCTGGTTCTGAGAATATCTGTGTCAGAAAAACACATGTAACTTAGCAAGTTCCCAAGGTCCCAGCAGACAACACCCAAAGGTAGCTGCTCCCTGGCCATGGGATGCTCTGCTGGGGGTGCTGCTTTCCAGGCTCGCAGCATTTCCATGGGTCACGGCTCACAGCACTGCCCAGCATCACTCTGGTTCAACCTCAGACTTGCAGTTGTAGCACTGAGTGTGGGCAGGTTAAGGGGAACAGTTGTATCAATACAGAGCAAGCGATCCAGCTGGCTCTGGCTGTATTATTCTTGGTCTGAAATGATTGCAAAGCAATCATGAACCTTCTGGTTACCAGGGCTTTCAAAGACATGGAAACCCGAGGGGGAGGGAAGCAAGGTATGGGGGGACACCAACAGCAGATTGGGGTTAAAACAACCGATAAAAATTGGCAGGGAAATGAAAGGGAAATGGGCCACAGAGAATTTGGGGGGTGATGTTTTCTAAATATGCTACTGAAATACTCTGGATAACTTCTGCTTTCAAGCAGCCTCTTGGCAGATTACAATGTCCCAGAAGGTTTTATATCCAGCTCCTACGATCTTAAACTAAATATTAGGTGAGAAAAACATGCTTCTAAGGAAAAGTCAAACATAGCCCTGAGTGAAAAACAATGATCAGGAGAATGAACATATTGGGTTTGCTGAATATACAACCAACATCCATTTTCTTGCCCAAAAAATAAAGCCAAGGGAATAAAATGCAGAGATGAGCAGAATGGAAAAGCTGCAGGAAATTCAGGCAGTCTCCCCTCACCCCACATATTTCCCCAGGCAGGACTCTCACCCTGTCTGGCCTCAGCCAGCAGGCTTGGAGCTTTGCCTTGAATTCCTCAGAGAGCCTTACACCCTCTGCAGCAGGACAGGCTCAAGGTACAATGGGTCTTTTCCATCTGTAACTTCTCTCCCTTGACTTTTATGTGCATCGATTCAAAAGCTGTTTGATTTACTGATGCAGGGGCTGTGAAGAGTCTAGTTTGGTCTAAGGACAGCCTGAGGTTAAAGGCAGCAGTGCAATTTCACCACCCTGTCCATTACAAGAAAATGTTCAGATCTGGATTTACAGTCATGTTCCAGTGAGCCCACACATCATGGCAGGCTGAAATTAGCCTCATTTTCACAATGGGATTGAGTAAAAATGGATCAACATCCCACTGGGGCTGAACACCCCATGGAGAAAGCCATGGGAGCGGGTCCTGAACGGCACCTTGGAGGGTGTGTGGCTGTGGGTGATAGAGAGCTCTTTGTCTCCAGATGGAGCTACTGCAGCCAGATGGCAGATGAGGATAGACGAGGCAGTTTCAATGAGACCATAACAGGTGAGGATGAGTGGCATGGGACCTATCACTGTAAGCAAGGGAGAATTGTATCCTTCAAGTCTAGAGATGGATGTGATGACTCTCCAGAGCTGCACTGCAAGAAAGGACTTTGTAATGTGTCCCAGTCCCTCTGCTGTCTGCAAAGCCTCAGATGCTGCTGGGTGAATTTAGCAAATACCTCCCTCCCTGACTGTCACAGTCATAACCTGGTTATTCCAGCTAGTTCCTCCATTGACTTTTATAGATCCCTTAGCTCCATCTAGGAACAGAGAAACCAAATCTAGATCCATGATGATATGCTGGAACTGCTCCTTTGGGTCAGGGTTTTACTAGAAGAAAGGAAGCTTGGTTGAAATGATGACCTAGGTGCAACGAAGAAGAACTCTTGCAATGTTACCTTGCAGCTCTTCCAGAGTTCAGCAGCACAGATCAATCTCCTGAAAAAAATCTACTATCACAAGAAAGCAGACACACAGATCTGTCAGCACATTTGTGCTGCTGAAACTGATGGATCTCAGCACTGGATCATGGTAAGATTTGCAACACTGTCATCTTGCAAAGCCTTGGCAGTGCCTTTTAATCCTTGGAAAAGGAGCACTTCAGGCATCAGTTCTTGACTTTGCATTTGAATCTTGCAAAGCCAAAACAACAATGTCTCTTGGAGCACAGGGCATATCCTAAGATGCCCTGGAGCTTTCTTGTCCTACAGACATTGAGTAGCAATCTCCAAATGACAAAACAGAAATAAAACCATATATCCTCACGCTTTGGTGAGCCTCCAATCCAAGCCTGACAGATACCTGGCTATGAGTGCTGTGTCTCTCAGACTACTTAACACTTGAATAAACAGGGGGAATGTACATTTAGAAGAGGCCCAGGTTTATCCCTTTCTCTTCCAATGAGCCCTATTAACTCTTGGGGAAAAATCCTTTTTCCCCTTTGAGACATGTGTACCCTGTCTGTCACCAGCAGGCCTCGTGTTGTGTAAAGTAACCAATCAGCAGGAAAACCCCAAATTCTTCAGTGACCCCAGGCCTGGAGCCAGCGATTGACCTGCTGGTTCTTATTGTTTCTTCCCTTATCATTTCCTGTAATTGGAAGAATAGGGATGATATTGCCTGTTTTCCTGATCCCTTAGTCATCCCAAACCATTGAAGTATCTCTTGAGTGCCCTTGGACTTGTTGCAACATCATTGCTGCCTACGTGAAAAATCAATAATGGACCATATCTGAGGGCCATACCAGGTGGGAAGTTTTCACTTTTATAACTTGGCCCCAGGGAGGCAGCAGACTTCCCTAAGGAGTGGGTCTGATCTATGTATTGGGCCTTTGGCTCTCTACCAAGGGTTACTCAATAACATCCAAGTAAAAGCTTTGGAAGCTTCCTCCAACTGATCAACCTGTTGAATCTGGACAGCTGAGAAGGATGGTGAAGCTCCATCAGATACCCTTCACTGACCAGTTTCAGCAGGGGACAAACCCACTCAGAGCCACTGCCTGCAACAGCAACATGACTCTGCCAAGAGGTGTTAAGAAAGGGGACACACAATAGTTAAAACAGACAATCCAAGTACCAGGAAAAGGGAAGGGATTACAAGAATCTGGTAACCACCACAGGGGATACAACAGCTTCTCTTACTGCCCACACTTCATGTGCTCACTTACTGCTGTCTGGACATGACAGACACCAGCAGCTTCTGTGGATGCCTGTGGGAGCATGTCCCTCCACAGCAAGGGAGGCACCAACCCCACTTCAGCCTGGCCGTGCTCCATATCACACCAAGACAGATCCCATATGGAAAGGAAACAGTTCGGGAGCGAAGCATGGATGGGCTGTATGTCAAAGCATGGGAAATACAGCTTAGGGTACGTGCAATCCAGGCACATTATACCCTCTTTGAAACTCACTCTCCCATTGTTATTTAACATCCTGAACTTTCAGCCAGAGACTCCCATCCGCGCCCCAAACTGGCCTGGGTATGGCTGGGAAGAAGAAAGGGAGCTTGAAATGAACTGTGGAAAGATTTAAGTGCTCTAACTGCTGCTTTCCAATACAATTTTCCACTTGGGGCAGGGGAAGGGAAGGAGGAAAGCCTGACAGTAGTTTAGAGCCAGTCACAATTGTGACAGGTTCTTCTTTTCCATTTCCAACCAGCTCACAGGCAGGAGGAGCACTTTAACTTCCATTAATTATCACAGCCTTATTCCAGCCCAGGGTTTCAGAGCAGCAGTGGCAAACTCTTAAGACCTGTGAGGAGCAGGTCCTGCCTCAAAGTGTGCTACACTACTCAGTGCAGTAAAAATCTATAATTCATGGAACCAAGAGCTACTGCAACTCTTCCTAGAGTACCTCAGTTTGCAGCTACTGTAGGCAGTACAAGGGCATCTCCTGTAGGCAGCACCAGTTCTGTCACAGAAGAGGATCACACAAACAACTTCTTGCACTCCAGACTCTGAGAACAGGTTAACAGCCATTTAACAGATGGATCTCTTGCACACCCAAGCTGCACACACAGAAAAAAAGGAGATTAACAGAGGAGTAGATTACTTCTGTCTCCTCCCTGGCAACCAGAGACTCCTGTTGTAACTCAACCACCATGTGAAGTTTATGGCATTTATCAGTACTGATTACTGGATACACAGCCTCAAAGTGCAGGCGTGGTGTTTAGGGAGATGCAGGCAGCTCAAACACACAGTCCTCATGCAACTGGGGCAAAACTCTTATGAAATATTGCTACGTGGTTTCTCCCACTTTTTGGATTCATTATAAACCATCAATGAGCATTATTTAAAAATAGCTGTAACTGAGATGTGCCTGTGCAGGGACTAAGATGCCCTAGCTCAGCATTTCAGCCCATGCTGCCCCCTGTCCCTTCCTGCTCCTCTGCCAACAGGGCTGATCCATCCTCAGCTGGTCTCCCCTGCTGATACCCAGTCCCTGTTTCTACCCACTCCCAGCTGCAGGTACCATCCCCTCATGCTCACTGATGACAAAATGTGCCATTCTCCATTCCCCAGCTGACACCAGACCTTTCCAGAACTGCCCCCTCTGACACTCACAGGTATTTTGGCACTGAGTAATGAAAGCAGGGAGATGCTGCTGCTGCTGCTGGATGCAGCCAGACCTGCTTCCCAGGGACCCCACAGTCGCCCCAGCAGATGCTGGTGAGCATGAAGGATTCAGGTGCTTCATGGCTTTGAGTGGAAAATGAGCCCAGCCACAAGCACTGTTTCCCTGCCTGCACCACCTGAACAGCTGATCCCTCCAGCTGTGGCAAATCTACCAGTCTGGAGCAGGTGAGGGGCAAGCCTACATCTGCATGGACACATGCAAAAGGAGGAAGGAGGACTGCCTATGAATTCAAATTTAGAGTGACTGGGACAGCTCACACAGCAGCTCCACGTTCAGCTCTGAGTCACACAGGATCCAGCCTGGGGAGCAATTACTGGTGCACAAAAGCTCTTGAGCTGCAACAAAAGAATGGCAAGGAGCTTCTCATCAAAACCCCTTGAAATCTTTATCTTGCCCACTTAGGCTTGGGAGGATACTTCCTTCTGCTAACAGAAGTGAAGCCTCAGCAGAGCATTTGGGATGCTGGAGAGGAAATGTCCAGTGAAGTGAATCAGGGGTGAGCAGCAGCCACTGCAGCACAGCAGCAATGACAGCCCTGACAACATCATCCCATTCCCATGCCAGCACTTAGGACTACAGGAACTACACTCCATTAGGAACAAGCTGTTCCCCTAATTCAGTCGTCCTGACTCCTCTGTTAAAACATTTTCCTGAAACTGTGTAGGACTTTGACTAAGCAAATGCACTTTGGCATCTGAATTCAGCCCTCTAGCTGCCAGTGCATCACCCCCTGCAAGCCCAGCCTGGGCTACTGAGAGCCACATGGAAAGAGGAAATCCCCAAACCACAGCCTGCTCCCAAATCAGGTCTGCAGCACCAAGGAGCTCCCCACACTTCAACCCTCCTCCCTGCATCCTCACACACAGATGAGCTTTTTACTCTACAAACCTCACAGACTGCTCTAGGACTGAAAGGGAATTACATTAGAGCAAGCACACACCCAGTTGTTCATTTTGTATGTGCTGACAGTCTTGTTTTGACTCCACTTTCTACGTTTAAGGTGTTAATGGGAACCTTGATGCATTTCAGAGGGAACGTGCACAGATAGAAGACAGATGCATGAGGCTGAAACCTGGCTCCCAGATTTCATATCAAATGCTGGATTTGTTTATATCCATATGATGCAATCTCCATAAAAGCAATCAACTACCACCAAAAGGAGATGTTTCAATATCTGCATAGCCTTCATGCACTAGGCATTAGGGTTGCTTTTATGATGCAGAATAATATAATGGATTTCTTCCACAAGTTCCCAAATGCTGTTATTAAGTGTTGCTTCTCTAATAAAATATGCTGCAACATACAGCAGTACATGATGTGGCATTTACACAAGCCTTTTCTCCATATAGGACTTGCTGGCTTTTAACAAATCTGTCTCTTCTATACACTACAGAAGCACAAGATGAGTAATTATGTTCTCCGCTTAATAATGTTTTTGCACTGGCCAATTTAACAGCTAATCTCCACAAACCTATGAGATAATCCCCCCAGCAGCTAAATTTGCATGTTGTAATCAAGTCTTGCTATTAAATCATACTTTGCAACAATAGCTGAGCTGTCAACGACAAGCAGCAGCTCTCGGCTCTTGCACTGGCACCATGCAGGCAAAAGCCTGGATAAACATGCACAAAGCCTCACTGCTCTGCCAGCTAGGAGAGCATCCCTTTGCACTTTTGGGAGCTTGGAAATGGCTACACCCATGACAGATCTCAGGACAAACATCCTTTGTCTCGCTCAGCTCTCCGGTCAGTCAGCTTGCAAGCTGTTTTCTCCAGGCCTGCCTGCTGCTCTCTGCAGTGATGCAAAGCCAAGCTGGTTTGGCTGTGGTGTGCTCTGTCATACTTCTCTGACTGCTTTTTATGGTGTCCTTAAAAACTGAGCATACTGTGTGCAACAGAGAGTTCCCTTTGCAGCAAAGGTCCTGTCTTGGCTGCGTGGGCAGAGCAGCTTGTGCAGCCAAGCTGTGATCAGAGCACTGCACCCTTCAGGGTTAGCCACGCTCCTTGAAAATGCCCTGCCCGATTTTCCAGTTTCTTTGCTGTCCTTTTTGATTACAGTGCAGCAAGAGGACCAGAATCAGTTCAGTTAAATGTCCCTGTTAGTGTCATCACAGTTTGGATGAATAGCTGGTGTGACACAAACATTAAACAGATGTTGGATCTTCCTCCACTGGCTTTGACCAGGGACTGATCCCCTGCTCTGTACTTCCCATTTGCCCTCACAAAACCTCATCCCCAAAGAGACCCACACAAACTTCAGCTGAGCTCAGCACCATATTCCTGCTCCTGTACATTCACTGAAGCAACATGTCCTTTCTCCTCTGCTTTCCCACAACCTCAGTTTTCTCTCAGTGACTGTAAATATCTGAGTGACCTGAGCGTATTTGTCAAAGAACAGCACCAAGAGGCAATTCCTCTGAATTCCTGCAGCAAACATCACTGTTCTGGTCCAGGCTGTTACTGGTGCCAAAAACTCTTGCTCTGAACCATATTCTGACTCTCTGCAAAATGCTGCAAATGTGCAATAAATAGCATAGTCCTTTTGAATCCTGCCTTTTGCAGTACCTTTACCAGAGGCAGAATTTCAACACAGCAACGTGGATCAGCCCCAGCCTGGCCACATCGATGATGTCTTTCTGTCCTAATGATTCTTCCTAGGCATTAGCACAACATTTATTTCTACCTTGCCCTGTTCTTCCCATTTATCTACAAATCTGACAAGGTCTCCTTCCTTTTAAAACACAGGGAAAGAAGAATTTCTCGCTGGAATAGGCTCACTCTGTGAAAGCAGAAAGATCAATCTAGATTCAATCTGTCTCACTAATTGTTGGAGGCTGTTACTGACCTGGGGCTGGCCTGGCTGTGAGTGAGCGTGTGAGCACAGGCAGCCTGCTCCCAGCTTCTCCTGCTTTATGCTGCAAACAAGTCACACCAGACTTCTTTGTGCATGGGGACCCTGTCCACTCCTGTTACCTGGACCCTTGTGCCCAGCCACATGTCACCAGGCAGTGCCTGTCTGTCAGCAAGACTGCAAATGAGCACTGACCTTAAATAAAGCATGAACCACTCCTTAAGGAGGACTTATCCTCACCTCACTTTAGGTCCTATTTTACCACAAAGTCCCTCCCAGGAGTACTTCCAGAGGGGCTAAGTCAGTGTGGTCTTCCTTGAAAGTCAGGACAACTGCACGTGTAGCTGATCACTAAACTGATTATGTTGAGATGAGCAGGGTTTGCATCAACTCTTTTACTACATCAGACTGTTTAACCTGGACTGTCTCAGTAAAATGAGATTATGCCAGAGATGCAACATGTACAAGAGCTGTGCTAGGGCTGGTTTTCACCACAGGGATGGTTGATGAGCAGTTGAGATGTCGGTCTCTGCTCAGCTCAGTGGAGACAGAAAGAAATATCTGTGAGCAGCCCAGAGGCAGGCAAGAGCTGTGCTGAACAAGGCAGGAGTGAGCAGTGATCTGATCAGCCAGAAATGTACAGGAATAGTTCATCACTGCTGTGCTCAAGTGTCAAAGTTACTGGAGGAGCTGAAGGGCAGAGAGCAAGGAAAGTAGGAGGGGAAGTGAGGGATCCTGCACTGCTCAGCTCACCAGGCCAGTGCCCAGAGTAGTGTGGCCAAGCAGAAGCAGGAAAGCCAGACAAGACCTGAGCCAGGCTAAAACCCAGGCTGGGCTCTGCACCTGCCTGTACCAGCCAAACACCATGTGCAGGTAATCGTGCCCACAGCAGCAGAGCTCTGCAGAAACTGAGAGTTGAGTGGCAATGATAAAAGTTCACTTTTTTTCTATTCCCTTCTTTTTGATGATGGCAACGTGCTTTATAAATGCTAATAAAAAAGCCCCCGAGGATTCTTGCAGGATTTGTGCAGGATTCTTGCTCTTTTTTGCTCTGTGGAGGGTGGTGGTGCAGAAACAGACAACGTGATTTGCCAGAGACCATGCAAGCAACAGCCTCTGAGTTGGGAGCTGACCATGGAGCTCCCACCCCATGTGAGCTGGTGAGGGGTCCCGTGGGATCAACAGAGAACTGGACATTCCCAGAGGCAGAAAAAGCTTGCAGCACATCTTGGCCAGTAATGAGGCTGCTCATTTAAGAGTGCTGCATTTCAGATGAGACAGGTGAAGGACACAAAATTTAAGATGTTCAAAGCTGTTCTGAGGTATTTCAAACCAACTTCCATTAAAATTAATGGAAACATTAATGCAAAGTACACTCAAATCCTCAAGCAGGTTCTTTTCAAGCAAGATCTTTCCATTAACTTGAAAGAAAGTTGTGCCCAAATCCTCTTACATTGCTGGGAACATCTGAGACAGGCAAAGTCAGGTTACAAATCCATTAGGCTCCAGACTGAGTAATGAATGGCCAGTTGAAAGAGGTGAAAGTGCTAAGCTGTGAGAGGAATCCCACTCAGGGTGACCTTGAGTGAGGGGCTGAACACACAAAACATGCATGTGACTTGGAGTTCCTTTTTTCAATGGAGAGGAAGTAGGGAGGTGTGGAGAGAGTAGAATCCATTGCCAGACTGATGTAGCTGCTCTGAACCGTGGAAAAAAAAAACATTGAAAAAGCAGCAGGACCAAGAACAACGCTCAGCAGTAGCTGGAAAAATAGAACTGGGACCTTAGCTGCTCAGGAGAGGGTAAGAAGAGATAGTTCCACTCTCACCCTCTAATTTGTGAAGACATAATTTCAATAAGGTCCATGGAATGCCCAACTCAGCAGAGTATATGGAGAGAGGAGTAGTGTCAGTGCAAAATTGGTCTTTTACACTAACACAGAGCAATGTGTCAGGGATTTAAGACTGGAAGGATTATTTCACCAGCTGATGCTGTGTGCCTGGAGGCCTTTAGGTAGCTACTATTCCATTAAAAAAGACTTGCAGGGTCTAAAACACATTCCAGAAGCATTTGTCCTTGAAAGAGAATTCACTGTTCTTCTCTTGGCCCAATTTCCCAGTTAATCTCTCTTGCCTTTCAAATGTGTGCTTTATTTCTAATCTGAATCCTTCAGCTTTCAGCCAGTAGCTCTTTATGAGAGAGCAGTCCCAGCTGGCTGACAATCCACTGGGTTACTCCAGCTCAGTGTCCATGCCCTGGGGAACCAAGGCACTCGGTGCTGCACAGACCAGAGAGGTCCTGCCTGTGGGAAACCAAAACCCTGGCTCCCTCTGGGCAGACAGCACAGATCCACCAGCAGGATGCTGAGCAGGAATGGCAGGTTTATCCCCAAGCAGAGCATCCCTCATTACAGCCATCTCCAAGTACTCAGGATTCCCTTCATCACCTTTGGTCTTACCCCACTGTCTGTCCTTGCAAGGAACTCTCCATCCTTTGTACCAAAGCACCTCCTGACAAGGCAAAAGAAGGCAGCACATCCTCTTACCCTCTGTCCCAGCTTGTAACATCCCAGGGTGGCCACCAAACCTGCTACTGGCAGAGAAGTCACTCTGCACTCTGCCTATACATTCAGTGACACAGAGACCAGGCCAAAACAATGACTCCGTTTCCCTAATCATTTAGAAAAGGACATGCCTAGGAATCCTACTGGGAGAGGGATAGCTAGGGGGTCTGGTGGTTTTTCTAGCCAGATCCCAGCTCAGGAGAGTGCCTTCCTTGACACAAAATCAATTCTGCAGCTTGGGTTCATGATGAAATTGAGAGGTGCCTCTTGTGGAGGGATGATTATTCATTCTTTCTCACGTCACATCTGTCCTCTCCCATGTTCATAACGGCTAATCACAGACTCATCTAATTCAGGGCTGCTAAGAAACCCATATGCACAGGCTGGCAATTCAAGCCCAGATATAGCTCACTGCCTTGAGCATTAGTCAGACACGTACAGGCCAGGGAAATGGTGCCGAAATGCTGCTGAGGGCTGTAAAACATATTGTTAAACAAACGGATGTGTAAACAGAGCTCTGGGATGACACATGGAGACAGCACCTCTAACTCAATGACAACTGCAGCTGATGGTCTCACCTACCTGACTGCCACCAAATACCCAGACACCTAACACCGACACAAGCAGGTTTTACAGCTCCTTCCCAAGCAAACACTGAAACAGGTAAGATAACAAACTCCTTTAATTCAGTCCAGGGAGAGAAGAGAGGTCCCACACTCACTGGGATTTAAGAGCCCAGTCCTTCCTGCCTCTTGTGGGTGGGAGCATACACTGACTGCTCTGGAACCCTGATGAGGATTTAAAGAGGGCTACTGGTCACTGTGGGATACTGTGTAAATCCCCAAAGAAAGCTTCAAACATTTGTTTGTAAGGGTTAAGTTTATGTTCAAATCCCATCTGCCTGCTCAAGAAGAAGGCAGGTTTCCTTAATCACCTTTTCCATTTGCATCCTCCTCATTGACTGACACTCCAAGGATTTGGCAGTTACTATTTCTACAGCTCTGATGGACTGGAAAACTATTATTAAGCAGCAGGGTGGCAGGAGGAGACAGGTCTGTGTCAAGAAAAGCAGCTATGTAGTACCTGGGCAGAGCCTTTTGCAATAATAGTCCTTTTACCCCATCTAGGAATGGCCACAGGGCCCCTCTGGAAGGAAAGAACAACTCTCTGCTCCTCACAGTCTCAAGTGACAAAGGCTGCTTTGCAGCTTATGTCCCAACAGCCTGTGGAGGTGCAAGACAGAAAACCCAGCTCATGCCTTAGGCAGGAAGGATTCCATATCTTTCAAAGTTTTAAAGGTCAACCTCCAGACTTATTCTCCTGGACAATTTACCCTTCATTGAACCAATGCCAAAACCAGGAGGACTGGTTTATCTCCATGTACAGGAACAGCCTTGCTGGCAAACTCCAACGCTCACCCTCTGGCAGGTGAAGGGAGTACTTGTGTAAAGTTTAGTGTCAACAGAGAAACAGAAAACAACACATGGTATCAAAAGAAAAATTCCAATGTGCTATCCTATCCTTTTTTTTTTTTTCCTGGCAATTGCAATGATTTTGTTTTGTTCTGAGATCTAAACAAAGCATTTCACAAGTTTCAGGTGAATAACTGCTGCAAGAAAGCATCTGTCCAAACCTGTGACGTCAAGGGACATGCACATGGATTCTCCCCATGAAATTCTAGTCCACCTCACAAGACAAACAGGAGAAGATGCCACTTTCAGAGACTTCTCTAGCCCTGCAAGCTGGAGTGGGGCAGAGCATGATCACTAATTGGGAAATCAGATGCCACCAGGGGAGTTCCTTTACACCAACAGAAGCAGTGCTCATTCACTGGGATGTGCACCATGAAACAACCATGTAATAAGGCAGGTCAGACACCCAGGGACTGTGTGAGCTGTGCAGCAGCTCCTTGTGCAAACAACTCACTCTGCAAGCCCCAATTTCTCAAAAGGAACAAAAACACGGTAAGCCTGCCAGCTCACTGCAGAACAACCAGGTCCATGCTAAAGTCCAACACATGAGCTGTACACCTGGGAAGTATCCCTGAAAACAAATCAGCGGCTGTGTCAGCTGCTGTACACATTTTCTTCCTAGCACTGCCAGTCAATATCTCTTCTAGCAAAAAAGAATAAACTCCAAACAATTCTGCTTTGCTTTTTCAGTAAAAACAAACCCTCCCAAACCTCGACCCAAACTCTGTTTACACCAAAACTGCTTCAGTCCTGAATAGGAGCAATAAATGGAGTGAACTAAAGTGCTAGTGACAAATAACCCATTCAAACGATTCCAGCATAATTATAGGTTGGCTCTCTTGATGTCACATTGGGTACATCACTGCAGATATTACATTCACCTTATGAAAAGATTGCACAGAGCAACTCAGTTGGTAACCCAAACAGCATTATGTATCATGAGTCTGTCAGCATCAGGAGTGCATGCACCCTGGCATTTGAAGTCCTGGTGTTTCAAGTGATAATCCAATGTACCAGACAACACTGATCTCTATATAAAAGGGGGCACCACTTTTCCTTTCAACTGGAGCTGTTTTTCATTTCTCATTCTGAAGAGTTGTGTGGTGCTGCCCGCAAGTGGCTACACTGCACAGCAGCTCAATCTGCAGCACTCTGGGTCCCTAGAGAGAAGAAGTGATCAATACTCCAATGCTGCTTTTGTATGAGGTCTCTAAGTGCTTCCATGCAAGATGCTGCTCCTCTGGGTTTTGAAATTACTCTGAAGAGAATGTGAAAGCCCCCACTGCAAATTCATAATCCTGACACAAACTGCAGCTGCGGTACAGAATGAAAATGAAATTCATTGGTGAGCTGCAAGCTGGTCTATTGGCAAAGGTGGAATCTGGGATGTGGGGAAGGGACCTCAAAAACAGACCCAAACCTCAACCCTGAGGGAGCAGGAAAATCATATTAGAGAAGTACCAGCTGGGGACAAGGAAGTGTCATACTTGACAGGGATTTACACCTCCCTGGTGGGTCTGGGATGGCAGAGACCCTGAGCACTGCATCATCTGAGAAAGGTGGCAGTAATCAGTGTTGGGAGGGAAGGATCAGACTTGCTGTAGGTAGATGGGCAGAGCCTAGAAGGTCTCCAGAGAAGCATCTGGATAGTGATGGTGAGTGCAGAGAACAGATTGCATTTTCTGTTTCTTGGATACAGCCAAAAGAACACTGAACTTCTCGCAATTAATTTCTTCCAGGGGGATCTTGAATTTGCTTTGGCTCTTCCTGCACACAGGCTGGAAGAAGTCTTTCATGCTGAGCTGTAACCTTTAGGAACTCATCCTTCCTGCTGCCTGCAGCCCACAGGAGCAGGACCAGGCACGCCGGGCAGGCTGGCTTCAGAGTGGGCAGCTGGAGCTTCCTCAGCACAGCCCATAACACATTCCTGGAGCAGGGCCTTGGTGAGGGCATGTTGTAAGACAGGATTCATGAGCCATGGTGGGTGTGAATGAACTTGATGATCTTTTACTGCCTGGCTGGGTTTTGCAATTGGATCCTGTGTAGGATCAGAGAAATCCAGCCTGTGTCAAGTGGCAGTGAAAGCAAGCCAGTCCCACTGTCAACACCTGATATGTGCCGTGTCAACACCTGACAGGACACCTGGCAGGGCTGTCTCCTCCTTGATGTCACTGCTCCAGGGCCATCTGAGGGTTGACAGTATGCTCCTGTTCCAAGTGTCACTCAGCACCAGTCACTGTGTGTCTCTGTGTCACAGCACAGTGCTCCCCTCGCAGGACCTAGGGCTCTGGCCACCACATTGACTGATCTCCATTAGGGAGAATTTAAGCAACATGACTTAAAAATGAGAAAGCACATTGCTTGCTTCTCTCAGGTCAAGCCACTTCCTCTGGGGCCAGGAAGGACTGACAAGCTGGAAAGGACTGGATGCCCAGGGAATGAAAATGCCTAGGTCTGAGCAGGAGGAAGAGGAGAAGTGATGTCCCCTGGTCTCACCCCTGTGACTGCAGGGCAGTAACAGCTCTGTTCCTCCGTACAGCTCCAAGCTGCCTCTGGGACTATCAAATGCCACTGCATACCTGTCTATTATTGCCTGGGTTGGAAGCGCAGGGCAAGCAGCTGGGGGCTCAGCACCTCTTTTGCTCTCAATCCAAGGCTTCCAAGACTTCCAAGGTTCCACTGAGGCCAGTCCACCCAAAGTGCTTGGCACCCAAGGTGGCACTGTGCCCATGAATGTTCCTGCAGACAGGCAGGCAACACACAGCTGACTGGAGGAGGAACATATCCTTGGAAGGGTTTTATCATTTTAAAGGGAACAAATTCCAATTGATTGCCCTTGTAAGAGCCTGCATGGTACTTGCACTTCTAGCCTAATCAATAGAAATTTTAATTGCTCTGGTAATTACACTTTCAGCAATGCTGCAGTCCTTTGTTCTCCAAGTGGGAGACCAATATCTGCTGTTCTCCGGTGGCCCCATCTGGCTGCAGCCTGGAACAGCATTTGCCACTTGCAGGGGAGGGGACAATCCATCAGGTGACCAGGGTGACACCAAGCCTTGACATACACAGCCTGGCTGGTGCAGATCTCTGGGGCACAGGGTGCACTCCCCAGGTCAGAATGGGTTTCTGCCAGAATCACCTCAGAGTCACCTCAGCTTTCTCCTGTTAAAGCTGCTGCTCAAGAGCTTCACACATCTGCATGCCTGCCATAAGTTTTTCCCTGGAGCAGGTCCCAGGTCTGATGCTTTGCTGAGGGCACTGGGCTCTAGGGTGCACACTTCCATGCATAAGCTTGCAGTGTGTCACCAGTATTTCTTCTCTGGGCTGTAAATGGTTCCAAAATAGAATGCAGACACCAAGGTTATGTTGCTTTAGCTTCTGACTACATCTTCAGCAGGCAGAGGAACTCTTCCCCCCTGAGTCCTGATGGGTACTTTTAAAGCCTGACTGCACTTGGGAGAACACAGGCTTTACAAGTTACCCTGGAAAATTACTATAATGAAGAACCATCGTGACAAGTGCCATGTTACTGTATGGACATCAGATTAACCCTATGGCAGGACCAGTAATTGAGAAGAACAGTCTCTGCTTTGCTGAGTAGGAGCCATGTTTGGTGCTTCCCAACACTACTCAAATTTAAAGTTCTTGTGCTTGGTTCCAGAACCAAGCACATGTTCAGCTCAAGGGTGTTTTACCTGCAAGAACACATCAGCTGTAGCACAGACCTTCACGCTTCAGCTCCCCAGCCCAGGACTGCCAGAAGCACTGGGCTGCACACACGGTTTGGGGGGGCTAAGTGTGTGTGCAAACCTAGCAAGGCTCTCCCTGGGAAATGGGATCCTGCTCCCCCCAGCTTGGTCAAGCAAGCTATGAAATACAGAGTACTGCATGAAGGTGTAATTGCAGTGTGGATCTGTCAGGCACACACAAAGTCTGGATTTACTTGCAATTGCACTCATCCTGCCTACAATGTATTTTTTCAAGTCATGATGCTGGCTGGCATGGCCCAGGCATTCTCCCATGCCTGCCAGAATCACAGGACACAGCCATACATCTCTCAATCAACAGCTGTTAATGTGACACAGCTACTTTGTCACACACACTGGGCCTCTCACAGCTAACAGCAAGGTTTCCAAGAAGAATTGCTACTGGCCTTAGCACTTAAACAAAACAGTTCTACTCATGTCCCTGGAGTTTGCTCAAACAATAGCAGAAAACACCCACTGGAGCCTGAGGAGAAGGAGGGTCTGTGGCAGAAAAACCACAGCTGCTGATTTTTGAGATATACACCACACAATTAGAAACACTGGTCTATAAACATCCTCAACAAAGCCTAGCAGGTCTGGGGGGGTTTCTTTTCCTCACTGTCCATTGTGTGCCACTGCCTTTAAAACCCTCTAAAACAGAGGCTCCTCCCTTGGTGATTTTATGCTTTGGTGCTAAACTACACGTTGCCCTGTGAGCTTGGTGGTGCTGGAGGCACCAACTCTGCTCATTCAAGGCTCTGGGCCTGGGATACTTGGGATGGGACCATGTACCACGGGTGCTAATCACCCACCCACAGGCAGGAAGGAGTCTGCCACAAATGACCTCCCTTCCTGTTTAAATATTAAGATTTCTCAGCTAAGACCCTGGTCTGTGCATTTGCAGATGTCCCTCTTCCTTGCTGGGACTGCTCTTGTTGGCCTTTCTGAGAAGATCTAATTACAGGCTGTTCTGTTCATTGACAATTTCATATACTCTCGTTTTTTAGGTTAACTTGAATAACTGGCAAGAAGCAGAACTCCATGGGTGGAGTAACAGGCCATGGATTTATGACATGCTGGTATTCAGGGCGAACACAGAAATATCCTGAACTCTGCTGCTGCTGTCAATTTGATAATGAGAATGTGATTTGAAATAAAAACATCTTGGGTGCCAATTCACTACAGCAGCTAGTAAAAATAGGCAGAATACCTAGAAATAGAGGACTCTGTGCTCCAAACACATCCAAAGCTTGAATATCATATAGTATCTTACAAAAACAGAGCACGTGGCTGCACTAGGGCTATGGTACCTCACAGGCCATTCAGTGAACCCCTGCATGAGCCTCAGCAGAGAGAATAGGATGCTCTGTGAGTCCAGCTAAGCACAGGTGAGGGCTCTGCTTTCAAGTGCTCTGCAGCCTTTGGGTGCTTTCCCCCAGGCCATGCTCCCAGAGTTACCCCAACAGTGTAGAGTGTGAATTGCAAACACCCCTGGGCAAAGCCTGGGTGAGCTCTGTCAGAGCTCGAGGTACCCAAGAGCAGGCCTTTTAGACAAATAAAAGCAGCTTTTAAAAGCTAGAGAAAAAAAAAAAAACAAGGGGCTGCAGGGCCTCGTGCATTTTAAAGAATCTGGCCTTTACAGGAGTGTTTCCAGTTTCAGATCAAGCCTGGGGTCTTCTTTAATCTACTTTTAAGTGGTACAAGCAGTTGAAGCAGTTGTGATCCCTTTGCCAGGAGGCAGGGCAGTCTCCTTTCACCGCACCTTCCCGTGTTTGCTGTGTGTAATCTTCCACAGGACTTACCTGTTGCTGTCCCGGTACTGATAGATATAACAGCCCTGAGGCATCCCACTCTCCTGGTCCAAGGCAAACGAGAGCTTCATCTGCACACAGGAGAAGGGGTGTGGGACAATGAAAAGAGAGAGAAAAAAAAAAAGGCAACATTTTAGGCTCTTGATAATTACAGCAACTTCAAGCAAGGCTTGTGGGAGAAAGCTTAACTCACCAAGGCTGACACGCAAACACCGTGGCCTGGAACATACAGTGGGGTTCCAAACCTCAGGGAAAAGTCACATGCATTGCAGAAACCTCTTGCTTTTTCCACCCTTTGTTACTATAAAGTGTTCGTGGTTCCTCTGAAATGCACGGGTTGTAACAGCTGAGCCCTCCAAACCCACCCACACACAGCACCCTCAGCAGCGCGGCTGCGGTTCCCCTCAGACACTGCGCAAACGACTTTCTCCAGCGGCAGCTGCAGTTCCCACGAGCCTTTCTCTGAAAACCTTCCCGGCTCCATCTCGTTCCTCCAGTGCATTAGAACAGAGGAGAAACCACAGAGGGAAAGGTGACAGATTTTTCCTTCTGTGCAGAGTTATTAAAGAGCTGTTAGAAGGGTTTGCAGTTTGGATCCGCCTCCGGCAGCAGGCTATAATGGGACCTGGAAGCTGCTTTGGTTGCAGCTCCAAGAAGGCATTCAACAAGGGTTTTTGGATTTCAAACACAGCTTGTTTTATTAAGGGGGAAAAATTAATCCTCTTTCAACAAGCAACAGAATGGTTCTGTGGGGAGACTTTTTTGCTGAAAATGTCTTCAGTGATTTTGTACACTGAGCTGCCTAGAAAACAGCATGGAACTGAGTTCTGCAACAGCCCTGCACATCCAAGCAGGTCCTCATTACCCTGGGGAAGGCTGCTGGCCCCCAGGTCAATCTCCCACCAGCTCTCACAGCCATGACCCCTGGGCTCAGCTAAAGAGCTGCAGACCTTGACCAGGAGCCAGCAGGGAGGGTAAGAGGGGCAGCATCCTTTAGAGGAGGTACCTGCCAGTCTTCACACATGTTTTTGGGGTCACAGAGATTACTATCAGAAGGGCTGTTGCCGGTGCTGGATTGTGCAGGACTCCTGAAATGGTCTGGGAAGATCACCACAAGGGCTAAAAGTCAAAGGAGGTTTGTTATGATGAGCCTGACCTTTTTAAGCAAAGAAAGGAGGAGAGCAGTGTTGAGCCACTGCATTTGATCACAGACTCCTCGCCTCTGGACTCCAAGAAAATTGCTAGTTCAAATTAATGGCTTATTCAGGAATGAACACAGAATTAAAACATCTTTCTCCTCTAGGCTGTAAAGAAACCCTGTGTGCTGAATCACTAGATGATGCACTGATTTTCCCTTCCCTAAAGAGTAGCAAAGTCACACACTGTGCTCTCACTGACCCAAATAAAACTGCATGCCAAGAAATCATTGAAAAATTCACCACCTTGAATACTGAGTAAAGAATCAAGTACTAGGCTGAGGCCAAATTCAGCTGAGCTGCCCTGACATCCACAGCCCTACCAGTGTAAGGCACTCTGAAACAAGCTCATGCAACACCACAGAACATGAGTGCCCACGGTACACACATCACATTTATAGCACTGTCAAGACAGCAAGCTCTTAACACTCTCCACAGCTCCCCCTCTTGCAAGCCCTGATCTTGCACCAAGCAAGGTCACTCAGAGCCACTCTGGAGAGCAATGTTCATGGCAGGACAGCAGGGCCGGCTGGGGATGCTGCTTCTGGCCAAGACCCATGAAGCCTGGCTGTGGATCCAGCCTCTCCAGATGCTAGGATGGCTCATGGCAGCTACCACATGGGAGCAGAAGGTCAGCAAGAAACATAGGAACCTCCCCAAGGGAGACAAGCAATCACCTTGCTGGCCATATGTGCTCCATAAGCAGAGTCCCTGGTGTGGGGAACTGAAGGAGGAACTGGGAACTGCTTAAAACCATTTTTTCTGGGCTAGGTTTTCCAAAACTTTCCTCCTAGAATATTAGAAAGCATCTCTGAGTCCAAAGGGACAGCAATTCTTGCAGACACAAATCCACCAGATTCTCTTCTCTGTGGAAAAGGTGCTGCACCAGAGAATCAGTGGAGACGAAGCACAAAAGGAGTGCAAAATTTGGCAGAATTGTGGCTTTGGCAACTTTCAACAATAATTTTGATCAGGACAAACTCAGGAGTGCCTGAACCTCTTTCTTGCAGCTCTCAGCTAAGTGGGCTCTGGGGTTACACTGACTGAGAATCTCTGGTTATAGCTCACCTGGGCTCTGGGTGCCCTGCACAGCTCAAGGGTGGAACCACCTCTGTGCAAGGACACAAATCCAGGGGAGGGAAGAAATGAAGGAAGGAAAAAGGCTGGGAAGGAAAATAGCCTTGTTTTGACAGGCTGCTAAGGAAAGCCTTGGGGCAATCAGGTATGGGAAGGTGACCTTTCCACTATCTGGGGGGATGAGATCCCATGGAACCTGCCTACCCCAAAAGGAAAGATCACAGTTCCCAAAGATAACGGGTTTTCAACTTTCTGTTATTTTAATCCTTCTTTGTCTGCTCATGATATTCCAGACAAATAAAACACACCCTGCTTGGCATGCTCAGCCATCTCTGCATCATCTACCAGTGCCAGCAAGGCCTGGATGGTGGGGACTACATGTGGCCTGACCATCTGGGTCAATGCTGTCAGGCAAGAGGACGTTGCCATCACCCACAGTGACAAGAGGACCACACTCAGAGAAAGGTCAGGGTCAGGCTGTCACACAGAGAGGGGTGTAACTAAAGGTCTGTCCCAGCAACCAAAGCTCAAGGCAGCTGTCACTGATTCACAGCCCATGCTCTTCTGCAGATCTGCCCTGTTCATGCACTGTCATGGTCAGCCAGAAGGGGGAAGAGGGGACCTGTGCTTGTCACCAGGAGTCCTTACAGACCCCAAATGAACAGTCAAGCTCTGACTGTGCAGCCACCAGCAATGGTCTGGCTGCCTTTGCTCCTTTGGTGGCATTTGGCCTCTGCAGAGAGCACAAAGCTCTCAGGCAAAACTCATGACAGGGTGGAAAGCCAACAGGTAAGGCAGCTAGGGAAGGACTAGCTGTTGAGAGAGCACACTGGCAATGCAGAAACTATAAGCTTACTGCTAAGCTTAACAAGGCTGTCCACACCCACTGAACATCTTGCAGTTGGGTCCTCTCTGCCACTGGAGCCTCAGCAGAGTTCCACTGGTCAGACTCTGTCACTTCTGCACTGTAAAGGCACTCATGTCTCCCAGCACATCAGTGCTTTGGAAGGCCAGCACAGATTTTTCCTCTCATGCTAATGCTAATCTATGAATCTAATCTGTGGCCTGCTGCCATAGACTTCTGAAAACAGAACTCAAGTGTCCTTTCCCAGCTCTCTGCACCCCTACAGCGCTGCTTCTCTCTGGTCCTATCTTCTCCAGAAGATGCCCTTTCCTTTTGCCTTCACTCACACAAAACCTCTGGTTACTTCTGAATCACAGAAGGCTGCAGGGCAAGGCTGGGACAAATGTCAAGAGCTGACTGACCACTTCATTATTCTTCTGACTTTTGCTGCAGCAAGGTCACGAGACATCCAGAATCTCCTGCATACACAAAGCCCTACAAATCCAGCAGCCTTTTGCAATTACCCCTCTGGCACAGCTTTAACTCTTAACCAATTTGACAGCATTGCTCCAACACCACACTGCTGCTTTGAAGCTCCTTGTTGTGTGTGTCACTGTTCCTTGTCAGAAGGGGCTTGCTTTAAAGCCAGCAAACAAGCACAGGGAAAGGCACTGCTCCCAAAAACATTGCATTTTATACCTGCAGGGGCAATGGGGGACTGAAGTATCTCAGAGAAATGCAAGTGCAGGGTGACCCCCATTACAAGGGAGGTTCATCAGATCAAGGGATCTTCACCATTAGACATATGAAATAATTTCATTTTACAAGACTCTGCTGGGCTTCCCTGGGAGAGGAGGGGGAGAGCAAATTTCCAGTGCTGAACTGTGGTGTGATTTGGCTTGCACTGCCCCCTTTGGTAGTGCAGCCCTGGAGCTCACATGCTAATAAAGATCCCTTTCCACCCCAGTGGCTCTGCACATAAAGGAGCGTTGAGCATGGTGTGTGCATGAACTCAGTGGGAAGGGGAGCTGGAAGGCAGCCATGCTGAGAACAGAGTGCTGCCTACCAGGAGAGCCCCATCAATAATTGAGACATCAGAGGCACAGGGACATGTGTGAATAAGAGCTGTCAAAAGGAGTAATTTGAGTCTCTTTGGATACAGTGATGGATAGGCTCACTCGTCACCAGACACAACTGCAATACACCCGAACAGAAGAGCAGCAGAGCACTGAAATTCAAACGGTCTGGGGCAGGTTGTTTGGTGGGCAGGATGCTGTTGACTCCATGGATGGGAGTATCTCTCTTAAGGCACCAAGCAGGTGTGAGCACACTGTCCTTGACTGGTCAATGGAGCAAGAGAATGTACTCACAGCACACAGAAGGCCTCACAAATCCTTGGTGTGGTTTGGTGGCACGGCATGTACTGCAAACTCAAGGTGAAGGCAATGCCACCTCCTTGAGGAAAGCCACCTTAAGGAAAGGCATCTCCTGAGCTCACATAACACTTGTGAGCACATAACACTTGTTTGTACAATTACTCCATTCTTTGGATGAGTAACATACTCCCACTCTCTATCCCTACATCCTTAAGCCAAGGATGCAGCTGGCTGACAGCAGGATGCTCCTTGTTTCCCCATCTGCAGACACCGATGTGCTTCATCTGCACCCAAAGAGCCCATCCCACCCTCAGCAGAGGTGAGCAGACACTAAACCAGTGCACAGATATGAGACACCAGTGAAGCAGAGAAGCAGCTGCCCCTCAGTGCACTCTGTGCTGCCTGAGCCCAGAGGGGACCCCATGCCCTGCTCAGGCAGACAGGCCTTGGTGAGAGTGTCAGGGAAGCTCCTCACATCTTGTGGCTTCTTCCACCAAGGCTAAGAAGAGATTTTTAGAGAGAGTGAACAGTGCTTCACATCATCACAGACCTCCAGATTTGCCTGGGTTTTGGTGCAGCCAGCAGCCATCCTCATTTTAAGGAATGCTTTAGACCTGCAGCAGCTGGGGGCTCGGTCATGTGACAAAGCCTGGTAGCTCAAGAAGAAAAGAGCATGAGGAGCACTCCTGGCTGCTGAAACACTGCCAGTCTCTATATTGACCTGACTGGGCAAATTCTGCATGCCCCCCTTGAGTAAATGGCTTGGCTTGGATCCTCTGTTCCCAGCCTTGGCTCTGAGCACCAAACCTTTGTCATGAGATGAAAAGTTTTCTCTACACATGCACTGTGTCAGAGAGGTATTATCGGTTCAGCTGGGGAACCAGGTCAGACCTGAGCTGTCCCAGTCACAGGGCGATGTAAGGGCAGCCTCAGTTGGAACTGGTCAAGGTAATTCCACTGATGTAGGGGGAATTCAAGCAGAAAGAGTTCACCCAGGGCAAGGAGGCAAGGCAGAATATGAGCCTCTGAGACAAAAAACAGGGAACTGATCTAAAGATCACACTGAAAACAGTTTCCTGAAAGGCAGGGCTTCTTTTTCACCCCAGGCATTTAACCACTTTTAACCCCATGTGCATGGAAGTCCAAAAAGACTGGTATCTACTCTGGGTTGGAATAAGGCTCCCCTCTCCAGCAAGCTCTAGAAAGCTTTTTAAGAATAAACTTAGTCATCAAGCAGGTTTTTATGCCCCGCCCAAACTTCGGTTTTGACCCGAAAAAGAAATAGTCCTGAAGTCCTGACACTCACTTTTAAAACCACAAAAAACGAGCCATGCTCCAGTAACGTAATCACAGAGTTTTCTGGCACCTCATCCCTTAAAAATACATCCATCTGCCTCCACGCAGGCCATCAAACTCAATCTTGTTCACAATGGATTTCCCAATTCCTGCGTGCTGGAAGCACTGCAGCGGTGCTGGCTGTGCCGGCTGGATGAGCCCTTACAGCAGCACAGGCTGCAAACCTCACAGCTGTGTTTTCACTTAAAGAAGCTGCTCTGGAGACCAAAGCACTTCTTCCATGAGCTTTTCTATTTGTGCTGCAGCTCAAAATTGCTGGAGAAAGACCCTGGGTAGTGGATGAAGAACATGTGGTAAGGACAGGATGGGGGTAATAAAGGACAAACCAAAAGTCCTACAGTGGAAAAAAGAGGAAAGACAAGGAAACTTGCTACCAGCTCAGCGAGTTACCTCTCACACTGGCTTGGAGCAGTCCTTTCCTTTTGGCTTTGTAGACAGCAAATCTCAGCACCTGATTATGGGACTGCTGCTGTTACTGGTTCAAAGTCATTAATTGGTCCTAAGCTGGCACATCACACCTACTGCCTCCTCAGTGAGGCTCCTCTCCATCCCTACAAGCACAATTTCCAGGTGAAGGTTTAAATTCTCTAAGACATCCTTGAAGCTGTCCCTGCTGCCCCATTTCCTCAGCACATTAGCCAGCAAAGTGCCTTTGTTAACAGGCTACAAGGTCCATGCATGTGGCTAAGGACAACGTCAAATCAAATCTCAAAACAGTCTAGGAGAAGGAGATGAAACACATTTGGGCTATTACTCTGGTCTGAATCCCACTGCTTACTTTTATTTTAAAATCCTATCATTTACTTAGCTGCAGTCTGCATTACACAGCTGCATAAAACACAGTGAATTCCTGACATGGCAGATGGAAGACAGAAGACAGCTCTTCCCTCTTAAATTAATCTGGAAACCCAAAGGCTCCCAGCCTGGGACCCAAAGCCACAATAAGCTATTACTAAATTATCCCACAGGCTGCAACAGCTCTTTCTCTGCCAACATCAGCCCTGGGATGCAGTGAGGGGTCTCCCTGTCACAAAAGTGAAGTCACCAGCACATATTCCCTGGCACATAGGAGGACTGCCTTATTGATGGCTAGTGGCCCCCAAAACCTCTGCTATGGGTGGCTAGGCAGCACAGCAAAAGCAGGAAGAACTGTGGCTGCATCCTTTGCAAAGACAGGCAGATGCTGTCACCAAAATGACAAGCTGGCATCACACCTTTGGCTTTTATATCACAGCTGCAAGTCAAAGCTGAAGAGCATTTCTAGAAACACGGGGCACAAGACAACTTTCACCACTTGGCAAAAACATAAACTGCAAATGAGTTTATTTTTAAGCATTCACACTTGCCTGCATCGGAGGTTTCAGATGCAATCCACAAAGAAATTGATCCAGATTTATTTAGAAAGAAGAGCTGGATACTTCCGTTCATTTTATAAACTGGATGAGCTCATTCTCTACATGCACGATTAGGAAACCACAAAACTAAAATACAGATTATACAATTGTGAAGGGTTTGAATTTGTGGATTAAAAATACCTTCTTCAAAAGCTAACAAACTATGACATTGCACTGCATGCCCTAGACCACTAGGGAACTGTCAATGAAGTTAAAAGTATTTTCTACACATATACCAATTTGAAAATAGAAGCAAAACATCCCTAGGAAATGCCACATTAAAACAATGTGACACTAACAAGACATATGCCAAGTTTCACTGCTTGGCTGTTTCATTTTCTGTTATTCTGAGAGCTGCCTCATGCCAGGAACAGAGCAGAGAGCAGTGGTTACCTGGAGGAGGAGGTGACACTGTGCTGTCTTCAAATGGCTCAAGGCACAGGGAAGGCAGGGTAAGAACTGTGGGTGCAGATGTGTCTGGGTATGTAGCAGGAGGAAGAAAGGTTTGTTGTCTTTTACTGCACCTGACTATAGCACAACTTTCCCTCACCCCAGGAGCCCTGGAGGATGCTGATACATGTTTTACAAATCAGCCTATTTTGTGTCTTCCCCATGACTACTTTGTGCCTTCCCATAATGTGCCCAGTCTTTGTCATTGCTACTGGGAGGATACCAGGAATCGAGGGCAGATCGAACAAAGCAAATTCTATTTTCTTAGGTTTGTTAATGGAAACTGCTTCCCCTGCTAAGCCACTAATGGAGCTGTGAGAATCCAGAAGCACAGATTAATTCAGCACCCAGGTACTGCCTCATGCCTGGAGGGATTTCCATAGAGTCTCACTGGAAGACAGATAAAGCTTGTAATACCCTCCATACAAGAGATAAATCCATTAAAATATGAGCAGCCCCTGTGCTGACATGGGAAGAGCTCTACCAGGTAACAAGAACAATCATAACAGTATTTCTAGGTTCAGTTATATCTGCAACCCATTAACTGGGACTGTGAAGAGCAGAATACCCTGATTACACCACACTGATCTCAGTTTGACAGACACACCATTCTCTCCCATCCCTTGGGGTGCTGCTGTGAAATACCTGGCAGTCCTGAAATCCAGACCTAGTGCTGCTGACTCAATTTTTGCTCAGTCTCTGGGGACAACCTGGACTTCCTTGCAGGCAGCTGTACCACGTCCTTGGCCAAACCTTTTCCCCCTGACAGTGTTACAGCATGGGAACAGGAAGGGATGGGAAGACATCTCCTGCCATACACACAGAGCTGCAGAGCATTTTCTCCTAAGGCTGCATGCCACAGAACACCACTCCACATCCCAGCAGGGCAGTGCTGGCACCCTCCTCCATGGGCACAGGCCAACTGTGTGCCATGATCTCCTTTCCTTGACTTCACCAAAATCCCGTGGTATGTTTAAGCACAGTTGCTCAGTGCATGAGTAGGAGACCCAAAGCTTTCCACAGACATCCCTCTCCATTCCCATGGACAGCACGAGCTGCTGCTGTGAGCTCAACTGCCAGGCTGGGAAGAGACTGACATGGTTGAATTCTTCTGGCAGCAACCTGCTACTGCCCACATTTTCCTAGAGGCTCCAGGCTCCTCTGTCACAGCAAAAGAAGGAAGCAGGAGTGGACAGTGGCCAGGAGACTCGTCCCAGCAAGCCCAGACCCCCTGGCAGTGGCACAGCTACCCAGCCCTCCAGCTCCAACACGGCTGTGCTTCAGCAGAGAAGCAATTTTGCATGCGGGCACTTCAGAAAGGGCTCTGGCAAGGTTCACACTGAAAAGGTGTAAATTCTATAGCATTTTTGTAGGGCCAAATTAATTTCAGAGCCTGTGATGGTGCTGTGGATCTCTGGGTTAGAATGCAGGGGGTAGGATCAGGGAATCCTCTTCCAGTGCTAATGCACAGCAGGCTGTTACAGCCCTCTGTTCCACACTGTGACTAAACATATGTAAGGGGCTCAACATGGTTTATGTTCAGTAGCTGTGGTTTCCAAGCAGTATTGCATTTCTTTAAAATGAAGATACATCATATTTTAAAACTATTTTTAAAACCAGCCACAAATCTGCAACCTTTTACATCATTCCTCCTTCCTCCCACAAAACCTAAAACACAGCACACAGTCAGAGAAGATCAGCAAGCTCATGTGTGAGAATTTGGCTGCAGGGATCTCATGTGTGCCCATGCACACTCATACACAGAGGGAAACTCAAAGCTGTAATTCAGGTACAATCTATGTTTAAGCTTATCCAGGATGTATTTCACTATTTACAGGGGTGGATACCAGCATGCTCTATGCAAGGCAGGAGAATCTAAGGCTGACTCAAACCATGAGGTTGTTTAACAATCTGCCTCCGCAAGTGTAAGGTTTCCTGCCTCTAGTTCAGCATACAAGCAACCTGACTGTGTATCACCCTAAAATCTCATCACAGCCTTCCCTTGCCAGGACTGCTCCCATCCACACCTAAAGCAAGTCACAACACAACTGAATCTCAGATTTCCATTTTTAACACAGCCCTCCACAGGGCAGCATCAGCTGGAGCAGGGAAATCTTACCAAAATCCTTAGAAATTATCCTTAAAAGACATTCTGCAAAGGCTGTTCCCTAGAAATGCCTGTCTGCTGTGAAGTACAGCAGCTCTTGCAGAGCTCTCTGAGTTTTGCAGTAGTCTTGCATAAATCAGACTTTTCAGTTTCCCAGCTTGATGGACTTGGGTATTTGTTGGGTTAATTTTGTCCAGTCAGTCCTGGAAGAGGAGTTGTCCATACCAAAGCAGTAAGTTTTAAAGGCAGAAACCAGCACCGTATTTTACAGACAGATTCAAGCTCTTAAAATTAGCTGTTTATTCCAACAATATTAAAAGGAGACACACCACTTTCTCAGTCATTTTTCCATTCGTAGTATTTTTATTTTTTTTAAACCCATGAGCCTAATCCCTAATTTTTCTATGGAAAAGCTGGAAGGAAAAGATCACAGGGAAGAAGGATCAGCCTGCTAGAGCATCCAGTGTGCTTGTTCTCCCTTTGGAGAGGCTGTCAGGCTTACGGTTGAGATTATTTTTTTAAATACTTTCTGAAAGTAAATAAATAAATAAAAATCTCTCCAGGCATCGGTATTATCTTGTGAAGGAGACCCAAACAATGCATGGGAGGCTAGAAAGGAGCTAGTAAATTCTAAGGGTGTAGAACAGGAGAGGGGATTAAGCCTGGTGATTAAATTAGGTGACGCATGAATACATTCCAATGCACAACATCACTCAAGCACTGGACAAAACATATGGCAACAATGGAGAGCGCTGCCCACGAGGTCACCTTTAATATGATTAGCCATGGACGCCTGAAAGGAGATCTCCCGAGTACCAGCGTGGTAACCCTGCTTTGTGCAGCCTGGAGGAGCTCCCTGTGAAAGCCTTTGAGGCTCCCTGAACCCACACAAACGCTGCTGTGTGCTCAGGGATGCGCCCAAGTCCACTGAAAGCAGGACACAGACAAAAAAAGAGCCTTGAGGCCGGGCGAGCTTTTTGTTCCCCACTCCCAGGGCAGCGTTGGGAGCGGTCCCCAGGGTGTCCTGCCTGACAGCTGGGTCACCACACGGGCTCTCCTGTCCCACTTGGACTTTTCAACTCTGCCGTGCCGCATTCACCGGCACCGCTCCTCTCTTTGAAGGGGGAGAAAGCGCCTCATCCATCACTGACACGAAGGCAGTTAATTCACTTCTTTACAACTGGAAAGGCTTTTGCTGTGAGCAGGAGGGAGTGCAGGAAGAGTAATGAAATCCAAAAGGGAGCCAAATGATGCTTTCCTCTGCTAGACGCCAGCGCTGGCAGTGCTTGCTGCTGGCACCGTGCGTGGTGGGTGAAAGGAGACTCTTTTGTGGTATGCCATTAGCTACATCCAAGGCCCCAGTTCATGTTTACCACAGCCACTGCCTTACTTCACTTGGTATTTTTTTCCAGTCCTGTTGATCATGCTGCAGAACTGACCGAGTCCGTTTGGAAGCCTTGCTCACAGAAAGCAGAAACAAATTGCTTTTTGAAAAGATTAATTTTTTTTTCTTTTGTAAACCAAACCTCACGCTGCTTTCCATAAACCTAACCTAAAGCTGAAATCCTCACCTAGAACTGAAGAGCAAAGGTCTGTGCTAGGCTTTGCCCACACTGGTGGGCTCAGCCACACCACTTGCCCATGGAGAAGCCACAAGCCATGGGAGCATCCAGCTGTGCTGCCCAGACTGCACAAGAGGGCATCTCATACTTTGGCACTACTCTGCAGCCTCAGCAAGTAAAACCCCATCACAGCTGCAGCCAGTAGGTTGCCACAGGATCACAGAATATTCCGAGTTGGAAGGGACCCACAAGGATCACCAAGTCCAGCTCTTAAGTGAACGGCCCCTAGGGGCATCAAACCCACATGATTACCATGCTCTGACCAACTGTCCTGTCAACTGTAATGGGAAGAAACACTCCATGACATCAAAGATAATCTCGTGTGAGTCACTCTGCATGACAACCTTGCTGTAATCAGGTGAGCCCTTCAGACTGCTGAACTCTACCCCAGAGGACCTTGGCACACTCAGCTGAGCTCCCCACAAGGTTTCTCCAGGCCTTTAGCATTTCAGATTCCAGGCAATGACTAACTGGGGACACGTGAGGGACAGGTCCAACGGCAACTTCTTTCACACACTCTCTATCTGCATGGCTGGAGGGTGAAAGTCATGGAGACAACCCCAGGAGCAATTTGTTCTGGCTCACAGGTCCCAGCAGCTACAAAGGCTCAGTGACAGAGCAGCAACAAACACAGCACAGGACTGCTACCAGCTGAGCTCCTGCTACTGCCAGGAAAAGGATCATCTCCTAAAGCCCTTTCCAGTTTTACATTTCCAGCATGCCATAACTGCAGAGCCTTGACACAACACACGCCAGGCACTGCACTGTCACAGCTGATATTCAATAAGCTGGGAGATTCCTACCCTCTCATACCATAGAGTCACCTTTGATCCTTCTAATAGATCTCTTAGACTCTCATGGAATCTGCCAAGACTGAAGATCAAGCCAGTTTCTAATGACACAAGGCAGACCATGCAGCTGCACGCTAGTTCTAAAAACATTTGGGGCAACAGGTACATTAAAAGTTTGGGGTTTTTTATTTCAGACAAACAAAAAAACCCTTTTCCAAACCCTTCCCTCTTCCACAATGAAAATTAATGAGGGCTAGGACAAAAGCCTGTGGTAGCTCCTATTTCTTGGCCATTCAAGCTCTTTTCAGTAAATCTTCCTCCTCTGAACTGTGTTTTGTACCCATTGCTGTGCTACCACTATGACAAAGGCTACTTGTGGCAAAACCACTGATCCTCAGTGCTGGGTCTAAAGTAAGTTACAGACAATTTTCCTGAAGGGATGATGCCCAGGTGATGTTACTTTATCCAGCTGCTTGGGGTTGGGGCAAGTCCTCTGTCCCCTGCAGAGCTTGGCTGCAGGTGGCAGCTGTGAACTCTGAAAAAAGAAGGTCATCCAGTTCACTCCTGAGGAGCATCCATGCCTCCCTATGACGGGGGCACAGGACAGGTTTGACACATCTCTGTCTGCTGGATTTCTTCATGCCAAGAAAAATGTACAACATCTTGTTGGTCCCAGCGTGTGGAGACCAACTGGCTCCTGTGCTGGGCCTGGCCTGTGGAAACTCCATTCAGATGCCATATTTCTATCTGGCATCTCCCAGTGCTCACTGTGTGCTCCAGTCTTTATCTCAGAACTCCTGGGATTCTGAGCAACAGCATTCTTCCAGTGTGGAGAACCTCAGAGTACTCTCTTGCACTCTTTAAGGAAAGACACACCCGTTTACTCTCTCAGCTGGTTGCAACAGCACGGTGTTCATGGTCTTTAAACTGATTTCAAGGAACCTTTATAAATGTTTGACAATCTGAAAAGAGATGACCACACTGCCAAAGGATTTCAAGGTTGGCCTCTGGGTAAAGGATATTTGTCAGCAGCTCCCCTGGAACAATGTTATGGATCCATCAATATATCTGCCTTTTACTCCTACCTAAACATGAGAAACCAGTAACTCCCCAGCTCATTTAACCACCTGCATGTTGCCCATTGTCTTATTTAAAAAAAAAAAACAACCAAAACACCTAAACAGCAAGGCAATGTGAGCACAGAATTCACTTTCAGTAATGCTTGAAAATAATAAAAAACAGAGAGCTGAAGTGAGAATTCAAAACCTCAAAGTAATTTCAACCATACATACATGAGTAGGGAAAAGTTTATACATGATGCAACAGAAAAAATGACTCACTTTCTGAAATGCCAAAGCCTGTTTTAGTTCATTTTGTCTTCTATACCTGCTAAACACATCAATGACTGAGAAATCATTTAATAAATTGCATTTTTTCAAATCCCATTTTAGCTATTTAAGCATTTTATTTCCCTGTATTGTAGGTCAGGTTCTACCTCTAACATGCTAATCAGAAATAGAGTGCAAGCTGGACCAAGGGGTTTGCTCCTCAGAAAAGCAAGGATAGTCTTGAGATTAAAACAGAGACCTTGAAATTGAGGTGAAACTACAACTCAAAAGTTAATGCAAAATCTCCTGCTGACTCATGGGACTGTGAATTTTTCAGCATTGCCATGAGACACCCAATAAGCAACAGCTCTGAAGCTCCCCAGTTCTGCAGGATCACACAGATCAAACCCATGACAGGGCAGGTTTACTTCAGCTGTCAAGGATGGCACAAATTAAATTTTGTTGCATTCAGGCTAGGCTGGTTTTTTACAAAAAAGGCCAAGCAAGAGTGACTGCTTGGTTAGTTTGTATTTCTGTGACAGAAACAAGTTTTTCAAGCCCAGTTAAAGGAATTACCCACAAAACCCCCTCCACAGTGATTTTGCATGGCTGGTTTCTTCCAGATGTCTCAAGTCCCTCATGCCACTCCAGTCCAACAAACTCTTGAGGCTACTTTCTCACTGCCTCTTGCTTAGTTTTCAAGTGACCACCAATTTAATGGCAGCCCATCACAGCTGGGCAATGGACTGTGGCCAGCTTAGCTGGTAACTAATTAGCACAAATGCAAGATATTAGCTGCCAGATGAGATCCAAAATAGAAATATGCTTCTTTCAGAGGGCAAAGTTTAGCAGTGTTGGCAGGTTTAAGGTGTGACACTGCAGTAAGTTGTGAATACACATCATGCGTACTCACATGATGTGTACTCACAAGCTGATGGGAGCGATGGGTGTTTGTGCCTCAAGATGGAAGCAGGAAACAACAGGGAATGTGTCCCCCACCAGTGAAGGCAGAGCTGCACAAAGAAGGAGCACACTCAGGGAGAAGGTCTTCCTCAAATCCCAACTAAGGAAATAAGTGCAACGTGGACCAACAACCTTATCTGAGATGTCATGCCTCATGCTCCCATTTTACGCAATTTCATATTCAGGGGAAATCCATACTCTGAATTATGTTTGTTTGCTTAAACAACTTCCCTGTTACCACATGAAGATGCAGAAAAGGGCATGATAAATGATCCAGACTACCCAAGATAGATTCAAAGCCACTTGCTTTCAAAACAAACCCAAGAGGTTGCTCAACAAAATGCACTCCAAATGAATCACTGCAAACTTTAACAGGACATATAACTTCAGAAGATGTGAGCTTGGACTTGGAACATTTAAAGATAAACCCAAAAGTGGACTTCAGCAGGCACTGGTTTCCTCAGATGGGGCAAGATCAGCTCTGTCCTCACCTGCTGGGATCTTGGCTAAGATCTTGGCTATGCTTGGATCCTGTAGTCTCATTTCAGAGGGCTATGAAAACCACAGGTGCTTTCTGAGCTTCTTTGTACTTCAGCATCCGTATGCTATGAATGACAAAAGATAAAATACCCCAGGACTCAGAAGAAGTGATCATGCCCAGAAACACCTGATAAAAAAATGAGTTGTTGGCATGAATATTTTCCCTTCTCACTTTGGAATTGAAATGAGAAATCACAGAACTGTAATGTCAGAATCTTTCATCTCCTTCCAAACGTTGTCTTTTGTTATTATACAATTAGCCTTTCTTCTATATACTGTTGGGTGAAACTGAAATGGCTCTGACAAAGAGCTGCCACATCTTCACCTATGGCAGATTGATCACATTTGCAGCTGTATCAGTCAACACCCAGTGACTCCATCTAAAGAGGATGATGGATTAGCCTTGCAGTCAACTATAATTAATACCTGAAAAAAAAACCCTTGTCAAGTCTTTGTTCAAATACGTGATAAACAGAATCTGGAACAACAAGAGACTTTCTGATGACGTCTGTTCATCACCAGGGAAGAAAAACACCATTAAGTGGAGGGCAAGAGTCTCAGAGCAAGGATTGTTTCCTCAGCAGAAGATGTAAAATAAGCATTTCCTCCCAGCACTCACCCCACATGCACCTCTACACAAACATGTTTGCCTGGGTTTTATTTGTCTTGCTATCAGAGACACTGAAGAACCAGTTTGTTTCTGCTTCATCAAGAACCAGTTTTTCCATCCTGAACCTTTTTCAATATAGCTAGCAGAAGCCACTACTCTCCCTATCAACCTCAAAAATACCAGAGAGCAGCTTGCTCAGCTGGATCAAGCACTGAATCCCCTGTCCACCTGAGCTATCAGCATCACATTTGGGACACATTCCACCACACGAAGCCAACACAGATGCCCTCTTTTTCCCCTAGACATGCTATTTGGCACTGTCTGAGCAGATGACACCAGGCTGTCTGTCACAAGGCAAGGGCAAGACCCATCTGCGAGCAGTTAATCCACGGAATCAAGAGATGTGTACTTCATGTGTGAAGTTGGAGTGCTTGCAAACACCTTCAACCTTGCTTGCAGGTCAGCATGCAATGACTGCCAGCTCATCCCCCTTCTACAATGGCTGATCACCAACTGGATTCAAGCAATAGAAAAAGCCAAGCCATTTGGAAGGTCTAAGGATGTACTGCCCACTGCAACTCTGTCCCAGGCAAGCAGGAGGGACTTCCATAGGATAGCAGCCCACTGGCTTGGTCCTGGCACACATAGGCAAAGCCCAAGAACTGAAAAGAATGGGGAGAGAGGCTACTACACCAATTGCTTCTGCACTGCTGAGATGTGCTGGCCACAGTTCAGCCCTCATGTTTCTCTGCTCTGAATTGTGAGATGTATCTGCTGGGGAACCAGGAGATATAAAAACCCCTGTCCTTAACTGGGCCAGCAATACACAGCAGAAACAAAGAAGGACCAGTTCTTATTCCACAGGTGTCAGTAATAAACATGAGATGAAGAGAATGGTCAGCACTGGCCCAAGGCACTGGATTGGCAGGGAAATCAGATAAAGTCCTGCCAGCTCAGCCACCAACACCCCATGTGAACTTGGGCAACTGCTTCACCTCTTCATACCATTCGCATCATCTGGAAGGATGGAGCGAGCCTCCCCTCTGATACCTGCTCTGAGGCTAGCAGGTGAAAGAACAACTAACACTTCTGCTATGTCACACAGCATCTCAAAATTAAAGGAAAATACCTGTTTTTTACAGAGAAGTTTCTCAGCCTGCACATCTGTGATAGAATTAATAAAATTCAAGGGTTAAGCTGTGTTTGTTTAGAAGAAAAGCACTTGTACATCACTGGAGCTCCTGAATATCCAAGCTAGTGGCTGGAATACTTTCTCCAGGAAGAATAAAGTCATAACCCACTCTTGCATTACTGATGGTAAATTAATGCCAGAGCACCACTGTGTGGGGAGCTCCTTCCTGGCTGTGTTTGCCCAGACATCTGGCTGCAGTGGCTCCCAGCACAACGCTCCACAGCCGAGCCCTGTGCTCCAGCGCCCGACTCCCCGCGCGTGCCGGAGCCAGCTCGGCCATTCCCCAGCTGCTCCTGCTGGGACACAGCTGCTCGGCTCGGGAAGAGCCACCAGGGAACGGCGGGACGCGCGCAAGGACATCAATCCTACTCACACCCCTGGGAAGACTTCATTAAAATCCCAGGGCAAAAGACTAGATTCGGAGAGCTTTCCACTCAAAATCCTAATTTAATCAAATTATTTTAAAACCTCCTGGCAACGCAAACATCTCCATGCAAGCAGAGAGATGCTCAGCCAACACACATCCCCTCTATAACACAATCCCAGAACTTCTCTGTCCCATGTGGATTCTCGGTGTGTGTGCAAACTTCCCGACCTAAGCTGTAGCTGCTCCTGACCACAGTGGTGACATCTCATATTCTCCTGCCAAGCACCATGTTCCTCTGTGGTATGGTAGGGAAGACATGCTGAAAATCCTCCCTACTTTTCTGACACACCTTTGTACAGCTTTGTACATTTTGGGTACTCCTGCAGGAGAGTACCATTCCCCAGGAGGAAGCTGTGGCCTCAGATGCTCGTTTTGATGTATTAACTGGGGCTACACAAAAGACATAAAATCCCCAAAGGAAATTAATCTCCAAGTACATCCAACATTCCCCCAGCTGCCTTATGTATCACACAGTATAAGCAACTATCCATAATGATCATATAGCACCTGCTGTCCCCATTCTGGGTTTCAGTGATGTCTCTTTAACCAGACATCAAAGAGAAGGAGCAGACAATGCTGGAATTGTGATAGGAAGTGAATAGTGAAAGCTCCTTGTCAGTCTGAGTTTCCATTTATCTCACAGCCCCGTACATACTGCCCACCCTGCCTCTGCTGGCATGTTCATGCACTTTTGCTGTAACAGCCTCTTTAGGAAAGTATCATAGCAGTTTTCAGGCTTTTATAGATGGGTCTTTTGCATTTTCTCTTGCACCAAAGCCAAGTGCCCAGCCATGTACCTACACCTCTACCTACCCTGATGGAACCAAATCCGAGATGAATTTGGTACTGTCACATGCCATGCAATGAGCACCGTGACTTTCTTTTTGAGACTGACCAAGAGATGCAGCCCCTGCTCCAGTCAGGGGCTGCAGAAAAGCCATTTACTCCTCCCTTGAATAGTCCATGCACTCAGTGTGCAGGGGCAGCACATACAGCAGCAGCCTTGGACAGAGAACTTAAGGATCACTCCAGGGAGTAGTCAAGCCAGGACAAACCTTTCTTCCCCAACTGCATTTTAAGACATAAATTCAGAATATGGTATTAAAGAAAACATGTCAGACTGAAGTCTGTGCAACATTATAGCCCTTTTCTCTCCCATCTAAACACTTCTTCCAACCCTAAGTCTTCCATTCATATACTAATTAACTGTATTTTGCACACAATGACTGTTTAACCAGGGTAGAATTATTTATTACTTTCACAAAGCAAGAATAAAAGACGTGAATGCTTACTATACAGATATGAGGCAGGAAATATGACAAAACAATTTCCCATAATTATTTCCAGCAGTTGCTCATATTGGAAAATGTTAATAATGAGAGTAATTCATTTGTGGTTCTTGAGATTTACAATTAAACAGCATTAGCAAGGACAGCTGTCTAAAAATACATGTTTCTGTCCTATCCCATTAGCTACAACCAAAACCGAAATTTCCCAACATACAGTGTCCCAGGCAGTGTCCTTCCTCCTCCTCCCTCTCCATGTGTGAGTGGCTTGAGTCAACTTCTCAAAGCCATTTGCACCAAGCAGGCAGACTAGGTTCTGAGGGCTTCAAAACCTATACAGAGCTGGCTACTAAATCCCAGATGTCACATACCTGGGTGGTTTGGAGCTGGCATTCTGCACACATCTTGAGTTTTGGGACCTTTGTGCTTGTTTCCCTATGTTCCTGAAGCTCTATGAAATGCTTTTGTACTTCAGCAGTACCACCAGTCTTAAATAAACAAAGCTATTCTCAAAGATCACTGATTTCCTTATCCTCAGCAGCCATGGCACAAGACCATAGGTCTCCAGTGTGCTACAGAGCTACAACAATACAATTTTTACTACCTCTAAGTTACTCAAAACAATACAGACCCATAGCGAACATCAACCCTTGCTCACATGACAAGACAATGGCATCCTACACAAGCTGGGAGCAAGCACATGTGAGACAATTTCACTACCAATTCAACACTTAAATTCGTGTAACACTCTCATCTTTGTCATTTTTGCCCTTTTTTTCCTTCCCTTTTCCCACACACCTGCAAAGCTAAATGTCTGTTTTGCAGAAAACAAGGAGAGAAGCTATTCTAGCAAACAATTCAGTGCCATTAAATGGTACAATGCAAATGCACTTTGGGTTGTTCTCACAAGAACTTTGGTCAATGCTGATGTTTTGAGCGCCCAGGTGTAAATGTGCTGGTAAAGGTAGAACCACTGGCACAACAAAAGGAAATGGTTAGCTCACAGAGAGTTGTCATAGAGACAGATCAGCATCCCGGGGTATTCTCATTTTAAAAAGGCACAGAAATCCTTTTTAACCTGTCTTCCCGTAGGCATCTGTCCTCGTGATTCATTTCTAAACTGCTGAGGCCAAAAGAGAACCATTTATCAGCACGTCTCCTCTAGGCAGGCTGGAGCTAAGAAGCTTTTCTGCAAACTTGATGGTTTTTGTTGAAAGCAAGTTTCTATCTGATTCTCTGGCTAGTGTTTCTAAAAGCTGTGGGCTGGGGAAGTGATCCAGCTTCAAAGTAACCTGGCCAGGAAAAAAAAAAAAAAGGAAAGCTGTGGGTTGTGCTCACTTTGCTTTTTAAACCAGGTCAGATCTCTGCTCCAATTTATAGACTGGCTACACCAGGAGCTGTGAGAGGACAGCACAGAGGGGGCATTTCATGGTCCTGTGCGGGAAGGAGGTGTTGAGGGGGGAAGACAATATCGTAAATACCTGAACATTATTTCTTAGTCACATACAAGACTTCTTGCCTTTGCACCTAAAAGCTGCAGCTCTGAATGAGAAGGAAAAGAAATACATTAATCTCTGTCTATGTGGACAAAGTTTTCATAAGCTTCTTAGCTGTTGAAGGTGCAAAATCTTTAAACCTTTAAAACTCAGCTCAACTGCTTTTTGGAACTAGGAAGCTGGCAGGCAGCACAGGAAACCATATTCTAGGGAAAAAGCCCCAGAAGGGGCCTATGGGGACAGCTGGATCCCCACGGAATGACAGATGCGTGGCTCTGGTTGCAAACATGGTCCTCAGACCCAAGGTCCAATGCAGCAGGATTCTCTGCAATCCCAGCAGGATTCCCAGAGCTCTGCAGAGGCATGAAAGGAACTGGAGAGTGGGGGAAAAGAGGGGTCACAGGTATGTGAGTTAAAGTCATGGCCAGGATTAAACTAAAGCAAGAATTCAAAATTGCACAGCCCCAAGAGGCACACACATGTACTGACACTGAACCCACAAACCCTGAGCTTTCCAAACTGTGTACTATCTCTGTAATGTCTCACGGTCTTCTGTGTGATCCAGATATGTAATTCCTAAGTTATTAAAAAATGTATATATATATCTGTATATTCTTCATCCGTTGAGCTATGGAGATTCCTGCTTCTAAAATTGCTGCTAAAGGATAAAACTATGGGCAAGCAGATGCTGCTATCGCATTAGGTCATAAAAATTCAGCAGTGACATTCAAAGAGGAAACATTCTTCTCATCCCAGCAGGACCATCCTGACACTGCTGCATCCTACTGGAACCATTCTGTGTCATGTCCAAGGAGCTCCCTGGCCAGGCAATATTTCTGCTGTTATAAAGATATGCCCATGAATTGCCTCATCTGAGAAATGTTCTTAGTTTTGGGGAATAAATCCTAAACTGCATGGATACTATGGGACAGATCAGTGTCAGTCCAAAGAGAAAACTGAGGCAGACAGGGAGAGCACCAGCCCAAAGCCACCACATCCAGTGGCAAAGGAGAATGGGAGATTCTTTCCCCCAGGATTTTCTTAATACCAACAGCAAGCACAGGAACACTTCACACTGAAAAATGGCAGGGTGGAAGTAAACAAAAAAAGTCGTCACTGTTCAATCAGGAGTTACCCCATGGCAGAACTCTCAAACATAACACAATATATAGGAAGAGGGCTCACATCCCTTAGAAAAAAAAGCACACGAGTCATCCATGCTCAGCCACCCCCTCCCTTAAGACTGTGAGATGATCATTTCCTTCACTCACATATTTATTTGGAATCCGATAATTCATTGCCCCAAGTTTCCTGCTGGAGTTTGTCTTCCATTGTTCAGGATTTACATTACTCAACAGGAAATCAGTGAGAGGTCCAGTGATTAGAAAGGTGTATTTCCCATTTGGGCCCACCCTTGCTTGCTCACTTGGGGCTGGAAGTGGGACATGGCACACAACTGTGCTCATGGGAACTCAGGGAACTGGGGAAGCAGGAGTAGAGGAGTTTGTCCCCTTCTATGAAAGGACACAGATTGCTTTGTCCTGCCATATGCCACTGGCCACGTCCTCAAACCTGTCCCTCACACACTGCTCATATTCAGGCCTTGGAGCAACCACTTCCTCCATCGGCTGGGGAGGGTGTAGTTTATCAAAATAAAGCTATCAGGGCAGTACTTGACTCCACTAAGTGTGGTGAAAGTGTCCCTTGATCTAAAATATGCTTTCTTCTCAAAGACCATTACTTTGACATTCTTGCCAGGGGAGAGAGATTCTGCACAGTATAAAGTGCCATTTGTGACACATAACTCAGTTTATCATGATGGCTGGGAACAGGCTGAGCAGGAATCAACGGCCTCTGGTGCCCTTAGCTGTGGCTTTTAATCCCAATCTCACAAATGATGCTCCAATATGTTCTCTTTAATGGCTCCTCTGCAGGAGCACAGAGCAAAACAAAACACAGCTAATCTTTTATGGGCTATCACTGGAACAGGATGCTTCCCTGGCCAAATTCTCCCATTGAAAATGTCACAGCTGGTTTAAAACATATTTCCCCTGAGGTTAGTTTGATAACAGGTAACTCAACTCGGGGGCACACAGCTAGCAGTCAGCACTGCACTGTAACAGTGACTTGTGGAAGGCAGCTGGTGACCTTTCTGGGCCACAGCTTCCAGTCACCATGGACTCTTTTTCCAAGCCAGATACCTCCAAGGCTTCCCAGGCAGCTGATCTCGTGCAAAAGCTGCAATTTTTATGTTTCTCTAGCATTCAGGGTGTGCTTGGGAACAAAGGCCCAGTTTATTAGCCATTGTGCACTAAGCTTCAAAGAAGAAAGTCTCTGTTCCAGAAGAGGTTTAAGAAAACTTCAAAGTGGAATTTGATTTCCAAAAATAGTTTTCAAATTAATTTAGGGAGACCTTAAGCAAATGTCCTTGCTCCAGGCTCACTTAAGTGTGCTGAACCAGTCCTCTGAGACCTCCTACAACAGATGTAGGCAAGACAGCCCCAGACACTTCACTGCCTACAGCAGAAGGTTTATCCTAAAATTAAAACTCCTCTGCTGAAACTCAAGACACAAATTTGTCATTCTGTCCATCTTAGACATGGGGGGAAGCACATTGCCTCTTCTTCACAGCAGCTCCACCAGAATGTTGGGGAAGGTCACAGATTAGAGACACCTCTTGCTCCTGTTGCTCTGCAATGATTTCTCTAAAATTAGACTTTCCTGCAACTGGAGGCAACACTACAATGCTGAGTAAAATGGAAGGGTTACAACATATGTCTTACATACAATAGCCCTGTTTACACCACTCCTAGCTTCTTTCTCAGCAATATCCTTATGTTGACTCACACTCATTTTGCAAAATGAAACAATAGAGTTTCCTTATATTAAAAGATTATTTTGTCTCCTGCTCAGGAAGACCACTGGGTTCTACAAATTACTGGAACCTCCTATCCAAAAAAACTATCAGAAGCCACCTCAGAGCAGCTGAACATCACGCAAAAGTATTTTTTGCTGTGATAGCCTAAAATATCTGAATCTCCTTGTAAACAGAAATGACACATACCACTACTGATACAAGATTATTTAAATCACCCCAGACAGAAAACCTCCTCACTAGCATTTTTTCCTCTGAAACACACCCAACACTTACAAGTATTAGCTTAGATAACATTTAGTCATTTTCCCAGCATAGAGAACTGCTATGAAAGCTGTGGAAAACAAGAATATTGCAAGCACAGACAGAAATGTGGAGGATGAGCCTTTCCCAGTGAAATGTGCATTAATATCTGAACTGCACGATAATGAATGACATTGTCATGATTTGTTTCACTGCATGAATTACTTACCCAGTCCAACAGGATTTTAGGATTTTGAAAAATGTTGGAAAATGGATCACTCCTTAAAAACCAGGGATTTTTTTCTTTTCATCCTACTTACTGCTTATGGTACATAATTTGACGCCACTCTTAAGACAACACTGGCACTCAAACCTGCCTTTCTATTCCAGCCTTGATTTTACCCTTCGAGTTTTCAGACTGGCCAAGAAATCCTTAGAGAGCACAAGGTGAAGTTGCTGTGGTGAAGCCTGAAGGGCTGGACTCACTCACCTGGTCTAAGTGCAGGGCGCCCTCGGTGAAGCGCTGCTGGCGCAGGCGCTGCGCCACGCGATGCAGGTTCAGCACAGCCTCCTGGATCTCGGCTATCGCGTGATGGGGTGAGACAGGGGGAAGCTCTTCAGGTGACAACACCTTCCCAGGGCTGTCAATCATGCTCTGGGCATGGTCATAGCTGAGCTTCACGCAGGAGCAGATGACCGTTCTCCCAAACCACTCGTCAAGGATCTGCAAAATTGCCAAGTGGAAATGGATCTGAGGACTCATTCTTCTGGTGCACAAAAGCTTGGGGAGTTGTACAAACACTGGGAGGAATAACAGCAGACTTCCTCACTACCTGTGATCTCTGGGTGAAGATCTTGTCCTACTGAGACCTTCAGGCCTTTTGCATCTAGTAAGGTGTATATGCAAGCAACAGGTAACAATGCATTGTGCACATACATAGGAGACTGCCTGGATCTCCCTCCTCTACCTGACTTCCCTCCTCCACAGAGCTCCAGGAACTACAAACCGTCTGGGAGCTGAACCCAGTCTGTTGACTCACAGGTTACCAGGTGCTGGAGTGACAACAGGCAGATACACACATGCCAGAGAGGTTCTCCTGCCTAAAACACAGCAGAATGGCTTAAAGTCTGGCCACCAGAGCACAAGAGACTGGCCTTAAAATCCTGTTTTCAGGAGTACTGCAGGAACCCCAACATCTGACTAGCACTTGTGAAAGTGCCTGAGTAGGACTTCAGTGGGTCTGGAGAAGAGATGGACAGCCACTGACCCCTTGCTTCTCTGATCATGTCCATGGTTCTAGGTCCAAACTCAAGCCAGGAACCTTTCTGAGCTTCCAAACTACTTTGGAATTGAGAGGAAAATATTCAATAAACTGCTTATAAAATTATTTTATTTCAAACCAGAAGCCTGTCTCATTTAGAACTCCCTAAAAGAATACTGGTATAAAAGCAGGAATTCAGAATTATTTCCTAAAGCAGACAGTAAAACCTATTTTCAGCTGACATATATAAGAGAATCAATCCAACAGCTCATCAAGGCAGTGATAAAATGCCAAGGGACATGGGCAGAAGGATTTTCACAAAAGTAAAGAGCATTGGCATGAGGGCTCTGGAGACAGATGTAGTTTGTGATAAACCATTCAAAGCATAAGTGCTCAGAGAATGATTGAAGAATTGTAATTCTGCCTTAGCTGCCAGTGCCACCTTACCCCTCCATCAGCCCAACAGGACAAGGTAAATTCTGCAAGTGACAGAGTCCAGGGAGAAGGGCGAGCTCTCTATGACAGCCTTATCAAGGACACTGCTTCAGAGACAAACCCTCCTCTTAATAGGAAGGGACTGATTCCCAAAATACCTTTGCTGCCTCCTTCCCTAATGCATCACAGATGTGCTGTATAACTCAGCAACCCAGAGCTCTGAAAGTCACAGGGCTTTTAAGGTTATTTCTACTTCAAGAGTGCTTTAATAGCAGAGATGCAGCAAGTAGCATCTTGCAATGTAAAGTGCAGCTCATGGTTATTCCCTGTATCTCTTCTTCTGTGCTGTGGAGAAAGAAAGGAAGAGAAAGAAAAAATAAAAAAACCCAAACAAAACCAGAAAAAAAAAAAAACCCACCAAACTGGAAATGTTGTGACAGTGGTGAGTGGTGGCAGCACCTGCTCTGTGTTCTACTGCATTTGTGCAATGCAGCTCAGCTTCTTGTGGTGATGGGGGATGCATGTCCAGTAGGTCAGCAGCCCCTGCTGCTTTGGAAACCCCCCCAGAGGAATGGGCAAGCTCCCATGGGCTGGCCCATGTACCATGGCTGAGGGATGGGCAAGGCACAGTGGAGGAACAACATTTGGGGGTTGTGAGCTGGGACCTAGAGATTACAATGACCAGCCCACAAGATCAGTCTGCAAAGTTTCCCCCATCACAGCAAACCTGGTGCACCCAGAGTCCACAAAGAGCACCAGCATCTAAAGGATTTCTAAAGCTATGATAAGGTTTCCCCAGTTCTGCCTGCTTTTGAGCAAAACCCATAGTCCTGAGCAGCACCCTGTCCTCACTGTCAGTGCTCTCAGGGCTCTCCACCAACAGCTGAGGCTCAAGGGCTGTGTTGGGGCGTTTGACTCACCCCCCTTTCACCCAGCAGAGTGTCAGGGAGCATGTGATCCTGCTTGCACAGAGACACAGGCATACTAACATCTAGAAATACCAGCTTTCAGAAGAATGCCCTCCTGGGCAAAAGCCCTACAACCACTCTTCCTCTTGGAAAGAATAAATTCTTCTCCAGCCTTCACCTGACATCCACATCAAGTGACCTCAAGTAAGACTGTAACCCTGAAAGGCCTTGTAGGAGAAACCAGTTTGCTGAGACGGCCACAGGCAGTCTGCTCTCCCAGGGACAGCATGGCCACAGCCCAGACCACTTCCAGAGTCTGCTCTCTGAGCTGAATGCTACAGCTCCTCTAATTTCTCACTGGTCAGACAGGGTTGGACTGAGCAGTGCTTGAAACACAACGGATATATTGCATGGGACAAGAGACAAGATGTAATTAAAAGCTTATTTTAATTAAGACTTGACTTTTAGCTGTTCAAAGACAACTCAGAGTCAATAAAAGATCTACCTAGTAGCTGTTCTCAGAAGGTCTCATGAGCAATCATGCTGTTGCTACAGGAAGGTGAACACTTTTCACTGCAGACAAACACAACCCACTTCAGTGCCAGAGCAGGGATTCACTGCAGAAATACAGAATCAGGACTGCAACTGTATTTTGCTAAGGCACAAAGATAGATTCAGCATCCTTTAGAGCAGCTGGGACTATAATAGGGAGATGAATCTTTGTGGAGAATTACCAAATTGGCACAAGAAATACTGTCTACAGAAAGATTTGTATATATAACAACAATGGTTAAAAAAAATCTCTGAGTACAAAAAGTGTATTTTGCATAGACTAAAGTGTGTTCTGGTACTGCCAGTCTTTAGCCCTCCCCGATTAGTAAGGGGAGATTAGTAAGGGGACCCTGTGATCAGCAAAGAGGAGATTTTAGGGTACAAAGAGTGTGGGAAGGAATAGGGAGAGAAATGGAGACCTAGGGAGTGGTGGCAGGCAGATGAAGGCAGCTCAGTGCACCAACAGACAGGCTCCACAACTGCTCCCTGGAAATAACACATGCAGAGAGGATGGAGCCATGCCTTTGCTGAAGGGCTATCATGCTTTATTTGGACTGATGTAATTTGCAGCTCTGAAGAGGAATTAAACAGCCTGTTTAGCAGAGAGGCACAGAGGCACATCCGCCGCACTGCACAACTGCTGTGAGCTCCAGGCAGGCCTGGAGTCAGGGGCACAGCTCATCCACCCAAAGCATCAGCTCTGAATTGCTGCTGGAGGTAGGACATTACATGGCTGGGTGACCTGGCAAGGAGCAGGACATTCTCCATTCCTGAGATTCATGCAAATGTTCATCCTTTCCCAGCCATGTTGAGAGATTATTTTAGTTAGAAATTCCACAGTATGTCTTCAGCAAGACAAGACACAGGGACAGTCCTACATCCTCCAGTACTGTTCACATTTGCTATCCACCTGAGTGTTGAGGGATGACATTTTTACCATTACAGGAGAAGGGGCTGGCCACGAGGGAGGATTGATTAGCAGGATGACTGCCTGCTGCCTAAGGTACCTTGCCTTCTGGAGTCAATTTCCAAATCACAGAGAACGTCAGTCTGTCTTGCATGGGATTGAGACTGCAGAGCTCCTCACAGAGCAGCCTGGGAAGCATTGGGATCACCTGCAAGAGAAGAGAGCCTTGGTGAGACACAAGCTTTTAGTGTGGACAAGCTTCCCTGAGCAGCTGGTGAAGAGAAAATATGTTAAGCTGTCAGCATCACATTCTCTGTGGCAGGAGTGGCCACATCACAGATGTGGGATGCATCACCCATGCCAGAGCTGTATCACATGGCAGACAGTGTGCTGGCAGTGAATGAGGAAGTAAACCAAATCCTCTGAAATGAGAGGATTTCAGACATGGCTAAGGCCACCAATATCCACAGCAGCCCCATCCCTCAATGAGACCAGCGGCAGTTTTAAGTCTCCAACCTGGGAATCATTCCCCTGCCCCCCTCTGAAGAATGGAGTAAGCATCCTGGAGCGATCTGCATCCTTGGTTATGTAAACACTTACACTGCAACTTTTAAGGTCACAAAGTTTGCTCTTTTCCACTTCTTTGCCACTGGGAAGAATGAGGAAGGGCACATCAGGAAATTTAATGTTGAAGAAACATGGTCCTGGCAGTCAGGAGATGGAGAGGTTGGATTGGGGAACTGTGTTTCTTGCTTTCCCACTGAAAACCATGTAACCAAGAAGTAAATCCAAGTCCGCTCTCTGCAGAGCATAAATGAAACTTCTCCTATGCAACACAGGAGCCTTGCTTGGCTTCAAGATTGGATCATGCTTTACAGCACAGACAGGAACTTGTAGATGCAGGTGAGATAAACAAAAGTACCCGTGTTATGACTATTGACCATGCTGTTTGCAAATGGGGAACAATTACTTTATCATACTCAAAATTTGAACAAAATGTCAGCCAGCATAAATTTCTGCAGGATTTTTTAACCCATGCCCTAATTCTTTACAACTAATCAACATTTCTGCTGCTGAACGTTGAATTACCAAATTCCAAATTACTCACCTGACTACATCAACAAAGCTAAAAGCTTTTGAGCATATTCATGCTAGAGCAAACCTGAGTAGCTCCATTTCCACCATCCCTGAGTTATTTCCTAAGTGAAGTCTGTATTAAAGATAATCTTTAGCAGCTGCTTAATGAAGCAAAACTCATTATTTGAGTTCCACTTCTGACTTCCCTTCTCATTATTTACCTTTGTGAAGAAGCAATAATTGCCCTCAAAAAACCACTACATTACTCCTCTAGTTTATTTTGAGTGGCAACATGGAATGGTGCTTTTCAGAAAAACAGAGAGAAATGCTCTACTTGTGTGCCATAAAGTAATTTAGCTATTTAATTTAGTTTCCGTTTTGACTGCTCTGTGTGCCAGCTTGCAAATACAGGACCAGCAGGAAGCTGACTGGCATACAAATCCCAGCTCTTCCAAACTCTGACACCTATTTAGTGATTTCACAGATAACTTTTCCTACCTGGAGGCAGGAGAACCACTGTTCTTCAGAACAGTATGAAAAAACAGTGTCAGGTGCCCATTTTCTCTTCAGGTGCCCACACTTTACACTTACCTTTTGCTCTGAAGGAAAGACTTAAAATGTTTAATCACATTTGTGGTTTGGCACCAGAAAATGACTATAAATCTCTTCTAACTGCGGTGCACACTAGTGCCAAAAGGTTAACTGTTTGGTCTGGGGCTCTCAGGGAGTCACACCATGAATCAGCAGCCCTGGTTCTCCTGGCAGGTCACAAGGGCACAGCCTGTGATAAGCTGCTTCCCACAACACAAAGCCGCCAACTCTGTTATTGCAGTTGCGAGCAGAACATTAACAATGCTGCTACATTCATAACTCACTGCCCTGGTACGTGAGCCTGCCCATGCTGCCTGCAGGGACCCACAGGGGTATAAATTCAGCGTAAGTGATGCCAACACATAGCAGAAAAGAGAGAAAATAGCTTTATAGACTCTCGGAAATCCCTGCCTGCCCAAGATCACCCATGACCACCCTAAGACCCCGAAGTTCAGGTCACAGTGAACAAAGTGCTAGCAATTTAATAAAAGCTCCCATACCCTTTCCCACCCAAATTATAAAAGCTGCTTTTCTCTCTCTCCTCAGCTTTGATAATCTGATAATGGTCTGCACTTACTGAATATTTGTGTGCTTTTGCACATCCTCTTTCCCTTCCCATCTCCTGGAGCAATACCATTTTGCTAGAAAAATGCCTGCGTGGAACATGAAAGCCCATGCTCGCTTTAAGTGTACTTGAGCAGGATTAATATCCAATTCAAGAGACTGTAATTCAATGGAAGGGCTTTCAATGATGTGAAACACAAGCAAAGCTTTAACTCAGATCATAATTACAGCATGAAACACTCACCAAGCAATTAGCTGTAACAAATCTACTGTTAGGGAAGCATCAGCCTGTGTTACCTTTGTTTTACAGGAGAGAAACTTTAGGCGAAGTAACTTAACCTAAGCCATGGAGGAAGTCTCATGGGAGAATAAGAATGCAATCAACCTTTTCCTGGGCTCAGCAAACACATACATAACATAACCTGACCTTGCACTGAAGGTATCTCAATTTATTCTACCTTACTGAATTAAAAGAAACCTGTTTCCAACACCACAACAGTCTTGCCTGATTGCCTCCTGCTTTAACATCACGATTCCTATTCACCCTCTACATGGAATAAAAACCCACTGTCACAAGGCACAGGAGTTTAACTTATAAATACACATTTCCTTTTTCCCTAACATGATACAGTCACAGCCTGAAAGGATTCCCAGGAATTGCAAGCCCAGCATTTAACATACAAAGATGTCACAACTGTGTCACACTCAGAGAGCGAGATGTTCCAGGAGTAATCCCAGGGGCTGCCCAGAGGAACTCTGGCCAACAGGATTATCTCCATCTCTTTCTGACAGAGACACGGGATGAGAGATTTCCCTAAGCACATCTTTAATGTCCAGATTTGCAAAATACCAGAGTTGTGTAGAATTGCCTTGAATAATCCAGAGGTTGCCCGGCACCTTTTTAATGCTCTGCCCTTCCTGTGACTGTCTGCCAAGAGCAGCAGTGGCTGCCAGCTGTCCTGAGGAGTGCCAGGGCACACAGGAATCCAGCCAGTGAAATCCTGCTGAGGGGTAGCACCTCCAGTGGGAAGTGGTTTCCTTGGCAAATTGCTACGGATGTGCCTATGTTGGGGATCACACCATTCAGGCTGATTTTACTGCAGATGGAAATCAAGTCACCTGGGCTTATACAGGGGTCATAAACCTGGAATAAGGGGTTTATAAATGTAGCTGAATCTAGAAATGCAGTTGGAGAGGCCCAGCAAGGCTAGGCAAAAAAATTTCACAATGTAAAAAAGGAGCTACACTCCCCAGGAAATCCTTTCTAATGAATATGTCATAGAAACCAGGGCTTGGGTGGTGAGTGCTTGTCTGGTTTTAATCCCCCTCTATTACTCAGGCTAATAAAAGACATCATCTCTCCCCACAAACCCAGCAGTGCCCAAGAGATACTGGAAAGGGCACTTCTTTGAGTGGAAGGCTGATATCAATGCTGGCAGCGGCAGGTCTGCATTTCAAATCAAACCACAGACAGAGGATTTCTCTCTCCCTATTTCCAAGTCCTAAATGCAAAATCTTTCAGCACTACCCTTGAGACTCAGCTGTCCAGCACTGCCTGACAGCCTGCTACTGGTTCTCCCTGCAGGCAGCCCCACATCCAGAAAGCCAAAGCAATGGCACCCTGGAAAAGCACAGTGAGAGAGGGCACTTCTGGGGCTGGGGGGGTCCTACTCACCATCATGCTGGAATTATAAAACACTGTGGCCGTGGCTGGTCACACTGCTCAGCAGCTGGCTCCTCTGCAGGGGAAGATCCAAACCCCTGCTTGTGAGAGCCCTGGGGTTTGTTTTGTTTTGTCTCTTCAACTAATAAAGTGCTTCCAGAAACCAAATGTGAGTTTCCAGTCTCAGACTCGTTCCTAAGGAGTTGGGCAGGGGAGGGAGAAAGCACACGCATACTGAGATGACAAAAGTTCTTGTTCCCTATAAAATCAGAAACATCTGCTGCAGCCAGGACTAACTCACTGTCCAGGCTCAGAGCAGGTTAGCCCAGAGCAGCTCTGATCAGTGAACTCACTGTAGCAGCTTTTCAAGGAATAGAAGGGCAAAATTGGTCAGCCAACCAAAGGGAGAAAGGAACAAACCCTGGTCAAGCATAATCCCCTATCTTCACAAAGTTACATGAGCAGTTTTGCTCCCTTCAAACTTCATTCTGCTGGCATCCTGCTTTGGCTGCCCCTTAATTCTTGGTTGGTTATGACCACCACTGACTCCCAAGGTGATCCTTCTCCCACAATCAATGCAATGGGGAGGGATTGTATTAACCAAGAGTTTCCACTAGAGCTGGTAGGAGAATGCTGAAGTTCAACAGTGGAGTGGGCTCAGCAAATCTCTTGCTTGTACACTGAAAGTCACTCAAAGGAAATAGGCAATTTATTTATGAGCCAAGATTTCTCCTCAGGAGTTGTATCAACACTTCCATGAATTCAGAGTTCGAGCAACTCTTTGTTACTCAGCCTGAAATTATCAAAATATCAACACCCTGACAACCTGCTGGTGTCAAAAGTGAATGTCTTGAAGTCCTTGGACTCAACATGAAGACAGGCTTACAGTTCTGATCTTTGATCTCCAGTGTAAAATAGGACCAGTAAAATATTATAGGGATTTATGGCTGAACTCTCACTCAAGCTGCTTCACACCTAAAATAACACTGTGAGATGTGCCAAAAAAGAGGAAACTGTTTAGGTTTTCTTGCTTCTTAAAACCTGATACATTCTTATTTCAAAAACTTTTGACTTGTATTAAATAGACCACTAGCAATTACACAATAACTCCCCTTCTGATTCAGGAAAATTAAATATGTGGCTTTATTTAACTTCTTTTGGAGGATTAGCAGGGTGCTAACCTCTTGCAGAATCACAGCTGTCTTAGGAAACAGTTTCATCAAAGGAAAGCATATTTTCTACAAGAATCATGCTACCATCTTGTTTCAGACAGCCTGGCTGTGTTCCTTTGCCCATCCCCTTGCTCCTTTTCATCTCTTGTAATTAAAATATTGAAAATTTCATCATCTAACCTAGTTTTGTTATTTTTAAAATGTGTTTTCTGCAGGGCAGAAGTGTGGCTAAAACACCAATCCTGACTGCTGGGCCATGGTGGGTGAAGATGAATTGAAGTTTAGGAGCAGCAGGTAACTTATGCTGGCATTGCACAGGACTGGCAGTGCTGTAGGGAAAAGGCACTTTGAAAGAAAATTCAATTTGCTTTGCATCCAACTAGATTTTCATGAAAAATGTCTCCTTTCTTTATAAAAATCTTCCTTCTTCCTTGACTAAAAGAATCACACGGCCGCAAACCACCAAATTTTGACTTGGAAATGCTGCCACAGGATCCTCCTGGAGGACAGCTTTGCTGCCCCCAGTGACATCCCCCCTAGGCCAGCCCACACCTCCCACCATCGAGTCATCCATCAGAGGGGGAAGCCAAGGCCTTATCACTGGAGAGACTGCAGGATTGGGAAGACTGGTGCCAGAACTGCTGTTTCCAGGAGATACACTATATAATATTCCATCGCTTCCCACTTGTGGAGAACAGCAAGCACAGGAACTGAGCTCTCTCAGCACAGAGCAACTGTGTGCTTTTGGTGTCACTGCCACTGACCTGGAAGGGACACTCTGGCATTGCTGTCACAGTGGTTCCACAGGGAGCTGAAACCCACCAGACTTCCAGGACCCCCAAAGCTGTGCCTTGCTGCTTCTACCCAAAGAATGCTATGGAACAGCTGCTAAAGGTAACAGCTTGATAGCAAACCATTAGTCTGATTCCACTAGTGTAACATAAATCATTTTATCATCCAGAAAGTGAAGAGAGGACACAGGAAGCTACTGAAACAAGCATCATTACAAAAACCTCCCCAGATAACAACCCTGAAAACATCCAGGAAGGGAAGGGACAGGAAGAATCACTCCTAATCCTGAGTACCAAGTAGGGCATGTTTATTTATTATAGAAAAGATGTCCTGTCGTTCCAGAAGAGGCTGTGGAGACAAGGACTTCAGCCTGACTGAATGGGAGTGTGGGCATAGGCAGATAATTCTGCTCCATGAAACTGCTTCAACACTCCTCTTCATGCAGCTCATGCCCCAAGCCTGCACAGGACACTGACAGCCAGGTTTTCCAGCTTCCCTACATGCACAGTGCCAGTGGTATCTGATGGGCCACAAAGTGTTTCTTCACATGCAACTGAAAATGAGACAGACACAGACAAAGCCTACATATTTCCTTTCCAACAATGTTAAACCTGAACCTGCTCATTTGTAAAGCTTAGAAGTCAACTTCAAACTTGAGCTTAACATTTGATTCTGATAAGCTAAAATCAGTATAATTTTAAGCATCCTTTCACTGCATGATGAAGGAACACCATTCCTCCATCATTTGGGAGATCCAAATAAAGTAAGAGTGTGAACCTTTTGTTTTACCTCAAGATGTATGTTTGTTTGTTTGAGTGTTTACACCCTATTCTGATACAAATCCATTTCTCTGAGGCATTATTTGGACTCTTGGGCCAAAGGCAAGACAAAATCCTCCACATCTGCCAATCTGAAGCCCCCAAAAGCAAAGCAGAGGATCCAGCTTGGGTGGGTAAGGCTTGGCTCAGGTCAGCACTGACCAAAGTTAGAGGGTCACAAGCTGCTGCTCCACCCCTGCCTCTCTCCATAAGCTCCAAGGTAGTGAGCAGCTATATCAGCTTCTGTGTTTCCAACAACTTACTCATTTTTGTACGTGTCCTGCAATAACAGCCAGATTTTGATTGTGAGCTTCTGAAAACGAACCTTGAAAATGAATTTATGGTAAATGGAAGGCACAGTCATCAGACAGACAAAGGAAAAGTTGTCTTACCTTCTGTACCAGATAGACACTGGTGGCCCTTTCACTTGCTACTTTATCCAGGGCTGTCTCTTCCAGTACGAAGTAGCTCACATCTGCAATGTGGACTCCCACTTCCAAGTTCCCTGGAATTGCACAAGAAGTCAGTAGGCTGTGAGCAGAAATGAACTGATTACATATTTAACCCTGACTCCTCTCGCCCTCCCCCAACCTTTTTGCTTTATGCCAAAATCTCACAAAATCAATACTTCTTTCCACTTCTTCCACCTGGGATGAAAACCCTGGTCTCTCAGGACAGTCTCAAATTCACCACCATGGTGGCTACAACCTACAAGTGAATGTACACAGAAGCAAATCCTCAAGTGCAGAGGAAATGTGAAAAGCCTTCAAAATCATGTGGATAAATCTTTCCAGTTAGGAGCTTGTCATAGTGACCCCTGTCCCCCCCCATCCCTTTACATGAAAGAAAGATGGAACCCCACCTCACAAGCACACAGGCAGTGCAGGATCCTATTTCCCTGGTATGGAGCAGTCAGTCCCACATACTTTTGGGTTACCAGAACTGCACCAACCTGGTTGAGCCCAGTTTGCTGCTGGGGACATGGGAAGTCTCCAATTACTTTGGATCAGGCTATGCAGAAGTGCAGCTTTCCACTAGAAGAATATTTCCACCATTACGCTGCCTTTCCTTCAGATTTGGCCTTTTATCCTTTAATTAGAGTCCAGTTTAAAAGCATCTTAAGGCAAAGTTAGGCTGGAGAGGAGTACTACTGAGGTTTATCATGAGGTTTTGGCAGTAATTCGGATTTGGAAGTAGTGATCATCCTCAGCTTTGGAAGTAATTAGTACCTGGGTCCAAGAAATTCGGGTTTGCTAATCCTCAAAGCAGCCTATTGACCTTTGTTTTCTCTGGAAGGACTAGGCTGGATTTGAGGTGCTTATTTGCAGAATAGTTCTAAGTGCAGTGGGTTCCTAATTATAACACTTGGTTCTTTAAAGGAATTCACTAACCTCTTGGTATCTATAAATATTTTTTCTTTCCTTAATTTTTTTTAAGAGACAAAGTAATAAGATTCCACACTGGTGACAATCCTGTTTATTTATACACCTTGCAAAGAACATTATCAAAGGCCTTCTCTCGAGTGTCACGTTTTTGAAGGATAAATGGTTCGTGGCTGTTGTCATTAAGCAGTACATGTGCCTGTGTGCCCTTCTGATGGATACCAGAACAGGATTTCAGCAGAGTAGGAGTGGAAACAGATGAAGAGGAAGCATGAGAGGGTTCAGCCTCCTATTAGTGGGAGACACCCAGCCCACTGTGGCCCAGCTGGGAACTTGGGGAAATGAGTAGCAGCCCACCCTGCAGAGCTGCCTGACTTCATAACAATTTAACCTCATTAAGCCATGTTTGCACAGCACTGTGAGCACGTAAAGCATAACCTTGCCTTTTGACAGCCTTTGTGCATCGACAGAGCACAGATGTAAAGGCAGCAGAAACACACACAGAAGGCAGGAGGGATGGGGTTTAGATGTGCCCACATAACCTCCAGCCACTGGAAGGGCCTGCAGAGACTAAATATGATGGCAGCAGGGAGAGAGGGCAATAATCCCATCACACACCAAGGGACAAATTCCACCACTTGTCAGGAAGCTGGGAGCAAAGACTGCAGATTAAATGGTTCACCTCAGAAAGCTGCCTACAGCTGTGTTGTGATATTATCACATGCCTTGAAAGCTGCTCTACATGGATTAGGCATCCAAGCCTGAAACTACTTAGGCAGTAAGTCTTAGACCAACAGTTCAACCAACAAGTTTAATATTACACACGCTTGAAGCCAACACACTCAGAAGGTAAAAAAATATTGAATACTTTGAAGTCAATATTGTAATGTATTGACCCTGCAGGCAAATATTGACTAAAGGAAAAGAAGAGGGGGTCATTACATCATGCCTTTAATCGCACTTTAATTCAATATGTGCACTGTTACATACATGAACTTTTTGTCCTCGATAGAAAATCGACAAACCAAGAAAGATCTCATTGCATGAGATAATAAAACATGGAGTCAGCCAACGAAAACACACTGAGCAGAGTTAAATTTCATTCAGGTTTCCCACCAGAGCTTCTAAAAGCCAGGGTCAGAGTGAGCCCCTTGCTTTTGAACTTTTAATGGAAATTCTATCTAAATATTTTCTTACATACATTGACATAATGCAAACTGGCAGCTCTTGGGTTTGTCTTGCTCATGTATGAATCACCCTATCTCCCTCACCCCCAAAATATTCAGACCAAGAGAACTTGAAGATACAGCACAGTGATCATCCAATCTGATTTCTCTCAAATCATTGCTTTTGAATGTGCTAGACAAAATATCAGCCTAAGCCTGCACAGAAATACCTGCCTGCTGCTCTCTCCCTGGTTTATTTGCTAATTAAAGGGAAAGAGCATTGTGGATAGAGAAATACTATTCACTAGAATTCTATTCCAGGTCCACAAATTGTTTTTCTAGTGTCAGTAATTTTTATGACAAAGTCACAAAAGGAACATTTCACACTGTAAGTCTCATGTTATTTCCCAAGGAAAGAGAAAAAGTGGCCTGAAAGGGAAAGCAAATTTAACCAGGAGCCATGGAGTAAAAAAGTCTTGTCAAAGAGATCAGAGAAAAGGGGTAGAGGGCCGACACCACATGGTCCACACACCATAGGTGACTACACATGGTCTACTTGACCTTCATTTTGTTGAAAAAAATATACTTTTCCAGCAAAGAGAAACTACAAACCTTGCCATGTAGTTCTCTATTGTGACAGACTTTTTATATCTTAAATTTCTTAGAGAAACAAGTACTTTTACAAACTACAGGTTTTTTCATCCCAAATTCTTTAACAGGGAACTTAATGCTGCACAACAACTCCTTATGCTAGGTATACACTACCAGTATAAGGTTAGGGGTTTTTAAAAGGAATTTACATAAAAATGTACAGAAGATTAAGCCAGACACTTCATATGCTGCTATTAAAGCAATAGCTGCAGGGAGCATCTATTGCAATGAAAAATGCTGAAGGCACTTGGATGGCTTCTTTAACTCAGGATCTCTGGGACTCTTTAATTTAAAATCATTTCATCTGAAAGTGGATGCAAAACTGTCGTGCCATTCAAATTCTACCACTGCAAAGCTGCTCTTGGGAGATGTTTAGCAACAGGGAATGCAGTTTAGAATCAAGCAAGGCATGTTTTATTAACCAGCTGAGCCCTGTAAGCTCCTCTCTGCAGCCACAGAGATGGAGACAGGAGCATTGTCTGAAATCACAGCCCAGCACTGCAACACCCAGCGAGGAGGCCCTTGGCAATGAGGAACTCTCCTGAGATCTGCAAGCAGAAAGGGAAAGGGATGGGCACTCGGCCACCCAAACCCCCTTGGGCCAATGCTCTGTGCCACAGGGACAGGACTTGTCACCTTACTGCAAACAACACAGCTGTGAGCCACAAGCTGAGAGGACGATTTCCCTTCCATTTACCATCACAGGGCTGAGAGAAGGGCAGAACAGAATGGACCTGTGTCTCACCAACTCTCTGGAAGCCTGAATCCCCTTCTGGGATCTCACCAAGTGACAGAGTCATGAAAGGCAGGTCTCTCCCAGCACAATGGGCACACAGTTGTTTTGGAGAAGATTCAGCCCCTTGAGCTGAGGATCTGGCTTGCTTGAACCCACCCCAAAATCTCCTGTGCGTCAGTATGATGCTAATATCAAAGGAGAGCAGTGGCACCTTGCAGAAGAACAAAGAACAGGCTGTTTCTTTTTTTTCTGCTGATGATCTCATTCTCTATGACAAAACAGCTCAGAGAACTTATTTCCTTCTTTATTGAAAAAATTATAAACAAAAAGGGATTAGTAAGAAGGAGCTGGAAGAGAAGGAAAAGGCATTTTCAGCCTGTAAATGCTTCATAAGAACTGTCAACCCAGCAGGGCACATCAAGCACTTGCCCCTGGAATTAGAAAGTTGAGTTGAATGCATTTGAACAGTATGTGAGGGAACACACTGGAAGTAAATCCCTCCTCTCTCTCTTCAGCAACCCTACTCAGTCATAGCACAAATCCAGAGACAAAGCAATTGCACTTCGAACCCTAGCATATGTGAATTTTAGGGCCATATAACTGAAAAACACAGCTCTTCAAGGATAAAACATCAGAAAGTATTTCTTTACCATGCAGACACACTCCCATTTATTTCCATCTCACCTTCAAGCATCATCTTTCTCAGGAGGGAACTCAAACATGAGCAAATGTGTGAAGTCAACTTAAAATCAAATGCCAGGGTTTTTGGTATATCACTGCTTCTCACACGGTCTTCACCTTTCAGTGAGATAGAGAAGAGTTCAAAGCAAGTTGCAAAGTGTTTGCTCTATCCACAAAACAGCCAACTCCCCACTTGCTGCCAGCAGGTCAAGGCAGTCCCAAGCTGTTCCCTGGTTAGACCAAACTCTTGCAGCAAATAATTACAGCTCTTTCCCATTCCACAGCCCTGGGGGTTTCATGCTGCTGCTCTTATCTGCTAAGCAATATTTAGCACCTTGCAAAAGTATGAAAAGCTTGCATAAAGAGAGAGAAATGAGGCCTTTAACCTAAATGCACATTTTGGTGCTATTGGCAGTGCTACAGAAGATCAGGAGTCTTCATCAAGGGGAAGGACGGTGTCTGCCACAGAGGGTCACGGTGACAGAGGGGACAGCCAGAGGGGCTGCACACCATAAAGGGGTGGTCATAAACCCAGTGTAAGCTGCACTGAAGCAGAAATTGGCACCAGGACTTGGGGAAGCTGCTGGAACCAGGAAGGGCCCAACACAGACCTTTAACACACACCTTTAAATGAATGACATGACCCAAATATTTCTGCTTCTCTTTGGCATGTGTATGAACACATACAGCTCAAGAGTTATAGAAGTGAACATCTTGGGATAGAGAGAGAAAAAATGAGAAAAAAAAAAAATTATTAGGAGAGAAGAGCAAGTGGGAAAGCAAAGAAAGTGTAAGATGGTGAAGTGAAGGAGAAGAGTTTAATAAAAAATAAAAGTGGAACCGTGGAAAGAGCAAGTTTTTTGTCTGCTCTGGAGTCTGAAGACAAAAGTGGGTGGCTTTAATTCTCAGCTGAGGTTACTTTTCCACCACAGGAAGCCAAGTTGTTGTTCAAAAAACCAAACAGTGTGTTTTACTTACTTTAAAACAACAACGAAAGTGCTTAAATTTTACTTGTGTGCCCTAGAGCCATTCTGCTTTTTGACGACACAGTGCAACTGAGCATAAACCCATTAACTTGTTTACCAAGAAACCAAATTTTTAAAATTATCACATGATGGCCCTTTAGCCAACTGAAATGCAACTAATTGCACCCTTTTTTGGGCAAGTAACAGCTTTTTCCTTCTCTAAAGATCTCTTCCTTGACATAACCTCACAAGAAGACTCTGGCAAAAGGAACAGATCCTGTATCTTGAGAGCAGGACAAGTCCCCAGGGCACAGAGCAGCAACTCCATCCATTTCCATCCACTTAGTAAATGTTGCAACAACTTCAAAACTGAAAAACTGTCTGCCCAAACAAATAACAAACATCTCTAAAGGGTAACAATCAAAAAAATGCTGCATGGTATCAAACCCCTCTGCCACTGGTTTGTGTAAAAATGTCCCCCAGAAACAACCAACTTCACCTACCAGTGACAGAGAGACTTAGACTATCAGGAACAGCCTGGCCAAGGTTTCAAGAAATTTCTACTCTTCTTTGAACTATGCTTGGTCACTTTTTTGGGGTCTGTAACACCTGGAGAGGTGGCCAAGGTCAGACCCTTGACATTCACATGGCACACTGTGGGACATGCACTGTGTCAGCATCAGGCTGCAGAGCGCTGGCTGGGTCTGGGCTTTTGCTTTGCTCCTTAAATCACAATTAAAACCTTCAACCTTCATCCTCTCCTTGAGGAGCTAGGCTGATGTAAAGATAATAAAAGCTGTGACTTTTCTCATTTAACTGCTCAAACTCAGGAGTTGGGAGATGGACCAAATCCCCAACATGAGCAGAACAGAGATCGGCCCCAGTTACTCCAGACTGAGAAACAGCATGAGATCACAAGAGAAGGGAGGGAAAAAACCCAAAAACATCTTTATATGTGAACTCTCCCCATAATGAAAATCTAGGCACTTCCTCAACTCCCACAAGCATCTGAGAAACTACTGACAGGAATGATGACATTGCAAAGTGATGCTTTTAGCAGTTCTAAGAGAATAAAAAAACATTTGTTTTTCACAAAACCAAACCATAACAGGGTATTTGTTACTTTCTTCTTTTCTTCAAGTTAAAAGGTCAGTGTTGGACATCATTGAGTCTAAAATCCAGAATAACATGATTCTTAAGGTACTGTTTTATTCTGACCTTTGGCCACATTGTCCCTTGCATCAACTGAATGTTACAGAGACAACTACAATTGTACAAACCAATTTCTGACTGGCTCCAGGTGAGGTCCAAAACAAAACTCATCTGTTCATTAAGTGCAGCAAAAGACAAGTGAAGATGAAAAGCAGAAATATTTTATAGAGCTCTCCATAAGCCATCAGCAATCCTTAAAACAGTTTCAGAATTATGAGACTATATCTATTACTAAATTAAATTCTGGAAGCAGGTCTTTCATGTGAATTGCATAAAATTTTTGTCTGCAGCAGCTAATAAATTCAGCAATGTCCTAAAACCACTTTATATAATTTTAAAGCCACATTTTATACCTCAAAACAAAGCCAGGACACCTTCACAGGGTGGCATTTCATGCACTGTGCACTACAGAGCCCTGAGTTTTACACACAGACCAGCACAAGCCCCTGCAGGGAAGGTGACCCCCCCACACACATCTGAAGGGGATGCTCAGAGATGACTCTTGGTCAGCATGAGGCTCTCTCAGGAGAGCAGGAAGGTCAATCCTCCCACGGGAACACAGGGCAGATCTTTGTGCTGGTGGTGTTCCCCAACTTCCAACCTCCCGTGAGCTGGAGACGCCAACCTGCTCCAGACCTCACGGATGGTATCACAACACCAGGCAGAGTAACACAACGAGCTGCTTGATGAGCAAACCCACATCAGCTCTTCATCACCTTGTGACAGAAGATGCTGCCACCCAGAAGGCACCTACTACCTACACCTGCCCTGAAAACTACTTTAAAACCTGATGCAATAACTCTGGAGAAGAATGAAAGAGCCCTTCTGTGTGAGCACTACTACTGCACCATTAAGCTGGATACTTACACAAGGAGGGAATTCTCCTGAGAGAAAAACACTAAATTCTCAGGACAGAATTCACACAGCATGTACAAGATAAAACATTTAATTGCAGACTGAAGGACACAGGCAATGATACCCAACAGAATAAGCACATTGAATAAGGATTTTTTTCACACTGCTGAGCAAGATACGAGCAGGAAAATACAGATACAAGTGGGGCACAAGTAATACAACAGTAAAAATCAGGAAAGAGCACAGAACAATTGGGGACTAACAGTATAATGATGGAAAACAAAGGGAATGTGACATTCCTTTGATGTATCAAATGTGTCCATTGGAAGACAGAGACCAGACACAGTGGTTCCAGCAGTGCCTGTGTCCCACCTTCTGGCCATGCAGGTTTTGTCCCCATTCCTGTGCTGGCACCTGCTTACACTGCAGAGGTTCACAGCAGAGCTGGTTTCCTCTGTGCCTGCATGAGTGCTAAACAGACCACGTGAGGTGCCAAAACCAAAAGTTCCACGATGGTAAATTGTATCAATTTCTTTGCAAGACTCAAGGAATGAGCAACTTAAGAGAAGCTACAAACCCCAAACACATTAGATTTATCCACTGAATGCCATCACTAATTATATGGTGACATTTGGGAGATCCTCTAATTGACTACTTAAAACTTAGACCCAGCATCAATCTTTGTCATGCAGACTCAAATTCAACACTTGGAGGATGGATCTCCCACCCTTCATCAGGACAAGATGTCAAGACATCAGCACACAGAGGCAATGGCTCTGCTGCCATGACTCAGGTTCCTGGCTCAGAAAACGATCTCTGCTGGTGGGGAAGAGTGACCAAGGAAGACTGTCCTGAGCCCTCCCAGCAGAGAGGTTTGCAGCCAACATGATGAAGGTAAAAGGACAATTTCTGGCATTCACATCATCAATTGTTTGTATTCCAAGACTGATTTAAGAGGCTCTATCAGGAAATCAGCAGTCTTTGAATTTAAAGAGATGGGAAGTGACACCCAGCAGCTTTGAGATGTATTTTTGGGTGTAGGATATCATCCTGTTCCTGAAATGAAGGTTTAGAGTGGGGAGGGACCAACCTCTCTCTACTGACAGGTCAGTCCCTTCTGTGATATCTCTACTGTACTCAGTAATCCAAGGCTGAGTGAGCATTCCAGGCATTCAGAGAGACCTTGGGATGCAGGGCTAGGCCAAACACATACAATGTACTTCCACAGAACAGCCTTGACATTTCTTCAACTTCTTTGGAGATAGAATGAAGCCACTGAGATTTCAATTTTAGCCATCCAGCTGTTTTGTTTATTTTTGGAAAGATTTCCAAAACATTTCCATCTGCACATGGTTTTACTCTTTCTGTGTATGCAGCATAATAGCCAACCATCAAGAAATACAGTAATGAATTACAGTGTAACATGTTTTTCCTGTTTCTTGGGCTCTGAAACCCTACACTGCAATACATAACAAGTTAAAACAATAACCCAGTGATTCCGAGGGATCCTGCCGTTTCATAAAGTTGATAATGAAGATAATATTCAGCAGTAACTCCTTTGCTGCCTACATGTAACAGAACATGTGACTGAAGATAACCATGTGGGAATGTACTGCCAGCTATTTGTACTGTTCTAAAGTTTATCTGCCCCACATAGCTTCTGTCTTTCTTTTGATACATTCACTGAAAAGTCCTGTTCTCTCTAGGTTTGTCTGGTCATCCCCTATCATTTGTGGTTCTTCTCCAAAGACTCTCCTGGTCCTTGGAGTTCTTTTTCATGAATGGAAATCGTAGGCAAAATGCTTTTAGATCTGTTTGCACAAGAACTTCTGGATCTTCTTTCCATTATCTGTCTACTCAAAGGCATTCTTTTTTTTTTCTCTTCAATACACAGTCATACATTTTCTTTTTTTAAGTTTTTATCCACAAATATCAGTGAGATCCACCAGGACACAAAATCCTGCGCCTCTAAATCTTTGGGGAATTGTCCCAGGTCCTGAATTCATGAACTGAAATGATCCGAAGGCGGCTTTGCCCAGAGCATCTCTCCCCCCTGCAGAAAAGTAAACTCACTTTTATGAGTAATTCTACTGGTATTTGCACATCTGTTTGCATGTTCTGCAGCCACAGTCTTTGTTACCTTAGTCCTTCTCACACAATATATCTTTTATTTTGTTTTAATCCCATGTCTCTTTGCTACACGGCTTTCTTTGCATACCGTAAAAAAAAAAAAAAAAAAAAAAAGCCACAAACAACTTTTGGGATAAGGATGAAATATTTATAAAATATTTATATGTGGATTCCTAATCACAAACACTGCCCCAATTTTGCTTAACCAAGCTTTTAATCAACCTTCTCACAAGCAGCTTTCAAATATATTAGGTTTGCAAAAAAAAACCAAGTTTGCAAAAAAAACAAGTTTTAACAAATTATGTTCTAGCAATCAATGTTCTAACTAAATCCAAACTTCCTTAATCACCCCAGTACCCTAACACCCAGTTTAATGCACTTGTCTGGGGATTTGGCTCAGTCTATTTCCCTTTCAGCCACCAGCAGTTTGGAGCAACCTGCCCTATTCCCAGGGGAACTGAGGGGAGCCCCACGTCATTACGTTGTCCCACCAACTTCAAGAGAGATATTTGATGGAGAAAAGCTGACTCAATTCAGCCCTGATTCCATTCAACCCTGCACTTGGAAATTGGAAGTGATGTGTGTTTCCTCACACAACCCCACGTTACCTCAAAAGAAGAGACAAAATACACTGCACACACTGCAGCTCCCAGCATTACACAGGAGCCTGCTGTGGGGCACAGCAGGGATCTGCATTTGGCAGAGAGCTGAGAGCATTCTGCATATTTCAATGAATCTGCAACCACAAGCCCTCAATAGGAAGAAAGAACATGCACCTCTTTCTAATCACCGCAATATGTCTTTTTCACTCTCCTGGTGACACAACAAAACATCCCCAGATTAACCAGCAGGTAACAGGAGAGACGAGCTAATTATGTCTGATACCGAAGTAAAATTTGACCAAATGTTACACACAATCCCGCTCCTGATAGATCTTATTTTACCCATATTTGACTCCTGCAGTAAACCTAAGCAAATTGCAGTTTATGATCATTTAACATTTGAATCATACGTCAATGTGTTTCTGTCATTTTCTCTGCAGGTCTGGTGTCTGTTCAGCTTAAATAGCTTACAAAGAAGGAAGCATAGTAATTTCATCAATTATTTTTGGTAAATAAATCCATACTCATTTCAAAAGTAATTTTTGATCCAACACTAGTTTGTTCTTCAGTGTTTATCTTAAGCAAGTATTTACAAACTTACAAAAATATTTACTCCATTTACAAACTCTCCTGAAACTCTGTCCTGCAGGGACCAAGGGGATTTGCTGAAGGGTCCTGTACCACATTTTGCTAGAGCAAATATCACCCTGCAGTCCTTAAGTGGCCAGGGAGACAAAGCTGAATAGAAGAGGGAATATTTACATCTTAAAAATAAAATATAAGTGCACAGAACTTTGCAAAATTAAAACATCCGAAGTGTTTGCAAACTATACCAAGAAAGAATGAAGGTCAAAGGAGAGGAAGAGCAGATGGTCTCCTGAAATGGCAGAGAACATCTTGGGGCTGCCAGGGCTCTACAGGTGTTTTTCAAGTGCAAGATTCTGGAGCTCACACACCAGGGGATGTCTACTAAGCTGTCCAGGTCTAAGAAAAGTGCCCCAGAGCCTGGAGGCCTGCAGTGGACAAGGAAGAATTTTAGCAATATTTGGCAAAACATTAGTTGGCTTTACCAAAACATGTGAAATAGGCTCCTTGAACAGAGATCTAAGTCTCAATCTCTGCAGATCTGCTCCCAAAAACTACAGCTCAAAAGGAAATTTGTGCTAAGTAGAAAGGTCATGCTGCTCTCTTCCCAGGTTTGGGTCACAAAGAAAAGTTCTCTTCTTTGCTTATACCCCATCATGACACCTACAGAAACATAATGTGTTTGCTGTTTCTATCCCATTTCCCTTAGGAACATCAGATTAAAATTCACCAACAGACTGAATGGATTTAAGAAAAACAGAAAGAAAGAGGGGGCTGCAAACTGCAGAAGCCTCATTTGTTTAGGTCATCAGGCAAACACTGGGAAGAGTCAATGATTGTATCTATTTATGGCCCCACTCCAAAATGCAGACAGCCAGGGTCACTAAGGACATGGAAACCAGGGCAAAGAGTCTGCAGAATATATTTCTATTCTGCAGTACAACAACTCCTCCTAAAAATGATGTAAATTACTTGAACTAAAATTACTTTGTAAAAGACTGTAAGAATACAGAAATGAAAGAAAAAGCACAAGTGAGAACTATTTTGTTATTAATATACAAATAAAAGATGTACAGAGCTCTGTCAGTATAGCCGAAAGCACTGCTTTGAGATCGGCAGCAAAAGACAAGCCCTCAGAAATACCTCCCCATAATTTCTGCTGCAACTTTTCCCATCATTGCCTGACCTTTCACTAGAAGGAATTGTCTGCCTTGAAATGTGCCAAATTCCATTTCTACTCCTACCGGTAAGCAGCCTTCAATCACGACTGCATCAGTAGTGTACATTACCAGAAATACAAGCACCACTGGCAGAGAATGCCCAGAAGAGGTTTGGAAAGTGTGAGAAACATGCCTGGCATCACTGGGACTCACAGGTCACCTGCCACGCTGAGATCAGAATAAATCTTTAAACCTCTGAACCCTGGGTGAAAACATTCAGGCTTGAAAATACTACAGCTGTTTTCTGCAACATCCATACGACCTGAGAATGGTTCTGCTGTGCCTTCCTGGCTGCAGCAATTTGCTAGAAGACGTGCAGAAAGGATCACAAAAGAGCATTGACTCAAATGAACTTGTTTAAAACCTCAAAGCTCTACAAAGGCTGTAGAAATTAGGTGCAGGCCAGAGCCATCTTTTACTCCAAAGTTATGCTGAATCATCTAAATGGAGTACAGTTTGTTCATATTTCTGCAGCTGTTACATAAATAACCCTATTTTCCTTCTTTATTGGAGCTGATCTCTTTTAAAATATACACTCACAAATGTGAGCAGCAAGCTCACCTCCCTACTGCTATCATTAAACAATAACGAGGAGCATGGCTGTTAATCAGAAACAGACTCCAATATAAAATCCTCTCAAAACCAGATTGGCCCACTTAAAACATATATCCCTGGAAAAGTTTCCAACTGCTGCAATATCCTACTGCAAGCTCCATTAAAAATACAGCTCTTCCCAAAGCCATCCCATGCTTCCTCTGCTAGTGACACCCTGCTACTGAGTAGTGCTTCATGATAGATTTGTGAACTATTTCAGCAAAAAAATTCCTTTCCACCTTTTACTGAGGATGTAGCACGGGTGAAACCTCCATCCATTGATCAGATCTGATAGGAGGAGGCTGGAAACTCCACAAAGGTGCAAAGACAGTGGCTTATCTCTCTGCTTTTGCCTAAGATCCTTCAAAGCAAAGAAACTGTCACAGTCTTGAATAAATTAGCAATGAATGCTCAAAGACAATTTAATTCTCCAAAATCTTCTGAAATGCCCTGATTTAGCTGTCTGATAGAGGAAGTGTGGGCAATTAATGTGTTTTTTTGTAGAAATTCAGTGTGCTATACACCAACAGAGAATTCTGAATTAGGTTCTGCATTCTCTGTTGATTTTTGGAGATCTCCTGACATCATGAGGATGCCAAGATATGTGGTTTGCTCATGTAGGGATTTTTTGGTGAGGTTTTTTAAAGTGTTTTACATATGGGCAAAAGGGATGGAAAAAATAACAATTTCTTGTAACCACGTTTACATTTGGAATAAAAGCTGCGTTAACTCTTAACACAACTTTGCCCTCATGAGAGATTCAGCCTTGCCAGACCTGGACACGCTCTTAACTTCTAAAACAGCTCTTTGTCATAATAATTGCAGCCATCATAGCAACTTTTAGAGCCAAAAGTTCACAGGGTACCTCCAAAACATGTCAAAAGGCTCTACAAGCACAAGATTGAGGTTCCCAGAGGGGCTCTCCTAAACACCAAAGAGCTGCAAACAGCCACAGCTTTTCAAGCAAGTGAACACAAAGAAGTGATCCCAAAGGACTCCCAACACTGGTTTTGGACCTGTCTAAGTCTGGAAACTGCTGAAAAAATTTTAAGTCAAAGTACAGATACCTTAGAAAATTTCACTAATGCTGATGGACTTATTGCCCCTGCTTTCTCCAGCCACATTTCATGGGCTTATAATAGTACCCTACACAGTGCCACAGGGGCCAGTGGACCACAGACTGAAAATCACTGAGCAAGAAGTTAAATTCACACCAGGACAAAAAAGTAACAAGTGCAGAGAGATTCATTTTGCATGCAAGAAAATGTCCCAGGAACTTGTGACAGGAGATAGATCTGGGTGTCTTCTGCCAGCTGCAGGCCTGTGGGCTGAAGTTCCCTGTGCCAGAAACTGAAGAGAAGCATGTCCCCTGCTAGACAGAGTCCAGTCCCAGCCAGGAACAGGCTGATGGAATGAACATTTCTAAATTCCCCATCAGGATGCAAATTAAGGACTGTGGCCACATCCCTCATCATCACTACCTATACCCACAATCCCCAAGCCCAGTGACAGGGCTGCCATGGCTTTGAAGGTTTTCTGGCAGAAAGAATTCTGAAGAATTCTTGCTCACATTGATACTTTCTTTGAACACTTTCTCCAAATGGCTTATGGGTAAGAGAACAATGCAGATGTATCCATCACAAAGCAGCTCACTGAGTGGTTCCTGCAGCATCTAAAACCCACATGTATGTGAACAGTAAATGGTCAGAAGGCAGAGTTTCAACACTTTAGATCTGAGGACCTGTGGGATCACAATGCCGTCAATAAACTTCCAGTGATTCAGATGGCAAAGTGACAGAGCTCAGCTTAGGATCTCTCAAGAAGACTCTCAATTTTCTGTGAAACAGAATGGCATTTTTTCCTTAATCTTGCCTCAAAACTGCTATTGCAGAGTACAATTAATTTTATTGGCTTCAAATTGTCTTTCACCTCTGTTTTTTTATCCATTTTATATCACTGTTATAGTACTCTGTACTTGGGTCTAAATGACATCACAATTCATTGGCCACATTACACAGTATGAAATCAACTTTAAAAAATGGAAATTATGTATTGGATGTCATCATATTGTGATGATAAGCAAGAGCAAGAAACCCTAAATCCACACCAAAAAACCCCACCAAAGCTTTATCTTCATTATTAGGGGTGGATAGGTTAATATAATCACGCAATATTTCTAACTCAGCCTGTTACTGGATCTTATCAAACTAAATGAGCTGAGCTTGGATGGCAAAGTAAGATTACAGGAGAAAAGTTCCTTTGGTCATAATCATCAAGATTTGGCTTCTGGAGCTTTACTTTCTGTTCTGTTGGCTTACGGCATAGTAAAAGTACAAATAAGGCAAAAGAGAAAGCTCAAAAGGCAATGAGAAGAAAAACACAACTTATAAGGCACACTGTGCTCATCTGACAATTCCCAGCATCCCATAAACACCAAAAAACAATTCAGGCAGTGACCTTCAAAAGACTGGATTCCTTTACCCACGGACTGTGTACACAAGGTCAAAGTTCCACTCGACTTCAGCCTGCAGAAGTGGTGTATTAGCTATTCAGCTGTAACTCCCATAATGACAGGAGACAGCTGAGATCTGCTCAAATCAAATTACAGCTCTGATTATGCAAAACACCGTGGCTCTGCATTTTCTAACACCAAGTCTGAGTGCAGTTTGAAGATGTCTGCTCCAAGATTTCTGAAAACAAGCAATTAAAACAACTGGAGAATAACTAGTTTATTACTCTACTTATATTTGGCAAAGAATACTTCAGGACAAATTATAGATACAAGTGTGTCAACAGCTGAATACAAACACTAGAAGTATTTTGTAAAATATATCTCATACCGTCAGGGAGTTGTTTACAGGACAAAGCATCATCAAGATCTCTGGCAGTTGATGGGTCGATGGTGAAAATGCATTCTTTCCTATCCAAAGAAAAAAAAGAAAAGAAAAATTTATCTCCCAGTCATGAAGAAGGTATCAAAACAGAAAGCCCATCAGAGACATCCAGACAACAACAACCATGTTTTCAGAAGACTCTGCTGAAACATCTTCCAACCTAATCTGAATTCTAAATCTAATCTATTTTTTAAAAAACAGTTTAGACAAGTGAATCTCCTTGGGTATCTTTTCATTTTTCTTTGTGGTCTTAGTAGCTTTCATTTCATTACAGATATTCCCTCACAAAAACTAAACAATTTAGCCCATCAAGTTCACTCCAAAGAAACAAGCAAGAAAAAGTCTAGATGCCTTGCAGCTAGAGTAAAAATAGATTGTTCCTAATTGCTAAGTTAAATGGAACACAAATAACCTTCATGCCCATGCCAAAGAGTGGATGTCACAGCATCTGACACTCCATGAGCACAGCTAGCACAGAGCAGAGGCACTGAAACACGTACAAACTGAGCTACATGTGACAAAACTGAGAGAGAGTTTTAGTCCCAGTAAAGACACCCAGGAGATGCAGGACTTTATAAAACCTAAACTGCCAATTATAGACCAAAGGGAAAAGCAGGTTCAGTAGGAAAAAATATTAAAGTTATAGAAGGGCAAGCTCCAAATCAGCTCATTAGGTCTTACAAATCAACTTGGTGCTCAGGAAAAGCTGAGCATCCTTTTGCATGTGCTGTACCAGGTGGCACCTGGAATTTGCAGCCCTGCCCTGGAAGGCTCACATGTGTATGTCCTGTAGCAGTGGATGGCAGAACACTGGGAACACACCAAGCAGGACCACAGATATGGTCTGTGGCCACACAGATGGGACAAATAAAGCATCTGACTCAGGAACCATCACCTTTAATAGAGCAGAGTGTGGCATCAGTGAGACACAAAACCTGAAGCATTCAACAAATAAAACTTCCTGAACTCCTCCTTCAGGGCCTCCCTTCATCCCAGGCTGTCCTACAGCAACTTCTTTCCCAGACCTCTGGACTACAGCAGAGTTTCCCAAGCACTGTGAGGAATGTGAGACCAGAGCTGAAGAGCAATGAGGTCAGTACAGTAATGGGTTTGCTGGCTTATTCTACTTTTATCTTAACTTCTAGAGTAAGTTCAGCCCCTCCCTAGTTAGAAGATCCCCAAGCACAATGGCATAGGCTGAGACTGCCATGGAAGAGATCAGGCTACTGCTTTTCTTTTTTTCTTTTTGCCACAGAAAGACTCATATCATGATGGCAACTCCCTTCTAGAGATGTAGAATAATATTTTTCTTACAGCACAATATTTTTCTTACAGCATAACCACTGGTATTACTCCTGGGGTAGGAGAGATGGGAGGAGAAAATTACAGTGAATTCTTAAAGGAGCAAGTGTACATGAAATTAGAAAGTGTTTTTGTATGGGTGCTACTTCAGTGAGAGCACTGTTCCCAACTTTGCAGACCTATCACTTCCATACTGAAATGCTCTGGGTGGTATTTGCTGGTGTCAGACAGCTGGCAGCATCTATCTATGTAATTCCACCAGGCACACTAAATAAAGATTTTCAAACACATAAAAATCAGTAAAGCACTTCACTGCCTTCTGAGACTTTGAAAATCTTTTGGAATATGCTGGCTTTCAGATTGGATAGCAAAGCTGCCTTAATCCCCAGATGCACATTAGTTTCTGATCCTTTGCATGCATCTAAACAAATTAAGAAACTGTGACATTGAAAGATATAAAATCTTTCAACTACACCGGGACTTTGATCTGTTGGTGCCAGCACTAAAAATCAACCAATTTTTAAAGGTTTGCAAACAACCTTAATTCCATAAATATCTATTCCTTAAAATTCCACCTAAGGATGGAATTTCAGGATACCAACACTCCAAGGCACCATGGAATTCACTTTAGGGAGCTGTGCATATGCAGACAGACACTCCTATACTACAAACAGAATGGGGACACACACATGTGCCAGCCTGCATATATTTACACCAGGTCCCATTAATGCACAGGGTACAAAGTGCCCTCCCCAGCCACATCCAATAAATCTTTAAGTTATTTCATTAAAAAGAGTCAACTGAATGAACACAATTGGCTTGCTTTATCTAGCAAGTGAGCAAGAAAAAAGTTAAGACCTGCTTCAAAGAGAATGTAGGTTCCTGTGTCAGGGGAATACAGAGCTTATCCCAGATGTTCAGGGCCTGCTACCACAAGCATCTGCCACCCATTGTGAATTGTAGCTCCAGGCAGCTAAAAAATTAGCACATTGGTTTCAACAAAGTGCATATTTGCAGCCTGCCCTAAATAAAAGTGAGCAGAAAAACAGGGTGCCAAATATTTTGCCACATTTATACAATGGTAGCAACTAATGGGCTGTTTTGCTGAGATGTATTTAGCCAGTCAAGTCCACTGCAGAGGCCAATGGTGGTCCCAGTTCAGAGCCTGAGGGCTGCACCCTGCACACGTGCTCCTTCAGGGCAGGGTGTCATGTTCCCAGCTATCTCCTCCTGCTTCTCCTCCAGGCCCAGTGGAATCACTTTTATCTGGATGCAGCAGAATCACTTTTATGCAGGATGCTGCAGAGAGCTGTCTCTCATCCTGAAGAACCAGGCAATGCAGTGGAAGCAAGGGTAGGAAAGGCTGGGTGTGGGCAGCACAGCCTGCTGGCAAATTGTCCCCTCTCTTGGCACCTACACCAGCCACTCCTGCACACCTGAAAAGAACACCTGGGTGAAGAAACAACACTGCTCTCAGCTATGTGGCAAGTATGCCTGTGAAGGGGAAGGGGCTGACCAAATTCCTGCCCTGACCATGCTGTCAGGCTGTGCAATACCCCAAAGGCTGTGGCAGGAGGGATCTCAGAGACATCACACCACATTTCTGACTGTAACCAGTAACAAGACCAGCCTGCAGCAAGTTGATTCATTAAACCACCAGGGACAGAATGTTTCATGCACCTGCTGAGGAAGATGTTACTTAAATCCACAGCTACATGCACACACATTTGCACTGATTGACTACAGGTATATACAAACTGGCAGCGTCTCCAGCTTCTGGAGGGCCACCAAGGTGACCTTGTGGGTTAAGAAGTTTGGTCATCTCCCTCTGTCCCTTCTTTCAGGGCCTCAAAGGAAGCATCTCTCATTGTCATCAGACCGAATAAAAACCTGGTTTATTAATTTCAAATTGTCAAAACATACTTTGTAAAAGTAATGAGACGATCTAAGTCCACTTGTTCCAACATACACACAATTTGGTTAAAAGAAAATGGTTTAAGAGATAGAGACACACAGAGTGAAGGGATTTTCTGGTCCTCATGCTGGAAAGGACTGGAGATACATATGTGCCTTTAAGGTCTCCTCAGCACTGGTCAAAAACAAAACCCCAAAAATTTTTCAGTATGGAAACTTCCACTTTTTACAGGACCATCTTCAAGTAAAACAGAATGTCTAATGCAGGTTTGCAGAAGTGAACTTGCTCTGGCGTGGAGTTTCTGTCAATGGAAGAACAAAACCTTTCCTCCCTTCTCCTTGTTTCAGAGGTTTCAAGCACCAGAGCAAGGCAATGCCTGCAAGACTTTGGGAGGATCAGGGGAACTACTCACAACTGACCATGGTGGACCTGCAAGCAAGAGTCAGGAAAGCAGGAGCCACCCAGACCCTGCCAGCCCCCAGCAGCACTGGCCAGGCCACCTCCAGCCCCATGGCAGTGACAAGGGCCCTGCTGAAGCTGGCTCTGTGTGGCATCTTGCAAATCAACCACCTGGGGAAAAAGAATTATAGAATAGAGCACATAGTTTATTACACAGTAATGACAGTGTCAACCTATACAGGCTGGTATATCAATCCTAATTTAAGGAAAGCTAATTAAGTGCAGTGCTCTTTGCACAGCTTCAGGAAGACTAATTAAAGCAGACAAGCATGTCTGCAGAGCAGTTAGTCTTTTTACCTTTAACAGGACCTAAAATAAATGGCTGGTGCAGCAGTAAAGGTAAGATAAGTAGTCTGTTGGTGAGCTGGAATTACCGTCATGGTAATTAAAATGCTCACAGATCACAGGACTGCAACAGCAGTTTGTTTTACTTTGTGCAAATACATACATCTATGTGTACATCTATGCTAAGGTATTCACAGGCATCAGCAGAGAAAACACTGCACAGTTGGTGCCTCAAAGACTGGTACAATATACTCATTTTTGCCAGTTAAACTGTTCAGAATTAAATATACCACTTAGTTTAACCATAAAATATGAACACCTACGACATCAGGAGATTACAAATTCCAGTGGTCAGGACTCACTCTTTGCCCAAGACAGAGGCTACCTGCATCAGGATGAAGCATTGCAATGGCAAGCCATGGGCTCAGGCAGTATTAGAGGCAAGGTTTCTGACATGACCACCCAGCTGGGCAAAGCTTGGGTGTTAACAGTGCTGTTTTCTTGCTGCTGGGAGAAAAGTGCCAGTTTTGTACACAGTAACAAAGCAGCACCCTACGGATCTTCCTGTATAACTCAAAGATCTTCCCAAGCAGCAGCACATAGATGAGTCAACTCCCCAGTGGAGACATGGAGCCCAGATTTTCACCACTAATAAATGCCAACATGAAATACCAGTCCAGAGAACTGCATGTACCCACTAGAGCATCAGAAAACCCTTCATGAAGCAAGACATTGTCCTTACCAGCTGGTGTAACCTCTCATGGCAGGCAGAGGCCTTAAGCAGCAAAGGATGACCCAGCTATTCAGGAACCAGGCAAAGCAGAGGATGGAGGAATTTCACCCCAGGCAACACAAGCACAAGTCAGCTGGCAGCCAAACCATGTCCATGCTGCTGTGTGACACAGATCACCACTCCTCCTGGTCCTGGAGCAGCCACCACCATCTCAATGCAGTTGGGCTGAAGCCCCAGCTTTGGCATTTGTCTGAACTTGGACTGCTCAGGAATGAGGCTGTGGGCAGAGTTTAGACTGCCAAGTCTCATGAGAGAAAAAGAGAGATTCTTTTAAAAAGGTGCTGAGCAGGGAATCACTGAAAGTCCTCCAACAGAAAACCCAGACACAGGGCCTGGAGTAGAAGGGAATGGAAGTGAATGAAGTGGAACAGAACAGAACTGTTTCAGTTGGAAGGGACCAACAACAATCATCTGGTCCAACTGCCTGACCAATTTAGGGCTGACCAAATTAAAGCACGTTGTAGTTAAGGGCTTTGTCCAGATGCCTCTTAAACATTGACAGGGTTGGGACATTGACCACCTCTCTAGGAAACCTGTTACAGTGTTTACCACCTTCTTGGTACAGAAAGGCTTCCTAATATCCAGTCTAAACTTCCCTGGTGCAGCTTTGAACCGTTCCACATGTCCTGTCACCAGGGAGAAGAGATCAGCACCTGTCACTTGCCTGTGTTAGGAAGCTGACAGAATTAAGGCACCTGAACTTAATTACCTTATTTAACTTAATTACCTTATTTATCCCCCACCATTCTGACTCCCCTCCCATGGGCAACTTTCACACCAAAGCAGTCTCCAGTGATGCTCGCTGGACATTTACAAAGACCAACACACCAAAACAACTACAAAAGAGAACAAAGAACACACCAGAAGGCTGAAGGTGGCTGAAACCTGCTGGCTGTGAATTCCAGCATTCAAGACTCAACCAGCTCACTGTCACCCTGCCCCACCCCAGGCTCAGCTGTCATGGCCCACAGTCCCTCCAGTCATCCAAAGGCTCCTGAAGCACCAAGCTGAATCTTTTGCAGAAGCATCAGCCCATTTCCAAAGTCCAGGCTGCTTCAGCCGGAGGTGAGACAGGAACGACCATTGTTTATTAAAGTTTCAGCAGTGCAAGTCTTCTTTAAACTTGAGTAGGTCAGTGCTAAGACACTCACAGTACGACTGACTGCATGTCTAGACACTTGCAGTGCATTTACATTCTTCCAGGGACTCCTTAGAGTGTCCTGTTCTCTCCACTTTGTGAATACATACAATAGCCTGGTGGGAGTGAAAGCTCAGCCTCCTGGTTTACCCTTATTAACTCCAGCTCAAAGCTGGCATTTTAAAATTAAGCATAGCAAAGGCACTTTTAGAATCTTAAAGCTCTTCAGGTCATTTCTAAGACCCTGCTGAGCACCATCTTGCAAAAGCTAAGTAGACACCATTTCTCAGAGCTGGAAACAGTTGTTTTAATTTGAGAACAGGCATCCTAGAGCTGTCAACTCACTCCAGTGAATGCTACTAACATTTTTTCACACAACAATCCCATTGTTATGGCAACCACAGAAATCAATCTCATTCTTCAATCACAAGTAAACCCAGCTCGACCACAGTGTCAGTGCAGGTTTGTTACAAAGTGCCAATAAGCAAAGGATCAATCTGCCAATATTCATCACTCAAATCAGGACAAAGTACCCTTTCCCCAAGAGAAATTTCAGAGACCAATCAGTGCCTGAGCATTTGAGACTTCAACATCTCACTCCTAAAAGCACTTATTACTTGTAGTGTCTACCACATTTGTCACACTTGATGCTGGCAGATTTTAGCTAAAACCCAAGAGTGGCTGCTTCCAAGACAGCCTCTTAAAAGGAATATATTTTAAAAATATGCCTGCAAGAGAAGTACCCTGACAAATCTCTGATGGCACTCTGAATGCCTTGTAACAGACTGATTAAGATACTTGACACATCACAAAACTCTTTTGGCATGGTGCATAAATTTAAAAATGAACTACAATTATAAAATAATTGGAAGCAAAAACTAATCTCTCCAAACACTGAGCATTATAAACCCCCCAAAAATCCAGCAGAGCACAAAATGCATTGAAAGCCCAACTTCAACCCAGCACTACTCTTTAATTTCTCTGTGTTTATGTTTTAGCTAATGTCCTGTCCTGGTTCAGAAAACAGACCTCGGTCCAAGAGAGCAGCTGACAATGACTCCTGGTGTATTACACATCTACAACAATAAACTTTTACATTTTCACCAGGGACTGCTCACTGGATTGCTGAACCAGAACCAATTATTCCTTCTATTTATCCTTCTATTCTTTCCTCCATATTTATGGCCTCCAAGTAAGAGGGAAGACAGAAAAAAAAAGCACTGCAGTCTTATATCTATATAGCTTGAAAAGCCAGAATATATTTATAAAGGAGATCAGAGTCTCTGGGAGGCCAAGCACCAGCAGTATTTCCTACAAGTCATCTGTAATTGTGCCACAAATATAATGAGTTCTCTGCACCACCACTATCCCACGCAAGAAAGCAAAATGTAATTGAAAATGCACTGCATTATATAAACTATTTGAATCACAGATGCACAGTGCAAGAGACACTAGGTCATCCAGCCCCCACAGGTCAGAGCCAGGCTGCTCAGGACAATACATTTGCAAGAAGTTTCTCCTCTATGGCATCAAGCATCTTTAGTGATGGAGTTTCCAGCCCTTTAGCAATCCACTGTCTATTTTGGGTTGCACAGGAAAGGCTTCCTCTTTGTTTTACCTTACTTGTCCTTATAACACCCCTTTCTACCCTCCCATCATCGTAAATGATTCTCATTTTTTCATTTTGGTCCACATATTTTTAACTATCAACTACTATATCTTTCACAAACTTCTTGTTTCAGTGTTGGCAGATACACATTGAACAGTTAATCCTTCCTTGTAAATCAATCTCTTATCTCCCAGAATATTTTTGCTAGTCTTTTCCAGACTGTCCCACTTTTAATCCATGCTGTGATATCTCCAGGACAGCTCTGCCTCATACACTTGCATTTGGGCCATCTATGTTACAATTTATGGGTTGGTTGGTTTTTTTATGGAGAATAACCTGGTAACAAAGATCCAATCACCCAAAAAGTGAGACAGACAGACAGGTTAAAGCATGTTTCAGATCGCACCATCAGAGTGGAACCCAAGGAAAATACTGTTCCTTGTGATGACCAGCCAGTCCTTGTGATCAGCTCTGAAATACCACAGCAGGGCCACACCAGCTCCCCAGCTGGAGTGGTGCTGGGTCTCTTCAGCTACAGCACCAGAGACAGAAATCTGGGTTGACACCAGGACCCGGACACTTCATCTCTTGTCCACCCTGTGCTATCTGACCTATAGGGAGAGCAGGGCACCAGCAAAGCACTGTGATATCAAGTAAAGGGGCAGTACTTGGCACACCTGAACTGCCCCACTTAACATACATAAACATGAGAGGCTATGGCACCTTCCTCTGCTCATCAAACCCCCACCTTGTGATCCAGTGGAATCCAGTAAGAAACACAGACACTGTCAGACTTATTTAAGATTTTATCCTCATCTCCTTCTGTTATTCCCTCCACTTCTCTCCATAAAATAAATATCCAGGCAAGAACAAGACTGGATGTATAACAATCTAGGTGCAAAAAATACTGTTTTCCCCAGCTGAACAGATTTCTAACAAAGCAAGATTAGGTGTGATGGCCTACAAGATCAGAAAGCAAAAATTCTATCCAACCACACACCACCATTTCTGTTTGAAGCAGCACTTCCAGTGATCACATGCACCTTCCTATAAAGAAAAAGGTGAAGTTGCCCAGTGTCTCTCTACACCAGGCACTGGTAACAGCATCTGAGAGCACAGAACATGCATCATTTTATTCAAAACAGGGCCACCATAATTGCTGCAGCTATATTGTAGTAGAAAATATTATGAAAACAGGAGAACCACAAGAAGCCAACCAGAAGCAAGGAGCTGAATCACATCACTGGCAACAGCACCTTGAGCATATTTACTCCAGAGCTTTACTTACTCAGCTAATGGCAGAGAAAGGAGTTAACATGAACTCTCCTCATCAGTCCAAGAATGGTACAGTCCCTCAGACTGCCTGGAAAGCAGAAGTAGCCAGAGCAGGTACAGTCACCATCACCAGGTTCTGGAATCAATCCTATTACAGAGGAACTGGATCTGATATGCTTAAACACCACTGAATAATCCTTTGTAAATCACCTATGTATTTAATCCAATGTATCTCTCTATGGAGAACATTTAATCAGTCACAGAACAGCTCAGTGAGAGCAGAGATCACAATCTGTCCCTTTTTGTGTCTCCACTCCAAGATAACAGTCAGTTCTGAAGCAATGTTGCTTATACATTTGCTAAACAAGTCATTTCTCAGTTTCCATCAGAAACCAGAGCATATTTACATATCCTATTATAGCTGAGTAAGACTTGCTTTACTTAACACTAGCTTTTTGTAGTGGAAAATCTCCAGGAAACAAGCTGTTTAACAATGTTTTATCTGCCCTGCACTCATTCCTAACTAAAGCTGTCCACCTGCCTTGGAAAGACATCTGTTTCAGAGGCTGACTGCTTTCCTCCAACACCCCTTGCACAGCTCAAGGCTGCCATTTTTACCATCACCTCTAATTTTATCAGCCAATAATCTCCTTGGGCATCTACAGCAAAGACCATGCTGTCAAATACTTACTATACACAGTGCTAATCCCTGTTACCAGCTGTAACACTCCTTGAGAAAGAAACAAAAGCAAAATAGAGCTACAGTGCAGGCACCAACAGTGCTGCAGAGCCTCCCTCCCCAGTGGGCAGAGGGACACAGCAGAGCACCTCTGCTCTTCTTCCCAAAGGAAGGATGCCACACTTCTGAAGGGGCAGCCAAAATTACAAATTTGGCCTTCAACAACTTGGATCAGTTGCAGTTGAGGTCCTGTGCTGAAATAGCAAGATGCAAATTGTAACTGAAAGCTTCATTTGCCTGCAAGAGCAAAGTTCAGCAACTCTGCCCTGCCAGGGAAGCAAGTGAGCTCTGTCTCCTGCCAATGCAGGGGATCCTGCTGCCCTCCTCTGCTGCCCTTTCAGCCCTGTGGGAGGAACAGCCCTTCAGAGGGACCTCGGCAGAGAAGGGGTCTGATGGGAACCTCATGAAGCTCAAAGGGAAAAACAGAGTCCTGCACACAGGGAAGAACAGCCCCATGCACCAGCACAGACTGGGGAAGGACCAGCTGGAAAGCAGCTTGGCAGAAAAGGATGTCCTGACAGACAAGTTAAACATGAACCAACAAAATGTCACTGCAGCAAAGGTGGCCAAGAGCCTCCTGGGCTGCACCAGGAGCAGTGTTGCCAGAAGGCCAAAGGATGCATTCCTTCAATCCTTCCCCTCTGCCTGGCACTGGTGAGATCACAACTGGAGTGCTGGGTCCAGTTCTGGACTCCCCAGTACCAGGGAGATGTCAACAAAGGGCTGCAAGTTTGCTGAAAGGTCTTGATGATGATTAAGGAATCAGAGCATCCAACCTACAAGGAGAGGCTGAGAGAGCTGGGACTGTTCAGCTTTGAGAAGAGAAGGCTCAGGCAGGGAGATCTTTTCAATGTGAAAATACACCTGATAAAGGTCTATTTTCACCTTTAGGGAGTAAAGACAGCAAGACAATTTCCAGTGGTATCCAACAGGACAAGAGACAATGGGCACAAAACACAGGAGAATCTACTTGAAGGAAAAACCACACGTTTTTCTGAGGAACATGTTCCTCAGAGGGGCTGTGGAATCCTCATCTTTGGAGCTATCCAAACCCCAAATGGGCACAGCGCTGAGCAGCCTGCTCCAGCTAACTAACCCTGCTTTGAGCAATGGGGCTGGAGTAGATGATCTCTAGGTCTGCCTTCCAAGCTGAACAATCTGATGATTCTTCAGAGTTTAGCCCTGCTCAGCTGAAATCAGTTTCTGCTCCTCAGAACACATCCATCTTGTAGATATTTCAGAGTTCCCTGCCACAACACCCTTTCTCTGCTCAGTATTTTTAGCTCATTGTTTTGTATTTTGCCAGCTGAGAAACTGCAGTTTGTAATTTTACCTTCAGCTTCATATTTCTTCTTAAAAGTGAATACAATGTCCTGTTTATAATAATAAAATCACTAGTTGGCAGGATGACATCAAATGGAAAAAGAGAAAGCAACTGGAAAATTTAGAGCAAGCAATTTTGAGTGCCAAGTTTCACATTTGTAATAGTCCAGCGGAGGTCAACAGGCTCACTTATTATTAGGCAAATGGTAAAGAAATAGATATCCTCTAGTTCTTCCATGCTAGACTATATAAACCATCTCTACTTGAACAGGTTCTAACACTTTCCAAAAAAGTGATGTTATACATTTTCCACAGTAACACCAACAATGGGAGACAAGCAAAAGGCAGAATTGCTTTGCAAAAAAGACCTTTTTTCTCTCTCCAATATTTAGGTTTTTGTTTCCCACTATGATTGGACTTTCCTGGCTTTACTTTCTTGTCCCAGTTAAGCAGTAAAGGAAACAAAAAGATATGAATGAAATTAGAAACATTTGGAATGAGTCTTAGAAATAGCTTTTGGGTTTCTTAGATTCCTGGCTAGACCTCTTCAAATGGCCTCCTCCTCCCTCTGCCCCCAGCTCCTGCACCCACCTCTGAAATTTGTATTTCCTTCTTTGCCCTCACCCCTTTTCTTCAGGGGCTACATTTTGTCCCAAAGCAAACACGGAAATGAAAATTACATGTTGTAACACTGGAAAGGACCAGAAAGTGGTTGAAACTTTGCACCCATCAACATTTGTCTCTATGACATTAATCCTCCAAAGTTTCCCTAAAAGCAGAAACCAAACACTTCTCAAACTTCTAATGAAACAAATACCATCTCCAGTCAACCTGAATAATAAAATGAGTGCTCCAGTCCTATCTGTATTATCATATTTTAAGTCTCTGGAAGGGAAGTTTCCTCAACCACACATTCTGATACTTCATGAACCTTCCTGCTCTCCCTAAAATTCAACTGCAGGATGCAATGCCAACACCTAATACTTGTCCAGTGCTTTTCATTACAAGTTTTGGGTGCTCTTTAGAAACAAGTAAGCTGGGAATGCCTGTGAAATACTTGTCTAATTTTACAAATAAACCCATGCAGGTGAGAAACAGATGTCCATGGCAAAACTGTGGCAGAGCGGAGTGCTAAGCCAGTCAAATCATGTCAAAGCCATCCACAAGATTTGGATCTTTTCTGCCTTAAGTAATATTGAAATATTATGTAAACCTTTCTTTGTGAGCTTTTACTGGAGAAGTGAAGGAAAAAAATGATCTCTTGGAAGCAATTCTACACAGGCTGTGTAGGTGAGATCACACTTGCTATCCAAATAGAATATGCATGGCAAGAACAGGATTCCTGTAAAACTGGGAGACTTGCAGGAAGATCAAGGAACATATTTACAAGATGGCATGGTTAAAATGCCTTTCCCTCTTGCCCAGCCTCAGCAGCTTGGTGAAAACACATTGTCTCACTTGCATCTATAACCACACTGACAAACACCTGTGGTGCAGGGTGCTCTCTGCACGCTCCAAACTCCCAGACCACACCTCGGACACTGCTCAGCAGAACACACAAAGTGCCTTTTGAGGAGGAAAGGAAACAAGGAAAAGTTATCTCAGGAAGAGGAAACACACAAAAACACAAGACATTTTTTGGGTCTCAGTTCCAAATCCAACTTTTGTATATTACACTAGAAAATTTACAGCCCTAAATTACAGAACTGCAGAGGATTTACTAGAGGTGGAAGTACTTTAAGCTAAACTCTAACATGTGTTTACTCTAGTCAAGCAAGCAATGTGTAAACTGAATTAGATGAGGTATTTACAAGTGTTATAGCTGTTTTAGGAGAGAAAAGATGAGTTTTAATTTCACTGTAATGAATTTATATCATACTCTCAGACTACTGTACAGTAATCTGGGAAGCCTGACAGATCACCATGCACAAAGTACAACAAAGATGGGCACTCACAGAGGCAGGTGTGTGAGATCCCTTGGGAAACAAGGCATAACTCAGATGTGCACCCAGAACAGACACCCAAGTTCAGGTGTGTTCCTCTGGATGCCATCCTGGCCTGTGTGTACTGGCCCTTTGTAGGACAGTGCAGACCACAGCACACTTACTGCTGACAACATGAAAGCTGATATCTAATAACAAGTTAAGGCCAAGCTACCTTGGGACTTGTCAAAAATAGTCTCGAAAAGGTCTTCTGGTCTCACTCATCAGAGATGCCAGCCAGGTCTCCAACTACCTCCCTACAATTCACACTGCATTTACTAATAAAATCCATCATCTTCCTGGGTAGACAAATCCCTTTCTGTGAGGAAACAACAAGGAAAACTCATCTGTATTTTATTTTCCATAACTAGAAGTCTCATGTTATCTCCATATGTGTTTAGACCACAGACTGGTTAGTCAGCAGTGTGGCAGTTGACATTAAAAGGATTAGCAAATTAAGCTCAAATAATTGTCTTAAAAATTTTGACTGTTAAATGTTTATATTTGAGAGGATCAAAAGGAAATCTACTTTGTAGTGTGCACTGTGGTCAGGAAGGGGCAGAGAGGGATTTAAATGGCTTAACCGCAGAACTGTTATCACCTTGATAAGTCCCAGTGTAATAATTCAGCAATAAAAGCAAGAAATGCACTTGGAATTTGTTTCCAAAACTGACTGTCTGACTGGAGACAAGTCAAGCTCTTTATTTGCTTAAAAGAACTCGGTCAGAAGAAACAGAGAAAGCTACTGAACTGTAGTCAAGAATATAAAAATAAGCACTTTCAAGTGACATCTGAACAGCAGCGTTCAGTGTCTACTTTTTTTTTTAATGCTACCTGAAGCCTGCAGTCTGAGTCTGGTATCTGAGTGTTAGCATTAGTCAGTCAGGAGTGTGATTCTCTGCTAAATTACTCCACTGTATTGCAGTGGAAATCCAGAAAGCTGAAACAGTAAGGAAGCTGCAGGCTCCAGAGCAGAATTAGGGCCAAAGTAACACCTGGAGTACAGGTACAGATACAAATATATTTTCAGCCTTGAAATAAAAATAGCTGCAGTTTATCAGTTTATCTACTCAGATTGCTAATGTCCATACCACAGATAACACAGATAAATGAAGAGGAGCTTGCTACATAAATACAGGTGTTTGTACCAGCGCAGTTTCCAGAGGCATCAGCCTCCTAGGGCTGCTTCACCTCAGCACTACACAAGACAGCAATGAATCTGCCAACTGAGTCAGGATGCTCCAACATAAGCAAGGCTGGAAGCAGAACACACTGTGTCTTCTAAATAATGTATTTATTGTTTGCCTGCATCATCCTTTATGGCAAAGTGAGGTTCTAAACAAAATATTTTTCTTTGGTCTTCAAATTCTTTCTAGTAAGGATGTCTCTAAAATCTGACACTTAGTAGTGTAGCAAATCCACTAGTTTTGGGTAGTCCAGCAATGTCAATGTCTTCCACTCAAAAGGCTGTGAAGTTCCTGAAAGCTGCTTGGGAGCACCACTGAATTGCAGGGTTGGCTGATGTGAGGTAGGTGGACAGTCTTTATCTGTCTCAAATCTCAGAGCAACAGCATTCAGAAAATCTCTGCTATAAAACTACCACTAAAATGCATAATACATTCCAGACAAAATCATAAAACTTTCAAATTAGGTGCCAAACACCAAATTTTCAATTTTCAATAGTTCTTTTGAGAAAAAGCCTCTCTGTCTCACAAAATACTTCACCAAGTAACTGATCTTCTGGGTTTGTCAGAACTTTCAAAAGTAGTTTCCTTCTATGCTTTCTAGCACAGCTAAGGTATAACACGATACATGTTACAAAGTCAGTGCCTTTACAAAATGCGATGAAAGCAAAACAAAATAGAACAACCCTGCATCAGCCCAAGGAGTGTTAGACCATGCTTTCTGCTGTTACCTTAAATCTCTTCTTTTGGCCAGCTCTTCTGGTGAGATAACCCAGGGCAGGTTCTGGGGAAGACATTCCAGGACTTCAGGGGAAAAGTCAGAGAAATCCACACCGTACTCCGTCAGGATCCCTTCTGATTCTGGCTCGATCTCTCCGGCCTGTCCAAGACTTTTGCACAACTGCCTGCAGAAAGAAAGGGATGCTGTTTTTAAGTGTATAACTACTACTGTCATGTTGTTATTGTCCCTGCAGAGAGGCTGCTGAGCCCTCAAATACCATCTTTCACCCATTCACTTCTCCCTGAGTTTCGGCACAGGACTTAGCAGGAATTCAAGCCATACCATGCATTGCATCTACTGGGGATACAAAACACTCACCAGGCACTACCTTGGGCATTTTTTGTGTATCTCATTAGAAATAGATGTGTTAAACTCTTAGGTTTTTGTGAAGGTAAAAAGTTTCCAATTTTAGAGAAAAAAGCATCCAACAGGGATAAGAAAAGCACAGCCATCCACACAGGCAGCTCTAGCTGCCTTGAGACCTTCCCTTCTCTCCTCACCCTCCTCACCCCTGAAAAAGGTGACACTTCTACTACCAAAAATGAAGAATAGATTCACACCAGATACCAGAGAGCTCCACAGGGAGCTCAGTACACTGCTCTCCATCCCAAAGGATACACAGCTCTGCCAGGCAAACACATGCCCTGTGAAGACAGAGGTGTGAAGAACCCACACTGCCTCCCTGACAGGAGTCACTCAACACACCCACAGATCATCCTTCCAACCATTTTCCAGGCTCCTTAGAGAACCTCAGCATTCCCAATCATTTGTTCCTCCTCTCATGGCTAAGCAGAAGCCTCTGACCCCAGAGCTGACTGGAGGGGAGCCAATGATCTAAAAACAAGTCCCAGACAGGGGAAATTGTCGTCCCTCCCTCATGCTAACAGTGCTTGATGAAGTACTCTGCACACGTAGATGAAGTTGCTGCTCTATTGTACTTGGAGAAAGTTTCCATCTGCTCCAGTGCAAGCTCCAGCATGGATCTGTCCAACAGCTCCGCTGTCACACAAGGCTCAGCTCTGGACACTGTGCAAAGCAGGACTCCAAAGGAGCGAGACATTTGTTCCCCCTCCAGCTGATTACAAATATCCCGTGAGAACCCATGTCACACAGTGGCTCCCCCTGTCCCCTTTCTCACCTTTAAATTGCTCTACAGTACAGAGTTAAATTACTTTTTATTTTTTTAATATACTGCCATTAGACCAATGCACATTACAGTCAATAGAGATAATGTTCCTGACCCAAGAAGATTACAACTGAAATTAAGGCGAATCCATCAAAATATGACACAAAAGAGAGGGGTAATAACACAGCACAAAAACAGCCACTCTAATAAGTGTTTTTCCACTGCATAAAATACACAATCATTATATTGATCCTTCTGCTTTAATTCCAATGAGTGAGAACAGACACTAATTACTTTCCTAAATTAGGGCCAAAACAGTGCACTTGTTATTTGGACAAGCAAGGCGGTCTCAAGGCTTCAAATGTGCCATAAACCCACAGAACAAACCCCAAACTCTCAGCACAAGCGAGCCCATCTTCTTTATGGGAGCAAAGCTCTTTCTTCACAACGGGAAGGGCTGTGTAATAAACCTGTCACATTGTGTAATATGCTGGAAAGGATTGCTCGCTTCATGGTGTGGTAAATTGTAGAGTTCACATCGTCTAGCTTTAAAATAAAAATGAAAACAAGGATAAAAGATATTTCCCTTTATTGTTTCAATTTTATGTACAAACTGTATGGCAGAAATACGTGCACATTTGGCATCGTGGCTGAATTCTCTGTTCCTGCAGCTGGGTCCCAGTCTAATCCTTATTTTAATGTAAATAAATGAGGCATCAGTTTTATCTCCCTCTCTCTCAGCAGTAACAATAAAACAGAGAAATCACCACTTCATTTCCAACGTCTGCTGCAGAGCTGGGACTGAGCAAGGATGAGCCCGTGGGTCTACAGACCCACTAGCGCTGCCAAGGATGGAAAAAACATAACAGGAAAAGAGAGGACACATTTCCCTGTCCAGCAGAAATGTCAAGGTCTTGAGTCTTAGGTGTCCCTTCTCTTGGCAGGGCAGCTCTGGGAAGTGCACTGGGAGGGCAGCTGGACATCTACAGGACAAGCCATGGAAAGCACCTCTGAGTGCCAGAGTGCTTTCCAGCTCACTCCTCAAACCCATGCTCCTCTTGATCCGTTTACTGAAATTAGATTACGAACCATAAGGGGTTTACCCAGAGGTTTGATATAGGACTAATATTTTTTTAATAGTAATTAACATTTGATTTACAGTGTTCCAGGGAACATTTCCCAAGTACCTTGAAATAAAAAGTGTATAACTGACTTTAATTGGGGCCATGTTACAGTCACCAAGGCATGATGACTTGCATCAGAGCAGAATCTGACAGGACAGCATGTGATCAAAGGTAATGCATATAGGATCACCGATGGCCCCAGAGTAACAGCCAGGCTGCAAAATCATTCCTGGGGCTCCACAGCCACCAAGGGTAGCAAGAATAGTTCAAGAGGCTTATAAACAACCAGGGCACTGGGCCCAGCAGCACTCAGACGTTCGCTCCCAGGAGTCACGGTGTCTGTGACACCCTGGGCTTGCGTGCATCTCCTTTCTTTTTAAATGTCAAAAGGCAAAAAAGAGTTACAATGGTTACAGACGTAAACATTTCTTTTCTGTGACGCTGATGGCAGAGCATTACCTTGAATTCCTTGAATACCCTTGGACTGATGTCAGACATGGTGCAGTGTGCACTGACTGGAGCATGCCATGGTTGGGGCAGAACAGGCTATTTCTCCAAATCAGCCACAGCTGCAAGATTGCTGAACTGCTCCAAGGGGCCCACTCACCAGAGTCTAACCTGCCAGAATGTGCACCAGGGGAGGAGCCACGCCCAAGCTGCCATCTTCCCTCTCATGGTGACACTCATCATTCAGCCACCAATCTCTAGGTACATTTGAGCTCTCTCCACTCCACTTCAACTCCACTGAGCTGCAACTGGCCTGTGCATTCAAAGGTTACATGATGAGAACTCTCCAAAAAGACAAAGCCAGATTACATAAGGCTTGTTTCCTTTGAAAAGCCAGGCAGGCTCCCACATTGGAGTGAATAACTTCCATTGGGAACGTAACACCCGCGCTCAGTTTCTCCTGGAGCAGATTTGTCCACACTCATCCTACATGGAGGGTTTCTTTCAGCAGCAGGGGAGCACCCCCGACATAAGCCAGCAGTCCTTAAGGAAGAAGCCCCACCAAGGTGCTCCCACTGCCCAGGGCCCAGAGCTCAGACAGAGCTGCATAGGCTTGAGGAAGGCCACAGGTGCCAGTGGAGATGGTGAGAGGGCTGAGCATCAGAAGGACAGAGAGCTGTGCCATGGAAGCCCAGTGCTTGAGAGCACAGTCCAGCCCTGCTCCATATCATGGAGCTGCCTTCCTGCAGCTGCCATTACATTTCATTTTATTCCCATCAGAGCCCAGGAGCAGCGTGGTGCTCCCAACACACATGGGGCTGTCCCACAAAGTGGTTATTTGTGCCAAGGGAACAAAGCTTTACTGAGGGACACTCCCATCTGCAAGAAGGTGTATTTTCAATAGAGCCACACTGCTCTGTTGAGAGGATTGGACTTTTCCCTTGAGCCTTACACTGAACTACCCAAGGTATTACCCCTCACACAAAATACACTTTTGAATTATAAAAAAAAAACTGGTATAAAATGCCAGAGATTAAAAGAATTCCAGCCACTCAAGTGGCTTTGGAAACAGCAGCAAGTGAAATAACACCCTGCAACATTTCATTTTATTGCAAAAGCCTGGAACAAATCATGTCACTTTGACAGACCAATATCTAAGACCCTGAGCTAGAATGGTCACAAGGCCAATGTGACACAGAGGAAGTCGGTGATTCCACGCTTTTCTATTAGCTGTTTTTTAATATAGTCTCATTCATCATCACATGTGGGGAAAAAAGAATTCCACCTTAACCAGCTGCAAAAGTGCAGAGACATCTGGACTAATACTCCAAAATAACCCTGGACTCCAACACTGAAAGCAGTCCTCAGAAAATAATGGTACATGGCAGTACTTGCAATATTTCTCTGGAAAAGGAGAATGTTTTGGAGCTAATTTGCTTTACCTGTTACCTGAAGCAGGTACAGTTATACAGCATTTCACTGCCAAGGTAAAGTCACTTCACATGCAAGAGGGAGCACAGCAGCTCAACTCAGGGCATGGCCAGCATGACCTGGAGCCATGAGTTCCTCCTCACTCCTTCTCAGCAGTCGGGGTGACAGGGTGGCCTTTGGAGGGGACAGTGTCACGCTGGTGACCACCAGGTGGCAATCATGACACAGAAACGCACCCCCCTCCCCAAGGGACCTCCAGGGACTCTCAGGTTGCCCCTGCGCAGGTGAACACTCTGGGCAGCCAATGCCACCATCAAACTGGGCAGGGGCATCTCACTTCTCCACCCATACATGGTCACCGTGAAGGCCAATCTGGGTCATTAACTGTGCTTGGAAACCTGGCACTGAATTTCCCAAGGGAAAAGGAAAGCTGAGGAAGGTGCATGAACAGTCTGGGAGAGTTCAGCTGCAGGATGGAGAGTACCTAGAAACACCCAAGGCATCCAGGGGACACGACTGCCAACTCTGGAGGGAGTTTCCCTTGTCCCACTTCCAGCAGAAAGTGCAGGGCAATGACCAACATGTTCACTGTCCAGACACCTTCAAAACCATGGTGGTGGTGCCAAAGGCATATCAGGAACTTTGTGGGCAGAAGTAAGGGGTGCACGAAAAAGTTCACAAAACAAATCTGCAGATCACCTGCTCTTCTCCCCTTCAGGGGGGCCATGACCAGTAACACAACCCATTATAAACAAGGCAACATGGCTTATAAATGAGCTTAAAAACGAGCCCAAAAGCAAACAGAATCCTTTGGGTCATTCAAGAGGTTTCCTTGTCTTTCAGTGTTTAAACAAGAGTTACTTATGGCTAAAAACAAAAGGGGTCACCAAGGTTTTATGCTCCCATCTCCACAAGGCACTTACTGAAGTGCAACCAACTCCCAGAGGAAACGATTATGTATGAACACAATCATGGACATTTTCTTTCCTGACAACACCCTTTACATCTTGGAAACCATCAAACCAGACAGATGAGAATATCCAATATTGTCAGAAGTACAGACTAAAGACACACACATTAGTCAATAAAAAATATATTAGCCCATCCTCCTAACTTCCCCTGTTTCTGCTGAAAGGGGGGTTGCTCATGACAAGAAGCCAAGCATTACAATCACCCTCCAGTCTTTTCTCAGTTGGAGTCAAAGAAGACAAAGCAAATCTCTGCAAGTAAGAAACTTATTCTCAGTGAAGTTCACAGCACAGCCAGACCCAAGTTAAGTGGGGCTCAAAGGGAGGCCACTGCAGTTCATGCACTGCAGTTTATCTAGGAAACACTGAGTGATTTCATGGCTCACGTGGCTCTCAAGGAGCACACATGAAACTTGCTATTACTGGGCACACAAATCAGCTGCAACTGATAAACTCTGTGAAATGGGGACTTGAGCTTAGCTTACTCTTAGTTCTAGGGCTGATAGATCTGTGCCATTGCACTTACTCTGAAAAAAGTTTTCTCTAAGTTTCAAGCTTTACCAGCAGTTTGAGCTGAGGACTCCCAAACCTGCAGTGCTGATACTGTACATCAGCTGTGCTACCCCATCAGAACTGCTTTGCAAGGGAAAGAGAAAACTGGACTTTATGAACAACTCCCACTACTGCACATGCTCCAGATTACATCCAGAGGCACCTGTAAAATCTGACCACAGTATGGCCACAGAGCCATCCACTCTGGATTACCAACTAAACCAGGACTACTAAGTATTCCCAAGATAACTGAATAGATTGACCAACATCCTCCATTTTTTATTGAGACCCATTCAATAGAAACAGCATGGCCACTCCAGGTGGGAGTTTGTCACCCTACAGCAGTTCCAAAGAAAAAAGTGAAAATGCTGAAAACCATTATCTTCTTCATGGAGAAGCAAAATAAACTTGCAGTCTGGATCCAGCCCAGCATAGGCCATTTGTGTAGCACTGGCTTAAAATGTCCTTCTTCACAGCACTGCCAGCAATTTGAACTCTGGACAGTGATGACTTTACACTGCCTGATGAAACACACAGAGTACAACACCCTTCTCACATGCTTCAGGAGGGAATGAATCTTCTCTTGATTTCTACTATTCCTCCTTGAACCAATGCAACTTTAAAACCACAAAAATCTGTGACTTCCTTCTAATTCTTACCAGCAAAGGCGTAAAAACTAAAGATGAGCCTCACAGCCACTGATCTTCCCCTGGCAGAAGGGAAATGTCTGCACACTGTGTACTACTCTTCCACACAGGGAGGAAAGACAGGAAGGCTGCCAGCACCCCATGGTGCTTGTGCTGGTCAGGCTGAGCACGTGTGCTCCCCCTGGACCATGCACTCATCAATGCTGTGAAGCAAGCACTCGAGGAACTTAGCATTTATGAGATTAACTAATGATGAGCTGCCCTTCATCCCAAAAGAATTTATCCACCAGAGAGACACAAGATAAGCAGCTTGTTAACAGATTTTTGCCTCTCCAGTTTGTAACAAATTAAGTGAAAACAAAAATTCCAACTAGAAACGTCAGTCATCTCTAGTTCTGATGGCAGCCACATACCCTGATGCAAAGTTGCTGTCTTCCTTCCAGTCCACGATGCGACAGATGAAGAGCATCTGGGAATAGGCCTCAGGCTTGCTCACAAAGTCTGCAGGGCAATCAGCCAAGGGCACATAGACCCTGGGCACCCTGTGGTCCACAGGTGAGAACATGGCACACCTCTTGAAGAGTTCACTGTTCCTGTCAGCCAGAAGTTTGATGAAACCTGTAGCTGCTCGAGAATGCTTCTTTTCCAAAATATACACCACCTGGGAGAGGCAAGTTTCTACAATTAATACCTTCAGAGAAACTTACTTTATTTAGCAGAATGAGAATACCCAAAGGCTCAGCAGAGTAACTGGAAAAGTCACAAGGCCTATATCTTGATTTCCCTGTATGTGTGTGTGTGTGCATTTTTTAACTGAGTACCTATTTACAATGTATTTTCCTTGCCATCTTGCTCATGGCTATAGAAGAGCTAAGTGCTTTCCAAGTGCTAGTTCTCTACAGCAATTTTCTTGATTACAGAACAAAACCAGACAAGAAGCAGATGCTTCCAAATGCAGGGAATTAGCCACAAAATACAAGCAACTCCTGTAAAATCTTTCATTTGTATTCTCGGCCTGTGATTTCAACAGTCAGCACAGACCAGGCCAGTCCAAAAACGGTGCCGCTGGCAGATCCAATGCTAACCACAGGAAAGGATGTGCTGTTGGGAATTTGGCAGTTCTCTCCTTCTCTCTGTGCTTTCTGAAGTTAGGGGTTATTTTACCTTTATACAAGATGGCTTTGAAAAGAATAATAAATTACAATATCACTAAATAATTGTTCCAGAGAGGTGTTCATCCAGGCTATATTTTTGTAGACCATAATAAATCACTGGATAACAGAAACATTATAGCCGATTTCCTAAGCTTATACAGAGGAGTCCTTCCAGAAGGTTTCAGGAGCTGCACCTCTGCACAATTCTGAGTGCTGGAATTGCCACACTGGATGAGACCAGAGCAGCCCAGCCAACAACAGGACCAGAATCAGAGGCTGCAAGGGAAAGCACAAGACGTGGAAGAGACCTGACCCAGTCTGACCCAGCAGCCCTTTACTGGTCTCTTAAAATTCAGAGATTGACTCAAATCTTGAATCAACAGTACTAGCAGCCTTTCCAAAGTCTGTAAGAATTAATTCTGACAACTTTGGATATCCTGACACTCATATTAATATCCAATCTTTTTCCTGAATCTTGCTAAGTAATTTTGCATGACAAACAAAGGGAATTTAACCTAGGAAAATTGGTAAAAATAACAAGTCACTTGATTTTTATCAGATCAGACAATTACTCTCTCTGAAATGGAGAATGAGACTCAAAGATCAACAGATAGAGGCTACAGGGAGGCCAGGCCTGGTCTCCTTCAGCCTTTGGGAGCACACACCTGCTTACTTGTCACTCTTCATGGATTTACCTTGGCTGTCCTTTGAAGAAACTCATCTGGGAGGAGCCTGGGATCATTGGCCTTGGGTCCATCATCTTGCTTTGTTCTCTGCACACCAGAGACCCCAGCAGCCTTCCCTGCACCAAACACACACAACAGTTATTGCAACACATTTCCATGGCAAATTTGTCTCGGGCCTTTGCTCTATAGTACAATACAATATGCACGTAGTAGACTTATTTGAAAGAAAAATATCTCTCAGGTGTTAGAATTGCCAAGCATGAAGTAATTATTTCTCTGGACTACAACAGACAGCAGATACATGTTCACTTACCGTGCAGATGTGCTGAAAAACAACAAAACTCAAAATAAATCCCAACTTTGAAAGGAGGACTATATCAGTCATAACAGACAAAGTGGTAGAAACAAGTTCTGTTTATTAAATACTAAGGGCTAAGAATTTTGTGGCATTTCTTAGTTGGAGTCATTAACATTACATAAACAGTCCTTTCCTACATACATTCATTTAATATTTAATTTCCTTTAAAAACATTATGCAGGGTTATAAAATGTGTGCTTATCTTTGAAACTGAAATCATATCTACTAAGCTGACCCTCTTAAACTGTGAAAAGCCTTATAGAAGTAATCACTACATATGACCAAGAGCTTCCTTCCCCTGAGATCTCTGGACCAGATGCTGATAATATTAAAATCAAGTGTCAACTAATTTCTAGTTTGAAATTTTCAAATATTCAGGTATGTGAGTTTGGGAGCATCTGCTACAGATCGCTGGCATTTGATGTTTACAAACATCCAAAGTGATCTTTGCCATGGAGAAGGCTGGGACTGGGCTGTTCTTGAGCTGCATCCCTGCTGAGAGCCTCTGGTTACTGCTCTGCCAAAATTTTTGGGATAGAAGCATCCATGTGCTCTTGTCTACTCAAGAGAGATGGCTGGCTTTTTCCATTTGTATGGTAATCACATCCATCTTGAGCACATGTGCTAAAATCAGGCCTAGAGTGTTCAAAAGAAATCTTGCTTTCCTAAAGAGAAACCGTGGCACCGACTGCAAGTTCCAAGGGACGCAGCTGTCACTGCTTCCCTTAGAAGGCACGAGATAAAGCAATGCTTTGCTAAGCCTGTGCTGCAGGAGGCCAGCAGCACTCACCCGTGTGAGAAAGGCTGCAGAAGCTCTGTGGTGACACACAGACCCTGGTCCCCAGATGGGGGCTGTCTGTCCCACAGAGCCCCAGGCTGGCTGCTGGTGACATGAGGGATGGAGCAGTGCCAGTGGCAGGACCAGAGCTCAGGAAGGGGGGCAGTGGGACAGCAGCTTCCCCAAGGCTTTGGCTGTGCCCCACCACCACCAGGGCACGTTCACAGATGGCTGTGTCCCCACAGAGGGACACCGCACTGCCTCCAGGCAATGCTACCCCAGCTTGACAATGAGGCTTTGCTCTAATGACACACTCTGGTTCTCATATGCTGCTAATTATCCTCAGCTTTGCCTTCTGATATGCTCTCCTCTCCCCAGAGATCTTTTTCTAAGTGACTTTACTTTTATTTTATCTTCACTGACTTGCTAGCAATGCTGAGTGGAGAATGAACAGGTATTCAGGGGTTTAAATAAAAATCTACTTTTCTTATAAAAGCCCCAATAATAGAAGCTGCAAAACCATTTCTGATTTACTTCTACTGAAATGAACTCAGACTTGCCAAAACCAGCATTACTACAGGATAAAACCACCCAGAGTTTCATGGTGACAAACAAGGTAGGGGAAAAAATTGCTTGTAAAATTGTAAGCAGTTAAAAAGTGGGGAATACCAAGGTTACCTGATTTGCTTGCCTCCTCTAAGGTTTCTGCCAGCTAAAGGTCATACCAGGCAATCATTTAGCAAAGAATGAAAGCCAGGAGCCATTTTGTTTTCTTATAAATTTTCAAGCGATCAGTTTATGGTGTGTCAATCATAACGACAGCCTGGGCAAAGAACAAAATGATCTGGAACAGAGGAAAACTGGACAGGGCAGAGGACACAGGGAAGTTGGGAGCCTTCCAAAGGCCATGCCTCCAGGCACACCTGCCACAAGCCCAGGGCTTAACTGCAGTGAACCCTCCCCAAGGAACAGCACATACTGGTGGGAAGAGAAACCAGAACTAAACGTGTTTTGGAAAAAGCAAGAGCTGCATTCACTGCTCTCCCAGCGTAGCAGAACAGCAGCAGTGACTCAAGGTTCAGCAGGCAAAAAGGAAAAAAGCAGAGTCCTCACACGCAGAGTCATGTGAGGAACATGTCCTTGTTAGCACTGTCTTTTTTCCACTTATCCTTCCAATGCCCATCTACCCAGAAAGTCACTTAGACATTTCCACTGAAGCACTATTCTCTGGTGAAAAGAAGCCAGCAGGGGTGTCCTGGGGAAGTCACACATGCACACATGCAAAAGCACAGGAGCACCAGGATGCAGCTGTCACAGGAGAACAGCAAATGTGTGGCCAGGCTTTCCTGGGCCTGGGCTGGGGCACTGCCCCCCTTCCTGCTGAAGACAAGCCTCATGTGAACCCAGTACAGGCATCAGAAAGCACCCAAATTCCCACCATGGCAGATGATAGGACTTGCCTTTTCCTTCATGGCCAGCATCAACCAGGGCCCTCTGGCTGGCTGGAAAGTGTCTTCTTCAGTGGTCTCTCCAATTTCAGCACCCCTCCCAAAAAATCCTGGGATTATGAGACTCCAGCAGGCAGAGTCTGGGGGTCTACACTTACTTCATCAACAACAAGCAAAAAGGAAGCTAATCCCAGCCATCTACTTCTTCTTACCCCTCTTTTTTAACCAACTTCAGTATCTTAAATACCATCACACACATTTACTAGGGGCAAATGCTCCTGAAACAAAGGACAGGGAAGAAGAGACATGAGGAACTCTCTATTCCTGGAGCTAAGAGATGTAGACTTCCCTATAGCTTGTAGCTGCTCCTTTTGAAGTCAAAATTCTGTTGATATCAGGGCTACATCTACTGCTCAGGGATCTACAGCAGCAAAGCATCAGCCATGAGGAATCCCCTGACAAAACCTTCAGCTCAGAAGAGACAACTACCCAGACCCAATGCCCACCTGGCTCAATTGTCAAAGTGCTGCACAGGAATCTCAGTCACAGCAGCGATAATCTGCCACCAGAGTATGAAACCTGAATACATCTCTGACAGTCCCTCTCCCTCATTACACATCCTCCTCTCCTTCAGTGGGGCTGAGCACAGAGGGGCTGTGACAGGGCCCCACTAGAGACTGATGGTCTAGAAAAACTCAGCTGGGAGATACAAACATCTCCCACAACAGGGCAGAGGCATGGAGGCAATCCTAAAGGAGGGATAACTTGTGAGAGGAGCAGGATTTTGTGCTGGGAAGGTGGGAAGAAACTCCTTGCAATATGCCAAGCTAAAAATGAATTATTCTGACCCCTTTACTGCAGTGGTTATCCAATGACCATTCAATATTTCCACCCTAGGCAAAGACATGTTTTCTGAGAAAGATTTACTATGTTAGCTTGGGCAGTACTTCATAAGCTTATCTTACAGAGAAAACACACTTCGGCAACCAGGATCCAGTGAAACTGCATTATAATCTCAGTGTTTTCCTTTCAGCGATTATCTGACAAACCAAAACTGTAATAGCCTTACTTAAAAAAAAAAATAGGCACTAGACACAAAAAGCAACTCAAATTAGTTATGTTATTACCAATGAACAGATCCAGGACACTTGGAATTTGCCTCCCTCTGTAAGAGATCCATTTAGGCAGCTTCAATACACACTTAGATTTGCCTGACAGGCATTCCTAGGTCAAACATTACTTTTTTTAAAAGCCCCCCAGATTTCCTTCTACAAATCAATTACCATCACATTAAAAGGTGGCCAAAGTGGACCAAAAATCATCAGACTAGAATTCTAATTCCTTATGACAGATCCAAAATTATTTTCACTAGGTTTGCATTGGTCACTGTGGAAATTTGCAATTCTGTCCAAAAAGAATACAATTAAAGATGCAATATCCACTTGCAAATCAAAATATATCATAGTTTCAGATCTCAAACACAACTTACTGAAAAAAAAAATCTCCCTCCCTGAATGGAAAAAGCCAAGTTTTTTAAGAAAATACTTCAATGTTTGCTACTTCAGCTAGAAAAAAAATGTACTTGAGAAGTAGGGTTACTCTACATGGGAGTATTTAAGAGTCCCATCAGAAAATACTGTTCTTCAGCTCAGTGCTCAGATACCAGCAGAGCTGTAAACCTTCCAGTGGCAAAGCCAACTACTTATTAATGAAGCAACAGCACTCAGATTCTCTGATCTCTGCTTCAAGGCGCAGCCTTCAGGATATTATGTTTTAGTACCAAACACCTGAGTGGTGTAAAACAGACTGATTTATTATAAATATCTCCTGACACTTGTGTCACAGACACAAAGGATGTGTTTTTGCAATTCTGTCTATATCAGCACACAACAGGCACTAGGAAATGATACTCCCTTCAATCCAAAAGTGATACATGCATACCCAGAGATTTGCTCTGGGCTACACTATTCTGCTACAATCTTAATTTTTAGGCATAAAAAGAAGGAAATGTTGCTATTTACAAGAAAGTACAAGGACTCCTCATATTCTGCAATTGATGATTTCTTGGCACAGAACTGTTTTTTTCTTCAGAACACAAACCTACCAAAAGGTAGGGAAGAAGAAAAGTGCAGTTTTACTTGGTACCAGGTACAATCCAAAACTGGTATCTATTTTAAACATCCTGTAAGTAGGATCACCTAGCAAAGTATCACAGAAAAAGCAGGACTTTGTATTTATACCTCCCCACCCAGAGCCTTCCACCTGTGATAGAGGAAAGACAGATATTTCACTGCAACAAGACTTAAGCCAACAGCCTTGGAATTTAACACATGCTGCCTGTCCAAAATCAGCCTAACAGCTCCCATGAGCAATGGAAGAGGGCTCTGCAGTAAGAAGCAAAGCAGTTCCAAACCATGCAGCACTCCTGAGCTGTCTCATTGAGTCTAGTGAACAGGACTAACCTCCTCAGAGATGTTTATTTTTGAATACTCATTTAAGCAAACTCACCCTGCCACAGCTGTTCATGTCTTAGCACCTGAGCACGCACACCTGCCTGCCCAAGGGCACACTGAAGGGAGGACTGGGAGACTCAGATGATTAGCATCAAGATTTTTGGAGATGCACAGGCAGGAAGAGACCCTCAGAGAGGGAGAGGAAAGGCTTAATAACAGATGTGCAGAGCACAGACAAGGATCTGCAATAGCACAGCAAAGGCAATGTGAAGAGGTGAGTACAGCTGGCTTCCTCAGACATGCAAGGCAGCCAAGCATGTAATTATTTACTTATATTTAGCCACCTCCACAAGGAGGGATGGAGGAGATGGCAGAAAAATGAGACAAGAGTGTCACTTTTCCTTAGAACCCTCCAAGTCTGATGCACAGCAAAGACCAACATAATTTTGGGAAGCTGCCTTCTAGCCCAGCAGATAGATCACAGAAACACTGCTACAACCACAGCACGGCTGCACAGACCTCCTGGCCCTCCCATGTCCTTGAGGAGCAGTCAGTCAGCAGAGGGGTTGGAAGCCTTATGGCAACAGAATTAAACCTACAAAAATTCAGGGGGTGCTGCAGCCTACAGAAATACAGTTCATTTACACTGATAACAAGCAAAATTAAAATGTTACAAAAAGAATTCCATTGAGTATTTTGCCTATTTACTTAATGTTCTTCCTTCCTGCAGGTGCATTTGTTCCTCAAGTCTGTGTGCCCAATATTACTAGTTCATGGAAAATATGTTAGCTGAATGAATCCTAATCTGCTTCATCCTGGAAATCTTGCTGTAACAATGACCATACTCTGTTTATCTCCACACCCACCATTCACTCTCAGTATCATGCCCTCTCATTCACTTGACCTAAACATGTAACTCAAAGGAGAAACATAGGTGAACTCAGGAACACATGGTAATATGCTGAACTTAATCTAATTCCTGTTACCTAATTGCCTAAGTAATTTATTTTTTCCAGTACTTAAAAAGTTATTTAGGGGTCAAGATAACTTGCTAGGGAAGAACAGTGTAAGGAACTTTCCCAACATTAACTTCCATTGCAAGGCTTCAGCTCTACAACAGAAGAATAACTGGAGCTTTTTCAGCCCATAGCACTTAATCAATGCAACCATAAAGCCCAATTTGTTCAATACCAGTAGAACACTTCTCCTCAATTGCTATACTGTTTATTCTGCTAGAAATGTATGCTGTCATTTAAGAAAAGTTATAGCAACAACCAGAAGAGCTACATCCAGAGAGCCATAAACATGAACTTAGGATAAGCTAATACAGAGCTGTCTCGAGCAGCTGAAACTGCTCCAGCTTCTCTGCTGGCTTTCCAGGCTTCAGCAGAGTGAAACTGATCCGATTTTTGACAGTTCCACCTCAAGGATTTCTATTAAAAGCCATGTAACTGAGAAGATTTCCTGGTGAGCTTTCACTCTGCTGTGGCCTAGAAATTTTAAGAGCTATGCAGTGGAGATGATCCATCTCCAGAAGGCTGCAGGCTAGGAAAGAACAGTGAAGCTCCTTAAAAGCACTCAGAGTGAACAGAGCCTCTGCAGAGGAGGGAGAAGAACACTTGTTCCTTCCAGCAGCCAGTGAGGTTGGGGGACTCCAAATATGCCAGACTTCATGGCTGCTAAACTGAAAGGGTGAGCCTGAGCAGAGCAGAGCTTCAGCACGTAATCCAGATTTTTGTCACCATAATTTCATTTACCAGACCTGGCCAAGGAGAGAAACAGCAGTAACTCTCTGAACTCTGCCTGGGCCAATAGGAGACATTGGTAACTGCAGGACCCCAGGTGGCAGAAGAAGGCACAAAAGGCAAGTAGGTACCTTGTCAGGTTAAATGGAGAGAGAGAGGACACAAAAGCATGAGAGGGGACATGGAAGTGCATGAGAAGTGCAGAAGTGCAAAACAGAGACTAAACTCTGCATTATAAATACGTTTTTCTATTTTGCTAGAAAGATCCAAAAACCCTTCTAAGCACTAACCCTAGAACATCATCTGGAGAAAAGAAAGGCTTGATGCCATTATTACACAACCATACAGTGAACTTACCAAACACCATCATTTCAGTTAAGCAATACTGAAATACTCAAAATACAGCCTCCAGTCAGCAGCAGTACAGGGGACACCAAGTGGACACCAAGTAATTTTAGGTTATCATTTCTGATCTTATCAGGACTACTAGAGACTGACAGTCACATTTGATTTGGTAAAGATTGACCTCTCCACCTGCAGAATGCTGGACAGGGAGACATGAGCAAATTCTGCAGCAGCTTCCAAATTCTGTTGACCCCCCTACCCATTATCCATTGGTTACTCAGTTCATGTGAGCCTGCTCTGCCTGTAAATGAGCTATTTCTGTACAAACTTCATTACGTCAAGGCAATGAGGAAGCTTCAGACATTCACATATCCAAGCCCTGATTTGCAGTAGGGTAGGTGTAAGTGGAAATCCTGAACAAACACAACTCTCTGATTGCCGCCAGGGCAGCCAGTCCACCAGCTTGATGACTTCCACCCCCGTGGGAAGCAGGATATTTTGTGTATCTGGTGGAGTAAGATCTCCCGTGAGAAGAGTTGAAAAAAGCTGAGCAAACGAGTTTGACAAGGATAGCTTCTGGCATAGTGACACTGCTTTACAAACTTTTATTTGAATATCATTTCGCTAAAGAAGGGCTGAGGCACTTTTATGAGAACAGCTGCCATTCTCATGAGTGCAAGTAGCTGCTACTGGTCAATTTCTGATGTTTCTTTATCAGAGAAATCTGATTCCAATATTTAACAAGAGACAGCTCACATTTGTAGGAAACTCAAATGACTCACAGTCTGTGTAGGGATACAGTATCATAAACTATTCTGTACAGAACATTTTGCACTTTTCCCAGGTTGGGAGATACAGAGTTTCCAATTTTTATTACATATTGAAATGGAATATAAAGAAAATCCTTTCACTGCAGTGAAAAGTCACAGAAGTAATATATTCTAGGTCAGCAGTAAGTGATAAAAGTTACATGACCTCCTTTGCAGTGGTCAATGTGAATGAGGATTAAGAATTACAGACCTGACAAAGGTTATTTTGACTGGTAAATGAGTTCTGTGGACAGTAGTAACACATGGTAACCTGAGGTCTCAGGGTACAACACAGAGGACTTGCATGTCAGTACCAAAGCACTACAGGGAATTAATTTTTTTCTGTGTACACACTGGTGATTCAGATACTGCCAGGATGCTATTGCCTTGTTCTCTTGCCACATTTCAGTAGGGAACAGAAATCCCAAAAAGGGTTTGAAGGACACTACTAAGGAAGCTGAGAAACTTTATTCAGGGTGCTCATTCTTACTGTCTTTTTAAGGGAAAAAAAAGCAAAAAGTTTGTTCAGCATATAGATATCAACACTTTGGAAATACATCTGAAAATGCAAGAGAAAAAGATATTTTCAACTTTGCAAGACCAAATACCAACATTAACATTGAGGCAATTTAACTGTGAAACAGGACAGTATTGGTCTTTGTGTAGAACCAGGTGCTGGAGAGGAGAATGGCTGTCACTTCCTCAACTAAGGACTTTTTGAAGATGATCTTTAACCCCAACTCTTTGCAAGAAAAGTCCAGATAAGCAGAACAAACTCATTTGACCAGGACATCTTCTGGCAGAGCGAAACCAATTATGAATTTCTATTTAAATATCCTTGAGCATAGCAAGACTGACTCACTTTTATGAGCACAAGAAAGTACATGGGCTGAGAATGAGGCTGAATGCAACGGTCTCTTCACTTCCATGGACTTCCCTCTTGCTTATCCCATCCCTTCTGGGGACTCAGGAATAGAAAGGGAGGAAGCACAGCTCTCATAACAGCAGCACTTAGTGAAGTCAGATTCAACATCTGAGTCTAAGGCTGCAGACTTGTGCATAATAACAATTTCTACCAGCTTGCCCTAAGCCCCACAGAGGCACAGGAAATCCAAGGTACAATGACTTCAGGGAAATTCAGTCCCTCAAATCTAGGCCATAATCAGTGTACACAATGTTTCACGCTTCAGAGCTTCTGACAGCGAGGGCCAACCCCAAAATTCTTTGCCCCAGCGTGTAACTGGAGATGGAGAGGGTGACTGTGCTCTGAAGAGGAACAGAGCCGTGAGAAGGGACAGGAGACAGGCCAAGGAAGAAAAAACATCAAAACAGTCTGCGCTCCCAGAGTGCTCTTATTCGAATGACACGTCTACTTTTATTCTTCATGGTTCATTCTGACCATGGGCATCAGAACAGATGAGCCAGCAGAGACATTGTGCAATCCTACTCCTGCATCGGGAAGGACAAAAGACATCTTGCAATTGAGAGCAGAAAACTGCAGGGCTTGTGTTCGTGAACAAAGATTTGAGCACAGCGTCAACCTTGCTCTGGGTTTTTTGCCCAGAATAAGTAAAATGTCCTTTAGATTCCATTACAGTAGTTATGAATATTTTTCACCTCCAAAAATCTTGTGGGTTTTTTATTTAGTTTGAATTTTGGGTAGGTCTTATATATATGGATCTTTTTATAAATATACACATACACACACATGTGTGTAAGCAAATACATACCATAAGTGCACATGAGAACATGACAGACTGTTTCTTGATTTTGTTTCATTAATATATTATCTTTGATAGAATCTTTGGCCAGTTTGAAACCTTCCAAAAACCCTTCCAAAAAAGGAAGAAAGCCCATCACAAGTGTTCATTTAAGACTTGTGCTGGCCACAGAAAATTCCTCCTGCTCCCTTCCATGCATAAGGCCATGCAACGGGACTGTGCGATAAGCCCTGCAAATCAATGCTCCCAGGGAAGAAGGAAGTGAAGCACTGAGTTTGGTGGGCCAGGAAGAAATCCCCCTGTGAATCCCAACTTCCATCCTGCCTTACAGCAGTAGGTGATTCCAGCAGAAGGGCTGTGACATGAAAGAAAAGGCTCACATGCAGGAAGTGCAGCAGCAGCAGCAGCCAAGCCGCTCTCCCAGGAGAGGCCCAAGGGCACCTGCATCCACCACAGCCCAACCCTGCAGTGCTCTCCACCTCCAACACCAGCACCACCTTCCAGTGCATGGCCTTAGGAAGTCCAACTGATTTTACCCTCTGAGGTTCAGTTCTACCTTGAAAAAGTGTATTTTTAGTGCTTTTTAAAAAGCTTTTTGAGCCACACCTGTGGAAGCTGAATTTGCCAGGATTTTTTCTTTTCTTTCATGACAGTTATCAGTGATGCTAGAATAACTATAGCTGTTTTCCAGGCAAGACTGAAAATCTGGATAAGTGATGATATGAGAAACTGTATGAAGGACAGGAAACAAGCCAAAGCAATCATCAACTACTCAAAAACACCTTCAGAAAAATCAGCATCGTAAACTTTATATGTATAAAAAAGGGATGGTATTAAAATGCAGAGAAAGAAGAAAGTAGGGAAAACTCCATATGGGTTATATGGCCAAAGAAGCTGAAGTAAATATTAAAAGAGGTGATAGCAAAATACAAATTCAGCAGAAATCTAACTGGCACATCCACACCAGCCACAAAGCTTGTTAAGCATCAACATGGAAAGACCTTGAAAACAAAAGAAAACAGTTGGCTTAGGCAACTGCAGTGGAAAAGCTGGATTTCAACTGTGCAGACAATAAGCTGATCTCAGATTTGTCCCACAAATATTCTCCAAAGACAAAATCAAATGGCAAAACTCTCTCAGATGGCACAATTTTGAGAGATGATTTGAGAGCTTCCAACACAGGTCACTCCAGAGCATCTCGAGGAACCATGATGCACCAAAAAAAAAAATAACTCTCATCAACTCTTTAAACTAAAGAACAATCACACAACTAATGTAAAATATTGGCTCAAGCCTGTATTTATTTTAGATGCTGGTATCAAACTAGAATGTACTTCTACAATGTTTAATTTGGCACTGCTGTCAGAAGCAACAAAGATGCAACAGACACAACATGTGACTCAGGAGAATTGTTGAGTCAAAGCTGCCCAGTAGTGTGCAGCTGCAATAGACTGCAAAACAGCTGGTGTTAAAAACCACCTGTGTACAACATCCACAGACAAGATGAGTAACTCCCAAATCAACTTGTATTCTGGAAAGGAATGGAACAAGACATGAGTTGGTTCATGTGCCTTGGCAGGAACTCAACAATGGAGATACCCAGAAGGAAACAGCATCACAAACTGGTAAGGTGGCAGGTCCACTCATGAGGTGAAACCAATGCTTTGTCATAAAAACTACAACACTTCCATTCAAATGTTATTTCCTGTTTTATTGACAGATGGGTGTGAAAAATGGAAGTCTACCAATAGTACAGGCAGGGGTCTGCGCATCTTCAAATATCTCAGGAAAACACGAGGTATTAAATGGGACAGCTTTATAACCACCACCAAGATTTGTCAGAGTCCAACAACTTACTTGGTTCTGAGTTACTGCCACCTCTTCTGGACAACTGGGGCAAGCAAAAGGAAGACACCAGAATATCTGCCCTGGCAAACCTTACACGGCACGTTAAATGTGCCAATTGTGAGAATCCTTTCAACACGCAGCTCTTCAGGAAGGGATTTAATACTAGAAAGGACATGCAAAGCGCTGCATAAGCGTTAGTTTTGGGACAGGGGAGCCTATTTTATTTTGCCCTAAGCAACACTTGATGGTTTGGATGGAATTCAGATTCAGAATAAAATAGGTTTGCCTTCAAAACAGATCGCATAATTGGCTTTAGGTTTTAGCGCAATTTTCTTTTTAAACAGACCAAATCTTTAAGTTGCTCATAACTCAACTGTTTGAAAACAGCAACAAACTTAACTGCCCCCAAGGAAATATATTCTTATCCCCAAACTGAGACTGAGATTGGCCAGCCAAGCTGCAAGGAAGGAAACCACTACAGCAGCATCTTGAATTGAACAGCTACCAGCAGTCCCCAGACAGCCCCGAGAATTGCAAACTAAAGGTGTGACTTCTGTTTCGCAGATTTACTTTGCATCAATCAAAGCTACATAAACTCCAGCCATTAATATCCATTCAAAACCATGAAGACAGTTCAGCAGAAAGGGACAGAAGTGATAAGGCATTAAGCTTTTATGCCTGTATTTTATATCTTGCAGCAAAGTGAGGCAACCAAGTAACACTTCAATGGTTTGCTCAAATAAAGGCCTAAAATCAGCAACTTGATCTACTCACCCTTTTCACCAGTATCCAGGGAAATTTTCTTAATGTCATCAGTCAACATATCCTGCAAGTGGTCTTGTCCATGCTCTGCATCATTATCATCAAATTGAGCTTCTATAATGACATCCGGACTTTGAGCATCGCCTTTCGCTGTCTCTTGTGGAACGCAAGTCCCCAGCATGTCCTCAGGGACGTCTGATTCATGTGTGACTTCTGTTTCTTTGTCACTACCATCTGGCTTTATTACCTGAAGGAACAGGGGATTAAAAAAACAGAGGCAAGCTAAATCACTGGACTGAAGAAAGAAAACATTATCTTTCCTTTTTCATTTGCATCCCCAAGGAGCTGACAATGAATTGTGGGTGGCTGGTGGCGCACTGCAATTGCCGTGTAATTAGCCACAGATATTGCACAATCAAAAGAGGTACCTCAGTAGGATAAAGAGTGGAACGGCAGAGCTTTTGCAATACCTCAACTGTGACAATAATGTATCCAAAGTGTATCTAGAGCATAACCATACAGTTCCTGCCAAGCCTCTAATCAGCTCTGCAGAAGTTAGGAGTAAACACAGGCAGGGAGGAGGATACACTACAATTTAATAGGTTGCCTAGACCATTGTTCACCAAGATACACTCATCATCCTGGGATGTCCCAAAACTTAAGCAGTTCCAGTGAATGCTGGGATCATGTCAAAGCTCCTCCACGCAATTAGGAACAGACTGAAAAAGCAGAGATTAGAGAACATGGTGCCCTGTGACCTGTGGAAGAACTGGACTGTGGCAGCTTGGTAATGCACCAAGCTTTATATTTGTTTTAGGCTGTGTTTTTATGGTTAAAGGCACTCAGTTATTACCATTACTTACACAAATTTCCAAATCAAATTACTGAAGAAGAGCCCAGCTACCAGTGAAGCAGACAGCAGGCCTTGATGGCATCCCTCATTGCATGTGACAGGGGCAGAAACTGCTCCAGCTCAGAACATAACGCCCAAAGTGGCTGACACCTTGGACACACAAGGCTTTACCAGCATCCTTCATGCAACCAACAGCGAGCTGCAAACACCTACGCAGCTGGAGAACCTAGATCCAGGTTTCAGTTTCCAAAATGTTTATGTTTCACTCAAGCTATGGTACTTCAGAGTGAGATGAAAATCAGTACAGAATAAGAAATAACCTGCTAAATATTACAATCACAAAGACACTGTGTGACTCCATAACAGTGCCCTCCCGGTGACTGAGCTCCCCTCCAGCTGGTGCTGGTGTTTGCCAGGCACAAAATTCCCCAGAGCTCCTCCAAGGTCCCCAGTCCTCATCATCAAAGCCAGCACATGACAGCAGCAACTCATGCCACCAGCAAGGCAAGTGAAGGGCCCTTTAAATGCAATAAAACAAGAGAAACAACTTTTTGGTAACACACTTTATATGATTTATATATTTGCTAGAAATAAGCATAAATAACTTCAACAGGTGCTACCTGAAGGCAACTGTTCCAAGTAAGAAAATAGAAGTCAAAAAAAACTCCACAGATTATTCTTTAGTAACTAAAAAGCAAATAAATCAAAATCAGACTTGTACAGGGAATACTTTTACAGCTTTACATACAAAGAGCTAAAGTCATGCTTTCAAACAGTATCCATTTCTTTGTAAGCTTTTCACAATACATAACAGAAATAAAATCAATTTTAAAATGGGGCTGAATTCAAGTCTTTAAAAATAAAAAACTCAAATGACATTGCTTCGAACTCTTGTTACCTTTTGTGACTCTTCTTTCCATCTTTATTTTCAGTTTTTAACATGTATATAATCTGTTACCATAGCAGATTTTGACTCAAACATTAAATTGTGACAAAAAAAGGGAAAAAGTTTGGCAGAAGGTGGGAAAAGGGCTGATTATTAAAGCTGGCTACATTTGGTACATAAAATACTGACACACAATGGTCTGGGCAAGAACAGTCTATTAGATTAGAGAACTGACAAGGCTCCACACGCTATGACTCTGCCAGTGTACCTATCCAAAAAGAAAACCAGTGTCAACAGTAATGTTTGGACCCTACCATGGTCAGATGTGGATCTCTTCAGCTCTTAAATTTCAATTGCACCAGATGTGTGCAAGTGTGCAACTGCAGCAGGAGTTCATTTCCTTCAACCCCTTCAAGTTTTGCCTGCATTTTTTTCTCTCCTAGTCTCTCTTTGGAGAGTGTGAGATCTGCCTTGGGTCCTAAATTAGTATGTTTTCTATATGTAAAGCAGCAAATAACATCAAACAGATCTTAGGAAAGGAAACAGTTCTCTAAAATGTGGCACTGGAGGGGCTACGCTTGAAGAGTTTATGTGGTTATTAAAGAAGGCAGCAGATACAGATTTCATTTTAAATGCTCGGTGCTAAAATTGCTGTGCTTCCCCCAAGCTAGAGGACACACACTGCTGCCACCAGCAGCACCATGATACCCCAGCTATGACTGCCTAAATCCCCAGTCACACATTTCCTTATGGATTTTCAAAAGTATTTTTCATTAAAGTTTTCCAGAGTCCAAAAAACCATAACCTCCACACACAGTAGATCAGCAAAATGTCCAGATGCTGGCAAGCCTGAGTGATAGGATTTGTTTTCTTTTTATGGCCAAGACAGATCATTAAGGCTGACCTCATACATAACAGAGCAGAGAACTTCACCCAAAATTTCTCATATCACACCAAAAATTTAGAGAAGCTGTACATCAGAAGACTGGAAAGCTGCATAAGACTCTACAAAATCAGAATATTAGTGGATACAATTACTCCTTTAAGATGATCAGAGCTGTTGGCCAGCATGAGCTCATCACACAAATTCCAAAGAGCAGGATCCTTCTGTCTATGAGCAGCAGAAAATCCAACCATGGCATATTAAGTATTTCTTACAAGTGGCATCTCAGATTCAAGAATCTGATGATATTGCATTCTCCTGTTTCCTTTAACATTATTGCAGCTTATCCATGGCATAATGCACACAGCTAGAACAGGTCAGTTCTGACCAGAGACACAGAATAAAGCAAATACACAATTGGCCCAGTCTATCCTGTGGTCATATGTGCAGTACAGAGTCCCGTTCCCTGGCAATGCAGCCGACCCTGCATGGACCTAGAAAAATGGGATTCCCCCTTGTTACATATGCATGATATGTATGACACACAAACACCATTAAAGCCCCTTAAAAGACCTTAACTTCCTGATCTGAGAAGCAAAATGTCAACCTTAGTTGTTATTTTTACATGCTCTTCAAGAATAATTTAAAACAAGTTTTAATAAACATTTTGATGAAAGCCAATTGTTTGTTTAAATGCCTGATCCTGAAGACAGTGCCCAAGTATGCTTTCTTCCAGCTTAAAACAAACATCCCTGAACAAGCATCAAGTAGAAACTTGATGCCCCACTGGTGACTGGTTTAGATTGTAAAGCCATAGCTGACAGAACACAAGATATTTGAATCAAAGTTCCATTTCAACCATAAGTATAATAAAAACCAGCTAGTGGGCAAAACCACCCTGGCATGGGCCTGTACAATCTGGACAGCAGAGCACCCAGCCCAGTCCTGAAGTAGCAATTGAATGACCAGTTGTCCTTACGCAGGAGGAATTTGTTCCAACAGAAAACTGAACTGAGAATCTGTGCATCTGAAAGCAGAGGAGTTGCCTCCTGTGCTACAGAAGAAAAGGCCTCTTCTGCCAGAACCAATCTCATCTCTGTCCTGTTAGATGCCAGCTTTTCACAGACTTCCCACCTAAACCTCTTCACAACGACAAAGTCCAGGCCTGGTTACTCTCAGATCAAGTACAGAGTTTTTGCTGCTGCCTCCTCAATGTCTGTAAACTGAAACAGCTGAACATGACCAGTGATTTTCAATAATCTTTGAGCTATTAACCCCAGGCTCTTTCCAATAAATGTACCAAGCCCCCGAAGTGTTTAAGCCTGACACTAATAGGTTTGAATTTTGTTCTTATTCACCTCTGATCCTTACAAGCAATCCATGAATCCTCATAGGATTCCTCATGACTGCTGGATGACTGCTGGACTAGACACAGCTGGATGAATGCACCTTGCATGGCTAAAAACCTTCCATGTAGGGTCACTGCTTTCAATGGACCCTTGTGCAAAGAGACCTCCTTTGCTGAAAGCACCTGGCAGGTAAGGAAGCAGAATTATCTTCACTACAGCCAGTTTGGCTGTAGTGACACAGATTCAATAAAAATCAAATTCTTCATCTCACTCAAAAAGCTGGTATTAAAAAGAGCATTTCCAGAAGGATACTGAGGCAGAATGGAGATTGTATTTCTACATAAATCAGTCAAAACCCTGTAAAGTGACTTCTAATGAGTACTGAAACTCAGAATGTGTAACTTGCCCAAAAGATTTTAGAAGTGACAAGCTATTAATGGTAACTCTCTTCACTAGGGAAGACAGACAAAGAGGCTCCTCATGTTTGTACAGAAAGGTGCAGTCAATTCATCAGTGAGTGGGAGCTGAAGAAAGTTCACAGCACACAAAGAACTCACATCAGACATGAAGGACTGAATAGGGGAACAGTTAGAAGAGAAATAAGGAGTTAGCCCAAGTCCACCTTGGCTTGCAAACCAAGGTAAAATGCCTTTCTTCTGAAAAATACTTTGATCAAACAGAAGTTCTGCTTTACTCAAATGCAGTCAGTATGCTCAATACTGGGTAGGGAGACAAAGTTTAGGTCAGAGATGCTGATCCTCTCTGCAGTTGAACCTTAGTTAAGCAACAAGTCTCAGAACCAGGTTAAAAGCAGCTATTTCAAAAGGAGGACAGCTGAAAACAGGGGCTTTGGACCAAATTACCATCCCCTCATTAAAAGGGCCGTTGCTACCACAACACTGATACAAACACCACATTTCATACCAGGGTTGTGAACACCTGCATCTATTCCTCTCCCAGCTTCTGCCATATGAAACAGTCTCCACTTAAAAGCTGGTTCCCTAATGTTCCCTCACAAGGAGTGGGAACAGAGCCTGGCTAACACAAGGATACTGTCACAGCTCCTACACAGACACCAGAGCCAAGCTACCATAAATACTGTGAGGAAGAGCTTTGATTTTTCTGAAAAGAATAACCAAACAAAGGCGGCCTCACTCTAGCTCCTTCTTGGACAAAGAAAGGATGGCACTTACAAGGAAAGAAACACCTGTCCTTCTTTTCATAATCCCACATACACCAAACAGTACTGGGAAGACAACAACTCAGTAAAAGTGACTAGTCTCAGAAGGAGCAATTATGGCATTACTTTTAAAATAACAATAATGTTATGCTGAGGAGGTTTGTTGAGGTTTGAGATTGGATTTTTTTCATTACAATCATTTAATTCTAAATCACTGGAAACACTTGCTAACAGCCCCCAGGATAGCTATTTTATATTAACAGCACATTATACTTTACATTTCAGACATCACATTGGATGCAATAATCATACAAACATCCATATTAAAATCTCTCCCTCTTGCATAGGAAAAGACTACTTGTTCCTCCCCGATGGACTCTGTTGTTCCCAGATGTCACACACAGTTTTGTCACAGCAGTCACTACAACACCATCCTGCTTGAGGATTCAAAGGGTAAACGACCTGAGTACACAAAGGCTTCTTGGAAACAGTGACTTTTCAGAATCTGCTCTGACTTGTACCCACTGCAGCAGATGAGAAGTGGGAAGGAAACAAATGAAATCTAAGGCTTGTGTTTTGAAAACAAAATATTGAGACAGATCTTCAGTATGGCCATCGAACCTGCTGAGACCCCAAAGCCATCCTGCCTGCCCTTCCCAGAATCCTGCAACTCCTCTGCTCAGACTAACCTGCAAAGTGAGTTTTTACTGTAGTGTTAATTCAAATAAACAAGCTGAACATCCATATTTAGTCCAACCTGAGCAGATAGCCCTACATCCAGGCTTGTCAAGCAGCTGCATAAAAAACAGAATTAACTGTAGAAAAAACCCTCATACCTCAAAAGAGCCACCTCAACTCACTACTTCTTTCTGCTTCTACCAATAAACCTCATTCCTGAGCTGTTCACTCATCTCTCTGTGCTTCAGGCTGTACCAAAGCAATCCAGGTTACAGCGAGTTCCCTCCAAGTCCATCTGAAATCCTTCCCCAACCATCTTGCACAAATAACCAGAAAAACAAGTGGAAAAGCATCAACAAGGAAAATTCTCAAGATTGACCTTTCCGAATCCTAAAGCCAAAACAAGAACTGTCTCCTCACCATGTATTTCCACTCCCTATCTGGTCTCTGACCTGTCATTTGCCTCTGAAAGCTCCCCATTCCCATTCCCTGGCCCTCATCCCACACCTACACTCTGCCTCCACATATGTTTATCTACACCTCATTATCACTGACCAGGAGACAGTTGCCTCTGCCTCTCCCTCTGTCTCTCCTCAAGTCTACTCTTGCCTTCACCCCCTTCCTGCCACTTCTCCGTGCTCTCCCTGGACCCATCTCGCCCAAGTCTGGCTCTTGCCCCGGGATCAGGACCGTGTTGCCTCAGGTCCATTTCATCTGGTTCTCCTAACAGATAAACAGCTCCATCTGTACACTCCTGCCTTTTGTACTCTCTAACAACTGCTGAGAAGCAGCAAAAAGCTGTCAGAAGCAGCTGTCCCTGCTCAGCACAGGTACCCCACATTTCATGGATCAACCACTGCTGAGGGTAGCAGTGTCAGAGGTATCAGACAATGTCTTGATTCCCCTCGCAGGGAACACTCTGCCATGTCCTTTGTAGGCAAGCCAGCCCTGTTGGGAGTTGCTACCAAAGAGTTGTGTATTTCTATACCCAGACCAACAAACTTGTTCCACACTTTCCACTCCTGTTGCCACCCCCGGGATTTGATTTGGTGCAAAAAAAACCAGCCTCTATTTTCAGAATACCTCCCTATATTTCACTGACCTTCCCACACATATTTCCCAAGGCACAGAAGTCCCTGGAGCAGAAGTGATCCAGCAAACACCTCTTCTCCCAGCTTCCCAGCCTACATGGTATCCTGTACAGCAAGATGTCACACTGATGAATCCTTAGCCATAGCCCATCTCTCAAGTGAGAAAAGTTTGACCCCAGAGAAGCACAAAAAGTTCACTTCAGCACCCAGCCTTTAACAACACCCAGGAATCAACCTCCCCCTGCACACTCACAAAATTCAAAGAAGCACAAACAGCTCCTTCATCTCCTACCAGCAAATTATTTTCATAAAAGAGGCCCTTAAAACTGGCAGCCTCCCTGCTGGACCCCAGTGAAATGTTCTTTGTACCTTGAGTCTTTGTAATGCCTGCTCCTCACAAGACCTCCCACTTTGGTGCATCTCATGAGCTGAGTGTTGCACTCCAGGCCACAGCGAACTGGAAACAAGAGTGCAATGCACAGGGCCCAGCTCTGAGGCTGCCAGAACATATTGGTTTGAAACATCACAGAAAATATTCAGCTCCATATTTTCAACAGTAGCCAGGAAGAAAATGCATGGAACAGTTTTGAGAACTGTTTTTCAAAAGTCATTTAAATCAAATTATGACCCATCCACACCGGCAAGCAAAACCCTCTCTACTAACTGGAACTGCTTTTCTTTTCTTGTGTGTGTGTTCTTTTCTTTTCGGTTTAACTTTTTTTTTTTTTTTTCAAAAACTGTCTCCAAGCCATCTTTTTTCTGGTAATGTGCACAGGCACTGCAACACTACAAGAATGGGTGCCAGGACAAAACCTATGATGCACAGACCCTAGAATAAATCACTCAAGAGGGGGGAATTAGAAGAAGAGAGTAACATAAGGCTACATCTTCAAAAGTACGATTGTCTGAAATCCCTGCATTGTCAGCAAATTACTGCAAAAAGATACCCAGTTTTCATCTGATGTAAAGAAGCAGACAGGCTTTTGGATCACTTGCAACTTCAAGACAATACCATGAATCAATACATATTTTAAAAGATGCAATAATTACACAGAGCTTGCATGTAATCAGAAAAGAATCTACTTGTGCTGAGCGTGTATAATTTGAAAGCTGCAATGCCAAGCAAATCCACACCGTTGGCTTGCACAAACCAAAGTATTATCCATTACTGCCTTTTTTTAAAAAACAATACAAGCATGTATGAAAAACATATTTCCTGGAAACAATGATACTCTTTGAAGAGTTTTTCAAGATTTCACAAACCAAACAAGCCTGTACCCGCACGTGCCCGTAAGAAGAAAGCGGGCTGACAATGCAAACTAATCAAAAAGTACTGGAAGGACTATCCAAGATATTTGCATACCTATACTTCCCAAGGCTTGGAAGTTTTCTTCAGAACTGCATAAAAATTATTTCCCATGTGTCTAAAAAAAATCTCCTACTGATCAACACTTTAACTCACCAAGGCAGGAAACAAATCAAGCAAAGATCTACATGTTGGGGCTGACACCCTCAGCCCCTCACTTGCAGCTTTTGTTCCTTTTCATTGGGCTCTTAAGTGCCAGCTCCCAGGGGTCTCAGCCCCAGGCATGTTGGGACACACTTTCAAAGCCCAGAATGGGACACCTGGGACAAAGCACATACTGTTCAGGAAATCCACAAGGGCCAAGAAAAGCAATAGAAATTTCCACAGTTAGCTTGCATTACTGGTTGCCAGTAAGCCTCTTATTATGAAAACCCATAATTGGAAACTGTCATATTATAGAACAATTTATGGAAGTTTTAGGACTATGTATGCCCCAATGGGAACTTCCTTTGACTGGTGTGTTCCATCAGCCCAGGTCTGCTTATTTATTCACACAGTGGGATAAGAGCACCAGGAACCTAAACACGTCATCTCTGAAGCGTCACTGAGACTCCCACTCTTAGAAGTGCTTCAAATAGTTCATTTCTTAGCCTTTCCAGTCATCCATCTTCAGGCTGCATTCAGTCAACTGCTGGACTGTCCTGTCTTTATTTCTTTTCATCTTCTACAGGAACATTCTTGCACTTGTTTTGTGTTCCTCTGCTCCTCTGAAAATATGGAAGGCAAAACACAGCTGCTCTGGGCTGAGTGCATCCCACTATGCCCATCTCAACCCCATCAAAAGGGCTTGCCAAAATCAGTTCCTACTCCTATGGTCTCTACCTTGTCACATCAGGGAAACTGGCATCTACATTAATTTCTAAATCAGATTTGAAATACATTAAAATGTGGCTTCAGCCAAGAACAACAGCCTCCCCCACTGCCAGCACAATACTGTTAAAGTCACCCACACAAAACCACCCAGTGTAAAATAGTCACTGTTTGGTGTGAAGGTAAGGAGATCTGGTAACAGGTGATGGAGACACATTCCAGGAAACTTGTAGCACTGAAGACTGTAAATCCACTTTAACACTGTATTTTCCATGCAGGAGCCAGCAGGTACCATCTGACAGAATGGTTCTAACCATGAGCAGCTCCATCCTCTAGAAATGGGCTGAGCCATAACTCCACCTGTGTCCTGCCATGCTGTTCTGCTGCCACTTCCAGTCATGCACGCCACGTCCTCGATGAATCCAGCACCTTCCCCATCACCCCAGGACAGGCTGGAAAAGATTTGTGCTCAGGGGAAGCTGTGGCAGAGCAGGGGCAGCCAAGCTGAAGAGGACCACCCACAGATGAAAGGAACTGGAGGAGATAATCCCTGCAAGCATGGTAAGTGAAGGAAAAGAAAAACAGATGATTCACTGAGGATTGAAAGAGAACAGCTTCCTCAAATGTTGAGACCTTTCTGTGTCCCTTTAAAGTTGTTTCTGAAGAGAAGACAAGCTGTGAGGTTAATGTACTGTTTCACTTGACTTGGTATCAGCAAATTCTGTCCCTGGAGAGAATCTCACTGCAACATAGAGCACCAAGGGACTGTGGGAGGGAAGAGAGAGATGACAGTAGCACAGTTTTGCTCCAAGATTCCTGCAAATACAGGAAATACAGGCTGGGTTATCAAACTGGGAAGCTTCACCTGTGAGCTAAAACTGCTACAAGTCCATTTATTTGGACAAGGAGTCTTTGAATGCCAGTTAGAACGTGCAGGTGGGACTGATTTCATATTAAATCACTATTACTGGCAGGAAATCCCAAGCTTCCATATCCATCTTAGACTTTCAACAAGTTCCTTACAAAGTACATAAGGAAAGTAATTCTGTTCAAGGAAAATAATCCTGCTTTCAGCTGCCCATGAATTTGGAAACTCACTCAAGCCAAGTTGCCCAGTTTGCAGCACTTGTCACTGTGCTAGGCAGACCTGCACACTCTGTCCTGAAGATGTCACACCTGAATTTCGCACAGCTGGCAAGGCAAAGTCCAAGTGTGAAAAGAAAGCTGAAAATAGCAAAGCATGCACATGTGGTAAGGCAACAAACACAAATATCTAAACAATTTTCATATATTAAGTATTTTAGGTCACTCTGCTCCATAGGTCCTAAAGAACAACAGGCCAAAAAAAAAGAAAAAAACAAACACATTAGGCAGTTGGAGGAGGCAGGTGTTCCAGGAAAAATGAAGGTGCATTTCCCCACTCAGAAAATGGGGATGATATTTGGTTTACATGCACATGTGAGGATTAATGTTTTCAAACACTTCAAAGCATAAGTTCACTCATGAGGCCTTATCAGAGACAATAACACATCAGTGAGGTTTCTACAAACAGAAGAAGGCTTTCCCTCTTCTTCTCACCCAGAGACCAAGGCTTAATCACAGATCCTGATCAGGGTTTCAGAACCCCAGATTTCACAGCAGGACTCACATATTTAAAGATCTGCATTAGTTTATTTACAGCTGCTGCTTGAAATCAAAACAGAATGGAAAGAAATGTCACACAGTTCTAAAAACAAAACACCAATTATATTTTATGTTGGAATAAAAAAATATTCTTATTTCCACACAAAGCTAACAGGCTTATCACTAAACAGAATAATTACTGAATTCCTATTTAAAGATGACCTGAGACATCATTCAGTTGTATCTCACCTAGAAATTAGAATAGCAAAACAGAAGCAAAATCATGAATGATTCCACACTTATAACCATAGCATATCTATCTCTTCATAGTCTTCAGGCACTTACTAATAAGAATTTTTGACAGTTTGGTTATCAACGTCTTTCCAAAATTAGTTCATACCTTGGACAAAACATTTCAAACCAAATTATCTGGTTCCAAAATGTTTAGACAATTGTCTGTTACAATAACAAAATCCCTTGCAGTTTTCATTAACATTTATTCACTGAACTTGCCTCCAACAGCAAAACTAGTTCACCAAGGTGTACTCCAGAACCTTTCTGTGTGATTTTTTCTTATTATGCAGCTTCACCAATAACACACAATAGCAATGGTACCAAAAAAACTGATCTCTTTTTAAAAACGAGCACAAAACCTGCCACAACAGAAGACATTCTAGAAGGAAAGGCACAAGAGCACCATCATTGGTCTGTCTCCAGGGAAGTGGTATGTCTGTCTATTCCTGATGGAAGGCACAGGTTCCACACACCCCTACCTCTGATGAAATGCACCCTACCCAGGGTTATTTGTTTTTCAGTTGTGCTCAGCTGCCTCAGTCAGAACCAGGCACACACCCTGCTGAGTGCTGCACCAAACCACACAATACATTATAGACGATCAACAGAACTTTTAGGAAGCTTCTCTTACAGACAAAGCACATTAACAGAGGGGAATAGAGGAGCACAAGGTGACACCAAGATTGCATCTGAAGGGAGCCCATCCTAGTGGAAGTTAAAGCTAACTAGGATCTCAAGGCACAGTAAAGATGAGTGATGCTCAGCATTTTGCTGAGAACTTATTTTGCTGCAGTGTTTCTTCTCCTTTCAGTGAAAACAATCAGTATCACCAGGTGTCCTCCTGAAATAGGGCAGGGAATGACTGCTGGCATTTGCGTCACCAGGATCTGCTCACATTACTTGGTGACGAATCTCATTAACCAGCAGCACCTCAAGCAAAGAGTCTACAGCTCAGTTTGTTTGCATTTACCTTTAGCAACATGGCACACTTCATTAAATTTTGAAGCAGTGTTTATTAGAAGAGTAAAATGCATCAGCATCCACCACCAGGATTCTCAGTTTATTTTCATGACGTCAATAGTCAGGTTTATTTAATCCAGTGAAAATATATATTGATTGAACATGGTCTCGGAGCATCTTCTACAGCACTAAAAAATGGACTCAATAGGAATGGCATATTTTTATTGCTTTCCCTCAGAAATAGATTTGCCATCACCATAAAAAAGCCTTTCCCAGTGGTGGGAAGGCCTGGCCACTACAGAGTTCCCTGCTTCTTGATGCCAGGTACCTTCTGGTCTGTTTTTCCTGCCCGGCAATGAATGCTGTTCTGTCAAAAGCTTTTCCACAGAATGAATCAAAAGTTACACTCAATTGTTATAACTCAATTTAAAATGTAATGCAGGACATGGGACTAACACTGGGGGTTTCTGTTGTGCTACTTCCTTAAAAGCTAAGTTTTGTTAACAAGAGATTTCAGGGTATACTTCACCTGTGTAGCCTCAACTTACGAAGCAGTTCAGGTTTTCCTTCCCGCTCTCAAAATTCATTAAAAAGTCTTACTTGAGCTGAGATGTTGTACACAAATTCTCTGCCAAGAACAAATTTTTACAGCTTAGTTTTAAGCTCCTTTAAAAAAAATTTATAATGGAAACACTGACAGTGCCCATAATCACAAGTACAGAAACTTTATTGCAATAGGTAGTTCGCATTCCATCCAAAAAGAAAAGTTGGTCTCTCAATCAAATTCCACATGCATTCTGTAACAATGGCCAATTATGAGATCAGTAAAAACAGGTGCAAATAAAAAATACTGGGGGTTTAACCAGTGACGATGGCAGCATAAAGCCATCACCTTGGTCATTAAACTCTGATTGCACAAGAGGCTTGTTTTTTTTTTTTTTAGAAAGTCTTGAATTACTTTATAACTCATTTCTCCTGGGCAAACTCTTCTCCTAGTGATCATCAAAGGCTAACTTGGCAAACCTTTGAATCATGCTTCCAAGTCCTAACAGCCTGGCCATTCCCAGATATTAGTAATGCAGGATTTATATTCAGTTTTGTCAATTATGCCTCCTGGTTCAGCCTGATGAAGCCCACCACTACACATGTGCAGCTCAGTCACACAACAGCCAGATATTCCCACTGACAGACTCTACCCTACAACTTATCCTGAGTGCCTCAGGAGACCTTCTGTGTGCCAGCAGGAAATGGATGGCTGTACACTGCAGCAAACTGCATCTCACAGGCGATGCAAAAGCAGTGATGAGCTTCCTACATGCCCAGAAGAGTTAGCTGTACTTCAAACAGAAAGCATAAGGATTCACCATTAGCAATACATTCCTCTCAATATTCTGAACACACTTCCAAGTCTTTTAAACATGCAGCAAAGACTGAAACACAAAATGCAGAAATACAAGAAAAATTATGCACTTGGTTACATTAAAAAGGTACAAAGCCAAGGTGCTAATGGGCCACGTGGGGAAGCAGAACAGCAACAAGTGTTAAGCCCATTCAACACTCTTACAAAATAAATCTGAGAATCACAAAATTCAGAAGCACGGCTCAAAAACATGTGACTGTGAACTAGCCTTGACACCTGCTTATGTCATTAATAAAATATTTAATATATGAAAAACAGTGGGTTTTCAAAAGTGCTTTAACCAGCGCCGAAATGCGTTAGTCATCCAAGAAGAACTCTCACTTGAGCACTGGAAATTACAGAACAAGGAAATCAAACCTTCACAAGGAAGCCAGCTCAAATGCTAAATCTGGACTGTGCTTACCTGCAAACATTCATTACCAACAATGACAGATTGCTAATCCTTTTAACCAGAAGGGAAAAGACTATCCCTCCCCTGCAATACATTGTGTACAATTATTGGATCTGAGACAGGCTGCTACCCTGGGCTTTCAGTACCTTCATCAAACAAGCCCAGGAAATTCAAAGCTGCTTCCTACAGATCAAATGAACTCAAAGCAATCTTCACTTCTTCAGTCTTTCCCTCTGGGTAAAAGTAAGTATGGGATGACATTTAATAATTTTCCTTACCTAGAAGTAGTTATTTGAATAATACTTAGAAGTTAAACTGCAAGACAGTAAATGTGTTAATGATAAATTGTTTAAGCAATTTGACAAAAGGAAAAAAGCACCCAGCAAAAAAGTCAGACTGTTCCAAGAAATTAGGAAAGGAAATTTATGTTCATTACAGCTATTTAAATATAAATTAAATAAGCTGATTCCATAACAACTTCTCGCATGTAACTTAAAAAGTCTTCAAAAGTATATTCTTGAAACTCCACAAGTGACAGCACTAAATCTCAGTTTCACTTCATCTCAGGGAAGTTTGGAAAGCAGCCTCTGGAAACAGTACTGCTGCTCTGCAGCTCACCAATGAGTTTATGTTTATCTTGTTAAGAAAGAAAAAATTAGCTCTTTCATACACACATACTTTTAAGATAATAGGATTTTCTTCACAGCTTTGCGTTAGGCACTGAAGTACTTTGTTATGATTAGTTTTATCACATAGAATCCAAATGCTTTGGATTATTAACCAACTCTTCTGACAGGTCTCCAATAACGAAACACGCCATACAACTTACACTGACTCACCATTCATCTTAGCTGATAAAACAGGAAAGGAAGATGGCCAAAATCTCAGAGCCTACCCAGGCAGTCCACAGCTTTAGGAACCCCCTTTCATTTGCTTTCTCACCAGCAAAAACAGTTTATTCATTGGCTTTAACTTGGCAAACTTCACACTTGCCTGCTCCCATTGCACCCATCGATGACAGGTACCACATCTAAGACTATCAGTACCCAAAGCACCTACATTGTCTTAAGAGCTAAGGACATGTGAAAAGCAAGTTAATGCCCTCTCAGGTAAAACATTAGGTCCACCACTTCCTTATTGCTAAAAACCTCCTTAAATTCCCTTGTTTTGAAATACCTGTTGACTCTTGAAGCTAATTTGCTGGTTTACCATGTACCCTGCTACAACCGTGCCATAACACCATCAGGAAAACACTTCACACGACAGTTTGTCCTCAAGCTGCTGAGGATCCAAACTGAAATTCCACTGCTCCATTTGGAACCCAAGTTACCACTTCCACCTCCACAGTTTGGCCATGCTTGGCCCTGGCACTGAGGGATGGAGATGTGCAGAGACAAAGTAAGTGAAGGAAGTCACAGAGGGATGGAGATCGGCAATGTGAAGGTTGAAACATGCACTCCCACCTCAGTCTACCCATCATCACCCACAGACTGTGGAATAAAGCACTTCATAAACCCCTACTGCAATTCCACAGCACTGGGTGAAATCCAATGACATGAGGAAGTTGCATGTAAGCCATTGTGAGCAACTGCATTTCTTGTGCTTGAGCAACTCTAACAAGCTGGGGAATACTTGCTCCATCCCGGCAACACCCCCCTCCAGACACCAGCTTTTACAGTCCCTGATCCAAAACAAATTCAGAGGGACACAAGGTACACAAAATCATCCGGTGATAAGCATTTGTTCACAGCGAAACAATTGAGCGGAAGGATTTGTCTGGTTAAACACACAAAAGGTTATCGAGGACCCACCAGTGCACACCACCTCTTCCAGCTCCAGGGAGGGACAGGATCCCACCCCACAACAATCACCTGTGCTGCCAGACATCAGCAGACACAGCCAGGCACCTCCACCAAAGGCATCCTTCCCCTAAGAACTCACACATTCAAACCCTCCCAGAGAGGCTTCTGCAGAACAAAGGCCATTGGCAACAAACTTCACACCAAGTGCATGATCAAACCTGCTTCCTTGTAAAATGTTAACAGCACTCCACCAAAATAAAACTAAGCAAGTTCTCAGTCCTTAACTAATAATTTTCCTTCTAATTTGACCACACTGTAAAGTTGCCTTTAAAACCTCCCACAAGTTATTTCACTGCACCTTGCAAAGTCCTTGGAGTATAATTAAAATCTTCTATGCGAGCCCTGGGTTTGAATGGGTTTCATAATTTCTTAACAGAATATTACTTGATTTGCCTAACACAATCCATACAGCCCCAATTTATCAAACCTTTACTCTAGGCTTCTTAAAAATAAAGCAAATGCTTCATAAACTGGATGAAAACCAGTTTCACTTCTCACACTATTCAACTGTGTGCCTCTTTTTTTCTTCTCTCATCATGGCTTTATGAGCTGCTCCCCCCAGATTACACTGCAAATGACACTGAAGAAAGTTACATATCTGTAATTGAAAGATGCAACTCAGACATTTAACAGCTTCAAAACTACCAAGAGTATTCAACAATGAGCCAGGATCCATCAGCCCTAGAAGCACTGAGACTTGACCTAAAGAAAAACAGAAAGCTGCTATGGTGCTTTAGAGGTTAAGGTAAATTAATACATAGAACAGTCTCACTATAGAAACTTTATCACCTGTAGATTTGCAACAAGTCATATAAAATATATGGATATTGCAACTGAGGTACTGTGAAACAAGTATGCTGCAATCCTCCCAGTACAAAAAGCAGTCTTTGTTCAATGGTAAAACACTGGATTTTTAGTACTGCAAGTTAGTACAGTGTACGAGCTCAAAAACTTGCAAGCTTCAGTTCATCTAATTATGCATTGTTTAGGAATTTAAACCACTATTGTTTTCTTGGAGCAGTCAAAAATTGCCACACAAACACCAGTGTACTCTTGACCTCCACAGGGAGTGGCTCATTCCCATCTGACATGCCAACAAACCGCTCAGGATGAAGTTTCCCCATCACTGGCCTAACACGCTCATCTCTCATATCAACACTGTCACGTGCATTTGTATGATTTACTACATCCTAAAGGTATCCACCTCTAATGAACATTAACTTTTCCAAAGTAACCCCCAAAAGTTTAAATATCTCCTAAAGACTACGACTATTTCCTTCTCTTCTCTTCCTCCCATAGCTAAGTACAAGTACATGTGTTAAAATCCCACCCTGCAGTCACCAGCTGCAATCTTGTAAGTAAGAGAAAATTCTTCAGTAAGTCCCTCAACAGGTACAACAGGATGAAATGAAACATTTCAACACACAGCATTTTACTTTAATTTGAGAAAAATCACAGAGTAGACTTACCAAACTTTGTCCATAAAACACTGACTTCAAAACAAACCTCTGAGCTCAGTTTTCTGCCCCAAACAAGCTTTACTGTAGGCCTGCACTCACCTCTCTAATCTTGTAACACAAAAGGTTGACTAACCTCAGCTTTAACTATAGTATTAACACAAGCATAAATATCCTGCAATGTGTAATGCAGTAAGGCATGATTTAAACATTCTTCAGCAAAAATTAAAAAAATAATTTCTGTCTATATTAGTTTTGAATTATGAATGATGCATGAACAGCTCACTCATTTGTTTTGTATTTATTTCTGCACAGCGAGAATATCAGAGCAACTGTGCTTGGAAAAAATCTGACAATTTTGGGGTAGAACTTTTTTTACAGCCATGGATAAAAAACAATTAATGCTTGGGAGAGCGTATTTTTATTGTGAAGAAAATGTTATGTATTCCCAGTAAAGAAATAAAGCAACTTCCCCTGGCATATCTTAGGGAAGAGCAGCGATTTTGCTAACATATTACTTTTCATTTCAGAGCTGAGGAAACAACACAGACAGGACAATAATTACCCCAATGCTGTTCTGACTAACTCTGAAAAAAAGACCTGAAAAAATTTAAGAGGTGGCAGCAACTAATAAAGAAACACCTATGGCAAATTTTAAATATAATGTTTATGTTTTTCATAATTTGTTTTTTAGCCATGTAACCCTATAATGTACAGTACATCCAGCTGTACATTCAGCTGGAAAAACATTTTACACTAGAAATAGTCAACAGAGTTGACCATAGAGCATTTCCTGGGGTGTCTTGCTAGCCAGGACATAGGAACCATGCTACATCCTCCTCCCATCTGCAAAGGGGAAGAGGTTTTTTCTTTAATAGACTGAGCACAGAGATGCTCATTAGAGCAAAGTACTTCCTCTCATCCTGGTCCTTCTCCTCACCCAAGCGACATGGACCAACCTGTGCAACCAGCTACTTCAGCGCAAGAATTTAAGAGGAAGGCACAGTGCAGGGCATGGCACTGGGGCCAGGAGGAGGGGCAGGAGGGAGCACACCCAGCCTGCTGGGAAGCAGAGGTGTTGAGGCAAGTCATGAAGACAAAAGGATCCGGATGTCAAGTATCCGAAGGAAGAGTATTTGACAAATACTCAGTGCTTTCTAAAGTAATCAATCCTAAGCTGGTGAAACCACAGCGTTTAATCAGAGGCTGATGTGCCAGTGTTGGGAGATGTATTTCCTAATACCTCAAAGCCCTGCACAAAGAGTTATGTCTATTTTGCTGTCTGTCATTTTGTACAACGCCCTTCCCTCAAGCACCGGTCCTCAGAACGCATTAGACATTGTTAGAGGAGATTAATTTAACTGCAGATTATTTTTTGATTATTTTTTCCTTTCTTTCACAAAGCACTTAACAGAAATCAGTGCTTGGGAACTGGAGCTGTGAAGCACAGTCTATCCGTTTATTTGTGATCATAGCAACTAATTGCTCAAAGAGGAGCCTCGGGCCCCAGGACCATTCCCATGTCCCTGAAGCTGGCTGCTGCAATGATGTGCCACTCATCCCCAAAAAAACAGTGTTGTTAAAGTGTTTGAGTGGCTTTGCAGATCCAGAGGGCAGACAGCTGGATAAGTGACCACTGGATAATGCTGGCTCCTTCAGTGGCAAAAAGACAATGGCGGGAAAAATAAAAAATCAATTCTGACATGTGGTAGTGCTTTTTTGTTAGCAAAAAGTTTGTCCAAGGTCTCAATCAGCTCATAGGAAATTCCTGTGTAGCTGGAGACACTGCCCTGACAAGGCCAGCCTTCCCCTCCCAGCTTTTCCTTTACTTGACAGCCACAGCTGCCACCACACCTAGTCTTTGGACTCCGTTATATCTCAGCACTGATAGGAGTCACCCCATGGGAAAGTAGGATAGTGGGACTGATGTCAGGTACTATGAAGAGCATTTTCCTTTTCAGCTTCAAAACTTTTGAACCTTACAGGAGCCACCCGCTCCTATGCTATTTTTTGAGTTCCTACAAATGAATTTTAACAATGCATATCCTGCCAGGAAACGTTACCATGCATTAGTGATAAACCATTAGATAAAAAGGTAAACTAAGTTTCCAAGACACGAATCTCAGCTGATAAACATATTACATCCACAGCTTAACAATTGTGCAGAGAAGAAAAGGAAGAAAGCATTTTTAGAGAAAGTTTCAGGAATGGGGGGGGACAGAAGAAAGAGTAGATAAAGTAATGCCATCCTGTCAAAATACTGCTCAGACTATGCATAAAGCACAGCTATGAAATTAAACCAGATTAAACTAACGGCCATCCATTAACCTTGGGTATGTCCACATGGTACAACACAGACCTGAAGAGCAGCTCAGACACCAGATGTCTTGCCAACACAGCACTCTCTCATGGCACCAGCTCCCTGCTCAGCTGGATAAATAAACTAGAGCCAGACGAGCCATTCATTCTCCTTCAGTGGTGATGCTGCACAGCTCTGCAGTCCAGGAGGCAGCAGCTCTGCAGCTCTGCTCCCAGCCAGGTGACACAGCCAGGCACAGTCACCAGAAAGGAGCGCTGGGACATTCCCCCTGGATGCTGCTCTAATATGGAGATAGTGCAAGGAAGCTGCCTCTCTAATACCAGCAAGGCAGTTGTACATTTAAGGGCCAGCTGCAAGACACAGGCTGAGGGTAAAGGCATTGCAAAGCTTTGCAGCTGCCAGACTGCTCTGCCCAGAGCACGAGCCTAAAGGTCAGGGCAAGAAAGAGACTCTTGAAATGGGCAGAGAGCTGTTCCCAAGGCAGCCAAGCTGTGCAGGACACTGGTCCCACAGGATTGTCAGACACAGCTGGGCTATGCCCAGACCTGTTGTTCACAGACCCTTTAGAAAGGATGCTTTTCAAGGGATAAGCTCTCAGACTTGCACCAAAGGGAGAAGAGCTACAGGTCCAAACCTAAGCCAGACCAGCACAGCAGTTGTAGTTACTGCAAGAGGCTACAGCTGCAAACCCAATCTTCACAGAAGGAAAAAAACCAACCTAACCAATCTGACATCAAAAGGGGTGATAAAACCCAGCGGAAATTTACTTTACTGCAAAAAAATTCAAGGAGGACACAGAGGTGAGCGACCTAGCTACCGTCCTTGAGACTTTTACCGGAACTCCCCACGCCCTGAACAGTCATTAGGTCAGGAAGAAAGAAAAGCTGCTGAAATATTCCTTCCACTTCACACAAGTCCTTTGGACTTTCCCCAGCCAGCACCAACCTGGCAAACATTACACCATGAGGGACTGAAAGAGATCACAAGAGAGATGCCAGTTTCTATAGAGCTTGCCAGCAAAAGTAGCCAATGTTCATTCCAACAAACAAGCCAAAAGCAAGGAGACTGAGAAGAAGAGGACGTCCTGGCAGCTAATTAGTGAAAGCATAACAGTCAGGACTTCCAAGCACCAACAAGAACTAAGCAGGATATACAACTTTATGCAGGATTATTTTCACACAGAACAGAGAACGTGTCTGGGGAATTCTTCACCAGTCACTTTTTGCGACCAAAATACACAAGCACTAATTAGATCATGCCAAGACTTCATTTTCACACTTCCAAAGCTGCTCAATTAAAAGTATGTGTTTTGGCACTGCTCTCTGTTTCAAAACAATTTAGACAAAGTTAAAAACAAAGAAATGCTTCAACCCCAGGAGGTGACACAGCTGAAGATGGATGAATCAATAGCATACTGGAAACCTAAAAGGCTTGTAAGCAACACAGACAGACCTACTTTCATGAAGCAGATATTGCCTGATATGAGAGAACACAGAAAACAAAAATAAACCAACAATTAAAAAGAAATAAAAATAGTGAGAAAGTAAGGAAATTGCTTTTTTCAGCAAAGTTGGTAGATCAGCTCTGCCTTGCAGTATTTTCTTAGATCATTACCAACATTTTTAAAGAGCCTCCAGGTAGTTAAGGCTGGGGTAAAAACTGGAAAGGACAGGTAGAACCAGGGACCTTCAAAAACCCACACCAGATGTCTTGCAGCAAGCACATGCTGGGGAATGATGTCATGTCCACAGCTATTGAAGCTGTGAGGAATTTGTGGGAAAAGATAATCAGGAGGAATTTTAATTTCCCTTTCAGTGTTCTGAGTGGCACTTTTTAAATATGAAACTTGATTCACAGTATCAGTTGCAATTCTTCAAGATACTACAGAAACAGAGACTGTCACAGCCACAGGTTCCAGGACATTGATTTGTATATTGAAGGATAATCCCAAATAGCAAGCAAGAAAGACTTCCTGTGTTAGCAGTGTTAAGAAAACTGCTATTGATGCACATAAATCACTGACCACCTTGCACTGCATGATAGTGCACCAAGACCAGACTCATTCCCAGTTCTTGTGATGCGCACAGCAGTTAGGGCATAAACTTCAGAAATCTGGGGAGAAGGCATCCCCCTCAAAGCAAGTAACATCACAAAGCCAGGCCAGGAGAAAGTGGGGGGCCAGGAGATCTCCTCACCCTGGCTGCACTTCGCCTCATCTGGAGGACGACACAGGAACAGTGCCTGGGAGAAGGCAAAACTGTTCCAGCTCTCTGAAGGAGCAGCATGCTGACTCAAAACCTGCCTATTAGGCTGCAGATACCTTTATCTTAGATGGTTACAAATTACCAACAACAAATCTAATGCATCCCATCCCTGATGACAAATATCCTTCTTATCTCTGAGAACCACGTGGTTATAAATGAGGTTCCACATCCTACCCCAAAGAACCTGTTGTAGAAAAATCCCTGTCACTCCTCCAGCAGCTGCAATAAATCACCCCTATTTTAGATTCCTTGTCCCTCTGATTTATGGCCTTAAGAAAAATAAACATGAGTTAAGGAAACAAGGGAAAAGAGTTAATGAGCCAAACTCAGTAGTTTTGACCACATGTAAATACTGCAGCCAACTGCTGTTTCTCTGACAGCCAATAACAAGAGCAAACATGCAAATAGATATGTAGAAGTTTTCCTATTCCTAAGAACTTAGGGATACAGTCCAAAACCACATCACCTCAGGACTTAAAGATCATCAGATTTTTAGTGTCACAGCAGCTCATTTCACCAGCTATCAAGCTAAATTAGGAATATAGTCTACTTTAAAAAAACAGAGCATGACATTCACTGTACCAAGTTTAGGCCAGATGAAACTTTTAGTATCAGTACAGTTGATTTAAATTTATTCCTAATTATGCAGATCAGAAAGAAACCCAGACTACAGAAAATCTGGATAGTCTCTCAAGAAAGCACTTATAAAAAGTTAAGCGAGTGTAATGTGCATGACTTTCTAAAAACCAATCCCATCACAACAACAGGTATCCTGACTCTTATAAGGTGCAGGCTCCAAATACTCATGTGATATCACCAAATAAGTCTCCAAACTGGCAAAAAACAAACAGTTCTAAGAAATACTAATTCCACAGGAACCAAGAACTAAGAAAAGTCCAAAATGATAGTGGTTATATAAGAGATTGGATTAAGAATAATCTACTGTGATGTGTGCATATTTACAGAAGACTTGGAAGAACAAAGTTTAAAACAATCACTTGAAGAAAAGTTAGTTGTTAAAGGAAACAATTTGCTGTACTAGATTATATTTATGTGACCAAGAAAAAAGTAGTGAGCAGGAGCAGACACCAGGTATTAAATGCTGGCTTGACTCCTCTTCTAAAGTAAGATCAGATGCTCCAAGAGCATTTCCCTCAGTGCAAGATGAAGCTCTTTGAGCAACACACACTGAAATTTAGCAGTATCTCACACAGCCTAAACTCACTCCCGTCTGCTATTATTACACTGGGGATGTAACAACTGACCACATGTCATGAATGATTATTTAATATTTAATTGTTCACCTAAGAGAAACGTTTTTATCTTATTCTGTGCCTGTGCAGCCAAACCACAGCTGCAATGTGACTCTGTCTGCACTGGTAGGACAGGATGCAGACAGTCAGTAAAAAGAAATTTGTCTTCCTACCTAACCAAACAATTTGCCTTTTAATATCACTTTTACTCAGCACAGAATGAGGAAGAATAAAAAGAATATTAGACTCCTCAAAAGCTCTGTACTATACCTTTCTTGTGATTTTATTATTCAGAACCCTGGTTTTGGCTTTACCATCAGAGAGACAGAGGCAGGAAGGGTCCTTCTCAGGAAGGCAAGGTTGCTTGCAGCATCCAAAAGGCTGATGTTTCTGCCTCCTTTTTTTGCACATGCAGGGGGAACAAGGGCTGAATGCTGGGTCATGGCAATCTCACAGAATCCAGATCATTACAGTAATTATATCATTATATACCATAAAGAGCATGCCAGTGCTTGCTGTTAAAACTGGCTGTGTTAAGATGTCAGTTGATTCACTTCAAGTGATATTTGATCAACAGAATGTCATAACCACATCTGTGAGAAAGCAAATGCAATGCCACATATGTCTCAGTGAGCACCTCCTATTCTCTCAGCTTTTCTGCCACCAATCTGCTGCATTGCTGCTCCAAACCCAGTGAATTTGCAGCTCAGCAAAGCCTGGGAAGAGCCATGCCAGCTCACAGCAAAGGCCCAGCAGCGTGGAACAACATGTGGCCGTCCAAAGAACGGCACAATTAGAAAGTTAGCATGTAATGAAGCTTTTCCAGATTCCACCAATTTGTGGTTTGGGAAATTGCCAAGATGGGGAGGGATATGCACACACTTGTGTGTGACCATCAACTTACAGCCCTCACTGTAAAGCCTACAGCAAAACAAATTAAAAAACCAAAACAACTGCCCTTCCTCCCTTAGAGCATCCATCAACCTTTCAGATTTGCTAGAGCTCTGCTTTTCTGGACATCTTCCTAGCTGGCTTCTTAGGCTTCCCACTTTACTCCTGAATATCATGAATTACACTTGAATGCTTTTTGTGTGCCAGAACACTTACTATTTCAATAATGACTTCTCCAGAACTTTTTTTTTAATATTATGAATGTAATGTTTCCAAACAACATTCTTGATTGTTAGACTCAAACAGCCTTGCTGTGATAACCCTCTAAGAACCTCATCTCCTCCTGAGTTACTGTTATCCTTACATTAGCTGCAAGATTTTGAGAAGAAACTGAGTCTCAGAAGAATTTGGTTGAAATGAATTATTATTCAGCAGGGCAAATCCAAAGCTAGCATCCCCTCTGGACAACTAATGCTTCATAGGTTTTCACCAACAGTGGGAGGCAGTGACTTGCCAGGATACGTAGCTCTGTTCAAACTATACGTGGTGATATTTGTGATGACTGCTTAAATCAAATTGTTCCTTCTTCACATTTGCTTGTAATTATGCCAATAGCAGCCACAGCTGGGAAAAGTGAATTGTACTTTATGTCTTCTGTACAGAAAGCGTTTAAATATTTATCTGTGATGTATGGCTCAGAAGAGGCAGCTTGAAGATCTCCTGCTGCACTGCATCGCATCTGACAGCTCAGTGTTGAACAGAACATGTGCTTTCATGAAGCATTACTATTTCTATCACTGTTGGACACTTTATGACTAAAATGTTGGACCCATTATCCTATTATCCAGCAACACACACTGTACATAATGAACAGCTCTATATCCTTGGCCTTAGAGACCTTCTGTCAAGATCAAAGGAACTGGAAACTGTGCAAAGAAATACTGCAAACTGATAAGGAAATTATTCATAAAACAACAACAACAGAGGCACTGATTTGCACTAATTTCTGAGGAACTGCAGGTTAATCAGGAATTATTTTATCTGCATACACAGTATATTTATGCAAAACTGGAGACCTCACTGGCATATTGTAGCAAGCAACAGGGAGTTAGACCCCAAAATTCTTTTTTGTAAGTTTTGGGCATCACCAAGGCCTTGTCTGGGTACTATTTTCAGACTAAGACTAAAATTTCAGCTGTAGCGTGCAATACATGAGACGGTTGTCATGAAAAACATTCCACGTTATAAACTACTACTCTAAAAGCACCAGGGATTGGGCCAGGAATCCAAGCCCCAAGTGATATCAAATGACTTATTATGCTATTTCCTTCCACAAAAGAAATTACATCTTGCAAGAAAAACCAAAACAGATACCTGAAATTAAACAAATTCTGTCTGGCAATTAAGCAGGCGGCAAAAGAGCAAAAAGAGGCTGTAAGGAAAAACAGGTTAAGTTTATCCTCTATACTGACACACTGCTTCCCTCCTTAATGAGCCTACAAAATATTGCTGTAATCATAATATCAACATTTTCTTTGACTTTAGTAATTATACACAGTATAATTGAAGCTTCTGAAATTGATGTATGCACAACTCCATAAAATATACTAAGAACCCAGTGGTGGAAGTTAAAGCCATAAAAACCAGTCAAGAAATAAAGCGCAATTTTTCTTCTTTATCAGAGTAATTAACAAGGACTGAGGTAAATCCTGTCACTGGCTATCTTTTATTGTGATGTTCTTCCAGGAGATAAAGGCACAGACTCAGGGAAACCCTACAGCTTGAAATCAGGAGACAGTCTGCAAACTGCAGTGATACTCTGACTTCATTTGCTAAGAGTAGGTTTAAGTACCTGGAAAAACAGCCTAAGTCAAATACCTTACTTTGCAAAAGCTAAATATTTGAAAGTTACCATAGCACCTCAATATTCCCAAGATGTAACACAAGAGGACAGGAGAGAAACTTCTGAAAGGCGGCCTCCAAATGCGGTCACCACAACGCAGAGCGCTCAAGCCTGGCAGGAAGCTGATGGCCACCTCCTTCAGGAGAGCAAGATAAGTTCCAGGGACAAAAAGTCTCTCCTTCAAGTCTGTGGTGCCACACTGAAATTGTTGGCTCTTGATCAGAACTAATAGTAAGCAGAGAATTATGAACTGACAAACTGATCATTGCTGAACAGTGCGCAGCTCTCCCAGTGGATGTGTGAACAAACAGAGCTTTAAGAGCAGACAGAAAAAGCACAAGGAGGACGACAGTAGCTCATCCAAGCAATTGATGCACATGCTGGGAAGGACACAATGTTGAGAAATTCAAGCCTGATAAATTTCCCACTACTGAGCCAAGAAGTAGAAGGTTGGAGAGAGAAAATATTGCTGTCTCTCTCAAGAAGATATTACATAAATTATAACCACACATCCAGAGTATTTCACCATCCCCTTACATTTCACTGTGGCATTTATACCTGTGTGTAGGGTATCACCACTACTGCTCAGTGGGACACTGAAGTCCCTGAAGAAAATGCTCTCCAGCTGGTGTCTCTTCCCCCACAGGCACTTCACCTGCAATGAACAACTCACCAGGGACAGAGCAGCTCCTAATTTTCTCAGCAATTCAAGCAAACACACAGGTTTTTCTGTCCAAAATCCAGAGCTTGTTACCAGTCACAGGTTTTCCCTTTTCCTCCCATTTAGACATATAAACTGAACTGAGGTGCCAGCTAAGTCCTGCCTTTACTGGAACACAGCAATACACTGTGACTGCAGGAGGAGAAGGTGAGTGAAACCACCCGCACTAGCAATGGAAAGATCTTCCCTCAGAGCATCCAGAGGCCATCCAGGGTGCTAGAAACCCAGTCTGTCCAGGCACAGACTGAACACACTGCTGAAACAACAGCCTTATCTTGTGCAAGATGCTGGTACAGCAGCAAAAAAACCCAGCTCAGTTCTCAGTGGAGCACTGGGTAATGTGATGGGAATAGAGAACCATAAAAATAATCAGCACACACATCTCAATCCTAACAAACCAATATGTACAGAACCTGGAAAGCCTCCTCTGAGACCATCAGTTACACCATATATCTAATTTACATTTTTCAGAGAAACAACTGAAGCTCTTCAGCTTGTTCCAAAGGCCCAACGGGAAGGAGAAAACCCTCAATACACCTAAGTGGCAGCTTTGCAGCAGCATGAGACTAAACAAATGGAAAAACCTAAAATAGCTTGTGACAGTTTATCATTAATCAGTATGAATTACTTGGCAGAAGGCAGTATCTTTCAGTGCAATTTAGTGGCACCTTTCCCAAAGAACTAATACAAACATGAGTACATAGCAAGAGATTTGGGGAGCAGGGGAAAAGGAATGTCATCGCTGATTGAGTTGTTGATGGCAAGAAACAAAAAATGAGACTACACAGGGCAGCACCTGTGTGGCTGAAAAACATGACTGGCATGTTCCAGCTACTTCATTTGGCAAGAGTAAATTCACCACAGAAGAATCATAATCATATTACAAAACACTCAAGTCTTTTGAATAGCTTCCTTGCAGTCAGATACCACTTCTCTAACAGTTCTATTCATTCATGCATTTTGCCAGAACAGGGATAACATTCTGAATGCTTCCTCTTGTATTCATAAAAGATCATTACTGTTGAACACATGAAGGTATGAGAATAGAAGAGAGAGGGAGAGGCATTATCTTTGTTTAGAAATGGATATCAATGGAAAACTGCAGACAAAGCCTCCAGCTCAGGCAATCTCCATCAAGCCTACAAAGAAGCCCTTGTGCTGGCAGGTCCTGGCAAAGGATCCAAGCATCCAAACTATTCCATTTTTCCATCTATATGAAATGGTTTAATACAAAAGATAATTTGCCTATATGGAATTGGTGACTAAAACACATAGTTATCAACGTAGTTTTAATGAACTTGAAGTCTTGAACAGCTATCGAAGAAATTATGCTTTGACCCTCAAAACTGGTTCTCAGAGATGGCAGCAGATCTCTTTCTTTTATTTGTATATGGATATACCTGTAATACCTTAGAACCCACTTATGATTGCCTTTTGTATTAGGTTTAGTTTTGTACTTAGGTGTGTCAATAAATACTCAGGTCATTCACTCACTTTATGCATACTTACTTAAAAGGAAGAGACAAATTCTAATATGTCTCAAACCATCATTTCAATTGTTATTAGATTTAACAGTACAGGTTCAGCAAATGACCAGACTTGGCAAGAAGTCTTGCATTTGCAAGTCTAAAATCACATCACTTCAAGCAAAGTCAGGCAGAGAAGGTAGCTACACTAAGTAAAAGCACCAGGCCAAAGTAGTTCAGACCAGCCCCCATTCTGCTGGAAATATCCTTTTGTCCAAAAGATCTATGACAGTCTCTAAACTCTTTAGAAGAGTTCAAAAACCATGTTTGGAAAACAATTTGTGGTGATTCTGTCATGCTTACATGTAAAAAGCCATGATAAAATTGCTAACTGTAGCTTCATCTCCCAGCAACTCGAGAAAAGGAGCAAAAACTGCCCTTGCATAGTAGTGTTTAAAGACAAACCTGCAAACAAGATAAAATTATCCAGATATTTAAAAGGACAAAGTTTGATTGGAGAATGAAGTTTTATCAGCGGGGAAAAAAAAATCCCAGACAGTGATCTTACTGAAATCCTCAGACATGAAAATGAAAGCAATTGTCCCATATTTGTATTGCTTCAGTCATTTCACACATGCTTCATTCATATTAAGAAGGGTATTACCACAAAATCTGGAGCTGTGACAAGATAAGCTTTTCATGGACTGAGGACCCAAAAATTAGAGAGAATTAATCATAACTAGAGCTTTGTGAACAACACTTGTCAAATACATAAGCAATTGCAAACACCTACACAGTGCTATCCAAAACACCACAGCATGAAGACAGCCAAATAGCAAATACCAAAAGTCACCTCTGACAAATGTGCTTGGAATCAGCCTCATCATCAGACTTTCCCATACAGTGATAATGAAGGCCATTCCATGCAAAGAATGAGGTGTCAACGCCTCAGGTTATCACTTCTTCCAAACATTGTAATGGATAAAGTATTTTAATCAACAGCAGCATAAAGTAAATTTAGCTAATGTGATTTATAGGAAATTTTCTGTTCTCTGTCTCAGACCTTACAAGTTTAGTCATGAAAATTGTAATAAACTCTTTCTCTCAAATCACAGCAAAAATATACTGAACTGACCTTCCACTGCTCTCTGGGAAGCAACTTCACCACCACGATGTCACCGTTCAGGGCTCTGTTGCGAGCAACCACTCCGTCAATAAAGATATCGCGGCTCCCATCCTGGCCAAAGAGGAAGAAGAGTAAGTGCCAAAACATATGAAATCATGGTTGTTATGAGGTTTAAAACACTGTCATCAAGAAAGACACACACTCTGGTAAGGCAAACATCCTGCACTTGTGTACAGGAACAAAACAGATTCACCATATGCTCTTTAACATAGAAGATCTTTTAGCAAATGAGCACCTTTGTATGGATGTGCCAGTACAGTAGTTCAACACTATTTACAAGACAGAGCCAAGCCCTCAAGATGTGCTGTCTCAGTTCCTCTACAGCTACTCTTGGGAACAGGTAGAGAGTTTTCTGCTGTCACAGCTCTTGACACATTAATTTCCCACCTCAAACATTCAAAGCCAGCACTGAGAACAGACAAGTGTTCAGAACTGTTTACAAAGCAATCTCTGCAAAGTGCTCCATGCAGAGCTCCTGCTGCTCTCCTGATGAGCTGGGAAAGCAGGACATGCAGCTCCTGGATCAGCAGAGCACTCTGTGACCACAGTGGTCTGGACATTGGTTAGGGATGCAATCTCTTCTTTTTCAAATGAGTTAACACCATATTTTCTGCATTTGGTACGATTTATGTTAGAAGGTATCCCAAATAATGACAACCACAGATGCCAACTGCAAGCCAGGAGATCTTTTACTGTAACAGACATGTCAGGACACCTTCTCTGAATATTCTGGGTTAGCATCCTTGCACAAGAGCCTCTACTAATTGCACACACCATGATTATCCACCCCAGACATGTTTGGCATTTGGTTACTCTAGATTTAGTTTGGGAGATTTTCTTCATGGGGTGAACAAAGTTTTCTGAAGATGCCAACACAAAGATTTTAGTTTTTAAAGGATACCGAGTTTTGTCTTTTTTTTTTTCCTTTTGATAATTATTGACCGTGCTCTTGCTGCTTTCATTTCTGCTTTCCCATAATTCAGTATACAAAAAACTTCATGTGTCTGTTTACAGTGCAATGAACGTGTCAAGCAATGTGAGCATTTGGTATCAATATGACCAGTTTAAATAGTTTTTCTGAAGAGAGTTATCTTTGCATGGTTTTGAGGTACAAAAAAGGAGGTTGAGTTTCTTCAGATTAGTACTTCATTGTCTTTCAAAAAAAAAACAGCCTCACAACATTTAAGGTTTTAATTGCAACTTCAGCTGTTTCTCAGACACTCCTGAGTTTCATATGCACGAATAAATCCAATCAGAACTACCAGCATGTTCAATGTCCAAGAAAAACTTCTTTTATAACCTGAAAACATGAAGCCCAAATATCACATAAGTATCTTACTCTGCTTAGATACCAAAACAATAAAAGGAAGAATCCTGCCATGATGTGAAACTAAGGCTGTCCTCCAAGAGACCAAATTACTCTTAGAAAGAAAAGCAGCAGCAGCAGCTCAACAGCTGTGTGAAAGCTGCCTCCCATGACAAGATGCAGAAAAATTGCAAAGCCTCTTGGACCAACATAATTCAAATTGGAAACCGTTATTTTCAAAAAGCCAGATTTTTTACACATGGTCTTACTCCTTATTTCTCCCCACCCTTTCCCTTCAGCTCCAACTCTTTACCTAAATCCATCATATACATAAAAATGAAATGTTCAAAGTCACTTTCTAAGGCAAATTCCTGGTTAGGGTTACGGGTTTTTTTTTGGTCTATACCTGTAGCTGCTCTGTGCTGCAGGACACAGGCTGGCACTCACAATAATTTGCTCTACACTTTATCTCCTCTTGTCATGTGTCCGTGAAAATACAAGACATTTTCTTCCACTCCCTGTAAAGGTGCCTAATGTAACACACCATCTGGTTAAAGCTTCATCTCCACACTTTGCAAGAGTCTTGCCTTTAACTGCACCCACACCCTTTCTTTACAAACAATACATGTATATATACATATACACAAATCTAGATATATGTGTGTACACCTATTTTACAGCAGTTAATTTCAACATCTGCAACAAAGCTGTAATCAGAAAACTGCCATCAGTTTTGGCTTTCCTTCCAAAAAGAAACATCTTTATATCTTGAGCTCCAGGCTCTCAACTATTGAGTGAACTTACGCACTTCCAAGAAAATTTGTGCACTTTTTCCTCTGCACAGCTGACACTTCAGATTACTAATGCAATTAAAATGGCACTGAATGACAACGGAACACAATCACTTGCAAAGTCTCAGCTGTCCCTGGGGTGCATCTACTCTAACAGCCACAATGGCCTCAAGACTTGCCCAGCCCCCTCCAGGGAGCACAGGGCTTTTTCTCTGCAAATATCTCCAGCAATGCTCCCTATCCTCCTCTGACAAGAGATTTGCAGTACTTCCATCTGCTCTGGAAGTGTCTCCCACAAGCACAGCACAGCTCCAGTCACTGTCACTCATGCTCAGCAGCACCATCCTTCACACTGACACCCCAAACCACACCACCCTGCACAGGGAACACATGAGATGCGAGGCACAGATTTCAGTTCTTGGGGTGTGTTCTCTGGGTAGCTTCAAGATAAAAGCCCTGGGCCTTCCCCTCAACTCTTCATGCAACAACGAGATGAGCAGACAGAGCACATGTGCAGCAAGAAACATGCAGGGACTTCTGGTGTCAGAAGGTGAACAGCTGTTGCATTGAACTCCATGAAGGCATGGCCAAGTCATAGCTGAAGTGAAAGGAGTATAATGCCCTCATCAACAGCAGAAAATAAAGGGTGATTTTTCACAGCTGCAGCTCTTGCAGCATCTGGCAATGATGGGAAGTGCTGCAGAACACCAAGGCTGCACCCCCCCCCCCCCCATTATGGTAAATCATGTTATACAAAGGATAAGCTTCCCAAAGCATCTGTCTTAAAGGACTGTGCCTACATAAACCAGAGCCATCTTCACCCAGGTGTTGATTCTACTGGTTCTGGTATTCATCTCCACAAAGGGCAGAAAAGTAGAAAGATAACAGAGATAGCCACCTCTGCTAGCCCTCCTTAATGTATGCATTCCTGCACACAGAACAGGCACAAGGCAACAGCTGGACACCAGAGGGGCAATTAGGGGTAAAACCTCACATCCAAATAACTCATGAGAGTAGCTGAGCTTCTCTTTTAACTTTGCATTTTGTAAATGCAGAGAATATATTTAACAGCTTACACTTACCACACCTACAAGGACACCTGGCAGAGGAAGGATCAAAGTTCCTTTCACTTACACACTTCCCTCCTGATGTGCCAGAGACCTGCTCTGTACTTTTTCCTCTAGTTAATGCTAGTGTACTCTCTGCAGCCCCAAACTTTCCCCATCCCTGTAATGCCAACCTTCTTTAACAAAGCTCCAAAACATCACCCCAACTCAACAACAGAAACTAAACAACACCATGAATTTCAAGGCTTTCCCAAGCCCCAAAACAATAGCACTGTCAGTAGTAGGGAGAACAACATAATCAGTGTTTGTTTCACTGTCTCAGGGCAGGCTCTGCCTTCTCATCCCCACACCAGCAAAACATTTCAATATAAAACTCTCTCATTAACAGCAACACTTTGACCAAGTCAGTTCCAGATAAAAAGCATTGGCTGTGCCAGCTGTGAGGTCACCTTCCCAACTGGAAGGCTCTGAAATTGCAAGAGTCCTTCTTTTCTGTCAAAATAAGGAAAGAAGAGAGAAGAGGTGCAAGGCAGTCCCATGTGGCAGAAACACATCCCAAGCCAAGCAAGATCCAGCCCGTGCCAAAGCGGGCACATGAAAAGGAATCACGCATATTATTTCTGGAATGACTTTTCAAATTAGCTCATGCAGCAGATCGAAAATGGAGAGCATATTTGTTTAGGGAAGATTAACTTAAATCAGTGGAAAATCTATAAAACCTCTGCAGCCATAAACCAAGAGTTTCTGATTACACTATCTGGTGGTCCTCAAACCTGACTTCAGCTGGCCTCTGTGGGACCCTGCAGTATCCCCAACTTCAGTACAAGCAAAGCGTTTGAGGTATGAGAAAGTGGGATTTGGTTGGGAATATTTGGTATAAAAGAAAATCCAGAATGTGTTCATTTATTCCAACTCATTCACCTCTGAGTGACCTTCTGTGCACAGCATAACTCCTATCTTCATGCACCTTTACTTATGAACTTTAAAGCATTATAAAATTACACTTACTGGAGATGGAATGAAGGCTTCATGGTACTTCTTGGGATTTATTCTCAAGGGTCCCTTAAAAAAAAAAGGAAAGAAGGAGAAAGATTATGCCAGAATCTTATTAATTTTATTTAACACCAGTTAAATTAGAGAGCTGTGGGTAATATATCTGCAGTGAAACATGAGAGATACATCTAAATTTCCATTATACATTTCAAGTCTTGACAACTTAGCATCCAAGCAATTTCAAGCCAAAAGGCAGTTTCATGATAGGCTTAAGCTGATCTACTGCAGTCTGTCATCAAAGAGATGTTGAATCATTAGTTGTTGCTGCTACTGGGTGAACTGAGGATCCAAGCTCTCCTGTTCCTTTCACACATTTTCTGCTGAGCATCCACCAGCTTCGTTAACAACTGGATAATAGAAACAATTTGGCTTGCTTTGTTTTGGAAAAGGAGAATGTTGGGTTTGCTTATTTTGGAGGATGCAAGGAAAGAGGAAAAGAAAAGCTGAGCTTGCAGGGCAGCAGGTATCATTCTTATGGGGCTCTGGCTGCTTAGGCTGTTCCTGCAAACAGACAGCAGCAGTAGCTGTGATAATAAAGTACATTTCCAAAAAAGAATTTAAAGGATTTTCCAAAAATAAACATTTAAAGTCTACAGGATTAAATTCTGTTTAAACATACTTAAAGGCAAACTATCTTAAATACATTTGAAAATTCCATGGTCTATCTATTTCTGCATTGTTATCTGCCAACTTAAAGGCCAAGTCACCTGCAATAAATTCATATCAACCTTCCAAAGTAAACCAACCAGTTTTGCTGCTTGCACTCATGTCCATCCAAGAGAAAGGCAGAGCCAACCAAAGTCTTATAGGCTACACATGTGCATCCCAAAAGTATCCTGGAAACTGGGATTCAGGTGACTGCAGCTCAAACTGACAGCATTTGAATCTTATGGGAATACAACTCAGGTATCTGCCTTCCAACAGGCTTCTGCTCTGGGAAGAAACTTTAGAAATTTCTCCACTTGTGTATTTGAAGTAATTTTAGCCAATTTATTATATGAACAGATTCCATCTGTTTGCACTTCTGTGTTAAGCAATCATAGGAGCATCTCACAGGAATTGCTTCATTAAAGCTTTACTGCAGCAAATAATTTTTTATGTATTCTGGGAAACACTCAGACAATAAGGAAATCGAGATGATTACATGTGAAAATTTTGCTGCCTTGAAGAACTCACAGATTTACAAAGATTTTCCATTGCACTTATTTGCTAAAGTTTACCAGCAAATACAGAATACCAGATTACCAGCAGCATATATTCCATACTCTTTAGATACTATTTGAGTACTTTGCTGCACTAATTTTATGTCTCACATAACTTGTACTAACAAGGACACTTGCCCCCATGGCAGGCATAACCCAGGACAACAGCATGGAAACAAAGATGACCCACTGAGAGAAACCCTGGGGTATTTTATCCTTAAGCAAAGTGAGAGCTGACTTGCTGTCATCAGTTTCTATTAGCATTGGTACCCACTGATGCAAAACTCTCAAAGGTTGTCCTTCATTTATTTCCCAGAATCAGTCATCAGAAGCTGCTACAGAGAAAGGAAAAAATGGAGAGGGATTGCTGCTGTGTTTGACAAGGAGTCAATTCCTCTATGTGGCTCTACCTACCAGCACTAAGCAGATATGGGGATATCCTGTTTTCCTCTGCACAGTCCCCTTCAATAGTGTGGGACAGCTGTCAATCAGTCAGGTGAAAATGCCAATCATGCACATGAAAAATCAGGGTTTGTGTCCATGGCCCAGAAGGCACCAGAGCAGCAATGTGACCATGGATGCCCAGTTCCAGCAAACACACAGAGGAGCACAGTGTTACCACATTTACTGTGCAGCCTTTTTATCTGCATTTTATATGCACTACCTAATTATGATCAGCATTAGAATTCTTACGTCAAGTAATATTCAAAAACTTCAGCTCTTCCTTTAAGCAAGAAACTCACAAAATTTATCTTAGAAAGCAGATGGGCCCTATTATCTGTGCCCATGAAAATCCTATTTACAATGTTGTACATTTCACGCTGTGATATCATATCTGGAACCAGTCACTCTCCCCATCTGCAATGAACAACTGTTCTCATATGTGTATTAGGGGGTGAGGATCTGGCTGCAGAGTCTCATGATGTCACACTAATGTTGTATTATTTTACAATAGCTTGCAAATAATAGCTGCTATATTTATCAGTGTTTTTCTGTCATTAGGGCTTTTGTTATGAAAGGAAAGAACAAGGTCTGCAGGAAGGTTTTTAAAACATTTTCTGATGATTCAAGGCAGCTTCACAAGCTCTTGCCAATAAAGTTTCTAACCTTACTGAACTTTCCCAGTGAAACATAAAAGGGTCACGATTTCTCAAGCTGCTTTGCTAAATGCCGGGCAGGCAGTACTCCAACTAAACTTGAAGCATCCTAAACCAAGCAGTTTATAACAACTATTGTAACACATGTGCCTAGGTTCATTTGTATGTACAAAATACCAAAAAGAGGTCAGGGTTCACAATTATCTGATTGCCACCAAGGCTTCCTTAAAAAAAAAAAAATTCATGAAAACCCGGGAAACCCCAGCTTTCACATCGACAAAAGAACAGCTTTCCAAGGAAAAACACCCTTTTAACAGCAAAGCAGGCTCTGCATCTCTGTTCGCTCCACCTGACCCCAGCAGCCCTGCAGGGAGGGTCTGGGAGACGCTGGAGGCGTGGAGCAGACATGAGTTCCTGGCTGATGCTTCAGAGGATGATTGGAGTCCTTTGGGTCCATGCTCTTCCATACACAGCCTGATTTCATCTGTTGTGTATAACCACCAGCGTGCGCTCACGGCAGGACGCAGGAGTTGTTCAATCCTGTCTGCCTTCAGGCTGCCCGGTGTGATTCCAACCAACCTGACACCCCTGGGGTTTGCTCCCTGCAGTCTGAAGGGCAGGGAAAGGGGAATTCTGTGCACTCATAAGCACCTGAGCTCAGGTCCCTTTTCTGGCAGAAGGACACTTCCGGACACGTCACACGACAAAATGAATCCAGGAACCTGCAGGTCACACTTCTGCTACTCATCAAAACATGACTTATGTCAGCTGCAGCACCAGAAGCCATTAAGATCACTATTACTGACACACGTCAGCACCCGTAAAGATAACCTTTCACTCTTCCTGATCTAGGGCTGCCTAATCATGGCACTTGTGTCATCTGAGCAATCTTCAGGTCTGTCAGGAGTTTCTGTGGGTTGGACTTTCAGGAACACTTCATTGCACAGCCGCCTTGCCAAGGTCCAAGAATCTCAGTGTTATGGTAGGCTCTTTTCTCCCTAACAGAGCACTCAAATTCTCATCCAAATATTTCCAGGATGCTCCAGGAGACAGCCCATGTTCAGAGAGTCATGCTGCCTGGGAGTACTCCAGTTTCCTCAGGACTATCAGATTCAGACCAATAGGTTTGTCCTCCCATTCCATGGGCTCCTGTGGAGCCTTTTTGCAGGTCACCATGCTAGAATATAATGCCCTCCTTTTGGGGATTAACACAACAGACACATGTTCATTCTGTCTCATGCCATTGTAGCAAAAACCACTGAATATTCATCCATTCACTAAAGTTACTCTCAGGATCTGACCTATCCTGGTTGAGACTGCAGTGATGAATGGTCTTGATGAAATCATAAGGATGAATGAACTGAAGATGAGAAATACTGAGCTGGAAGGCCCATGATCTAACACTCAGCTCTGAATTATTAAATCTAGCTTCTACAGTCTCCATTGTTTCCCTGAGATGTGGAACTGGATGAAAGAAAAACAGACAGAGCCTAAGAAAGCACATATGACTCTTCCAGTTACGCAGCACATGACCTGGAGTAGACACACACATTTACAAGAATTAGGGATTCTTTTGCCAGGGATCATGCAATCACAAGTCTGTGGGGACTCAGCATTTCAGTGGGATTCTCAGGTAGTAATCACAGCCTGATGTGCCTCATCTGCAGCTGCACTTGACCTCATAGACAGTCTACACACACTGCACTTAACACTATCAGGCTGTGTTACCAAAAATGGTGCCAAAAACACTGCTGAAGGTAAGGCAGAAGCTTCAGTTGATGCCACATGCCAGTGCAGCCATGAGAGAAGTCACAGCCTAAGGCTCCCACTTCCTCCCTCACCATTTGCTTCCCATTGCAGACATCTGTGATGGTCTTTAAAAATGCACTGGCCTAAGGTCCAAGTAGCCCAGGGGACCACGCTGATCATCAGCAGGGATATGAGTTCCTCAAAGCTAAGAGTGCATGAGATTGGTCTTCAGGATGGAATCAGGCAGGCTTTTATGTAAAATCCTCATCACATCTACAGAGATTACGCCATTATAATGATATACAAGAATTATTATAAAATTATAACAAAAAATCAGACAAAAATTGAGGCGACATCATTTGAGACTCCAGTCTATTGATGAAAGTTAAGTATCACAACCTCACCAGTACTACAACACTAATTAAATGGCAATGGACCTGTGTGCATTTGGGTAAACAAAGCCTCAGTGTGGATGTCATGCCTTCACTGACTTCTACCTGCCTCTTTTCTCCAGCCAGTCTGATCTCACTGGGATGCCAGGTGTGTCCTGAAGAACATTACACCATGTTGAGGACTACTATGAACATGGTGCAAGGACGTTCTCTTCTTCTCCATCTCAGCCCTGCCAACCTCCATGTAAATCTTCTCTATCCAACAGATGGGACAGCAGTTCCACCCCCACGTTCTTTAGAAAAGAATTGCTGCCTACTGATGGCTGCAGTTTTGCTGCTCCAAAACCAAGCACAAACATTTTTGTGAGAAATTTCAGCAAGAGATATCTTGCTAAGGGCATTTGTTTTTGCTTATACTGACACAGACAGAGGCTGCCAGCAACTGCTGTTGTTTTGAGCATCATTTGTAAAAAGAAGTTTCTCCCCAGTAATGACCATCATGGCCAGGAGACTATTCCATAAGAAATCTGCAATTTATCACTAGAGTGGATAACGAATTTTACAGAACATTCAATCAAACAAAGAACTACTTCAGAGGAATGTAGGAGATTCCATCCCACTTGTAGAACACCCTGAGAAAGGGAAAATATCTTCCTCTGGCATCTACAAGTGCTACATCAATTCCCTGTCATCAACTGCTGCTGATTTCCAACAACTGCCTGTGGTTTCTGCACTTATCACAAGAGCATGGACAGTGTACATTTCAGGCACCTGAATTAGCTCTCCCCTTTTCAGTCCTGCTGAAACATCTTCCTTTGATGCGTAGGCTTCAAATATACTCTTCTTCCTCCCTCGAGTGGGTTTATTTAGATTCTTTCTGTCACCTGATGTTGGGACAGTGGCAAAGGATCCTCCTGCAAACAAAAATTCGTAAGTGTTACCTTGCCCACCAAACTTGTCTGTGTATCTTAACAGAATCTGTACAGAAAGTTTTCAGAAAGTTTTATGTTCAAAGCTGAACTTCTGAGAACAGTTTGCCTAGAAATACTGGCACCCGACTTGAGAACACCGAAAAGTCTGGAATAATCATATTTTACAAATAATCAACAATCTTTTACAGCTCATTTTAAAGTCAATAGCATTCATCCCAGCCCATCTTTTAAAGCACAGGCTTCAAGGCAGCTTATTCCTGAAGTGTGTACACACACTGCTTTAATACCTCTGGGAGTTCCCAGTTGTCTGGGATTTATGCTGCTGTCTGAATTGTTCATTGTTTCTGTCTGCGATTCAGAGAGTTGCCTCTTCCTATCGAAGTTCTGGGGAGTTCTTGCAGATTCAGAGTTGTTTCTGGTCCTTGCAAACCCTCTTTTTTCTGCACCTGAAATCAAATACAGGTTTGAAATGACAAGGAAGGGAAGAGGAACCCCAGTGCCAGCTTGTGGTCCCGGTGAAGCTCACGGTCTCTAGTTCTTCAGTACAAGTTACAACCATGAGTCACAGCCTTTATCCAAGAGAAACAACGTCTTCATTAGTTCATTTGTAATCTGTTGGCTCTTTGGGCCTCATAACACAGCACTAACTTATTTTAGCATAAATAAAACGCTGGAAATTACGATGCTAAAGTTGGATACAACCCTTCCAAAATCCTGGGAAATTCATTAGAGCATATAAAATGTGAAATTGTTAAACTGTTTCCAAAGTCTCCACCCCATTAAGCCCCCAAGTAGTGAGAAAATATAACTTCCCTACAACTTAATTAAGCAGGTCAGGAATCAAGGAGGCAGAAAAAAATTAACAACCCACAGTGGAGTTGTTAACTTTGGAGCTACCAGAGGCAGCACGGTACACAAGGACACCAGAAAGAAGTGCCAAAGCTCCAAATGTCCAGCCTGCTCAGAATTGTCCACAATCATATGAAAATATTCTGCAGAGACTCACCCCTTACTTCCCTGCCATCACCTCAGCCCCTTCCCTACAGCCAGGAGAGCAAGCAGCAGCTTCCAAAGCGTATGCCAACGCTGTTCCACGGATCAGCACATTGGAATGCAACCCAGCGCCGCGCAGCTGCCCTCTTGGCCCTCCACCTGGATACTGAACATGTCATCACAGCTTTGCCTTCCAGCCCCTCCTGGCTACGCTCCCTGGGTCCAAGCTTGTACCTGCAAGTCAGAAAACGTGCAACGCCAACTTATTTGCTACGGTGCTATCCAAGTTACAAGGCAAATTTTTTACCTATGGTATCCTTCTCAAATGAAATAGCAGATTGCTTCACAGCAGCGAGGAAAAAATGTTTTAAAGGCTGTACTTAAGCAGAGAGCTTTAAAAAATATGGTGCAACAAGAGAAAACTGCTACTTTGCCCAATCACAGAGAAAAAGTCATTTTCATATATATAACAAGAGGCAAATCAGCAGGAGAGAGGGATACTCCTAATTCAGGAGGGAAGACAGGCAGAGGGACAACTGAAGGTGCCAGCTTAGACCAGTCTAGGAAGAGATTACGTACCACAGCAGTGTCTGCAAAGGGGAAGCTGAAACAAAGGGGAGGCTTCTGTTTTCAGTCACAATAACACAACATAGTTGGGCCTTTTTCTACACAATCAAGCTTTTCACACTCTGAGGGTGCTTCCAGGGCAAAGCCTGTTTGAGGAGGCTGCAGCTGTAATATGGCAAATTTAGCACAGCAGCAAATTCAGTTTTCAGATGAGGCGACTGAGGCAACACAACCTGTATGGCTCACATAATGAGATGGAATTAAAATTAACTTGATTTGCAACTGCCTAATGAACTAATTTACAAATGTCCTAAGGGTCAAGTTAAGTTTAAAAACAGACACCAAAAGTAAAAGTACAGACTAGAGAATTGGCAACACAATTTGCTCCTGGATATGTTTTCAGAGACATTTTGGTGAAGGAATCTGACTTCAACTGCAACAGACAGGATTTTAGGCAGCTCACAGAGAGGTCATGCAATCTGCTTCGTTGGAGGTTCTTAAAAATAGGTGAGACAGACGTCTGCCAGAGTTGGTCTAAGAAGAGTAGTTTTTTCCTTGAGGTAGTGAAATGGATTACACGAGCTCGTAAGGTCCCCTAAAGCCCTCGTTTCTATGACAGCAAGTCGCAGAAAATACTACTATGAATTAAAGAGCCCGGGATAAAAAGGAGGTTAAATCTTAACATATAATTAAGAAGGAGCTGAAAAAAAAACAAGAGAGCATAAAACTGAAATGCAGAGGGGGAAAGCAAAAACAAATCTCATGAATTGGGCAGCAAGCTAAGAGCCAGAATTAGGCACTGCAGAGAAAAGTTGTCCAGCACTTGGCTTGTCCAATGGCTCCAAAAATTTGGGGCCCCTACAGTCAAAAATAATGTACAGCAACAGCAAAGGGTGGAGAAGCATCTCTGTGTGATAAAAGGTAGACATGCAGAAAGGCATCTGCACATTTTCAGCACTTTAACCTTGGGCTTGCTCCATGGTGGGATTTTTCATTTGCTCAAACTCAAGAACAAAACTCAAAGACAAAATTCACTCAGAACTACAGACTCTGCTCCAACATGGCTGGCCTGCATGGCAGTTTACACACAGCCACTTTGGACAGTATTTGACCCCCTTGGCCATGACATTTATGGCTAAACAAAGCCACCCCTGTTACAAAGCCACAGGCAACTGTCACAATTAGCATTCAACTGGAACACATCGAATTCTGCATGACTGTAATCTCTTGTATTTCTTCTTTTAAAAGAAAGAGACCTAACTACAGGTCACCATCTGTTTCAACTAGAGTCGGTATCTGTTTCTGCCATGCACCTGTCCCCTAAAACTGGAAGTTAAAAATATCTCTCAAGATGGGCTTTTCTGCTGCCCCCACTGCCCAGCATTAATATTCTGATGCATAAACAGACATCATCCCACAAAGCAAACTGTAACTTGACTACTCTACAGCATAGGATATATTGAGACTATTCTTTCTGAAAAATCTATCACAAATATGGTTAAACCCTCTTCCAGCACTACATGTGTCTTACTTTTTCCTTGGTGTCACAGTTGAGAGATTTGTAAGATAGAACAAAATCTCTCATGGTAGGACGTCACACAAAGTACTAATACATTCTAGGCATTAAAATAACCAAATACTAAATAAATCATTAAGCAATGAATACAAGAAAAAAATTTAGTAATTTCAGTGGAAGGAAGATTAAAGTGCAGAGCTGAGGTTGGCTGATCCATCCTAACAGGAGACTGGAAGCAACCACAGAGCACCAAACACATCTGCTGTGCAGAACCACTCAGGCCTGAACACAGAGCAATTCTGGTGCACAACATGCAAATATTCACAACATGCAGCAAATGCCACACGTTCGGGTGTTTATGTGGCTGCAGAGATGATCTAGAGATTTTCCCGGTGAATGCAGCCAACACTTGCCTGGGATTTCTAGATATTCTGCCATTTTCTTGGGAAATGACAAAGGACTAATAATTTGAGGAAAGGTGGTTGACTGTTCCATACTTCAAGGCCTCTGGAGGGAGATTTGGGTTGAAAAAAATATCTGCACCAGGCATGGAGGCTCCCTACAAGGGCAACAGAGGGACACCTAAATGGGACCAGCAGTGCCACCCAGGGAGCAGGGAAACCCTTCAAACCAGGCAAAGGGGAGCACCTGTGGGAAGCAGAAACATACAATTCCCACCTCCACAGCAGTGAGTGCATTCATGGGCTTTCAGGACAGTTCGCAATCAGTCATTCGCATTTATTCTCATCAGGAAAAGAAGCTGAAAGGATGCAGGGGCTGGCTGAGCTCCCCTGGAAGGACAGCACTGGAGCTTCATCTGAAATCCAAACCACCTCACTTCATCACAACAATGACATCACACAATGGCACATTTTGGTCTTTAAACCTAAGTACCTATTAATCTTTTCTTATTTGGGGTGAAAAAATGCATGCAAGCAGCTTCCCAGAATAATTGATCTGGCTTACAGTAAGAGAGGAGGCGAGATGTTTTAAATCAGCTTATTTGGACATAATTTATACAAAATCACTCTAGAGTTTAGCTTTTGAAAAGTACTGCATTTAATTAAATTTACATCTATTAGTCAGTTGATCAACTAGATGGTCAACTAAATCAACTAAAATGCTCAACTAAACATGAAGTTAGCAAGGCCAGAAAGTCTTTAATTTTATATTAAAATTTGCATATTGCTTTACATAAGAAAGAATCAAGACCCTCAATTTTATTTCCCAAAAATAAAACATTCTAACTGCCCTCTCACACCTGACAATCTCTTTGATTACTGCCAGCAGAGCAGGAAAATATTGCTGAATCTTCATCAGCACATCCATAACAACTCCCGTCCAGAACCCAGCAAGAACCAGTTTTACTTGAGAGATCCAAGTGAATTTCAAGATAAGGAGATCTTGGTATAGTTTCTCCCATTCCTACCAAAGGGCATCTACACTTTCACCAGACATTTTCACCTCCAAACTTCCAGCTTTCCATCTATATCATTTATGTAGACACCTGCAATAGTTAAGCAGCTCCCTGGGGAGGCAGGACTGTGAAAGCACCACAGTGGTGCTGGGAACACCTCTGCAGTGTCTGACCCCCCCAGACACTATCTCAGCATGTAATGGTTCCTTTTACATTAAAAAAAAAGGAATTTATGTGGAAAGCATTGGAGAGAACAATATTGTTACAAACTTTTCCAATACAAAATACTTGCATCTGCTATTTACTTTTATCAGTCCATGACTGGACACCAACATGTACACTAACTCTGCTATTGCTAAAAGGATTTTCCATTGCTTCCCAGCATTAGATCATGGTCTAGATATGGCAAGGAATCTTTGGAAAACCCTGTTTTCCAGTTAGCATAAGCATGAGAAGAAACAGAAGCATACCCCCAAACTCGTAACATGCAATAGAACAATTTGTTATCAGTTAATGAGACACTCTTAACACAAAGTTCCTAAATATTTGTCCATATTTCTGCAATGTTCCATTTCATTGCTGACTCATTTCAATGACTTAAACCAATTTCCTTCAAAACTTCCAAGTAATTCTTCAAGACATCCCAGCTGTGCACTTAGTAAGACAAGATAAGGATACACCCATTATCTTGAAGATATGGCAGCTACCAAAAGAAGGATCACCCAACACTGCCCTAGCCCCAAAAGCAGAAATTAACCAACCAAAGACAACAAGAACTACCTGATACCAGCCTGTGGTTAGTCCCACACTCCCATTTAAGTCAGACTAGGTCAAACACAGCAAGAAAGTTAAAGAAAGCATGTTCCTGCTCATCTTTACTAGTGATTTAATGAATTAAGTGTCCAACCACAAGGCAGCCCAAGGCATCACCTCACAGATCTGTCAATTCAAGTTGGCCCTTGATTCCTGGCAGAGCTGACAAAGCAAATTTTAGAAACCATCAAATTTGGTCTTTTAGCAAATGAATACTCTCCAAGAGCTGCCAGGAAGTTCTATCTGCAACTTTATGAGGCACTATGGATGCTGATGTGTAACAGGGTGTATTAATAGTCTCAATACCAAAGTTCAGCCAACACAAACTCTGCCTTGTTTTGGAAAGACATCTGGGACATTAAAAAATCCACAAACCTACATGGCCCCTGAACAACTCATCTCAGGTACTTTTGTGAATCTGTCTCTGCACAGCTTTGATGAGCTGGGGGGATGCAGATCCTGGCTGGGAGCTCTGGACAGGCACAGACCTACTGCTGGCACTGCTGCACCAGGCAACTGCCCCCTCATTCTCCAAAGGCAAATCAACTCTGCCAGCAGAAGATGCTGTGCCAGTACAAACTGCATTAACATCAGGGTGGTTTTGCTAGGATCCCTGTGTCTGCCCCTTTCATATACTTAAGCAGGCAATTTCAAAGCTATTTGGTATTTTCTGCAGCTCAAAGAAGCCTCTAGAATAATTCGCTCTCAAAATTTAAAAGCCAAAATGTGTTTGATAGATTGTTTTGAATTTCTAATGCACCGGTGACATCCAGTAGATGCCATATTATAGAAGTGATGAAGTCAAAAATCTCCAAGCACTTAAATGACTACTACAATATCTGGGATCAAATTACCACACACAAGCAAAAACAACAGGCAAGACCAACAAACACCATTGAAGTGATCTCAAATGTGAGTTATGTCAACAAAAACACTGGTCACAGGCAGGCCAGAAGTAACAAGCTATTTATGTTTTGCAAAATATTTTGCGGATTTAAGAGATTAAATGCCCAACTAATGGTAACAGCCAAATCCTTTTTTGTTCTATTTAGTTTTAAAATGAAAAACACAAAGACAGCTGTTGGTGTAGCTGCTCAGGGAAGAAGTTCTGTACCAGCAATTAAAAAGACACTCCTTGGAATCAATCTCTGTGCTAAAGCCCCAATAATGCACATACAGGACCAAACCCCATCCTCCACACTCACTGAAAACACAGCTCTGCTTCAACCTATGTTAGGAACAGTCAACCTTCCAAATTTCTCTAAAGATGAAGTAAAAGAGTTCAGAATTCTTAGACAGCCTTGGAACAGAACCACCTCCATGCATTTTACAGTATCTTGAAGCCAAGAGCTTAAATAAAGTAGATGGCTCAAGATTAAAGACAAAGCAATAAGACAAATGAGGATGTCATGGGAAAGAATTCATTAGGGATGTAGGAGTGGAAAGGCAAGACTTGGTGATATCAGTTCAGTGATGTTTCATTGCAACAGAGACCTGCAGGAGATAAACATGGTAGGCAATATTTCAGATGCTCAATCTGGAGTCCAAGAGAAAATCTGAGAGTGCATTCTCCTTATCACAAGCAACTAAAAGAAGATCCTTCTTCTCTCATGAAATGTAAATTCAAAGAATCTTAAACTGGAGGTTCTGCAGCACATTCCTCTGCTTGGTCCAAGCCAGACCATGAGCAGCTGCAGCTTGATCAAGATTAAAGCTAAGAGTTCCTACAGTGTTGCTCTGAGTCCTCCTCAAAAGTAGCCAAGGAAGTGAACAATTTGAAATTCTCTTAATAATTGAAAAGGAGGGAAAACTTCCAGGAAAGGGAATATCTTGGTGGAACTGGAAAAGAATGGTAATACAACAGCACTGTAGGGATTTAGGCAGATGGCAGATTGCATAATTAAGTTTAAAGTTAATTAAACAGTCATTCAAAGAAGAGAGATAATGCAAACCTACATTTACATGCACGGGCTCAGCCAAAATGCAAATTCTATGCAAATGTCCTGAACTGAGTGGATGCTGTCTTGAAATCCAGCTGTCAGAAGTAGCTCCCAGGCCCCCCAGCCTCACTAATTGACCCATTATGATAGGCCACCAGGGTCCAGCCACAGCATAAATCCAAATGTAACCTTCCACCATGAAGACAAATCAAAATAAAATGAGAAGACATCCTGTTAAGTGAAGGCCTGTCCACACAGCTCTAAAATGAGTTCAGCAGTAATTCAAAGGACTGGAAAAGCCCAACTGGTCACCAGCAACTCTCTACAACCCAACACAGCTCTGCCTGAGCCAGCCAGCAGGATGTCTACGGGCATGGCTGTGTTTGTGCACCAGCACACTGTGAGCCATGGGTGCAGCCATCCAGGAGCCAACCCAGAGAGCTCTCTCACCCTGCCTCTTTGGAGAAGGTGATTCTCCAAACAGCTCTGGCAGAAAGTCTGCCAGAATCTGCACAGAAGAGTTGAACGTCCAACAAAAAAAGAACAAAGGGAATTCTTACAACATGGGGAACAAGTTGGCCACAGACAGGCAGCCTATCCCCCAGGCAGCGACTCCAGGTGGGGGAACACAGGATGTCATGGTTTGTCAGGGAGTTCTTAGGGCCATGAGCTGCCTTTGGAAGTCACTGTGCCACTGCAGCTGCTTATAAAGATCCAGACATCCAACATTCTTAAAATGAAATACTGAAGAAGAAACACTCTGACTTGGGAATTAAGGTGGCAAAAAAGTGGCATGTCCATGGACATTAAGGAAAGTGAGGAGTAGAGACAGATGCTCATTTCCAGATTCATGAAAACAAAGTAGGAAGGACACATATGGTGGAAGGCACATGTTGCCACTGCTCTTTTACTATAAGCTGCACATACTTATTAAAAACTCTTGTGCTGCTTGTCCCCAGACTTCAATATGGAACTAGGGAAAATGTTCATGCTGACTTTGGCTTTCAGAAAGGGCCTAGGCTTTGAAAAACTGAAATGAAGAAAAATGCACAATGGATTCTTTCTGCTGCTGAAAACAATGCTGTGGAAACTGCTCCTGATGGCCAAGATCATGTGCTCACAACACCATGCTTCCACTTCCAAAACACTTCCAAGCATCCTCTCATGTTTGCAGGCTTTTGACTTCAGTAACTCTGACAGTAATTGCAGTTTTATTCAATTCCTCGGCAGGGTTTGTGTTGTAGGAGTACTACAGGAGTGCAGGAGCCAAGGATACCATTCCAGGCTCTGAACGAAGGGCTGGTGACGAAACCCATTTAGTAGCAATAGACTAAAAGTTTATCAAAATAGTTCCTGTGCTCCAGCTGCGTGCAGCAGCACAGTGGTGTTGTCAGGGAGGGGGAACATCTCTTCTGGTTTTCAGGACTCTCTGTGAACCTGCTCCACCCTGCTCCTGACCTCCTCACTACCTCCTCCGCCTGATGACTGCACTCCTCCAGGCTCCCACTCCTGCCTTGGGATGTGGGTCAGGGCTGCTTCCACCCCCCTCATCTTTCCATCTTCCCTAAACATATTCCACAACGCCTTTTGCTCTTTGTTTTATCCAACTATGCTGTGAAAAGGCTTCTTCAAGACTTCAAGGAAAACACTTTAAAAACATAATATTGTGGAAGTTCTGGCTTTGATTTTTCTGGGCTTCAGTAGTTTGAGAGAAGCAAGTTGCTCAAAGATCAGAAGCAGCTAAGAGGCTTTGAAAAGCAAAATACCTGACAGGAGGTGTTAACATACTAGAAGACATTAACAGCTGAAGAAATCAAATAACTGCCTTCAGATTCCTACATATCCTGATGTAACCCAAGGTGCTGCTGAATGTGTTCTTCTGCTGATGAACCATTCTCCATACTATCCATTCAGTGCAGTAAGTACATCAATCACAATATCTAGCAGTGGGGGAAAATGCCTAAAAACATACAAACTGAACAAAACCACATTTTGGCCGCTGGCTTTTATTTGCAGAGAGCCTGGAATATTCTCCAAGGCAGGACATGCCCCATACATACATCTGTGGGCTGCAGCTGCTAGTGTTGACATTTTCCTTCAGCACCCTGGGAATTTTTTTTCCTTTTTTTTGTCACAGAAGACATTATTTTATGCAATAGATCACAACATTTTGTTTTCCACCCTGCCCCAGCCAAGTCTCTATTCTCTGTAGCTTGGCTTTCCCCACAAGAGGGAGTTCGGGACATGCAGCTCACAGCATTTCATGGTGCCGGTGAGCAGGGGATTGGGCTGGGAGGGCAAGAGATGGGCAACAGCATTTGGGACAGGAGAGGTAGGAGCAGAGCTGGAGAGGAAGGCAGCAGAGAAAGTCCACAGCAGCCACAGGCTAGAGAGGAACCACAAGAGCCACTGAATTCAGCTGCAAAGAACCTGGCCAATCTACCTGGATATCCATGCTGAAGGAGACACTTGGACAGTACCAGAATAACAGGCCAGACCTGACTGGGGTGCATGGCCTGACTGACTTCACAGACAGCAGAGGACAGAGGGCTTTTGCAAATTAATTCCTGTTGGAATGACAGCAGTTTTCAGGGGTGGAAATTGTTATCAGGGCTTCTAAACATGCTGGTGACAGTCCACATACCACAAGTCTTGGTAAAACTGTTCCAATGGTCATTCACCCTCACTGCTAAATTGTGCTGTATTTCAAGCCTGGATTTGTTTAGTCTCAAATGCATTATATCATAATCTGCTCAACTGAGTAGCCTATTATTGAACATCTGTTCCCCATGTAGGCAATTTACTGCAAACTCCCCTCCCCCAAGCCTCTCTGTGATAACTAAAGCAGGGTTCCTCCAATCACTCACTCACGATCCCAGCATTTCATCTTCCCTATGGCTGTCCTCTGAGAATTCATCAATTCATCACCATCCGCCTCAAACTGAGGGCATCACCACAGGATACAACACTCCAGAAGCTGCTGCTGCCGTGCCAAAGTCACACAGAGTCCATACTCCATCTTCCAATTCCCATGCTCATCCATTACCCTTTTGGCCACATTTCACAGGAGGAGGACGTTCAGCTGATTAATCCATCAAGAGCTCAGAACTTTTTTCCAAGCTGTTGCTTCCCACACCAGGTTCTTCGCACTGCTATCATGGCTCTGTGCTGGCAATCCAATAAATGGATTTTGTTTTGCCTGCTCCTAACCCTATTATTCAAAACTCTGCAAGTCATCAAAAAACCCCTTTTCAATCCTACTTATATATTTTCTTCCTGATGACTGACAGACATATTAAACAGCACAGGGTCAGGACATGACACTGCAAGAACCAGACACACCTCTTGGTAACAATTCTAAATTTACTGCAGCATTTAATTAGTTAGACTAAACAGGTTTTAAACCATTGCACATGTGCTGTGATTTAATTAAGTTCACACACTGACATCCATATTCACACCTTTGGCATCAAAACCCTAATCTCATAAGAAACTGACACTGAAGAGCTCAACAAGACCTTTGTTAAATAAAATGATGACAAGTCACAAAAAAGGAGATTTAAAATGAATTAAAAATCAATTCAATTCTTCTATGAGCCTATTATTCCCTTAGGACCAACACCACACTGACAGGCATAGTTACCTGCACTACATAATGGGGGCTAGTGAGCAGAAAAAATAAGTTAAACAAAATAGCAGGTTAACAGCAAGAAGTATTTCCACTGAGGAACATTTTCACCTAAGCGCTAGTAGGTGAAGGAAGCTCCTTCATTCACAGAGGTGAGAGCTTTGTTGCCAAATGCAAGGGCTCCTGCTGCAGCACGGGGTGCTCAGGGCTCTGGTAAAGGGCATGGAAGACAGTTATTAGATCACATATAAAAAACACAGTCCCTGCAAGGGCAAGATCTCATCTCCCCAAGAGAGGATACATCAGATATTAACTCACATACTATAGCTGATGTTTGCCAAAAACATTACTTGCATAAGATTCAGGAATGCAACTTTTTTTCTATCAAAAGCAAGAGAAATTTATGTCTGTGATGACGTTGCTAAACCATTAGAGAAAGGAGCATTCTACTTTTCATGTATTTTTCATATTTTTCATTTCTCAGATGGGGCCATACAGTAAATCCAGTTTTCCCTTCTCTCCTGTATCTTATTACTATGATTAACGTCATCTAAGGAACGTTACATTGAACCTGGCAAGATTAGCTACATTTTAAAGATTTCCACAGCAACCAACATTCTCCATTTACTGAGCTGATTCCATGGCCTTCAGTAGATTGCTGGCTCATGTTTACTGGTGCCAGATAGGGAGATAACAGCATTCTTGAGAACTGAACTTCACCACACAAGAATTGGACCACTAAAAAGTATCATTATCCCAAATTAGCATTACAAGAAAGGAAAAGCAGAAGCTGTGGTTCTTCCTCCAAAGTCCCTCCAGAGAAACAAAGGCAAACACACAATTACACTGCAGCCTACCATGGGAAGACAAAATACCTGAGATTTTGCCATCTTATTAAGGCTGATATTCTTGAGCAGCTGTGCCCATCAAACACATAGGAAAGCCAGTCCAGGATATTTCCTTTACCTATCCTGAACCTTTTAAATGTCAAGATTGCAGCCACAAGCACAACACCACCATCCAACAGCAACAATTGTTTTTAAGGCTCTGATGCTAAACACCAGCCTGCTTGCCAGCACCACTCCTCCGTGGAAGCTGCCCAAGTTGGTTAAGTACCACAGGCTGGGCAAATAAGTGCCAAGTGTCAGACAGATGATAAATCAGAAAGGGCTGTGGAAATCTTCCACTGTTTCATGTTGTTACCCAGGAACTGTCTGCTTCTACTGAGGGGGCATGTTGACCCTAACAGATGGGCAAGATACCTCCATCACATCATAAACCTATGAAGTTTTTAGTGAGAGGAGCCTCAGGAGGATACCTAGGGAAGCTGACAGTGTTCTTCCCCAGGAAGCTGTCTGCAGATACCGACTGAGACAGTAAATCTGAACCTATTTCACAGCAATCAGCCTTGACCAGCATCCTGCTCCACTCAAGATTCAACATCAACAAAGCCACCTCATTCCCAGGTACTCCAGCTCCCAAGATCCTCTGAAATCAAGCATGACTGGGAGATGGTATTCCACATTTGGAGGACAGTCCTTTCCTGAAGATGTCTGATTTCTAGGCTTTCCAGCAGACCTGGGAATGTGCTATCAAACAGCAATTCTCCCTCAAAAAACATGTCCTCAAAATGCAACTGAAATCTTGCTGTTCCAAATAAAACACAGCACTTGTTCTAAACTACTTATTGACAAAGCAAAGCATCACAAATATTGAAGTTCCACAGGGCAGCCATGCAAATCTCAACTCCCAGCATGTGACAGACAGATGCTGCAGAAGTAGTCAGCACTTCTGTCCTCAAGAAAAACGAGGTTTTAAGCCCTTTTATGACAACAATTTCAGTCAGCCTGAAAGAAGATTTTGATTACTAACTATGGATTGAAATGGAAAAACCTTAAGAGTCTTTGATCGAAGGCAGAAAACAACCCAAGGGACTTGATAATTTTCTGTTAAGAAAGTTTAAACCAAATTTTAGCCCCCAAAGAACCTAGAGCATTGGAAATTTAAGGGAAAATACCAGGAGGAAAATTGTATTAGATTAAAAACTCTAAGCATCACAATTTAAAGTGATATTTTAGGATTATTTTCTGGTTTACTGGCTTTTGTTTGGGAAGAAACCTGAGAGCAGGAGGTTTTACAGTGGTTCTCCTTGCAGAGGTTAAAACTGCACAGAAGGGAGCAACCACGGGATTCCTCTAACTGCAGCTTTGCCTTCCCAAATCCAGGAGTGCTGATGCCACAGAGGGAATCCAACCTGCAGTCTCCTGACTATGTCGTGTTTCACACAAGGGACAACAAAGTTCTGTTCACACTCAGCTCTCTCAACTGCAAAGCCTCCAAGAGTCAGGAAAAGCAGTTTCCATATGGAACTCCAGACAGAAACACATCAGCAGAACTGAGCTCCAGGGCTCAGAGACACCTGCCTGGGGCTCCATAAACCACTCTGCTTTCCTCTAAGGCCACAGCAATCACTCTGCCACTGAAAGGACACTCACAGGGACCAGCCCTTGCTGCCTACAGCCTGCCCCAGGGCACCCAAAGGGTTTTCACTGATCACATATCTGCCTCCACTATTAGCTCTGTCATTGCCAACCATGGCTAAGCCTGAGCTGAAGAGCTGTTAAGAAGAGGACAATGAAATGAAATGGTATAAAGAGAGATGCTTGCCTTTGAGATTAGCTCAAAGAGCCTTTTGGAAAGCCTACAACAGTCTGAAGAGAGCTAATTTGCGAGGAAATGTCACTCCTGAAAAGATGATATGCCTTGCTCTCATGGCAGAAGCAATTCTTGCCATCACAGCTTCACAAGCCTTGATTTAAACTGATCAAACCAGACACCTGCCTATGCAAAATAATATGACTTATATCAGCATCAAGAGAGAAATACAAGCTTTGAAGTGAGCAAATATAATCTGATACTGTGATGTGTGAGTTCTTATACCTAAGCACTTGCCTACTGCAAAATCTTCATTTCACTTAAACAAGAGTCCTAAAATACACTCAGACTGAACAGCAGAAAAGACATTTCTCTGAAACAAGTGACATATTTATTTTTTCCTATTTCTTTCCTCCCCAAGAAACAGTTTCACATCCCTGCAAGCTTTCTGGAGGGTAACCAGCTGCAGCTACACAGGAGCATGGCTGGGGAGGCATGCAGGGGGAAGAAGAGGAAAGGTGTCACTGCTGAACAAATAACTTTCCAATAGTCTTTCCCACAGTGTGAGTTTTCCACCTGGGAAGTCAAACACAAGGGCCAACATTTTCTGCTTTAGGTGTTTACACTAAACAAATATCCAGTTTTTAAAGGGGTTGTGCAACCCCACTTCCAACCGGAGCAGGAGGTCACTGGGGGTGTTTGCTTTTGAAAGCCAGGCTATTTTTACTTTATCCATGTGGGCACCTGCAATTTTCCTGGATATAAACTCTGTGCCTTTGAGACTCTTGATCTGTCATCTGCTCTTCCTACGCTTTAAAAGCTGAAGGAAGTGAAGTCTGTTATGACAGGCTAGCACAACAAATAGTGTTACAATGAACCATGTAAAAAAAATCCCTCCCAAAAATCAAGCTCATCAACAAAATTTTCCCATAATCTGCATTAAATCTCTATCTGTGATCAGTCTTGCAAGCACTCATGGAAGTTTACCAACTTTAGCACATTATGTATTGCCACATCTCAAAAATAACCCAGATAAAGCATATTACCTCCCCCTCTTGAATCTTAGGGCTTAGTTTTTAAGACTGATTTAGCTAAACAGTTATTTAATTTTCAATTTAAGAGTTGTGATAGGCCTCAGGCTGATGTTACCCAGCTGAGAAATCCATCTCTCTCGTACTTGTTACAGAGAATTTAACATGGTGACATTTATGTGTTCCTTTAGTAGTAGTGCATAAAATCAGGATAACAAAGTATTTCAGCATAAATAACATTCAGAGAAAGTTTTAAACCATTACACTGAGAAATGAAATTTAAAGTGTCTGGTTTTGGTTCCTTGTTCATGCTGTGTTCTGAGGTTCTTTTAATAAAAATTTTACTTATGTCCCTAAGTAGGCTTTTTGCCTTAAACATCACATTTAAGAGGCACATTCACTTCAGTACTGCAAAATGTGGCCTCTTTGTTACTAACAGCAAAATTTCCTGGAATCAACACTTTCTATCAGGCACTGGCTACTATACAGACATCTTAGCCCCTGAGTATTGGATTTACCTGGACCAAAAGCAAACCAGCACTCCAGATTCAAAGAACCAATGCAAAGAAAAGCATGACTGTGCCCTGAGTCAGCTCAGATCCAGTGGTCTTATTAATTTGGACTCTACACCACAGAAATTGGGCTCTTCTAGACCTGAGCTGATCCTGGAAGCAGCACAGCCACAGTCACAGAGTTTAGGCCAGGGAATTAGGTCCTGCCAGCACCGAGCTGGCTCCGCATGAAGGCATTTGCACATGCCACATGGCTTACTTGTAAACCAGGACAAAGCCACCCACAGGTAACCAAGGGCTGACTAACTTGGACAGAGCAGGACTGGCTCCTGTTAACTCATTCATGACTAACACACTGCATTCAATTCCACAGTAATTGTAGCAAATGGACCAAACAATTCCTCAGAGTGAACTCACCTTGGGCTCGACCTGGAGACAAGTGACTGTTTTTTCTGGCATTCACTGCCAGCACATCCTCACCAAACTGTTCAGTCAACAAGTGTCCAGCTGCTGCATCAGTGTTGGCAGGATATCTGCCTCGTTTCTTGTGTCTCTTCCTCCACACATCCTCCTCCTCCCTCTCATCAGAACCAGAAGATTTCTGCAGAGCCCCTCGGTGTCTCAGGCTGTTTGATGCTCTCCCACCAAGGCTGTCACTCACATTTAACAGGCCAGATGCAGCTCCACGCTGATACACATAATAGTCTTCCTCCACCTCCAGGTCTCCCCCTGGACTAACAATGGCATTTTTTTTAAGAGAACATCTGTTCAGAGCACTTTGGGGTTTATCGTTCTCAAACCCAGGCAGGGGCTGCTCCAGGTGAGATGTTCTGACTGGTGAATAGCTGTGCATGTTTATCCCATTCCTGACTGGATTATCCTTCACCAGGCCTCTCCTCAGAGGCAGGTCCAGGTCCAGGCTGGGGTCATTGGAGAAGCCTTCCTCCAGCTGCATCTTCTGTGCAATGTGGTTCAGGTAGGACTGGAAGCGGCCGCTGTGGTGCTTTTGCACCAGCCTGGCGTAGGCGCTCTTCTGGGAGGCAGCAGCAGCCTTGCTCAGTCCCTCCTTGGCACCCTGGGCAGGAGCTGCACTTCTCACGTGCCCCAGCTGATCCATAGCACAGTGAAAGGCCCGAACTTCTGAGAGTTATAAACAGATACAGAGGAAAAAAGGTTTATTTTCGTGAAACAAAGAGTCAAATAATTGATTACACCAAATGACACAAAAGTATAACATTTTTGCTGAAAAGGAATTCTGGGTTTGTAAATTATTCCAGTGTGGGGAAGGGTTTTCACAATGTACTCAACATCTGCCCTGCACCAAACCCCTGCCCATAACCTGTGAGTGACCACAGCCCATAAGCTGTACCTGCTCACACACCACATAAATACACAGGATTCCTTTAAACTGCTCTTCCTTGCCTTTGAAAAAGCCAGGAAAATTAAAGCAGCAACTGACAGACTGACCAGAAGCATCAGTTTGGAGGTTATCGGAAACAAAATCTTGTCATGTCCAGCCTGGGGTCCTCAAAAATAACTGCACCCTTACTGAAGCTCTTCACTGCTGCTGTCAAAAGCAAACACTGCCTGTCACCTTCCTCCCACAGTGACTGACACTTCTCCATTGCACAGGACAATTCCTTCAAACACCAGGACTACCCATTTCAGCATGTCTTTTTAGCCATGAACTCCCTCTTAGTGCAATAGAAGTAAAAAAATAATTATCTTGCAAGAGCTCCTAATTCTTACAGACTGAGACACACTGCCTGCAGCTCCATTCAGCACCACTTTCTGTAGATGGTGTCACATCTCCACCTTTGCTGCACAAGTGTGAAACTTAAATAGATCAAGCGTTTTCCAATCCTTTTTCAGGTGCTTTAGCTTTTAAGCTTTTGAAGCAAAACAACCTACTAAATTATGCTCAGCTACTTTGAAGTAAATTACAGGTATAGACAGGACATAGCAATGATTTTTGCTGTATGTAAAATCAAAGAAGAATGCAGGAATTTCTTGATAATGGGGCTCAGTGCAACTGCTGGCTTATGCATGTTTTCATAAAAATGCCTCTTTTCACTTCAGGACAAGTTTGAAGCTGAACAGCTGAATTTCACCCCAGCTGGTACATGAAGAATTTCAGGGCTCAATGTCATCTCTGCTATCCCAGAACCATGGGGCACTGGACTCTAAGTTTAAATAAAGGACACTGCCCACCATTACACCTCTCCTTTCCTTTCTCTAAGCACAGGGATGTCGGCAGGACGGAATACAGAGATCAGCAAAAGTGAAATTTATATTCACTTCCCTACTCCCACCACACTTGGAATTGTTCTTTGCCCTTACTCAGCCCTCTTTGCCCTTTCACTGTTGTTGCACAGAGGATGAGCACCCAGGCAGTGCCCTCCATGCCCACCCTGCCTGGGAATGGGGCACTGCCCAGCAGTGCCAGCTCCTCCTTGGCATGCCCACTGCAGCCCTTTTGGAGAAACAATGCACACTGCACCGGGATTTACTTTGGTAACTGGGCACGGATGTGAGCAGGCTTCACAATGCAAAGCAAAAATTAAAAATCCCTGAACAAATAGGAAAAATTCTTTATGTGGTTTGTGATTCTTTTTCCTAAGATTTTCCATTGGTGCTGGCCAATTGCTGAACTCTTCTAATAGACTGACCTGCCACCGAGCTGTTACCAAACACACGGGTAGGCCTACACCAGCTTGCTTTGGACGTCACCTTCTCCTGTTGCCAATGCAACAGAAGCAGATAACGTTTATAAAAGCCAGTGAGACTGCTCTCCAAACAATGGTTTGGTTCCAGGAGACAGGAATTTGTCATTTACCAGTAAAGAACAAACATTGACAGCTTGCCTTCACTGTATTTTCTACAACTTTAACCACGTGAGCAACCAACAACTGCAGCACTGAAATATACAAGCCCTTGTACATTACAGTTGCATTGTTGTCCTCTGCGGACAGCCAGGAATTGAAATGTTCCCAAGGGCAGAGGTGGGTACAGGTACAGCAGAGGGAGGGCAGAGGTGAGTACAGGTATATCCGCCCTGCCTGGGCACGGAGATGAGGGCGAGTGAAACGCCACGAAGGACGCGCAGAGGGAGGACACTCTCAGGGCCGGGCCCGGGATGAAAGCCGCCCCTGTTATTGTCACCCGGCTGGCTCTGGGGATCACCGCTGGCCTCCGTCACACCACCCCGGGGTGTCCAACTCCCCAGGCAATGCTCCAGCTCCAGCAGCACAGAACCCCCGGCACCCTCTCCCGCCGTCTCTCCCACCACGCGTCCCCGGTCCCTCGGCAGCGCGGCCCGGGCCCGGACCGGCCGGACGGGACAGCGAACCGCGGGGCCCGGCTGCGACGGCGGCGCTGCCACCGGGCTGATCGGGGCTGAGCGCCGCCGGGCCGGGCCCCGCTGTCCCCCCTCCCCTGCCCGGTGCTGGTCCCGGTCCCAGCCCCGCTGCCGCCCCCCGCTCCGCTCACCGGCACCGAGGCCGCTCCGCTCCGTTTGAATGTCCCAGCGCCCCGTCCGCTTCCGGGGCAGCGGCGCCTACGGGCCGCGGCAGGGCCCAGAAGGGCTCAGCGCGAAGCGCTCGCTCCGTGCCTGGCGCGGCGGGGCGGGCGGGGGAGCCCCGCCGAGGGCTCGGGTGTCCCAGCCCCGCTCCCGCTCTGGGAGAGATCCCGGGGGGAACGGGAGCTCCCGGGCAGCCTTGCCTCCTCTCGGCCGGGCATAGCCCGTGAGGCGGGCGGCCCACCGCGGGCTGAGCTGGGGCATGGCGGGGCCGCGGGAGGTGCTGCCGCCCGGCCCGGAGTGTCCCCCACCTGCCGGGTTTGCGCCACCGGGATCTCGGGGGGTTTGGGAGCCACCCGCTCCCAGCCGGGGCCAGCGGAGCCTCCTGGGGTGGGTCGCTCCAGCTTAACGCCAAGGCTCCAGCTTCTTCCAAATTTGTGCCCAGATCAGTGGAAAAAGCATAGATTAGCTGATCTGATATTGTAAAGGTCTGAGTTTGGTGTTGTTCCCGAGGAAACTCAGATTTGCAAACACCTGTGCCTCTAAAAGCCCATGGGGAAACCTCCTACAGCACCTACATGGCCTCACCTGCACTGCAGAGAAGAGCAGGCTCCAGGATCCCGTTCCCTGAGCTCTTTGGGATCCCGTTCCCTGAGCTCTTTGGGATTCCATTACCTGAGCTCTCTGGCTCCCCTGGCATTGGAAGTTGGGCAGAGCCAAATCTGCTGATCCCCTGCTCCCCCACACCACAGCACCCAAGGAGTGACCGAGCCCTTGGTGCTGAGCAGCAGTCCTGACCTCCTTCAGGATAAGTCAGAGCCTGTGGATCAGAGGGTGTCATTAAAGCATGAGACCAGAGTCAAGAGCTGGCACTTTTATTTCCTCCTCTTTCTGTGACCACAGACCTCTCACAAGGCTTTACAGCAGAGTCAGACCCAGGCTCTGGCTGACTGAGAATATGTAGTTTGGTCACCTTGGTGTTACCTGCAACTCAGGCTGTGTTTGCCAAAGAATTTCAACCAGAAGAAAATCTGGAGATCAATCAACTGTCCTCATGGTACCCCCAGTCAGTCCCATTTGAGCTGTCTGCCTGGAGAATACCCTCAGTAGATGGAGGAAGGATCCAAAGGGACCTGAACTGGTGTCTCCAGGCAGGGCTCTGATGGAGAAAGGCTCTGTTTAGTCTTCATTTTGGCAGGAACATCTGAACAGGCATCCATGCTGCTCCTTCACTCAGGGTGGGGAAGACGCCAGCCCCACAGTCATTCTTCATCCTGCAGATCAGGGCACATTGCCTGGTGTCAGCCACCTCTAAAGGCCATGAGGCCACATCTGCTCAGGGTGCAGCATCACCTGTGGCTCCCAAACACCAGTGGCCCCTCAGCATTCCCACAGCCAGCACTACTGAGCCTCCATGAGGCCGGGGCAAGCCCAGAGCCCTCCAGCTCCAGCACTCAGCTGGGTCAAGGGAGCTGCCCTGAGAAAGCACCAGGCTCTTGTGGGGACCCAGGGCAGCAAGCACAGACCTGCCTGACAAGGACAGTCACATCCTCCCCAGGGCCAGGATGCCACCAGCAAAGGCAGTGTCTCATTTGCAGGAACCATGCAGAGCCAGCAGCCTCTGCCCACAACCTGCTGGCACTGATGCCAGCTCATCAGCTGCCCCACCCTGGCAGCTCTGGCCACCTCAAGGAGGAGAGTGAGCACTCTGCTCTGCTCTGCCATGGCTGAGAGGCCCCACGCTGGCCAAGAGGCAGCAAGCAGCCATCCTCTGTTTGAACAGAGTCACCAGTCACACAGCAGCTGCTCCCATGGGACACAAAGACAGAGCAGGGAAACCATTTCTGCTGGAGCTGGCCCCGTGGGAATGGCCACACAGGATCACTCTGTCAGGGGGAGGATGTGTGCTGCCCTTCTTCCCCCTGCTCTCCTGGCTGCTGATAAAGCAAGGAGGTTGGCCCTGGGAGGGTGGGTGCTGTGAAGGCAGGGTGGTGGCACAGCTCCAGCTGCTCAGGGCTGACCCATGCCACCCATTCAGGTTGCCCTTGCTGTGTGGAAGAGAGCAGGGATGGGGTGGGGGCACCCAGGACCTCCAGCCCCACTGTCCCCCTCCCTGACCAGCCAGGTGGGAGCAGCAGCTCCTCTCTGTGTTGCTGAGTCACTCTGTGTCTCTGCTCCTCTTCACTCCAGTGGGGATAAAGCCGAGCTGGGAGTTTGGCCAGGCTGCCCCCTGTACCAGGTGGTGCCACCAGCAGCAGTAGCTTCAGCATGCCCTGGTCCTTCCACAGACAGGAGAGGAAGAGGGTAGGATTCTGTGCTTGGTGGTGCCACTGCCAGCACTGGGCCTGGGGCTTGCAGGGATATCAGGTGTGCTGAGAAGGATGTGGCTCCATGGCTGGATGCCTCTGTCACCCTCACCTCCTGCCTCCAGCTGGGCCCTGCTGCACAAGGGGCCACGGTCTGCAGGGTCTCCAGCAGGTCAGCAGAGCACTGCTCAGCCCTGCTCTGCTGGTAGGAGCTAGGAATGTGGGAATCTTGTCTGCTCCATGGCACAGGGCCTGTGTCTGTGCCCTCTTTAGCTCTACCCCATCACTGACCCAGATGAATGGGAATTACAGCAAATCTGTGTCTCCCTCCCAGCGCCCCATGGACACACAGGGGATTCAGAGTGGCTGGGACCAGCTGCATGCCCATCCTTCCCACACTTTGGAAGAGGTCACAGCAAGCTGGTGCCTTATGCAGGATCTCAAACACAATCCACCAGGGAAGGGCTGCACTGCTACAGTCTCACCTTTGGCTCCATCTTCCATCCACACCATCCTCGTGGCTGCTGAACAGAAGGGAGCCATTGCCTCACTGCTGCTTCCCTTACCCTCCATGGCATCTCATGGCCTTTCCAAAAGGGAAAGGTCCCTGAGCAGATTTTTCCCCTGCACTCTCATTTCCTGGGGTCCTGTAGCAGCAGGCCCAGCCCGGTGCCCTGGCTTGCTTTCCCACAGCACAGGATTATCTCACCATCTTCCCCCAGGCAGTAACTGGGAGCTGCTTCCCGGCTGGGAGGCTGAAACGTGTTGTGGCACCTCGGCCGAGGTGAGAGCAGCGTTCGGCTGTGGCTGCTTGGCCGGGAGCTCTCCCGCTTACGGAGCCTTTGGCGGCTCTGCCCCGGTTCCAGCAGGGCCCGCCCGGCCCTCGTTTACATCAGCGTTAATCAGCAGTGACTGGCCAAGGGGCTGGAGCCACCCCGAGCTGACTCAACAGGGGAACCCTGCATGGGAGCAGAGCAGCTCCTCTGATGTTCCCATGTGCGTCCTGCAGCCCATCCGGCTGAGCTGAGGCTGCACTCGGAAATGCCCTCTGCAAACCCAAATGTCATCTCTCACAGTATTTCAGGTAGCAGAGGGTGCTCTGCCTCCCTGCTGTTGTCTGCAGGAGAAACCCACATGGCACAAGAATGTGCTCAAAGGCAAAGCAGGGCTGTGAGTTTGTTCTGGAGCCTCTGAGCACCCTTGGAAATGTCTTGATTGCAGCAGCAGCACCCAGCATTAAGCCTGAGTCTGTGTCCTTTTGACATCTCTCAGGCACTGGGAGTCATCTGGGCACTTGGCCGGGGGACATAAGCCATGCTCAGGGAGGATAAAGGGGAATGTGACAGATTTATTACCATAAATAAGCTAAAAACCATCGCTGTCCACAGTAGATACCATCTGCTGTGTCACAACACATGTGGTCTTGTCCCACCTGTCCTTCAGCTTCTCCAGTCTTCTCCTGAGCCCTCCGTACCTCTGGTTGGGAAACATGCCACCCAGGATCAGGACTGATGGGTTCCCATCACCTTCATTGCCTTGAGGAACATCTGCAACTCACCCCAGGCAGGGGGCAAGGTCTGCCTTGCCTTTGTTTGTCCAGTCAAGGAAGGGAAAACTAGACCCCAGCAAAGAGGGACAGGCAGACCAGAAGCAGGTGAAGGAGGCAGTGGAGGAAGGAGGTGAGAAGCCAGGGTAGGAGCAGGGTTAGCGCCTTGCAACTTTAATATAGGTCACCTAGATTTGTCTTTTGGATGTCTTTAAGTCTCTTCTGCTTGTTGTAATGGTCAAATCTCTTTTATAATATATCCCTCAGTTATCAGTGTGGAGGGCCTTCCAGTGGCAGGACTGAGCCTCCCAAAGGTGCTCAGAGTGGCTATGGATGACACCAAAGCTCCACAGGTCCCATCAGGGACAGGAGCTGCCCTGCACTTACTGAGCTTGTGGGCAGCAGGGCTGGGGGACAGAGTGGGTCAGGGCACATGGGGCAAGGGATGTGCCATGAATTCAAACCCCTTCTGATGCTCCCAGGGAGGTGGAAAAGGTACTTTCCAGAAGGGCAGGAACAAAGGAACCACACTGCTTTGCAGTGCCAGGGGTAGGGACTCCCCCTACCAGCGCGGATCTCCATCCTGCATCTCCCACTCCACTCGCCAGGATGAGACTGAAACAGCCCCACGGGCACCAGGGTGGGTATGGGTGGTGAGTGGGGACAGCACGCCGAGGGCACGGGGGTGCTGCGGTGGGGACCACGGGCTGAAGGGTCGGTGGGCGCGTCCCAGCCCCAGCAGCTGGGGACGGCAGGAGGGGCTGCTGCGGCCCCGCTGCTGCGTCGGGCAGGCGGGGCACCGAGCAAGAGCGACTTATCAGTATTAGCTCATGTGAAAGCTCGGTGCCTTTGTATCTCAAGCAAACACCGGCCATTATGCCCCAGCAGGCCGGCATTGTTATTCTGTCTGGTTGCTAAAGGTTAGGGCTGTGGAGCCCTGCACGTCCACAGCGGCTGCCTGGGGTGGCAGCGGGGCCAGCGTGACCCCCTGCAGCCGGCACGGGAGGGCACGGGAGCTGCCACCTCTGCTGCTCCCAGGCATGGCCAGAACCCACCCAGACCCTCATCGTGTCCACAAGGCTGCCCCACCGCTCGTGGTGCTGAAAGCTTCCTCTTCCAGGGCCAGCCCCTCAGCTGGCACATGCACAAGCTCCCTCCCAAAAAGAAAAAAAAAGAGGCAAAAAGCCCCAACTTGGCTTTAGAGGGATCACAGTAGGATCACTCCCTTTGAGGAGGCCAAAGGCTTGGCCACCAGCACTGCCAAGGACAGCACATTTGGCTCTCTGCCTCCCAACTCTCCCCTGGGGTTTCCCACACCAGGGGCTCCAGGGTGACTCTCAGGAAGCCCAAAAGTTTTGCCCTGAAGAACCGATGCCAAAGGGACTTCCCAGCACCTGGAGTGGGTTCCCAGGAAGCTGGTTCAGAGGAGCTGGAGGATGTTTGTGTCTGGCAGGGGGGCTGCAAGGGAGCTGCTGCTGCTGGCTTTTTCGAGGGTGACAGGGGTTTGCACAGCCAAACCAGGTGGAAGAGGCTCCTGCCAAGCCAGGATGTGCTGCCACCAGAGCTGTGGGGCTGGTGAGGACCTGCCCTCCAGTCCTGGGGTGCACACAGTACAGGAGGGCTCAGACATTCCTCCCCCGAGGCACTGGTGGCATCCGGCTCCACCACTGGGATGGAGATTCCCTGGATGTAGGCTGGGGGTCCATCCCCACAGGTCTGTTGGATCTCTTCTCAGGATCTGCACTCTGCACGGCTCCCTGCAGGGATGAATGTGATATCCATCTCATTCTGGGGCTTTTCTGGGCCATCACCCCTTTGGGCAGTTCCTATTCCCAAAGGGATGCTCAGTGCCAGAATCAACAAGCCTGGGATGATGTTGGGACCCCGAAGCTGTGGGTGAAACACTGCCAGACCCCCATTTCTGGAGGGAAGGCATGTGCAAAAAGGAGGAAGGAGACAACTGTGGCATTTAGCTTGGAAAATCCCAGCAACCTGCCCCTAGATCAGCTGCAGACCTGAGGCTGCCAGGAGCTGGAGGCAGTGCAATTCTTATCCTCTGAGGACTGATGCAGAGGGAGGCTCGTGGTGTGGAGTCACCCGTGCGTTAGAATTGCTTCATTTTATTGACATTCAACAAAACCCTGAGACATTGTGTTCCTGCTCCCACCAGGGCAGTGAGGCATCCCAGCTCCAGAGCACAGATATCCCATTGTAGCCCTGGGAAAAACACCCTGAATGTCAGGAGGAGACTGTAGCATCCTAGGAAGCCCAGGAGGAATGGCAGATCCCAAAAGGCAAAGCCCTGGGAGAAAAACACACTGTGCCTGTGAGGATATCAGCACTTGTCTAGCAAAGACCTGTGAGTCTCTGCCTGGAGCTTGTCCTTTTCTCCTCAGCTTTGCCACTCTGGGGGGTTTTGGGAGGGGACAGAGAAGCCCTCTTGGTCTCTAACCCTTGCAGCACATGCAGCCCCATTCTTGCCTGCCCCATCAGGGCAGCCCTGTGGGCTGTCCCCCCATCACCATCCCAGTTTGGATAGAGGGGATATTGGCCATTCCTGTACCCTCAGCCAGAGCCCTCTTCCAGACCCAAAGGAGACAGGGAAAAGTGCAAAATCCCGTAGTGTTTCCTGTAATGCCTCATTCAGCAGCAGCATCCAAAACAAACACCAGGGATGTCAAACAGGCCAAAATCTCCATCAGTGTTTCAGACCCCAGTGTGTGGAGCCACCCCATCCCCATGACAGCCTGGTGGCTGCTGGGGCTGGGGGCTATAATGGCCAAGCTGCCAGGCAGTGCTCCTGCCTCAGAGGTTACAGAGTTATTCCCCAGAAAACCTTTCTTTAAAGCATCCACAGGAGGCACATCACCACAGAGGTGGGGCCAGATAGTCCCCTGCATACACTAGAAGCTGCTCATCCATCCCAATAATGAAAATTGAAATCTCTCTTCAAACTGCTTCTCACTGGCTATCATCAGACCCCTAGAGGTACTCTAAAATCTGAAAAAAGAAAACCAACTGTGAAAAGCTCCTGTTTTGGCACATCAAATCCTTGGTGACATTCTCTTGGTGAACACAGCGTACATCATATTCCTGAGGGCTGGTGGTTGGTGGCTGTGCTGGAGGGCAAGCAGCTCCTGATCCTAATAGCTGCTCCATCTTTGGACCTCCTCCATCCCACCACCTGGGATGGTTCTTGACCAACAACTCCTTGGGTTGGCCACTGGTTATGGGAAAACATCAGCCCCTCTGACATCACCATCACATGCACTCAGCCTCCTGATGTCTCTTCTTGCTAAGGGATGATTGGCTTTCACATGGCATCAGTTGAAAATCCTCATCCTAGGCTTATCCATCTCTTGGGCAGGAAGTGCTCTCCTGGCCCAAGGCAGAAGAAGAGACATAAATCTGGTCAGTGATTTCCCAAATCAATAAGGAACATGCTCCCTAAGGAGAAGTGAATTGAATAAGAAGGAGATCAATCACTGGCTGTTCACTGCTAGAGTAGCAGCTTGCTTCAGACTTGAGTCCACATTTCTATCCTGTGAACCTTCTTGACATGATCCTGTGGAAGGTGCCTGGAGCCTGGCTCCTGATTTCAGCCAGGAGAGCCAGGGCCCCACTGCTGCCCAGCAGGGTGCAGCCTCAGCCCTTCCTTGTGATGGAGCCAGAACACCCCATGCTGCTGTCACACAGATCCCCATGACCCATCTCCTCCCACTCTCCACATCATGCTGGCACTGGTCACACTTGGATGAATCCCTCTCCATCCTCAGACCGGGACCTGTGTCCTCTCTCACACACAGCACAATGTCTGCCCCTTCCCCACTCCCTACACACACCAAAAGTCTCCATATTCAGGGCTCACCCCACTTCACCAAGATTCAGCAGCATCCCCACAGCAGCCCATTCCCCATAATCCAGGTTTGACACTGGTATTCTCAGGCACAGGCCAGCCCTGCTGCCCCTCTCTCCCCCTTGCTCCCTTTGTGCCCCTGGGTGTAATAGGGAGGGGTGTCACCCCCTCCATGCCACCCCACAGGTGTCCATCCGTCCTTGTGCAGCTGTGCAGGATCCTCTTTGCTCTCCAGTGCCTGGGGAAGACCCCTGTGAGCCCAGCCCTATCTCTACTTCTCATTTTCCACACATGCCTTGAGTCTGCCAGTTCTCATCCTGGGCGATCATCCCACAGGGCTGTGCACTGATGAAGGTCCATCCCTTTAAGGGTTAAAAGCTTTCGGGCCCCCACCCTACCAAGCAAAAGAGTTTCACACTCTTAACCCCTTCCTGCACACCTCTGCTCCAGCTCTGAGCTTTTGCCACCCCAGCGGATCCGATCTGGTTTGAGTTAAGTCTTTGTGTGCGCCGGGCTCTGACTTCGGCAGAGTAATTTGAATAACAAGACTAATTGGATTTATAAAGCACAGCCCCCCCTCTCCCCCCCCAAACCCGAGGCTCTGCACAGTGTGACAAAGAAAACACACTAATGAAAACCACGCTAGTGAGAGCCCAGGGCAGGGACAGCCTCCTGCGGGCGGGCACTGGCTGGGAGCTGACCGCCCTGTGGCATTTGTGGGATGCTCTGATCCCGCGGCCGAGGGCAGCTGGAGCAGCTCCGGGACCGACCCCGACCGGCAGCGTGCGAGGGGGGCTGGTGGTAAGCGAGGTGGCCCTTCCTGCCCACGCTGTGACATTTCCCTGCAGCCTCTGCCCGTCTCCTTCCCCACCCCGGCTCCACCGGGGGAAGCCAGGGGACAGGCTGCCCACAGCAGCAGGGCAGGAGCCAGCGCAGCCAGAACGGTGATGGCAGGGTTCTGTGGGGGTTGCTGAGCTGCCGGTGGCCTCGGGCACCCCGACATCCCTGGAGAGATGTCCTCTCTCCTCCTGTGGAGACCCAGGCTCAGCTGCTGCTCCCCTTTCCCCTTGCTGATGGGGGTGGTGGTGCAGAGCCCCCATTCGTTGCACCCTGGTGAGGCTGGCTGCAGCATTCCAGCCACACTTTGTGTGGGACAAGGACCGAGCCCCGAGAGAAGGGGCCTCTCTCTGCTCCTTGCCTGCACCCACGGCTCTCTGGCACCCGGGGTCGGCTCTAATCCCGGCTCCATCACTTCGCTCTGCCTGCACGCAGACAAATGCCCAAGCACAGCTTCACACTCAGAAAGTCCAAGTTGTCTCCACCTGGCAGGCACAATGGAAAAAACACCGAGACCTTCTCCTTCCAGCTCCCGTTCACATGGAGCTGAAAAGCTGATCTCGTTTGAAGTGTCCCGTGCCCAGTAGCCCGGGCTGTGGAGGAGGAAACATCTCCCTGCTCCTGATCAGGGATCCTACAGACCCCCAAAGAGCCATGGTGCCCCAGCAGGGGCAGCTTCCCAGAGATTTGTGGAGCAGCAGAGCCCAGAAAGACCAGGATACAGAGCAGGAGGAAAGGACCAGACTGAAACAGACTCCAGGGACAGGGGGATGAGCAGAGAATGTTTCCCTGGTATCAGGGAAGGAATTTGGGGTGCAAATCCAGCTTAATGCAGTTCAGCCCTGGATGCAGCTGCAAAGGAAGGGGTGTCTTTCCTCATGCCAATAAGAGCATTCTCCCTGTTCAGAGGGCCAGGGACAATGCTCAGCTCCATCTCCAGCAGAGCTCCAGAGCCGCCCATCGCCAGTCCCAGCAGCAGCAGAGGCACAAATCCTGCCCTGCCAGCCAGGGAAGGGGAAAGCTGAGAGCAAGGGGCCTCCTCAGAAGCCCTGGGATCCACTGGGGTCAATCCCAGGATCACACCTTTCTCCTGTACCCTCTGGCTCCAGGAGAAGGTTAGAGGGAGGCCAGGCTGCGCATGGGTCAGCCAGTGAGGTCCTGTCCCCATAAGGGACCCTGTGACACTGACTGTGCCCTGCAGAGGACATCCCCAGGGTGCTGGAAAAGCCCCATCTCCAGGGCCAGGAACACCCTCGAGATCCTCCCAGAAGCAGAGGGAGCAGGTCAGTGCCCCGATCCGAGAGATCCACTCAGGTGCCCTCAGGAAGCACCGCTGCCCCCTCCATCCCTTTGTGTCCCCCATGTCCCTGTCACGGAGGGCAATGGCCCTGCTCCTGCCAAGCATGGATCTGGGAGGCACAATTTCTGATTTAATCCTGGATGTGGGAAAAAAAAGGAGAAAAAAAAAAAAAGGTGCTTTTTGCGCTTATTGCTGTCTTTTGGGATGAATCCCGCACCGGGACCACCCCCGCCTGGCCCATGTCCTTCCGCGGGAGGTGAGCGGGGCAGTGCGGGAGCCGAGGGGCCGCGGGGCAGCCGGCCAGGGAGGGCACGCAGCTCCAGGGGGGCCAGGGGCGTTTGGGGGGAGCGGGGGCATCAAGCCAAATGCCCCCCGCTTTCCCTTTCGGGTCTCCGGCTCCCCGAGCTGCTTGTCTGGTGTCATTTGTTACTGCCAGGGGAGAGGGGATACCACCACCCCCCCTTTAAATTCCTGCTATTGTGGAGTGCAGGCCGGGTTGGACCTGGGTATTTAGATGACATCACCGAGCAGGTTGGGTTATAAAATGAATGAAGCAGAAAGCAGCCCAAGTTCACTAGCTCGGCACTTCGCAGGCGGCAGGAGGGACCTCGGGGCTCCGCTCTGAACTTTGCCTGCCGCCGGTCCCGTCCTCTCCCCGGGGCTGCCCTCGGCTCCCCGCTGCCCCCCCGGCCCCCCTGCCGCTCGGCCCCGCAGGATGCAGATCTCACCCTTGCTGGCTGGTGGACTTTTACTCGCGCTGCTCTCCGTCAGGCTGGAGGCGAAGCCGGCGTCTCAGCTCCCACAGAAGGTACGGCTGGAGCTTTCTCCTTTTCTCCGGCTCTTCCTCCTCTCCCGGTCCCGCTCAGAGCTCTAACGGCACAGGGGGAATGTGGGGTGCCTGTGGGGTGCCAGAGTCAGCGCAAAGAGGGGTTTTTCTCTCCGCATAGGCTGTTTGTCTGCAAGGGGGACTCCCCGCTTCTCCAGGCTGTCCCGAACGTCCGGGGACATCCGCCCCGAACCAGAGGCTGGAGTGGGACGCGGTGCAGCCCGCGGGATCGGGGCAGGGGAGGCGGCAGTGCGCTCCCCGCAGTCACCCTGGGACCCCTCCGTGCCGGGCACCGGGAGGGGAGCGGAGCCGGAGCGGGGCAGCAGCAGGTGCACGGGGGGACAGGGTGCGGGAGCAGAGCCCTCCGGGCAGTCCGGGCCAAACAGGCCGGGCAGGGACACACAGGTGGCTGTCCCGTCCCCGCGTGTCCCATGGGGAAGGGGCGCCCCAAATGAGAGTGTCCCAAGGACCTGGTTGTCCCGAGATGCTGAGGACGAGGGATGTGCCCGAGGCCACCGACACTGGGTGGTGCTGCCCTGAGGTCTGGGCACAGAGATGGGGACCCGGTCTGACGAGTGCCCCAGGGCAGCCGTGGGATGGGAGTGGCGGTGTCCCTGTAAGGCACTGGGGTGCAGGCTGAAGAAAGTGTTGATACAGGGGGATTTTGGGAAAATGAATGAGGATGAACATTTCCAGGGCTTGGTGGGCAGCAGCTCTGAGCAGGGAGAGAGATGGAAGGCCTGGGAGATGGGGGAACAGTAAGGAAGGAGGTGTGTCCCTCTAACTGTGGGTCAGAATTCGAGGATTGGGAGGACACAGAGAGCATTAACTGGGGGAGGGAGCAGCAGGGAGGAGGATCCCTGACCTCCCCACCATTGCTGGGAACAGTTTGCAAGGCAGTGGTGCACGGGGAGCTGTGGGGTAGGACCCCTGCCCATAATCTGAAGAGGTCCGTAAACCGGTGAGGGATGCAGTGACCGAAGGGATCTGAAATGAAAGGACCTGCCAGCTTTCAGACCCCTTCAGATTATGGCTGGGGGGAGGACGGGATGGAAGGGGACGACAGGTTAGTGACAGCAGCACAGCTGAGGTGTGCAGCACCACCAGCCCTTTGGTGGATATGCAGTGACCGGGACAGGAAGACACCGCTATGGTGTGGGTCGGGGGGATGCTCTGACCCCAGGGAAGGGAGCACAGATTTCGGGAGGGGAGAAGATGCCCTGGGCACAGCAGCGGGGTGATGGACTGCACTGCCGGGCACAGACCCAGTCACGAGTTTGCATCGCAGGGGGGCTACACCGACCCCTCTGCGCGTCCCTTACGGGGTGTCCCCAACACTGATGGGGATCGCTGGGGACGGCGGCGCTCTGACCCTCTCCTCCCCACAGGCCTCCCGCGGGTCGGCGGCGGCGGCAGCGGCGGCAGCGGCGGCGGGTCCGCCCGAGGCGGCGGAGCGGGAGAAGGAGCGGGAGAAGGAGCGGGAGAAGGAGCGGAGCGGCGGCGGCTCGGGCCCGCGGGAGGCGCGGGAGGCGCGGGCCGAGGCGCGGCCGCGGGCGGGCTGGGCGCGGCTGCTGCAGGACCCGCCGGGCCGCCGCCACAAGGGCCTCCACAAGAAGGGCCTGGGCAAGGGCTGCTTCGGGCTCAAGCTGGATCGCATCGGCGCCATGAGCGGCCTCGGATGCTGAGGGACCCCTGGCGGTGAGTGCGCGGCCGGGCCGGGCCGGGGCCGGGATGGGGCCGGGGGGCTGCGCTCCGGTACCGTGGGAGATGCGCAAGATGCGCTGCCCTGCGAACGCGGGATGCCAGCGGGCGGGACTGGAGGTGGTCACCCCGCTGAGCCTCCGGCTTTGCTGGAGGGCAAAGGGGAGGACGCCAAAGGTGGCCTTTTTCTATTCCCTTCCGGAATCCACCGGCCCTCCCGCTGCCTTGCCCTGCAGAAGGGTCAGAGACCTCAGCTGCTCCTGCAGCAGCTCAAACTGGATTCCCCCTAATTTGAGCTAGACCCGGGCACGATGCAGGAGGAGCCCCTGTGCAGCCACGTATTCCTAGTTTCCCCCTCTGCTTGACACACTTAGCTGACCGACAGATAGGTGTTGGGAGGGCAGGGTACCCCCTGTGTGCCTGGAGTTGGAGAGTTAGGGACACTCCTGTCCCAGCCATGCTCCAGTGCTTTTAATTTAAGGAAAAACAACACATAAGTTCCCCAGGTGTCTTCTAGGTGTGGTGACAGCCACGAGTAGCACTTTCCTAACTGCAGCTTTATATCTGAGCAAGTTATGGGAAGCTGGGAGGAGTTCCTCCCACGGTGCTTCACGGCCACTGTGCAGCAACCAATGGGTGAAGGAGTGTCGCTTCCCTAAAGTGATGGGTTTGGGAAAAACATGGCAGTGCCTCCCCTGCCAGGTCTCCCTGTGGGTACTGGGGACAGTGAGGCACGGTTCTGGCCTGGCCCTGCCAGCAGGACACACAGGGATGAACTCACATTTCGGGAAGCACTTACCACTGCATCCCAGGCCACTTCTTCTTCTTCCCATGGCACAGCACTGCAGTAACATAACTGGGCCCAGAGGGGACTGGATCCAGCATCCTGCTGCTCTGCAGGGCAATGGGAACAGCACAACCCAAAGGTGCCTACAGGATGGCAGTGCTGGTCTATGACCTGTCCTGGAGGGATGGGTGCTGTTTCTCTGCTCCCTCATTTTGCCAAGTATTGCTAGCTCAGGGCTCCAAGAGGAACACATATACCCCATGTAGGCAGGTCACATCCCTTCTCTCTCATTAAAAAGACACAAGGCCAGGAGGAACAGCAGCTTCCCTCAGCCTCTCCCCTGAACACCAGCCAAAAAGCAAAGGGTGCATTTCCTTCCTTGATTTAGCACAAGCAAAAAGCTCAGGGATGGCTTCTGCTGAGTCCAGCATCCCCCAGGCCACAGATACTTTGGCAGGGGTTTTGGCTGGGGATGGGTAAGGGGTGCTGCATGGCAAGTACTAATGGGCACTTTGTTCTTGTTCCTTGCAGGGCTTTGAATCCGTAGTCCACTTTTTTCCTACCACGCACGGCCAGGCACGGCCATCCCCCAGGCAACACCTAGAGAAGCAGAGACCCCCTTGGAATGGACAAAAGATGTGGTTGTGTTTTTCTTTTTGGTACGAGGAGTCATGGCACCAACTGTTTTGGTTTTGTTATTTTTTTAACAAGTGCTCTCTATCTTATATATATTATATATACAAACACTCACCGAGACAAGGGACAGTGCTTTTCCAAGAGACTGATGAAGCCAGCTGTATAACATTGCTGTTTGTAAATTCATGTCATGCATAAATGTATTTATGTTGTAAAGCTATTTATATATTGTTTATAAAGAGATATTTATAAAAAAATTATTTATGTAACTAAATGAAAAGTCAAGCATTGTAACATTTTTTTGTCCTAAGTAGTTGAAAAACTTTAAAAAAAAAATCATTCCGTGTGGCATTTTGTAACCTGTCTTTATTTATCAAATTCACATACAATTTAAATGTCAGATTGATTGATTTTAACAGAGCTAAAGAAGAAATTGTTCAGATGTTTTAGAAAAGTCAGGAGTGAGAGAAAGGCCAGCTGATATTTTAAGCTTTGATCCCATATGCAAAAGTAAACTTGTGCCCAATCCTGTGATGCTGTGATGGACTGAATCCTGCCTGGTGCTGCAGGACTCTGCAGACCCCAGCTGAGCTCCCTGCGAGAGCACACAGCCGTGGGCAGCACCTCCATGCCCAGATCCCAAATGGCACCCGTGGAAATGAGCCCAGCACGGTTCACAGCCGAGCCCTGGATCCACAGCAGCGTGACAAGGGCGGCATCTGTCCCAGACGTGCTTTAACTGCTCCCAGCCCAAGCTCCAGCCCATAGCTGCAGCTCTGTCACTGCTGCTGGATGGAGACGCCGTCCCTGCTGACAGCAACAAAGAGCCCGCGCTGGATCTGCCCCCGGCTGTGCTGCTGGGAGCAGCTTTGTGCCAGAGGCACTGCTATTCCAGGATCCAGTGGCCCACTAAGTGTCTTGTTGATATTCCCATCCGCCAGCCCTTTGCCACTAAGCTGTAAAGTCCCTTCCTCCAGCAGAGATTTATTTAACTGAGCCAGGGACAATACACAGACAGACCAAAATATACTGAGGGCTGCCTGGTAAGGATTCATGGACACAGCTGTTGCTACAGCTTCTTGCTACGTAAAGTGCATGAAATAAATCGTTAAAATGACTTGGAGCTCTAAAGGAAACAGCAAGTGAGGGGGCGGGGAGTGCAGTAAACACACAAACTCCTGCTTGAAGGCTCTTTGGTCTCATTCTTCAAAGAGGCCTTAGAAAAAAAGAGAGTGGCAGGCGCCCAGCCCAGCCGTGACAGGAGTCACAAATTATGCCCTGGCCATTGTAGTGGGCTGGGAAACAACGAGCATTATGTTCTGCTGGGCTCCGGTGCCTAGGACAGGGCAAAGAGAAAGTCACCAAGACCCAGAGGCAGAGCGATCCTTTTCCTTAGCAACCAGCAAGAAACCATAGAAACCTCCAGCCAGACTCACCCCAGCTCTGACAGAACACTGGGTGAACAGAACAAGAGGATTCATCCAGACACCCACAGCTCAATCATCAGGTTAGGAGTGCATAGGGGACATTTCTGACCTCGCATGAGCACGGCCTCCATCAGAGCCAGGAACCCACCTCGCAGTGCCCACAGGATCCTGCTGGACAGGGAGCAGCAGCTGATGGACTACAAAGATGTTGCCTATGGGGAACAAAATCAACACCCTGGCAGGGAGGGAGGCAAGATGGGAAAATGGCAACTCCCATAGGGAATGGCAACCCACTGCCAGGGCTGTGTAAGGCAAATAAACCTGTGAAGGGTCATCCTTCCAGCTCCACACATCTGTAGAGGAAAGGAGGGGCTGTATTAGGAGCTCCTAAAGAGATGCCCAATAGAGGGGACTGACCACAGTCACTCAGGAAAGCTAAAGGACAACAAGGAATCACTGTGCGGACCTTGCACAGCCAGGTCTGAACAGAGGCGTAAGAAGGTGGTGCTGCAGGTGCTGTTCAGGGTCCTGGTCCTTGAGCATGAAGCCAGAATAGTGACCATGATATAGTGACAGGCTGGGACCAAGGTGGGGACAATTCCCCTTCCAGTTTTGGCTTGTTGCTGCAAGCCAGAGCTGAAATAAAACCACCTGCCTAGTGACAGAGTGGTTGTCCTCAACACAGCAGCAGAGACAGCCTCTGGAATTTAATCCACACAATTTTACCATATAAGTGAGGCAGAACCTGAGATAAGGTTGGGAGATTGAAGATCACAGCCTGGGGTCATGTACAGCCTGGATTCCTGTTTCTCCTCAGCACCATTGTCCCAGAATAAAAGCACAGCCCACAGCATGGGTCCGTTCCATCCACTGGGCTTCCTGGGAAAAAGCAAGCCCAAGGAAAAGGGCAAAGCTGTATAGCAAAAGGCCATTATCTTGGCAGAGAAAAGCAATCAGAGCTAGAGCTCCTGGTGCAGAGGGAGAGGATAACAGCTTGTTTCCTCACTTTCCTGCCTCTAGTTTGACCAGAGAGACACCTGTCCCTTAGGATGTGGATTCCCACCAGCAGGACAGGAATATGTGCCCATGTGTAGTGATGATGTGCAAGAGAGAAGGCAGCAAAACCTGGGAAAACTCAGATCCACCCATCAGCCCCTCTGTGGCACAGCCAGACCAGTGGGTCTGACAGGCAGAGTGGCACTGCCAGCAGAGGTCAGTTCTCAGAGCACTGATGAGCACTTTCCTGCTTCACTGGACAAGCAAGAATGGGAATCAGAAGTGGCTCATTAGAACACAGCAATCACCCAAAATGGCCACAACTGGGTCTCCCTGACAGGGGCTCAGTAGAAAACAAGGACAGCAAGAAAAAGGGGCCACAGCAATGTAATTAAGAGGCAAGGAGGCATCGTGTGCAGCAAAAACAAATTCATCTCACATCACTGCCTCCCCTGATGGCCAGATAGGTCAGATCCTCACATCCCATGAAAGGATCCATGGCCAGCCCTGGAAAATTTCCCTGCTACACCCCAGCCCAGACAGCATAAGTGATCAACAGTTGTTCTGGATGCAAGGTGCAGCCTCAGGAGATGGCATCTCATATCTCAACCACAGTCTCAGAGAATGGCCTTTAGCAGAGGTGTGTGCACACTCCTGGAAGTGAGGGGACAAGGAGTTCCAGGGTCTCCTGTCCATACTCAGGTCAAATTAGCACTCATGGGACCTACACATTTCCTGCACCACCAGCTGGATGAGCAGTAGCCAATTCAGCTTCCAAATGGGAACACTCGTGATGTGATTTAGGAACAGCCTTGATTTCTCCTCTCCAGGAGCAATTCCTAGCAGGAGTTGAGCCATCAGCCCCCAGCCTGAAAGGGCACACAGCTTTCTAGTGGAAAAGGAAAAAGAGCTTTCTCCAGTGCTGCAGTACAAGTGCCTGGCAAAGCCCAAACAGGCTGGAGCAGACCATGGAGCACTCACAACAGGGACACTGTTGCCTTCTCATGTCTGGGAAACCCGTTCTGTTCCCCCAGCCCATATTCCACGTTTTTCCCTGGTACCATTCATGCAATTCTTCCCAGGTACTTATTGCTGAAGGGCTACAAAGCCCAGCTCTGGTGACAGCAAATCCCAATGCAATGAAGAAAAAGAGAAGCCCAGAGTCCCAGAGCAGGAGAGCAAAGGAATTTTCCATCTGGAAAGGGACTTGAGGCATGGAGCAGGGACTGCCAGGGGCAGCAACAAACATGCCCCTGCCACTTGCTCCAGGACTTCTCCAAGCATGGGCTGCTTCCCTCAGAATGTAGAAAAACAAAAGGGAAGGGATCACAGGGCGACTTCCAGAGGGAGCCTGCACCTGACACAAGCGTGAGTTAAAAACAAGAAGGGAACTGGATCCAGGCCCCTTCCTGTCAGTCAGCAACTAACCTTGTCAGAAGGGATGGCAGCACTAACTGAATCAGGCAATTCATTAGGTTGGGGCACACAGCAAAAGCCCACGCTCTCTGGAGCAGAACTACAGTGAAAATCCAGGGTAATGAGTTGCAAACTGCCTTTGTAAATGACACTTCTGCTGCGACTCTGGCAGGATGGGAAAAGAGCTAATAGGAAAATCATTAGGTGGCATCCCTTTGATATTGTTGAAAACTGCACAGGCTATTTTTCCTGCCCCCTCCATAATTAACCTGGTACATTACCCATAATACTCCAGGCTGAGAGTCCCACAATGGACCACCTTATCTGCATCAGGGGAAAAGAAAGGTATGCTACTTGAAAGGAAGATGACTCCTGGAAAAGCTTAAAAGGTGTTAAGATCTCCCCCCTACTGAACACACTCATCTTTTTCAACTCCATCAGCAACCAACCTCTGCCCAGCCAGGAGACCAAAACCCTGTCACAGTCAGCAGGAAGGAGCAAGGCTGTCCTGGGAAATGCAGCTGCAGAGGAACTGATCTCCCCAAGGTTGCTCTCTGCAGCTGCAGCAGGAAGAGGACACAGTTCTGTGCTTTGCCCCTTATTTACAACACTGTCCTTGTCCTTGATTTCCTTTGTGCTAAACCAGGCTACAGCCTGTGCCTCCTGAGATGCAGAACAGCTCTGAGGACCAATGCCTACCCACCTGGCCTGTCTGCCAGCAAGGAGAGGTGTCATCTCAGAGTCGTGATGTAAAAGGTACAGCACCACAGCTGGCAGGTGATCCTGAAGGAACTGGTGCTCTCTAACAGCTGTGAAGGTGACAATGAAACACCGAGATGTTACTGACTGCATCAGCACAGAGCAGCCTTAGGACTGTGCTAATCATGAGACACTGAGTGAAACATGAGGGCTGGTGAGACAAACAGCATCTCTGGGAAGAATCTGAAGGGCAAAAGAACACTACTTCCAAACCTCATACCCATGAAAATACAGCCTATGGTCAGACAAGCTCCAAATATCACAAAGAGGCTGATCCCTGATGGAGCAAGGCTCTGCTTACCCACCACAATCAGCTCTTCCGGAAACACAGAGCTTTCATGTGTGACCAGGGCATTTCAAAAACACCCTAATGATACAGATCCTAAAGGCTCTTTGGAGATCTGGAGATGTGGAAGTGTGTGCATCTTCTACTAGAATTAGAGCAAGCAACGACTACTGACACGAATTATTTTGTGCTTTGTGGGGAAATACGTATTTCAGGATTGTTAAATGACCTTATGGCATCCCATTATTGCCTGGAATTTCCAGTGTGTATGTATGCACATTCACTAGAGCAGGGACATCTCTTCTTATCAACAAGAAAAAACTGTGGTCACAGCTACCACACTCAGGCAGTGGGGCATGCCATGAGATGTGCACACTGCACTCACTGCCAGGGAGCAAAGTGCTGCTCTGCCATTCCTTTGCCTGGATGACCCACTGGAGAGGGGAGTAGCACCCTGGGGATGCTGAGAGGTTTACCAGCCTGGGGGGTAAACACACACTCTCTTTACAGTCACTTACCTCTGGGAGCTCTGAGGGAGGGCCAAACTTGAGGAACTATCAGCAAAATGTCAACAGTCCCTGAGAGTCATGGACCTTCATCATGGAGCAGAATGAAACAATGACATATTCCTAAAAACTCTGTCGAGAAATTCAATCACACTGTCAGGCTAAAATTCCATACCAAGAATACAAGCTTGAGGTTACAAGTAGGAACTGAGATCTCTCTAAACTTTAATTTACCTTTCTTGATGCCCCTGGGTTACTCTCTTTCAGATTACACAAAAATATGCTATGCAGAGTCAGGTTTTGGGTCCCTTGCATTAGGTCAGGTGTTATAGAGGACTTAGTGGGGTGGAAAAAAAACAACAGGAAACTTTGTGACCAGGTGCCTGAGATAGGGCTATTTGGGTCTATTGTGTTTGTTGGGCAGGCTCTTAATTTCCCCATTATTTAGAATAATAAAGAGCAAATTTGTTTTTCTGCATTGCAGTTTGCAACAGGCTCAGACCAAAAATAGGAATCCCCAGCACCAACAGCCCCATGAATGCACAAGTCTGGGCTGCTTTACTGGGCAGGGGTGGGCTTTGTGTGGTTCCTAGCTTAGCTGAACTCATATAACCCTGTACAGAACTGAAAGTTTAGGAAAAGTCTGGTTTGCCCATGCAATTTTAGTTCTAATACAGCTATCAGAGATAAGGGCACCCTTTCTTCTGTTTTCCCTGCAGTGAGTAAGCACAATTCTGCTTGGCACACAGGGACCAACACATTTTGCCCTCATAGGATAAGATCACTAAAACCAAAAACACCCTCTGGGGTCTGCATCCTTTTACATTCTTTCAGGAACTGAAAGATGTTCAGCAAAATTCACTTTGCAGGACTGGTGGGAAAATTGCCACTTCTTTTGACCACTGTCTTCTGTAAGGAACAAAAGCTTCGCTTTCTGCCAAAAAGTTTCCCTCTGGAGAGCAGCTCTGCAGGTCCTACTCCTTTACATGATCCATGGAGAGAGACCTGCAAGCCTGAGAGCAGCTCCACAAGCATCCATAAGATTTCTTAGGGCTGCACAAGATTGATTGCAGATCAGGTCTCAAATCTGAAGACAGAAGGGTCTGCCAGCATCACTAATTTTCCCTCCTGCTCTCAACACAAGAGTAAGTTAGCATTCAACTTAGCTAAGAAAGTGAGGAGGGAAGTAAAAGAAGAAGAGATTTTAATCCAAAACTTTTTTTTTCTCCTTTTAGAGACTGACATCAGCACTGCTTTATTGTGTTCCAGAACTGTCTGATGTTAGCTGGTATCAAGCGAGTCTCGGCAGGAGTGCCAGGGCCATTTGTTAGCATGAGGCACAGCTTTAGGGCCAGGGCAGCCTACCAGCACTGCAATCAGCTGAGATCCTCTCTTCCATTTTCCAGCTCACTGCTCAATTCCATATTAAACAAGCACTAGTACAAGTGGAGTTGCAGAACACAAAGCTAGACAATAAAGCCCCGAAGAGCAGAGGGAAGGCAGTTTCCATCCACTTTCTTTCCCTCTGGGTGGAAAAGGCAAACAGAAGTTCAATAGCTCAAAGTCTGTCCTGCTGCAATCTCTGCAGCTGGAGCATCCCATTGCTGCCATAAAGCAAAGCAGGGCAGGATGCTCGCCCTGCACCAGGGAGCAGCTCCAGCAGTGCTCACACAAGCTGTGTTGGCTGCCTCCAGCAGGCACAGGCAATCCATGGGAGTTTGTATCAAATCTGTCTCTGCTTCCCCCTCCCTCTCGTCCCCATAGCAGTTCAGCTCCCTGGACACTCCCCACAATTCAGCCCCTAATTCACACAACTCTGCTCTGAGTTGCTGCCTTTCCTGTAGACAACAGGACTCAACAGAGTCTTTGTCTGTTGTTGTTCTCAAAGAGCACAGCACCTCCTGCATCCTTGCCTGTTAACTACCCTGCCTTCTGCTTCATTTCTGGAATAGCTTCTAACTCTTTCCTTCAAGCCAGATTCATTAACCAGCTGCTGCAGAGCTGTTTGCCTCCCCCAGGTACTCTGTGCATGTCATTTGTTAATGACTCATCTCAGCCTGGGCTCATTGCAGACATCCCCCTCCTTTTGCAGCACCAAGCCCTTTGCTGGCACACCAGGAAAGCCAAGCATGCAAACAGCTCCATCCCCTCCAACACACCAGTCCCTTCCCTGTCCTCTGTCACCATCAGACATGGGACAGCTCTTTATTCAAAGTGCTATTTCCTCTCTTGCTGCTTTGCTGATCAAAGGCGATGTGAACCAAAGCATAAATAAGATCCTCACCCCCAGCCAGGCTTTGAGAACAGCAAAAACACAAGAACAAACTCAAAAACTTCCAACCACAAAAGAAGCTTCAATAAACTAATGTGACTCCTGAAACTGGCAGGGCATAAACACCAAGGGCACCAAACTCAAATCTACCTCCCCAGCAGACTGTGGCTTGATGAAGAGGTAAATTGATTCCCAAAGGCATTTGTATTCCTCCTGCCACTTTGCAGGACTGAGATTAAAAATGGAAAGAGGACCATAGAGCCTCACTAGTCAAATCCAGTGAGGAAATGGATGACCAGCACATTGCAGCTGTCCACACAGCAGGCTAGAAACAGACACAGTCCATCTCCATCACAGACTTGGGAACACAAGGTCCACCTGCACCTCCCGAGAAGCTGTCAGCTGAACACTGTGAGAAGCTGAAACAGGAGCTAATCCTGCCACTGCTTGGGAAACAGTTCCATTGAGCTACTGGTGAAGGCTTTGTGCTCTGGGCTTATCCACTTAACATCCTTGTTGCATTTCTAGGGGGAGAGAGAGCTGGTAAAGAATCAGAAGCCTGACCAGAATCAGAAGTGTCTGGGATTTGACTCAGAGGAAGCTGGAGGGAGACTATTTTGATCTTCCTCTCCAAAGGTGAAAGCTGGTGTGCCTGCACTGCAGGAGAAGGATTTACTTTCACAAGTGAGCAAGTCCTGTGACTGAGGACTGCAAACACACAGATGGCAAAGAGTCCTGGTAGCAGTAAGAGGAAGGCACGTGCATTGCACGAGCAAATGCAGGTGACAGCTGGCTGCAGGACTGGAGCATTGTCACACTCCTCTGCTTAAACAGCTCCCCTGCCTGCCCAGGAAAAGAGCTTCTCTTTACCGAAGTGAAATGCAGGAGCCAAACTACAAAGCAGCACTCTGCTAGATGCAAAGGAAGGAACTGACTGGCCTAAGAGCACAACTCTGAACCTTCCACAACCAGGCATCAAAGCTGTTTAGGCTCAGGACACGGGGCTCAGCTACCAGCTTTGCCACACATCCTTCTGCACAAATCTGGACAAAGATGAACGACTGACAACACGTGAAGAGGCTTTCCTGTCTCCCAGATGCATCAGAGAGATCAGTCAGACTTCAGTCAACATACACCAAGAATCAAATATGCTCAAGTGAACAAGTGCCATTGGACAACAAGCCTAAAACAGCCTCCAAGTCAAGACTCCAGACTCTGACATTAAATCACCATTTTTAATTTTTTTTCTAAAATGTACTTTTTTATGAATTGCTGTTCCAATGCTTCCCCTTTAAAAAAAAAACCCACACCGTGCCAAACTAGGTGCAAATCACCTGAAGTTAGTTTGTAACAAATAAAAAAACCCCCCACAAAACAAAGGCTGAAATGCTTTAGAATCACAACAATGTACAAAACAAAAAACAAAAAAAAGGAGGAAAATACAACCTGAAAGTGTTCAAAATTCAGAAAGACTCATCAAGTCCATTGCTTCGGCAAGGGGATGCTGCTGCGACCCCTGCCAGTGGGTCCTGGGCCACCAGCCTGCCTCCATGCCAAACAGGCTCCTCTCCCACTGCCAGCATCCAAGGAAGAGAATGCATTACCCTTTGAATGTATCAATGGGGGAAACAACTCACAAGCAGCTCTGGGAGGTCACATCACATTCAGGAGAAATAGTTTCTAGCATGCCCCTAACCACCTGCAAGGTCTGTGTGAAAGAGCAGCCTGCTTCCTCCTTATTGTACTGATGCCTCAGAGATGCAGAACAGTGCTTTACATCTGTGAGAGATTAAAGGGCTTAGTAAGGGCAGTAAACAGACAGTTAAGTAAACAGCCCAGCACTGGAACTCATCTTCACAGAGCGAGGTAGTGTGAATTTCACCCCAGTTTAAAATAGACAGGGGTAGTGGAAAGGCTGAAGGCTTCCATGTAAAGCAGTTCCTGGCCTAGAAACCTTCCTGTGCTCCCTTTGGGAATGAAAAGATCTGTGCTGATGGCTTCCTCGCTCCCAGCCTGGCTTTGGTAGCCACACTTCAATGGGATTCACATGCTTGCTAGAGAAGCTCTCCCATGATGTGATTCAGCAGAGCATCTTCCTCAAGGTTAAGCAGCAATGAACTGGCTGGGAGGGAGCAAAACGGCCCACAGATATTTTGGTTTTTTCCTGCCCCTTTTGGTTAGTCCCTCTCTTTAAAAGTCCCTCTTGCCAGGACCAGAGCAGGGACACCCTGAAAACTCATAGGAGCTGCACAGTGTAACTTAGCCAGGTGCTGCTAACTGGGAGCTGTTCAAACAGAGCTTTTACTTGCCAGCTGGGAAGGGACTGGCCCAGAACCCACTGAAAAAGGAGACGCAGGCCCTTTTTGCTCCTCCTGTTGTCATTCCTGACTGAATGACATTAGATGGCATGTTCTAGTGACGGCTGGAGACCAGCCCTTTGACTTTGGACATCTTCTTTGTGGGCTGCCTTTGTTCTGTGTGTGGAGGGCACTCTCGCTCTACCAGCTGCTGTTCCATCTCCTGTGCTGATGACGAGGCTGTAGCTTTTAATGTTTTCTTTATGTTTGTGACCTGGCCAAGAAGAGACAGTGAATCAGCACCTGCTTCTTCCTCCCCTTCAGCAGACACTCTGTTCATAAACACTGAAAAACCCCTGGAGTATAAGAGTGGAAATGATAAAAGAGACTCTTCCAGCAGTAACATGCTCTCCATTTGAGTTTAATAAAGGTAACGTTTCATCCTCATTTACAGACAGAGCTGATAGTATTTCCAGTCTGGAATAACTAGGGATTACTTTTTTCCTAAGAGACAGTGGTACAATATTGTACCACCCTTCTGTCTGGCTGGAGGGACCTACTACTGCCCTGGTGGAGAAGGAGCTACCCTACCATTCTGTCAGCCAGAAGCAAGAAGGGGAAAGGAGACCATGAAGGAAAAATTCACTCTCTGGACAGAGCTCAAAAAGCAAAAATGCCATTTGGCCTACCTGACTACCTGAGACACAGGTATTTGCTAAGAAGCAGGAAAAGAAATTGGTTTTGTGGGAAGTGGCAGCAATGTTTTTGCTACTCTGGCTGAAAAGGAGAGATACAGCACTAAGCACCATCCTTGATCCCCTGGAACTCTGCAGGGCTCACCACAAATACAGTGAGCAAACCTACAAAAAACCCCCAAGGTTTGGGAGTCAGGTGTGCCAACTCCAAGCCAAAGGCATGTGGCAAACCAAAAGCGCTATGGATACGGATAAAGCCTCCAAGCAGACGCAAACATAAACCTGCAGGGACGATACCCCCTGAGGCAGCGCCTTGGGAGCCCATCCCCGCCTCCCCAGCGGCCGGGGCCGAGGTTCCGAACCGGAGCGCGGGCTCGTGCTGCCACCTAGCGGCGGGAGCGCGCAGGGCCGGCCCGACGCGGGGGAGCTGCCGTGGGCACTCCTGCCAGAGCAATTGAGGCTCCGGAGATTTTTAACTTCACTTCCAGCTTTTACAGAAAAGTGGTTTTTACCCCCTGCCTGCCTTGTACGAAGGGAATAGAGTTGCAATAAAAATCTGTGGTGAAATCATAGTTTTCCTAATGAATCAATACAGGAAACCACAATTAGTGCAGTCACCTAGCCTAAATTTATAAAAATTTATCAATAAAAGGTCCACCCTGCTGGATGCCTGATGTTTGTGGCCATACTAGCACTCAGAAGCAGATGTGTTTTCTTTCTACCCCATGCCTTATTTGCATGATTATCAGCCGCCTTCTGAGCTGTGACCATCAACACCAGGTGTTTATTATAGAGATTATTTCCTCCAGCAAACAAACATTTATCCAACAGCATAGAGGCCTGAGATGACTCTGTACCCACCTCCATTTCTACCTGCTGCTGAGTTCGGTGGTGGTTCTCTTTGTACTGGTTGGCTCTAAGTACTTGCTGCTCAATTCCTAAAAGAACTGCTTCACAGCCATCACACCTGCAAGACACAAATGATGTCAAACAGTGTTTACAAATTCTCCCTGGAGCAGCTCAATCAGGCAATCTGAAAAGTCACGCTCATCTAAAAGTTTAAGAGATTATTAAATTTATACTTCCTGCTTAGAGTTGCAAAAAGCTGGCAAGAAAAAGCTTTGCTGCGTACTCGATGCATTTCTCAGCACTCTCTAGAGAGTCTGTGTTACCCTTACCATCAGAGAGTAACTGCAGGTTCAATGCACTTTCATCTTCCTTTTCAGAGAGAATTACAGCTTAAACGGGATGCAACACAGTATTCAAACACAAAATTTTAAATTATAGAAAAAAAGTAATATTGATATAATCCTCCTGCCTGTTAAGTGTTCAAATGACAAGAGCACTCAGCATGGAACTCAAGAACTGGAAAAGACAAAAAGGGAATTGGCAGTGGGTTCACTGTTACCTTCCAAACAATGCTGCAAGGTCCTGGAAGCTGTCAGAGCCCTCCCACCGTGATGGGACTGAGGGAGTTGGAGCAGAGAAGCAAAAAACCTGCCCCCACCACAGGACAGCATATTTGCCCAGCAGTTTAATTACTTTTTATGCACTCATTACCATAGCAACTAGGAAGCAATTCCCAGTCAGCTCAGGACCTGCCATGGGCTCCACAGTCCATGCAGGAATTTCTTTAGGTGGGAAGGGAACCCTACACAAAGATGAGAAACAGCTTCCTGGCAAAGGTACAAAGAGATAATGCCACAGTCCCACTACAGCTGCAAACAGGCTGCATTTGCAGGAGCAAAGAGAAGACAAAGCCACCTGAAACTTCAAACTTGAAGAAACATCCCATCCAAAGAGCTGTGATTCTTGAGAATTTGCCCACACAGTTCTCAAAACAGTGAAAAAGGCTGAAAAGTAACAGCTCTGCCCTCATTATTAAGTGCTGCAGCTCCCACCACAGAACCATGAGTCCAGTTTGGCACCTCCTTCTGCAAAGTCCTTGACTCATCACTGGGGCTCTGCCATGTAAAAGCTACAGTGAGAGCAGAAGCTCACAGTGTGGTAGAGTTTGGCTTGATATGTAATACAAACTGAATCCCAGATGGGATCTTGGAAAACTTGCCCAACAGACTCCTCCTCCAAGTGCCTACTTACAGCATAAGACTCCTGATTAATGGAACATGGTGAAATTGAGCCAGCACTTGAAACTGTGAGGGGGAAAACAGGACAAGCTATGTACAAGGAAAAAGGAGGGTGGAGAGACTGCCTCACCATTCCTGGAGTGTTTTGACAATGTTACTGATGTCCTTCTTCTGAATGTCTCTGCCAATACAAAAATCCACCTCTAACACCTGGTTTCGCTGATCCAATTTCCCCTGGATAATATCTGTGTAAACTGCTTCAATAATGAGATCTTCCAGCTCCCTCAGATTCCTCATATCCAGGTCCTTCAGCAACACAGAATAGGGAATGCACTAAAAACAGCAAGATCAAGAGTAAGTTAACAGTCCTAGAGCAAAATGAATGGCTAAGTCTCAAAAGGCTGAGACTCAAATGTTTATTGTATCCTACACTTTGACCTACAGGTGCAGCAGTGACTGATCATGGCAGAACAAATGCTTGCCAGGCTGTGAAATATTCTGACACAACTTTGGTAATTCCTGAAGCTTTGGTATAGTATAGCACATTCTAGAAGAAAAAAGGTAAATGGGATTGTAGAAGAAATTAAGAGTGTTGCATAATTTTCTCTAGAAGAAAAAGTCAGTGTTTTAAAAAATGATTCTCCATCTCCAGCAGTGAAAAAAGCCATACAAAGTTTCCCAGACCTTACTGACCAATGTGCATGTCAGTTCAGACATCCCCACACTTCACCCATGGAAGTCCACTAAGTTAATATCCCAAATGCACAAGGAGAGAACACTGTACCCTACATGTACCTTCACAGTACAGGATTTTTTTTGTGAGTACCCATGCAGTCTGATACAACTTCAGTGCTCTGGAATGGATGCCATTTTCTAAAACAAAGCCAAGAGACAACAGCTGTCAAACCCCACACGCTTTACCTTCATTCGGGAAGCCAGGCTCACTATCGTCAAGTGCTTCAGCTTGTTTTTCTGAGTCACTGTTAATTCAGGCAGGTTATCTTTGTTTGCTGTTAATGTCAAAAAGACAACATTCAGGACTTCACTTTGAAAATTACATAATCCAGGCTGCAGAACTCCAGGCTAGTTATGCTACACTACACCCTGAAATACTGAACACCTCCAGCTAATGTGGGTGCTGGCTGGTGAGCAGAACGTGCTGCTGCAGATAAACTGGCACAACCAGGGAGAGAAGGGGAAAAGTTAAGAACAACTTGGCAATTCCATTCTTATCTGCTTCTTCAGTAATTCTGGTTCTGGAATTATAAGGTAATTCATAACTGGTGCCTTGCCAAAACAGTTGGTCAATGGCTTTGCTTTTACCGAGTAATTTCTGTTTCATTAACAAGCTGACAGAAAAAAATCTTCCCCCTTTGCTGATGTGGTTGCAAATACAGCTGGTTTTATTTCTCTGAAGAGCTGCAGAATTTAAACTGCAAAGTACCAAGCTGAGGAAGAGAGCAGAAATCATTAATCTAGATGGCCACACTGTCACTGTATTATATCCATGTGCCTCATGAATATTTAAAAAGAGAAAGGAAACTGGCAGCCCTCCAAAGCTAAGAAACTCTTTAAAACATCTACTTTAATGGAAATTAGTGTTTCAGGGCCACTCAAGCTCTCCCATCCATCCCACCTCATCCAGTGCTCTTCATTTTGACTGCTTTTCCCCCTTTCTCTTTCTTCACTAGAAAAGGAAGAATGAACTGTGCTGTCACACAGTGACACAAGAGCATGGACAGCAAGCACATCCTCTAATCAGTCACAGAATTCATGAGGCTCATGTTGCTCCACAGACACTGGAATTTCCAGTCCTTGCACTTACAGATGCCACTGCTCCTTACAGGAACTAGATAGCTCATCCACCACCCTGAGAAACAGCACTATGACAGAATTATTTGTCACACTCTGTAATGGTCTGGATGAGGCTGCTACCCACAAATGAAGCATTAAATTGTAGCAGAATGGAAGCATAAGCACTAGAGATAAAAGCACATTTCAACAGATACAAAGATGATTCACACATAGTCTTTCTAAAGCTGTATAAAAGTCATTATTTCAACTTGTATTCTAGCTAAGAAATTATTCACTTTGTTTCAGCAATGCCGTCACGGAATAAAATGTTATCTCACAAACCATATAGGTTTTTATAAATAATGCAGAACAATTTTGTCTAAGTTTTCTGCAGTTTCCATAACTGGTGTTATCTAAATTTCCATAGAGATGTCTGAAATTTCCCTCTTCAGAGGTAAGTGGCCTGTGAACATCACTGATTCTGCTGCAGATGAATTCAACCCAGCACTGCAGTCCCATCCAAAGCAGCAGCACCCCAGAGTCTCTAACCCTTCCTTTCATTTTTAGCAAGCAAAAAGCACACATGACCCAGACCCCCTACAGACAATTCTCTTCCTAAGCAACTCCTGTTCCTGGATGCTTTCATCCAGCCACACTACACCAGGCATGTAAGGAAGCCAAGAATTGCCTGTGCCAACCCTGAAGGGCAGCCCAGTCCCAGCCCCTGCAAAGGGGCAGCAGTCTCTTACCCACATAGTCCCGGTAGGTTCCGTATGCAAACAGGTTCAGCAGCTGGAAATAAGCAGCATTAGAGCCCTCAGCAAGCTGGATGGGGAGAAAAGAAACATCACATAAAATGGGCAACACAACCCTGAAAGGCACCTTCTCCAGAGAATGGCTGAAGTCTGCACAGGACGTAAGCAGAAAAGCAATTATAATCCCAAGCTAGACCCTTCCTTCCTAAGGCCTCAAGAGCAGCAAATTTCAGGAGTTTTAGAGTCAAGTGATCCAGCCAGCTCTATGCACTGGAACTTAACTCCAGTTTGGACTGTCAATGCTTTGTGTGGCACCTTGGGAGGAAAAGAAAAAAGCAAATCTTAACCCAGCTGACAACCTACAGGGCCGGTCCTCTCACCAGGTCATAAGCAAGCAGGTGATGGTGATGGCTGGGGAGGATCCTGTGAAAGCTGGGACAGAGCCACCACAGCTTCAAGCAAAGCAAGCTGGGACACTGCACTGGAGTGCATTTGGAGGTAACAGCTCCTCTCTTGCCTGCAAACACTTCACTGGAATAACGGCAGCACCAAGCAGTGATTTTTATTGATTGGGTTTTTAATACCATTAACTGCACACAAACCCAGGAAAAAGCCAGCATTTGTCATTTGATACTGAATAACCATTGAGGTGCTCTTGTGCATATTGAAGGGCCTGTTTGGAAAGCCAAACTTGCTGTGCACTGTTACTCCAGCTGCAGAGACACTCAGCTTAGATTCCTTCATTGTGGAAGAGGCAGGGACTGGCAAAGCACTCTCAGCAAGAGCTCTGGAACTTGCTTTCACCTTGGTTTGCAATGGTTTGGATTTGGTTACCACCCAGGCCTGATACACTAGACATCTGTTCACAAAGACTTTTGGAGAGCACTGAAGTTCTGCTTTCCAGGACAGTAAAGAAGTAGAAAGGGATTTTTTCCCTTGTTGGCTGCCAAAGTGCCTTCTTAAAACTCCTACTGTGCTGCTGCCAGGTTTTTGCTGTGCTAGCAATTGCCTTAAGGTAGCAAAGCTTTCTATAGGTGTTCTTTAACACCTAACATATACAGGCAAAAGCAAGGTCACTCTCTTATTCAAAAACATCTCTCAACCCAGGTAAGTTGCAACAGGCCCTCCTGGCACAGAAATTTCACCCACAGGCTGCCTGTGGAAACTTCTGGAGATCCCTTATGCCAGTAGTGCAGAAGGGGAATCAGGATAAAAACTCAACTCTTACCTCTTTCACATTTGTTAACTCCAACAGCTCTCCAAAGACATAAACCCCAGGAGCTTCCAGCACTTGATTTATAAGAGCAGTCAGAGCTGAGCCACTTGTTCCCTTGGCTAGTAAAATGAACTGCTCTAGAAGATTGCAGGATGGCTTCTGTTCTCCTGCCATTCTAGGTTTTCAATCTGTCAGTAAAAGAACATAATATTAACACATCCTTTCTCCTCTGCTGAGCTCTGCCTGCCAGGGGACCAGGAGGTGCTCAGCACAGCAACATTTCAGCTGCCAGCCTTTTCTTCAGCATTCAGGGGGCAGGCCAAAAACCCAGCAGGTTCAACTGCTGATTTAGCTGGGGAGCAAGGATGACTCCCACAATTTCTAAGCAAAATTTCTGTCTGAGCAGTTCCCTAAAAGGATCTGCTCTTGCAGATCCCTTCTTATAACACTAGAGTTTAGACTTCATGCTGTTCTCAAACTTTTCCTTCTAGTGATGCTGCCAAACAATGCCAACTGTAAAGATGCTTATTGATGCACTTGACTGACTTCCTCCTACAGCTCCAAAGCAGCAACAGAACTCCCTGTGAGGGACTGATGCACTCTGCATGCCCACACATCCACCTTTTCCCTTGACTCTGCCTATTGATACAGTGTGTTTCCAGAATTCCCATTGCTTTCTGAGCCCAAAAGGCAAAAACAACTGTGAGGGGCCTGTAAGCAGCTCCCCTGTCTGCACCGTGCAGTTCAAGTGTTTGGGGTTAACTGGGAAGCTTCAGTGATAAAAATACCCTTTCTACAAAGGCTCTATTTAAGTCCCTGTAAAGAGAATCTTTGTCTTCTGCTGCTGCCTGACATTTCTGGTGTGCATGCTGTCTCCCAGCACCAACATGCTGCTTTTGAAATGTAAACCACTATTTATGAACAAGTTGCACAAAATGAGCTGTTTGTTTACAAACAACCGAGACAAAACTTCCCAAGCATGTTATTCAGAGACCAAACAAAGGACTGAGCAGATAAGGGAGGTTTTGTGTCCTGTTCCTATGGGATAATTATCAAGCAGAGGGCATAACCGTGATGAAACCCAAACACCAGAGAACCTGTCTGGCTCTGTGTGACCCACGTGGGCTGGGCCCACACCCACCCTTGTGGGGGCAGCACAGTCACACGGGGGCTTTGCTGTTCCACCAGGCCTAACCAAATTAAGGCTTGTGAAGGCACCACAGCTTCCTGTGTTAGTCAACTTCTAAAAATACACTTCACTTTGTTCTATTACACCTGCAGGTACAAACGGTCTGAGCTTTAGAGAGCAGCCTTTAACACTCCCCACACTGAGATATCTCAGCCCCCGAAGTCTCTCTGGGGTTCTCTCCACCAGGGGCACACGTGCAGCCTGGCTGAACAGCACCTCAGCTCTGCCAGAAACCCCTGCACTACACAACAGTCAGTGTGCCTGCCTGATACATCAGCGTGCTCCCTCTGCTCACAGAGAGGGCCATTTCCTCACGAGACAATATGGATTGACTGGGCTGGGAATGAGATTCAGATTTCACAGTTCTATTGTCCTCCCTCACAGGTGATCAAACCACACGCTGGTGTGTGAGGTTACAAAAGACTGGCTGGCTGTATCCATGCCCTAGTAGGGAAGAGATGCCAATTCTCTGCCCCTTTCCAAGTAAATGTTCAAACAACTGCGGTGCTATTGCAACCTGTGTGCACACCCGTGTCACAGGGAACACCTCGCTGCTTCCACAACCCATTCACCCCGGGGAGAAGTGACTGAAATACAGCACACCCTCCAACGTAGCCTGTCCAAAGGCTACAACAACCCAAGTAGAGGGACAAGCCGGGCTTCTCTCGCGGTCAGGCCTTTCTAAGGCAGCTCAAGGAGTTTCAAGGCGGGAAGCGGCCCGCAGACCCTGCAGCAGGAGGGCGGGGGTTTCCCGGCCCTGCCGTTCTCCAGACCCCCGGCAGAGCCCTCGGGCCCCACCGGGCCCTACTGCAGGGTGTAATTTACCGGGGGTCCCCCACGGCCGCCCCTGTTCCCGGGAGGCCTCTCCCAGCCCCGGCATTACCTCTCCGCTCCCGGCCTCCCGTCCCGCCGCTCCCGGGGCCGAACCCGCCGCGCCTCAAGCCGCCATGATGGCGGCGCCGGTGTCCGCGCGCGGCTCCTTCCCCCCGGAACGCGCGGGCCGCGCCGAACGTTCCGGCCCATCCCGGCGGCCGCGAGGAGCGGGGACCGCGGCCCGGCATCCCCGGGGGACCGGGATGGGGACCGGGATGGCGGTGCTGGCACCGACACAGCCGTGCTCCAGCAGCCACGGAGCAAACTTCATGAGCTTATGCTGCAACAGCTGCTCCGCTGCGTCCCAGCAGCTGTTCAGCATAAGCAATAAAATTCCTGCCTCTCTTTTAGGGGACACGAGGTCCTGTGGCAGCATCACAGGGGTTTGAACCCCAAAATAACCCGTGCAAAGGGCTGCTGTTGTGAGGCCACTTCGCTATTAGAAGTGGAGCCATTATTAGATTTGCTCCCCAGGGAAGTGATCACAGCCCCAAGGCTGGCAGAGCCCAAGGAGTGTTTGTTTGGACAGCACCCTCAGGCACACGCTGCATTCCTGGGGCTGTCCTGGGCAAGGACAGGAGTTGGGCTCGATGGTCCTTGTGAGTCCCTTCCCACTCAGGATATTCTATGATTCTACCAGCTGAGCCTCTCAGGCCAGTCCTCATGGGAAATGGCAAGAGATGGAGTGAAGATAGAACTGATTTTGAACTCCACAGAAAAATGGTCCATCCAAATGATAAACCATTTGGCTGTGACATGGAGGATCAGGGAGGGAACTGGAAGGGTTAAGATCCTCCCCAGGGCATAAATCAGGATGCTTGAAAGGGTATCACAATAAGGGTGGAAACAAAAGGGAATTGGGGATTGTTAACCTCCCCAAGGTTTGTAGGCTCATCCATGCCATGTTGTGAACAAAATGTTAAAAATCCTTCAGCTGAGAGCAAAGTGCTTCTGGCTTTCAGTCAGCAAGTCCCTGAAGATCATCAAATCATGGACCAGCATGGTCAGGAGGGGGCAACTTTCAAGGAATGAACATCAGAAACTATTAGGGAAACTGATGGGGCTTAGCCTGTGTCTCTGAGCCATCTACAGCAGGTCCCTGGGGTCCCATCATCCAGCAGAGAAGAGGTGTCAGACAAGGGCAGAGATGCAGGTGTTGGAATGCTGTTGTGACACTCTGGGCTTCAGAGCAAATTGGATGTAAAAAACCAAGCCCTGCACAACAAGGGAACTCAGCCAGGGCTATAACAAGCCAGCCAGTAATTTACTTAAGCCACACTTAGCCCTCATCTGCACAGGGAGGGAGAATTACCTCTTTAATCACATCCTAACCAGGCCCGTGGTTCATCCTGCAGACATGCTGGAACAGTTGCCTTGGACAAGCAGTGTGTGGCCTCCTTTTTCCCAACACTCACCGCAGCTCAAATTCCAGGCTGAAACAGAAATGGAAATAAATGATTGTGAGCTATTTTCCATGGATTCTGCAACCTTTTGCCAGAGCCTGAGGGTAAAAATCATCTGTTAGCCCCATGTAGGTCAGTCAGGAGTCCCTGTCCTAATATCTCCCAACGGCTGCCAGCCAGCCTGGCTGACCTGGACTTTGGAGGACAGCATCAGCTAAGCTCAGCTTTTGGGATGGATTTTTGTTTTTAAGAGGAAAAATATGTGGATGTCCAGCTGTCTCAGTCCCTTTTAAACAGCTATTGCAACCTCTTGCTCCACCCACGCAGCTCTGTGTGTGCCAGGACATGTTAATCCATTTTATCTTTTAATGTTGGCATTATCTCTTGACTCGCCCCACCTCTTCCCCTTGTGATTCTGCAGCCCAGGTCCCTTTTAGGCAGCACATAATTCACCTTATTTCCCTGCACTGCCACAGTAATGTCCCCAAGCTGTGGGGTCCTGGACCCCCAGACTTTGAGGACACCTGACCTCCCCAAGGAGAGGGCCAACAGTGAAAACACTTCTGTGTTTCTTGTATTTTCCCTTATATTTCATTGCTCACCTGTGTGTGCTTCCATGACCCTTCATCCATTCATCCCCATGCCCTGCAGCTGCCAGCACACACCTCCAGAGCATGGTGAGGGGGAGCTCCCAGGCCCTACTGAAAAGTTTCCAAACTCTCTTTATTTCCCAGGATGCAGGGACTAAGCTGCTTGCTGGACTCTCCTCTCAGCCAGGCAAGGAGTGATGTCTGGGTGGCTGCAGATGTGAAGTTGTACAACCTCTCCCATCAGGTGTGGGGTGGGATGAAGCCCCAGCTGGGGCTCTCTGAACTATCTCCCAGTTACTCTGCTCTGCAGAAACACCAAAGGAACTCCTTTACCTGCACCTTGAGAGCAGCTGCTGCAGGAGCAGAGAGCAGGCTGGAGGCATCTTCTCACCTGCAGTGGTAGCTCAGAAGCTGCCACACCTGCCAGAGATGTGAAGGAAAATTTTCAGTTGCAAGTGGCACCAAAAGACAGAGGGATTTGCAGCAACTTTCTTGCAAAGAGGTTTTTAAGATGATGTGCTCAAGAGTGCTGTTTGTGTTAATGCAGCCCAAGGACTGTGAGAGATCCCAGGGTTTTTATCACTCTGAGTTGGGCTGCCACGTGTTCCACAGCTGCCTGGCCCTGCACTAGTGACAGGAGCCTCACACTTCAGCTGTGAGCTCTTCTGTGATGTTCAGAAGTTCCTGAATGAGAGGCCTGTGGCTCCCAGCACAGCAAGGTGACCTTGGGAATTCTGAGACTTGGCCAGGAAATGCAAAGGCTCCAACTTGAAACTCCACAAACATCCCTATCCCTGCGCTAGAGAAGCCCTTCAAAGCTGCAAGAGTTCCCTTCTATGAGATCCATTTGGTCTCTGGCTCCTTCATCTCTGAGGAACCTGAACAAAGACAGGATGGAGCCTCTTATGACTTCTGTAAACCAGCATGTCCTACTTCCACCTGGCAGGCTCATTTCCTACATACAAGCAATTGTTTCTGCCTTTTCCAGGTCTGCTTTTGTCTTGCTTGCCTTTTCTCCTTGTCACTCTTTTCTCCTCAGTGATCTTTAGTCCCTCCTCTTTAGACAGCATGCAATTCCACAGCCTAGCTAAAACCCAGGATGGACTCTTTAACAAAATATAGATAGATATTTATTGGCACAGCTCACCCCTGGCACTCTGCCCAGGCTCAAAATGACCCCGCCAGACACTTAAACTGATAGTGGGAAATTGAGCATGGATCACATACATCAGGAAAAGAAATGCTGCCTATTTTTATTATTAAGATCTGGTGTCAGTGATGCTGGCAGCGGCCTTGCCCTTATGCATTAAACGCAGCCTTTATTAACACTCAGAGTCTCCACTTTTGCACAGTGGGTGATTTGGAGGCAAATGGAGCCATGAGTGAGTGCACTGATGGCACCCTGACTGTTCACTGGTCCTCATTTGAGGACTGGGTTACAACTGCTGGCTTTATTTTATCCATGACTTAATGCTTTTATCAGTTGCACTCAGATTGTTAAGAGAGGAGTTAATTAGCTCATGTTAAAGAGCAGACTGGCTCCTGAAATGTGCTAACAAATCTGAGACTTTCCCTCCCCACAATCAACTCTGCTACATAAACATAAAGGCTATAAAGATTATTAGAGGGCTGGAGCACCTCTCTGATGAGGAAAGGCTGGAAGAATTTGCATTGTTCAGCCTGGAGAAGGTTTTAGGGTGACATCATTCAGGCCTTTCTGTACCTGAAGGGGTCCTACAAGAAAGCTGGAGAGGGACTTTTTACAAGGCAATAGAGTTCTAGTGATAGAACAAGGGGCATGGCTTCAAAATGACAGAAGGCAGATTTAGGTTAGATATTCGGATGGAATTCTTTCCTGTGAGGATGCTGAGGCACTGACAGGTTTCCTGGCAAAGCTGTGGATGGCCCATCCCTGGATGTGTTCAAGGCCAGTCTGGATGGTCTTTAAGTCCCTTTCAACTCCAACTGATCTGTTATTCAAATTTCTGCAGCACAAAGAAGGCTGCCTTTGTTCCAGGGGTAGCACACTATTTATCTTTAACCTGCCCCACAATGCTGGTGCTGTTGGCTCCGGCCTCGGGACACGCAGAACCTCAGAACTGCGAGGTTTGGGAGGGAGCTCTGGCGATCAGCCAGTCCAACCCCTTGACAAGGCAGGGTCACCTGGAGCAGATAACATAGAACAGGTCCAGGTGGGCTCTGAAGGTCTCTGGCAGAAGCCGCTCCGGGGCTGACCCGGGTCCCCACATCACCTGAGCTCACGGGCGGAGCTCCGCGAGCAGACCCAGAGACGGAACCTCGGGACCCTCACTGCCCGGGGAGAAGCGCCAGCCAAGCTCCAGCGGCTCGGGGCCGCTCGGCCGCCGTTGACGAGGCCCGGGGCGGCTTCTCACCCCCTCGACTGCTCCCCGCTGAGGCCTCCCGGCCCGGGGACCGCCCGCTCCCCCTGCCCGGTCATCCTGCGGCGCCTCCATCGCGGCCACGTCAGGCCCAACCGAAGACTCTCGGCGACCGCTGCGCACCCACCCTTGAATGAGGGAGAGGGCTGTCTGATTGGTCAGTACCGCTGTCATTCCTGCGCCAGAAGGCGGGGCGAGGAGGGGACGGCAGCGGCTGATTGGTCGGCGCGGCGGCGGGCGGCCGCTGGCGGCCGCTGGGGTTGGTTGCGCCGGGCAGTGGCGGGTGCGCGGGAGGGAGGGGCGGGGGGTCCTGAGGCTCCGCTGTCAGCGCCGCGCTCCCGCCAGGCCCGGCCCAGCCCCGTCCGCCCGCCCGCGGCGCGGCAGGACCATGTCGGCCACGGACGAGCGGGCCAAGGAGATCCTCCGCGGCTTCAAGCTGTATCCTCCGTGCGGGGGCCGTGAGGCGGCGCGGGGGGCGCGGGGATCGCCGCCCCGCTGTGGCGAGGCCCCTGGGGCGGGAGGGGGTTGCCATGGCAACGCGGGTCTCCATGGCGTCCTTACCCCGGCGGTGGCGGGAGGGTCCCTCGAGGCTGGCGCCGGCCCTGGGCCGGCCGGGGCGGGGGGACGGGGAGGGAGGCCCGTGACGCCGGGCCGGGGTCCCGTCCCTGCCCTGCGGGTGAGGGGTCCCCGCGGGCAAAGCCCTCAGCCGGGTGGCGGCGACCACCGCCCCTGCGGCCCCTGCGCGGCGCTGGGAGCGGCTGGGCCGGGGGCGGCGGCCCGGGCAGCAGGAGCCCCCCGCCCGCAGCGAGGACAGCTTACAGAGGGCAGGTGAAGTAGCTCTGCGCCAGGAGGATCTGATCCCCTTCCCTCCGGCCTGCGCTTAAGCACCTCTGCTTGAAAAGGAAATACCTGGTGGTCAGGTCCAGGAGCTGCTAAACACCTTGTTCCTTGTCATACCGTGAGGTACTGGCACATGTCTTGGTCGTGCAGTGTCTTTTATTGCTGACGTATTCTGCGTGTAAATGCCTTTCTGTGCAGCTCGTTTAAAAACTTTTCATGTTGTGGCTTTCAAAAAGCATTCTGATTTTATGCCTGTGGTGCCTGGGTGTGAATTTAAAGCTGATGAAATGAGATAGATCTGAGCTCGGAAGAGAGGCGAGAGCCTTTGTGCACCAATTCCAACCCAGCATTTCAGTAAAGTAGAGAAAGACTCGACCTAAAGGCCCACTTTCAAACTAAGGGTGTGAGAAATAGTGTAGCTTTATTTTACATGTGGAATATTTTACTGAAGTAAATTCTTCTAAGCTTAGAAGGCAATTGCAAGCTTGCTATCTTGCCCTTCAGACATCAGAGTATTGTGAGCTGGTTTATCTTTCTCTTTTTATAATAAAAAGGACAGAAGTGAAGGAAATTTCCTCTTGATCAAAACCTATTATTTCTAAACAGGGTGGTGGGGCTTTTTGTTCTGTGATGTTCTGAGATGTATATAATCTCTATGCCAGCTGTAGCAGGATCTGATTTTCTAGGTTGGATTTAGACAGATAGCTTTTATCAAACTATAAGCAGATGTTTTTCTTAACTTTTTTATAGAATCATTTCAGTCTCCCCCAGCTGTTAATACTGCATCTGGTTCCTTTGCCTCTGTGCTGGCACTATTGACAGCTCTTTGTATTTATGAAGATGTAGAATTTTAGCTGTCAAAACATAAATTAAAAACCTTTTGTGCTGGCAATTAGAAGAATAAGCTTCTGACAAGACCAGACTAAGCTGTTGGTAGAAGTGAGGAGTGCCTTGAAAGTTAAGCCTAAGGAGCAAACTTTTAAGTGCTTTTTGCATGTGTTTGTACATAGTCTTTACTGGATAGCAGAATTTACATAAAGGCCCTTGTCCAACTCTGAATGAAATAATATTTTTTGTTGTTTGCTGTCCTAAAGAGAAAATGCCTTTTGCTCTTTGAGAGGAAGGATGTCAGATAACAAACTATGATCTCAAGCAGCCATAGCATGGACAGAAGCTTTATTAGAAGCACTCTGCAGTCTGTGTTGAAGTTCTCAAGTCTAGTCTTCCTTTTTTGTCCTTGAAAAAAAAAAAAAATTAGTTTACTTCTGGCAGGACAGCTTAAGTCAAAATTTGGACCACACTTCTCCAAAAACATAGTAGAGTACCTTGATAGCTGCCACAGGGGCCGTGTGGTGCAAAGTCTGACAAACAGGAAAGTCTGGAGAAGCATTTCATAACTGAAACTCTTAGCAAGTTGAAATAGTTGAGAAACATCTCTGTTGCCTTTAGTAAACCAGAAGAGAGGCTTAGCAGACATTCCTCATTTGTGAGGAAGCCTTGAGACACCACAGCATCCCCACAGGAAGCTGCTCATGCCCAGCTGTGACCACGCTCCCTGCAAGGGAGACATCAGCTCCATTTCCCTTCCCTGTCCAAGGGCAGGGGCTGTTCCAGGGACAGTTGCAGTTTAGAGATGCTTTATCTCCCAGTCACCCTATTGCTGCATGTACTCATTTCATTAATAGCAAGGAAGAGAGAAATGTGTCCTGAAAAACTGTTCAGTTTATACTTTGAGCACCTGAAAACTTTCTCCTCTGCTCCCACAAGGGAGGCAGTTCAGCTCCACCACCTTAAGCACATCTGCAACCTTGGCACTTCAAACTGAACTTGCTTTTAGCACGAGAGGAGCATGGCATTGCACCCAGGGCTGTGTGCAAGGGGTTCCTTGGGAGGCAGGAACAGTTGCTAGGGCCAGAAGCATCACTGAGGAAGCAGGTTTCCAAAATAATCCCTGATTTTAACACAACAGCAGACACTCTAGCTGGAAGTCCAGTTCGCATTGGGTAATCAGAGTTTCCTCAAACAATTGTGTTTACTTGTGGTTCCTGAAAAGGAGTTAATTACAAGCTTTCCAACTCATTGGGGCATGCTGGATGATTGGGGCATGTGGAAATTAAATTATAGCCTAAATCCACCCTCTAATTTCAATTGAAAGATAGGTTTTCCTTCCTCTATGACACCAGTGCAGAAACATGTTGTGACTAATGTCCCAAAATCCAAGCCAGGAACATTTATTCCCTCTTCTCATGGATTTTACTATTTTAAAAATATTAAAACCAAGGGAAATATATTTGATGCTTGCAGGAAAATGAGAATATTATGCGTTATTGGACTTATCCTAAGAATTTTTGTGGCACCAGTGAATATTGAACATTAACAGTCCAATAAATATGCAGCAGAAAAATTTTGAAAGCAGACAACAAACAGAGCTCGTCACTTGTTCAGGGACAATATTTGCTAACAGAGCTTGTAAGTGTGTTTATCAACAAACTGTTCTGAAGGCACTGCTGTGCTGACCAGCAGTTGTTACACCCAACACAATAGCTACAGGTAGTTTAGTGCTCTGAAAATGCACTTGTTTGGCTACAGGCAGCATCAGTCCAGTTGGTAACTGAAGATCATTTGTGAGAAGTATTAGCCAAGTCTTATTTCTGCAAGTATTTATGCCCCTCTGATCCTGTGATCTCAAATGTATGAAATTCAATTATGCCTTTTATTTTTTTTTCCCCTGGAAGATGGGAGAGTTACTCTGTCAAGCTACAGAAGGGTATCTTACTTGGCCCTCACTCAGCCTTTCAACACATTCTTCAGATCTTGTTCTGTCATTTTATCTTCAGCGTGTACTATTAAATGCATGCATTTAGCATCCTTTATCAAAAGAAAGTAACCAGTGATGTACTTCCCCAGCAGTCAAAGTTCAGAATTGTTTTATTTTGATGGCTCCCCCTTAACTATTTGTGGGTTGCCTCTTTACCTTTGTTCTGAGATCAACTACCACAGAATTATTTTTTCAAAATGTGCTAGAATAAGGACCCTGTAGATAGTTACCCTGTTTAGTTTGGTTTGCCAGCATTTGGAAAGCATCCATGCTGTAGATTAGAAATGTCCAGTCATGGTTTGCAGCAGCAGATTCACATCCAGCTCTTGAGGGACCACAGTCCAACTTCTTGAAGCAGTTCTTTCTGTGAGGTTTCAGTCAGAGCAGAAAGGAGGAGAAAACCCCAGTGAGTTGGTTGGTTGATTCTCAGAGGATGGTTAAAGTGCCTCTCCACACAGGAATAAGGACATCTTTCTATTTTAAATCTTACAAGTCAAGCAAGATATCACCTTTTATTTGCTTCTGTACAGAGAAGTCTTATCAAAATCTCTGTGGGATTAATTGTCCTGTAGCTGTTTATCAATTTAGGTTAAGTTTTTCCATGAACTTCATTTTAAGGCTGTTCAGTGGCCTGTTCTTCAGAAGTCTCCTGAAACAAGGCAATACAGTGAACATATGCAAGAAGAGAATATTAACTGACAGTATTAACTCCAGAACAATTACAGAGTTATGAAACTGAGTTTGTGGTCAGTGTTAATACACACCTGTAGCTCGAGCACTCCAACACTTGCAGGCAAAACTTCTCATGTCAAAGCCTGGCCTACTTTCCTACAGTCCTCAAGTTTCCTGTGCAACCTCTTCCCAGCTCCCAGAGCTTTTTCCAGCTTTATTCTCACCATTGTTTTTCTGCCTAGGAAGTCTTTCTCTTTGAAAGATGGGTAGAGCTGTAGTGAAAATACAGAATCACTAGGAATATCTATGAGCTTTTATATTACTCTGCAGAGAGGGAAAGTTCCAGCTTCATCCTGGTCTGCTGTACACACAGGAACTGAAGTTAATGACAGTCTTGTCCATCCATTCCTAGAATAGTCACTGGAATTTTGAACTAGCTTGATGCAGCATTCCAAAGTTGAGCAATCTAATTAGAAGCAACATTGAAATAAGTTTCCAGTTTCATTGTTAGGCTGGTAGGTGTTTGGCAGGTTACTCATTTGAAATTCTTACCTGCTGCTGTGTTTACAAAACTAACAAGGAAGCAGCTTTAGTTGGCTTAAAGATTCCCTTTGGTTTTGAGGTTTCCTCTGTGCACTTCCTCAAATTTCTGTGTAAATTCCTTGCAGTGGAATAGAAAGACAAACCATCAATTTCATGGGTTAAAAGGAGACACTGGCCAGCCAAAGATGGAGCAGGACTTGCCAGAAGCTGGGACATGTACTCTATAGAGGCCAAAATCAGAACTTGCACATAGCTTGCTCTAAAGCAATTTTAAAACACCCTGGGAACCATGAGTTTGTTCTCCTTCATCCATATTTCTGGTTTTTTCAACCCTCTTACTTTCTACAGAACTTAAAGTACTTGACAAGCAAGAGTTGTCCACATTCCCAGTTAGCCTGACTGGAACAAATTCCCACCCTGGCAGCATTGAGAGATCTTTGTTTCGGAGACCAGAGTTTCACCCAGAAGCTTTAGGCTGGTTGTAGTTGGTAGTTGAATGTCATGGTAGCCAAGGTACCTTTACCATATCAGAATTATTTCCAGCATTTGCAGAAGTTCTGCACCATGCAATGATCTCTAATTCTGGCATGCTAGACACAGAGTCATCATGTTTCTTGTGACTGAGTCATGAGGCACATCTGCAAATAAAGCAAGAGCAGTTTTACTAGGTTTGGTTTTGCCTGCCTGATTCCTGAGTGAACACCAAAAACTTCATGTCCTCCCCTTGTTAACTCTCATTGAAAAAAGTGTAAATATTTAACTGTGCCTAACCTGTGATTTGCATTAACTTGATATCTGAGCTGCAGTCAGATATTGTCACTTGTCACATTTAATGCAGTCCCTGTGTAGTGTTGGAAGTGGGGGTTTGTGCCCATGACAGTGGGAGGGACATCACAGGATAAAATGAGTTGCCAGGTGCCACAGAGAACACGTCTGGCATCAGCTTCAAAGTGGAGGTTGACATTGGAGTTCAGGTTTTTCTTTTTAATCTGCAGTATTGCTTTAGCACTTTGTAGTTACAAATTTATAGCTAAGATTTATCCTTTGATCTCTCCAAAGCCTACCCATCCAGCATTTTACTGGAATTATGGTTTCAGTATTTTTAATTGCTTGCTTAGTGCCAACCTAATGAAGTACTTAAAATAATGCAGGTGTCATTAGCAAAATTATTTTCCCTTGTTTCCTTTGTATCATATTAAGATATCAGTTACTCTTTGCATCCTTGGAAGTCATTGGTGCCTTATGCTTCAGCTGTTGTTACAGTATTTGAATTTCCACAGAGCAGAAGATAGTAATTTAATCCATCAAGTGAGAACTGGTAGAGCTTCTTTCCCCCCACCCCCTGCATTTTCACAGCCAACATACAGGATAAAAGCCAAGCTTATACAGAGAAGTAGGGGAGGTATCCAAAAATCCTCAAATTAAACAGATGATGTTCAAAGGAGGTTTTTTATTATAGATATTTGATATGGTTCTTGTGTCTCTGGCAAAAAGAGTTTTCTGTTACCTAAAGCAGCCTTAGTGTGGAAGCTGATTTGACTTGTTCTAAGGTGTTTATCTCTGAATTTAGGCTGATCCCAGAAATAAAGTTGAGCCAAAATTTTACTTGAAATTTGTAAGATAGAGGCTACTATATATCTTACATTTATGTAAGAAAAACCTCTTCTTTTTCTAAGTTGGGAAGTTAAGGCAACTTCAAATTTGAGCTCAGAGTCTGTTAAAGATAAACCAGTGCTTTGCTTACGTCTAGCAGTCAATATTTGTGTAGAAATTGGAGGTTGCTGCATTCCCAGGTACAGGGAACAAGCAGAAAGCATCATGATCTATTAAGGTCCACCTGGCAACATTGAATTTTGTCCTTTTTTTCCCTGCATATTAGTATCACAGAGTTTATAAAATTTAGTTATTTAAAAGGTGATTTTTGCACATCTGTTGCTCTCACATCTTAAGGAGCACATCATATGTTTATTCTAGATATGCAATAAACTGCAGTAGCTAGCACAGAATATTAAAAGCTTTTCTCAAGTGCTGCCTTTTAGTGCTGAGACTGCATCAGGAGCCCTCGCAGAAGCAGGTTTGTCAGCATCACTCCCCAAGCAGTTTGAGGGAGTGTCCCCATGCACTCACTGGGCTTTGCTGTGGGGTTCCAAAGCCATTTGGCCTCATGCCCAAGCAGACACTGCAGGGCTATTGGGAGGCTCTGTCCAGAAGACACCTGACAGCAACCAGGGTTCTCTTAGGAACCAGATCTCAACTGCACATTGCTAAATTCCAGTTGGCAGCCGGGATTTTCAGCTGTGATTATGAACTCGAGATTCCATTGTCATATTTCTCCTGAGCAAAGTTCTCATTGTGACAGAAATGTTATGTGTAGAGGAGACTTAAGGGAAACAGTATCAGATTAATTCAGTCATGAGTGAGTCTTTGAGTTGATTATGTTCATGACTAGAATTTCAGGCAACATTCTTCTGGAAGAAGAAGGCAGGCTTAGGTAAAAGGAGGAAGGAAAAGAATTTTTTTTCAGTCAGCATTTGGGATAGCAGTGCACAAAAAATATTATTAAATTTATGCTGCATTGAAAGAATTGTAACTAACTAGGAGCAATAGTCTTCCATTAGAGATTGAGAGTGCAGGGCCTTATGCTCAGTAATTCTGCAGAGGACTGTTTATATGGGTTGGTCTGTATGCTACACTGTACCTAACCTTCAGCTACTCTGTAGCAAGTCAGAAGCTTATTTGGTCCTTGGGACAGCTGATTATATCCATCTTTTCTTATTTATCATGAAATCAGGGAAGATCATACACGTTACTCACCAGTGAAAGATTGCCTGCCTGCCTCTTTCCTCCTCTTCACATGACCTAATTTAAGCCTTTTGAGAAGGAAGGCTACACATTCTTGGAATCAAGAGTTCATCTGATGTTTTAAGTGTCAGAAACTTCTGATCAGGGACAGCCTGCTGAGGAAGCAGAGAGTTAATGTCAGGTCACTTTGGTTTGGAAGGTCAAAGGAAATTGTATTTCAGGAGGCAGTGGAAAAGCTGGCTATTTGCATGACTAAATAAAAAATTGATGAATGGGAAAATTCTTACAGAAACCTTCACTAAAGGGGACCCAGTTTTGATTCAAGTGTTGGCATGAACTGTTGCTAACTCTGCTTAAGGGAGTTCTGCAACACCCTCAACTGCTCTTGAAGGAAGTTTTGCAGAGAGAGAAGGTAGAGGAGCAACCATTGTCCCCATTAATGTACTACCATGTGTTGAAATACCAACCCATCTGAAATTGGACACCAAGAAATACCTACCAGCCTTTAGCACAGATGCACCTTCTGAAGGTACTTTAGACATTTCACTTCCAGTTTAACTCTTTAAAGTAGATTTGAGTGCATTGGAATACTGGCCTGTCAGTTAGAGTCCATCTTAAGATTTCACTGTTTCTCTAGTAATGTTGCTTCCTTTCCCAGAAGCTGAAATAAAGAGGGGGAAAGTCCTTCTGTTTGTTACTTTGCTTGAACCTTAGTAGCCTTAAAGTGAAATTTAAAAACAGCTCAGTCCAGGAAGTGACATCCTGCTTCTGAGCAGAGAGACATCCAAAAATACCTGCTCTTGCATTCTTGCTGCCCCATGCTTCTGTCACAGCAGCTGTACAGAGCCTGGGTTGCCATCCTCAGCTGAGTGTTGCCTCATTTTCAGAGTCACCAGCCAGGCTGCTCAGATGAGCCCTGCAGCCTCCTGCATGCTGGCTTAAAACAACCTCAGCAACAGGCTGAGGAGCAGGAGCTGTGCTGATGGCAGTTCTACCAACAGCTCAGCTGTTCAGCTTGAGGGAGAAAGGAAGAAGCAGCTGGGGAGGGCTGTAAGCAGAGTCCTCTCCAGGCACTGCTGCTGCTGGGTGTTATCCCCACAGGCTCACTCAGTGCAGCCTCGTGCTGTGTTCTCCAGCACTCAGCACCACCTTACCTGAGGAGGCTTCTCACACACCATGTTTAGTTATCCAGCACCAATTCTAAAAACCTAGCTTACCATTATTTTAGTTTTAATATAGTAACTCTGTGGTCACATAATTTCATTTAAGAGAAATGCATTTGAGGTGACCTCAGTAAGGTAATCATTTTCTCTTTGCCCTTGACCTGTGCAAGAAATCCTTAGCATTACTATGTGAGCAGTTCCTGCCTGGTCACCAGGCAAAGTCACAAACAGGGTCTGGAACCATGCAGCAAGTGCCATTAGAGGCTCTGTTCTGTGCAGCTCACAACGGACCAGACAGAGGAAAACATTGGCTAAAAACCCCATGCAGCCTTGGAGAGCAAATGCTTGTTGTTTTTAAATGCTCTTTCCAGGAAGAGACAGAGAAGCCAGTACATTTCTCAATCCCATTTGGGCTGCTCATTTATGGAACCCTCATTCATCCACAAGGCATTGTTACAGTTGTATTGTTGCCATTAAAGCACAGTATTTAAACAGCTCCAGAAAGGAATTCTTCTTTGTGCTTCCCCCCATAATTCCTTCAAAGGGAACTTTATTATTCTACTGCCACACCTGAAGGGTTAGCGTCACAAGAAGGAAGAAACACTGGTTCCCTGGTTTTCCAAGCATCTTCCATTCTACCACTGGAATGTTCCTTTCCTCTCACTATTCAGTCCCTCCATGACCACCTTCTCCCCATCCACACAAATGACAGGGGAGGCATTAACCAGGCAGCTGGAGCACAAACCTCTGCTGCTGCTCCCCCAGCCATGCTGCCCTCTTTAGGGTTCTCTTTCTCATATAACTCAGCCCTGCCAGTGGCCAGCTGAAAAGGTTTCACAGTTCATGATGGTCTCTTACATTTGTTTGCACTGATAAAAACAGTACTTTGTTTTCCTGCTTAGTAACATTGTCTACATCATCCCTAGTGTTGCCAGTTCTGAAATAGTAAATGCAGTGAATGAGGCAGTAGAATGTTTGGAAAGGTGCAAATTCTAATAAAAAAGGACTATATTTTAATGTAGGCACACCTCTAAAGGGTGCAGATAATGGCAGTTTTCCAGCTTTTTGTGTCTAACTTCTCCACATTAGCATTCACCTTAACATGAATGCTAATGAATGAATGCTTATGAAGTCCACACTTTGAAACACCAAAATAGTATTTTATAAACATGACATTTGTATTCTCTGTAAGTCTAGCTTTCCAATAAGTAAATTTTTATTTTGTTATTAATACCTATATTGAAAGAATCAGCTTGTGAATTACAGCTGATTGTATTTATACATTCTGTCCTTTTTCACAGCAGAAATAAGATATTCCATTGCTTTAGCTGAAAAATATGTTAATATACTTTTATTGAAATTGCAAAAATCTGATTTAATGTATTCTCAAAATTTAACATACAGCAACAAGCATGTTAAAATAATAATATTTAAACCTTAGTATAAACATAACTGTAGATTTTATTGACAGTGAAAGCTCTAGGAAGCAGAATAGAGTAATAGAAGTCATTGCCTTTTTTGTTGTTTCAGTGGAAGTTTCATTACTCTGTCTCCACAATAATGTTGTTTTTTCCTTTTTTCTGAATTCCAGTGCATGCTAAAATAGAGATGCTGGTTTGGGCACAGACCCTCCATCTTCCAGATCATGGTGGTCCTGGTGACATGTTCAGAGATTCACATCAGTGTAGGTCATGTTACTGGAGCTGTAGAGGTTGATCAAAGTACAGCATTCAGAACAAAATAATTTTGGAGAGGAGGTGTTTTACCTCCTCTTAACTGGTTTGGAACTGAATTGTTTCCTTGTACTTTCCCTGTTTTGCTGTAGTGCTTTTCCAAACAACTCTCTCTCAGACTGCCATACTGTTGAACACTGTGTAAAATATTGGGATGGTTAAATTGTCAAATCACTAGTCCACACTGCCAATTGAAGCTCTTCTCATATTCTGGACACTCCTAAAAAAGCACAGTGGTTCTGATATGAAGTCCTTGTTTTTTGGAAAGTTCTGCTTCAATCTGTATAAATCCCCATTTATTCCTCCTCTTTGCATCCACTCTGAGCAGCCTCTGGTCCATTTACAAGATTAGTTTCCTCCTGCAACTGCCAATCATTCTCTCCTGACTGTATTTTCATTTTGCTTTCATTCTCCACACGGTCTGTACACTCTTAAGTTTTCCTCCCTTCCTCACAAGAGACAAAATAATGAACTTGTTTTCCTTGAATAATCATAGTCCTGTCAGTTTTAAGTGGAAAACCAAAAATGGTTTGAGCTGTATTTGCAGCATGGGATCCTGCCACATAGTACTCCAGAGGTAAAACCACTTCAGTGTCTCAGATCCATGACTTTTCTTTCTCTTACACATTAAATAATTATATCTGATTCTCACTTTGGTCTTGTCCTCTGAGTCTAGGGCCACTGACGTCCACCTAAGTATTCACATCCTTACTGACTCCCTCAGCTTGGCATTGAGACGTTCATAATCATTTGCTGCCCATTTGTGCCTGGAAAAACAGGGTAATTGGCAGTGAGGGTGCTGTTTTGTTTAGTCAACTCTTCTGGCTGTGAGGGTTGTGCAGTTTGCAAGGCCAAGTGTGCCCATTCTCATGCAGATATAGTCCAAGTTAAAAAAACAACAATCAAAACTGAAGTATTTGTAGCTCCAGTGACATTCAGGCCAATACTCTCCACAGGGACTGTATATCCAAGGAACCATTTAAGCTAATGCCAGGAAAAGTGTGGCTTGTTCCTCTGCTGTGCTGTGTCAGCAAATAGGAGATTGGCATTTGTCATTGTGGACTTCATGAAAGTGCTTGTTGTAGCTGTTTCTCTGGCTGATTTGAATTTTTATTTTGTTTATTAGATGTAGAGTGTGAGTGCCAGGGCTAAATGCTGTTTTATAAAAAAATCTCAATAAGATTAAATCTCCTTGCCATTCTGTAATTAATTTCAAGGATATTGTGTTGTTTTCCCAGAGAATTTGTGGTGATCTCTAGATGCATTCCTGGTTACAGAACAATTCTGGATTGAAACAGTGAGGGATGTGCTCTGTGTGACATAATGTGGGGCAGTTAAAGGTGGCAGAGATTCACAAAGAGCATGAAGTGCTTTGAGTAAACCACCTTTAGGAGAACTGAGTGACTTCTGCTCTGCCAGCTCCACCATCACATTCCTGCCAGCCCAGGTTCCCTGGGCACAGCTGGGAGACTGAACCAAACAGCAGTTCTGTGCTCAGCCAGTGTTACTTCTGCTGCAATAGTTAGTTTTCACTCCTGTCATAAACAGAAACCCTTCCAGACTAATTACCAGATGTACTGCAGCAGTAGCACTTGTCCCCTGAAGGCTGCAATTGGCATTTGCTTTCAAAGCTGTGTAAAGAGGATCTTTTTGGGATATCGTTCATTTTTGTCTTTTTCCAGCATTGCTTGTGAGAAAGGGCAAATGAGCCCACCTGGAAAAGGAAGTTCAGTTGTCTGGCCTATTTTTGAGTAGCACACAGAGCTGTAATCTCACCTTGAGGGAATACACACCATCTTTATGCCAACTGGCTTGGGCAATATGGAATTTGTTGGTGCCAGGAGTTCTTGAACAGATGTAGCTCCACAGTGTAAATGTACTGCACTGGATAAAGCACTGTCTGTACTTTTCTTCCCAGTGTCAAAAAGGTGCCAATGGTGTTGGAAAAAGCTCTAGTCTAGGTAAAACCACATTGTTCACATGCTTAAAATTTACCCCAGTTTAACCATTTCTGCTTGATTTCCCCACTGTATATACCTTTATCTCAGTTCCAAGTCACTTCAAAGCTTTGGATTTGGATTCTCTTGGTGGAGAATAAAAACATTCAGGCAAAGGTTAAATAAGGGATGGTTAGCTCAACTCTAAATTCACTTTGTGCATTAATCTGGATTGGCTCGACTGGAGTGACAAATTCCCAGTTAATTCAACTGCTAGAGAAAGGTACTGTTTAAAAATTAACATTGTGTTCAAAAGGTGTTCAGTGAGGGGAGTTCAGACAGAATCAGTGTGGGAATGCGAGAGAAATCCAGTGCTTGACCTTCTGTTCCTGCTTTCTCCTGAGAGTGCCAGCAAGAATCTCTTTAAGTGCTCCCTTTAGAGCTGATTTTGGTGGTGTGAACACCTGCCTTTTAACAATTAGGATAAAACTCACAGGCTCATTTCCTGGAAGGCAGGAGCTATCAGACCTAATGACTGCAGGCTTTATTGATCTGATGGGGAGGATTTGGAGTGCTGACACACAGCCTGAAGTTTCCATGGCCCAATAAAAATCTCTGGGTCCCTGAAGTCCTTTGCACAAATGAATTCTTCCTCTTTTACAGACCTCTCTGAAATTGAGACCTGTCTGTCTGAAGACTGAGCTACAGATTTTCCCTAAATGTTTTTACAAAGTCTTTTTCAGTAGTGATTTTTTTGCTTTGTTCTGTATAGGTGGAAACACTACTTGACAGCAACACTGAAATCTCCTCTGGCCTAGTTTCTGTTCTCAGCAGCACAACTTGAAGCACACTCTCAAACACAGTTTTATTTCTGCTCTTTCCTGATTCCCTGGAAGACCAAACAAAAGCAACTTTATATCAGAAATGTAAAAAGTCAAGGGCAGAACTCTCTGTAGGGACAACTCTCTGTCCTTCCTATGAAAGACACCATTGAACACCTCTTGATATGAGGATCCCTCCTTTCATGTACCAAGCATTCACCAGTTATATAAGATTGCTGGAGAACAGCAGAGTGTCATTTGAATCCCTTAAAATGATGGCTCTTGAGGACTTCTGTGGTAGCTGCAGTTGCTTATGTATCCTGTGCATGGAGGGGTGTTTTAAGGACAGCTCAGAACAGGATCTCTCCCCAGTAACAGTGCAATGTTCTTGTAGCCTCTTCCAGCCTTTGAGCAGTTAACCAGAAGTAAGAAGTCTCTCAAATGTACATAATCCTTGATTCTGCCCTGGCCAGTCTTTTGTTGAATAAGATTTTTAAAAATCACAATTCCTCCTGGTTGCTAAATTTGATGTTCAAGGATCTCTGTCAGAGTCCTTGCCAATGCAGGTCTAACTGTTGAATTGTCATGTCTTATACACTAAATCTGGGGGATTGTTTGCTTGGGTTTTGTTTCATGAAGACTGAGAAAAAGAATTCCATTAAAAGATGGAATATGTATTTGTTCTTTGTGGAATATTTTTTGCCAACAGAAATTACAATCAAATTCTTGAGTAAACAGTATCCACCTGAGAGGTAACCAAGCTAGCAGGGCTGTTGACTGCTGACACACTAATCACCTACTTAATGTTAATATATAGCAGTACAGGAATGATTAATAGGAGGCTTTACAAGCATAGGTGTCTGGGTAGTGCCTGCATCCTGTGTGTGTGCAGATCCCTGACATGGGCAGCAGGCCAGAGGAGCAGCAGGAAGATGCTGCTGAACTGCTGGACATGCAGTGGTGCTGCTGGACTGTGCCTTTTTTATCCTTGGAAATGGAACAAATAAAGGCTCTTTACAAAGAGGAAGCCTGGTTGAGTTGCTTGGAATTCAGGCACAAAGAATCCAGAAGAATTTTTGCACTATTGAGAACGGCAGCCTGGTAAAATAGTGAGTTTTGAAATAGAACTCTTTTGGATTAATAAGGGAAGCCTTTATGCAAAGTATTACTGTAATTGCAGCTCATGTTCTGATTGCCTTATCAGGGGAGATGCATCTTCAATGGCATCTTTGTTTGTCTTACAATGAAAAGAGATAGAAAATAAGCAATTAAAGCAGACTTATTGAAATACCATAAATCTGAGCATTCAGCTATGCACTTCTAGCTAAGATTGTTGGTTAGTTTTTGTATTAAAAAAAATAATAAATTATTGCTGTGGTCTGTACTTGCTTTGTAGTATGGCCAGACTACTGACAAAGAAAAATTTTCTTTTTTTGTTTCAGCTGTGATCTTTTCTCTCTTCCTGCTTCTCACCCTAAAGCAATCTTTATAAATGTGCACATAGAAATTAGAGGTTAATTAACTCTGTTGTATATTTGGGATCCTTGTTATTGCAGTGAACCTTGTAAAGAAATACTACAGAATCTGACAATGGTAATTTTGAAAATAGATGGACTTTGCTCTGATTGTGTATCAGCTGATATTTGAATAATGAATAGTGTATTTTTATTGTACTTTATGAAAATGAACAACAAACCCCTTGCTCGCTGTTTTGTGGTCTAGTGCCACCTAGACATGGGCAAGTCCAACATTAAATTTGATTCTCCCAGGAACAGAAGATTCCCAGGGAAAAATCATCAGACATCTTTTATATAGTGATAAACAAATATATTTTCAGAAGAAAATGGTCTGGGTTTATCCTGTAATGCCTCATAAGAGCAGTCTAATATTAGTAGAAGATTAATATTGTTCAGTCATTTAAATGTGAAATCTTTATGGCATAGATTTTGAGTTAAATCTCAAAGACTCTTGCTTTCTAGTTGTGTGTGTGTGTCTGTGTGTTGCTTAATCTCCCTGGCCAGTGCAGGGGATGTTGTGATCTCCTCGTTAAAGACGTCACACTGAGAAGATTGGAGTAGAGGAATAAATAGAACAAGTGCTAGAAAGCCAAGCAGCTCATCCTGGTTGAACTAAAATGCACTCCACACAAACCACCTTCCCCACAGATTTGTTTCTCCTAACTAAAACTCAAGTCCCATTTCGTAGAGTATGAAAACAGCTCATTTGAGGCTCTGCTAATTATGTTTGCATGGGTTTCTGAAATGTTGTTTCACCTAATTGTGCTACTCAGTAGCCAGTATTTTTTACAGGTTACTCCTCTGGTGGAGAAAGCAGACAAGGGCAATAGCTCCCAGAGGGCAGAGAGGCTCAGAATTTGGCTGGTGAGGTTCAGTACAGAGCTTGAGCACATAAAGGTCTGCTGTATCTGGGCTGGCTGTGTGCAGCCCCATCTCATTATCATTGGCCTGTTTTCCTGACCTCTGCACCAAAATTGATCTGGGCAGGGGCTGCCAGATCTGCCCAGGCTGACTCTGTCTCTCCAGGTGCCAGGGGTGCAGTCACAGTGTGTGTCCCTGAGACAGATCTGCTGCTTCTCCTTGGAGCTGGCCTGTGTGGAGCAGCAGGGCTCTCAGATGTTCACACGCCCTTCAAAAGTGACAGGTAGATAGCTAAGAATTGAAGGATGTCCCACTGAAATGTTTTAATTGTTTGTGATAATAAATTGCATTAAAAGAATTGTGCATTGCACAAGAATAAGTGAAAAATTAATCCTTGCCCATGCTCAGCAGGATCTGGTGAGGCTGGAACTACTGGGAAGTTTTTCAAGCAAAGTTAGGTTAGGAAAAGCTTGCTGCTGGAAATTACTGCTTTTTTCCAGAAGTTTTTTTATTCCAGCACTGTGCTTAGTCTTTTTCCTCCTCTGATCCCGATAGATTCTGAAAGAATATAATGAAAATAGGAAACAAGGCAGGATGCAACAGCATGGACATTTCCACACAGTCACTGCTTGCAATCCAGCTCTGGGAAACTTTGGTGGATGTGGAAACAACGAATCCCAAAGTGTATTTCCCTTACAGTGCCAGGGAATATCTCAGTGTCACAGGGCCATCTGTGGATCCTTGTAGAGCTGCTTGGGCATTTGTTCTGAAAGCACAACTGCCTAGCATGGAGTTTATTTTTAGTATTTTAACCAAAAAGCTTCAAGAGGTGGAAATTTCTCTTAAATTTAATTACTCAGCCACTGTCATCCTGTGTTCAAGGAGTCTGACTTGAGGCTGACAGTGGAGTAACACTGTTTGGATTTACTTAACCAAAATGTGTTTACCTTGATTCATCTCTAGGAGTCCTTTAGACTCATAGTCCTCTCTGAATTCATTCAGTGCAAAATTGATGATCTCTTTGTACAAAATGGAGCCTGCCTGTCCCTGCCAGCAGTGAACAGCCACAGAATTTGTCCCAAGACTTTGTCCTTTCAGATTTACTGCTGGCTGCCTTTTGCAAAATTGCTCTGCAGTTCCTGGAGCTGGCAGTTGTGAAGACAATTTGAATCCATGGAAAAGTGCTGTGTTTCCACTCATTCACTGGGCTCTCTTTTGCACCTAATGAGCTGTGGAAGGAAACCTTGTCTGTTAAAGCATGTTAGAAACTTTGTATCAGGGGCATCACTAGTTTTTAGAGTAGTGATTTTTAAGCTTAGGTGGCTACTTGCCTTAAATCAGCAAAAAGAACTTGTGGTGTTGAGTGTGACGTATACACTGAATTCATTGGAGCACTTGGAGCTCAAAATATACTGGAGTGTCCAGACTTAGAACAGAAAAAGAAAAGAAAATTTTAATAGGAGCTCTAGTTGAATTAATATGAACTAAGGCAGGAACAAATGCTTTATTTTCCCCCATGACTTTCCTGTTTTGTATTTCTGGTGTTGGTTTAAGTTGTCTTAAAAAAAAATTATTGATAAGTTTCAAAGGCTTACACATTTTTCTAATTTAGAACCATTTTGCTTCTGTTGTCAGAGGCAATACAGCCATTTTGCTGTCCTGCTTTAATATGGCATTTTAGACACTTAAAAGTCCTTCTAATTCTGCAAGCAGTCCTCTTTATTTCCTTCCTTCTCCCCACTTCCATTAGTAATCCTTGGCAGTGATTCAGAACCACCCTGCATTCGAGATAAGGGTGACTGAGAAACCAACAAAAGCAAGAGAAAGAGAGTGAAGGAAACCACTGGCACCCACCCCACAGCACGATGGCAGCAATCTGTGCTCCTGCAGCACTCCAAGGTACAAGAAGAGTTTCCATCAGCCAGCAGGCACAGCTCCTGGCTGCCTAAAGAGAGAGGCAGTATTGTCTGTTGAAGCACAAGTCTTGAAGCCAAACTCCTCCTGAGATGTCTTTGCTCCTCTCTTACTGATTCCTTGTGTGGCTGTGGGCAAGTCTCCATGCTCATTTCCCAGTCTCTGCAGCAGGCAGTTATTAAAAAGCTACTTTGAGAACATGAGTTGAGGTTTTTGAAGCACAGTGTAGTACTAGGTAAGGTTGAAGTTATTGATCAGTGAGCTGTGCTGTATTGCCTGTGCAGTGGGGTGTCCTGGCTCTCCTGTTAATTGCTGAGGTTTGCCTCTTGTCTGGGGTGGCACTTGCTAGATGACAGTGACAATGACAATGTGAAGCTGTGCACACTGGTGGCACAGCTCACGCCAAAGCCAAATCTCTCACCAATTTCCAGTCTGCATATCTGTTCCTAGGAGTACATGGTATATTGGTGTCTCCAGTAAATTACATATTCTTTTCAAATATGTGAAACTGATAAATCTGAGCTGTCAGAAGTGGTCTTCAGAGCTCAACAGGCTGGTGTGCTAGAGAGTGCTCTGTATGAAGAGATGTGAAATGAAGGAGAGAAAAAAGAAATTAAAGACCAATGGGGGGAAAAAAAGCAAATAGTCCCTACATAAGCACAGGCAGTTGGAAGTCATGGAGGCTTTTTGTGTTGTCAGTTGCTTATTTTCCAGGGGACACTTTCAGCCCAGGATGCTGCTTGGAGTTGGATGGATGAAGGGAGCAGCAGGGGGACCTGCTGATGCTCAGCTTTGCCATTCTCAATAAACATCACTTTGCTCAATAGAGAAATTATTGCAGAGGCCTTCAAGGAACAAAGGCATTGACTGGCCACAAGCAGTGCTGATAAAACTGCCTCTTTAGAGCCTTTTAGGTTTGCTTTTTCTTCACTTTTCACACAAGGCTACAGGTCATTCAAGTGAAACTGTACAAAAATGCCAGCTAAGCAGCCATGTTTATCCCTTTTAAAAATTTGGTCAAAGAAGTCATTGTTCCTCTGCTCAGGTCTGTGCCCTTTCAATATGAAGAAGTGTGAAGATCCTTTTAGACATAAAAAATCCAATCCTCCAGTGTTGCAAAAATGACATGAAATCAATCCAAGCTTTCTTTTATAAGCTAGCCAATATACTGCATATTTTAAAACAGCTGAATAATTGTATAAAATAAAGAGGCATATTGAAGTTTAAAATGCCTCATTCCATTAAAGCTGATTTTGTTGCATGGCTGTCGTGACATTGGCTCTGTAAAGAACAATAGTCCATAACAATTTGCAGGGAGATAAATTCCTGTGAGGGTGTCTAGCTGCAACCTTATCTATGAAAATGAAGTTAAGCACCAGAACCCCTTGATAGATTGTTTCCATGAAACTCCCTCTCATTCACATATTGCTGAGAACCTTGAAATGTTACCATAATAGTTTAGCTGGGAAGAAATTTTTGTTTTGAAGTAGTTAAGACAAAATAAAGTTATTTCAATTGCTGAATCATTTTCAGTGTTCACTTGCAGAGAGGAAAATTGTTTGATGTGCTAAAATTAAAAAGTGGACAAACAGATTCCAATTTTTTGGGGGTTTAAAGAATTTAACTTAATTTTAAGCATTCTGGATGTGGCTCCTCAATCTGTCCTGTAACCTGTCTTACCTTTTTATATAGGCCAGGCATCTTCTCTAAGAAGTTCCAGTGTTTTAATTGTATTTTTAGTTTCTCTTGTGTACATGGTGTCTCTGTTAGCTTTCTCTGTACTTACATTCAGTTTTGTTCTGAGCTACAAGGAACCCACTTTAAAATTATGTTCTGATAAAGCCCTATGGATTTTAAAGGTCACATTCTTTTCTTGGATGAATACATCATTCCCATTGACTCACCTGCTGTTCCTACAAACTCAGAGTATTACTGATGACATTAATTATGTTAATATTCAAAGGGTTCTTAGCACAAGCTCAGGCTTTTCTAACATGCTAATTTGTGAGATGCATTTAAAATGCAGGGAAGATGGGAGGAGTTGGGTGTTACTGCGCTGGAAAAGAGAAAATAATTTTCTTTGTGCAATTTCTGGTCCTGCAAGGAATGATGAGTTTTTCCAAGTTATTGATTGTTTTACTATCTAGACTGTAAAGCAATCTCCAAATGGGATCACATGTTGTTTTTCCTGCTGAGGCATTAGTAAAGGAATTCTGTCAAGGCTATTGAAATAAGCCAAAGAAAAGCTTAAAAAATACAGAAAACAGTGAAAGCCTCTACATTGCTTCAGCTGCTTTTGATTTAAATATTTAAGATTTGGAGAGATTTCACTGAATATTTTCAGACAGTTAATTGCCAACAGTGAAAATTAAACATTAATTTAAATTTAAACTCTGCCTTATTTTGCTACCTGATGTCACTAGGATGCTGTGGTGTAGAGATGGATGTTAGTTAATTTTGATGAAAATGCTGAATAATATTTGTGTCTTTCAACCTAAACTGTTTGAAAACACAGATTTTTCACTGGATAAAATTTTTAGTAGCAAATGCTGGAAGTAAGTTTACTTCATTTACAGTGTTTGTAGAGGTAAACAAGTTTGTAGAGGTACTTGTCTATTGGCATCCCATTGCAGCTGATCTGGCTGTGAACAGACCTGGGCTGCATTTTTGTTGCAGACTTCTGCAGTGTGCCTCAACATGAGCCCTGCTGAGTTGAAATGAATTCAGAGATTCAAGCAGGAAATACTTGGTGGGGACACAGCTCAGCTTGAAGATGGTCACCCAAGGTGCAGGGAGGATGTGACACACAGCAAGGAGCACTGGAGCTCCACTGCCCAGTGGGAATGGTCAGAGCTCTGTCTGCTTTACACAACAGAAGGGAGCAATAATAATTTCTACTCTCTTAGCATAATCTATTGCAGCCAAGGTAAGGTTGGCATGGTGTGCAGTAACTTGTGTAACTGTCTTTCAAATATGGGCCAAGAGCAGCTTAATCCAGAGCTGTCTGATGGATGTTAGATGGAAATTCATGGTGTGATACCAGATCTGTGCAGAGACACACAAAGATGTAAAGCAGAAAGTTTAAAGGGAAGTACAAAGTATACAAGTATATGATATTGTGTTGATCTTTTTGCTGTGATGCTGTAGCTGTTAAATATATCCCTCTGATTACATAATTTGCTGTGAAATGACTTTGTTGGTTGCTGAGGATTTTTGCTGCATTTTGTCATGTGGTTCACATTAATCTGTGGATCTCCCTGGCTTCTGTTGTACAGCAATTTGTTTTGTGCAGGAGACTTTAAAAGCAGGCTCTTTTACAGCAAGTGAAGGAGTGCCAGGAGTGCTTTGAAGGGATAATTGGCTTCCTTCCATTTAAGGATTTAATAGAGCACCTTTCCAGCACCTCCCATCATTTTGTGAGCACAGTAACCCATATCTTGTGCATCACTCTAGGAAAGTTGGTTTATAATAGATGAGTTTTTTAAAAGTTCTGCCCCTATAAGAACTGTCACAGCATGTTTTCTGTCTAATCAGGAGCTCAGCAAAGTGTGCTGCTTTCTGAAAGCAGAAGTTGACAGTACTATACCCCAAGGCTCCAGTAATGTTTGAGGAATAACTTCCAGTTTTTGTGTTTTGGTATTCCTGTACACAGAATGGATGGATGCTCATTCAGCAGATAGGATTTTGCTCTGAATTTCATCCTTAGGCTAGGAGGAACACTGCCAGCCTGTGTTCTTGTGCCTTATTAAACAGCAGACAGCAGCATTTCTCATGAGTGTGAACAGAGTGAATTCAAGGACCTGAATCAGCAGAACATCTGTGCATATGCTTAGATTGAAGCACACAATTAGGAGTTCTGTGGAAGAGTGATTTGGGAATTGTAATAAAAAGTGGGAGTAGAGATGGCATAAGATTACAGCATGAATGGCATGAGTGGAGAAGTGAGTGTAAGGCCATTTAGGTGATCTGCTTTGTAGTCCTGTAGTTTGGTAGTTACTTTGCATAATTTATGTTGGTCCTTATTCCTCAGACTGGATTGAAACAAGTGAGATGAAAATATACTTCTGGGAAAATATATCTGATATAAATATAATCCCTAAAGTCTGATCTTTACTTCCCTGTAAGGTAACCTGCTTTCCCATGCCATGGCTGCTTGGTTGTGTCTGCTGTTCACTGTTGTGACCATGTGAAATCAGGAGTGAAGGTTGGTGAGTCCTGATCAGAAGCTTTTCTGGGTCTGCAGCAGAGATTGTTGTGTGAATTGTTCAGGGCTTTCAGCCCCACCTTCTCCCAGAGGACAGGTCTCATTAACATGCTGTTGTTGAGATGTTTGCACCTGGCAGGTAGGGAGCTGTTTTAATGTTGCATTTCATGTGGAAAAAAAAAAGCTGGCAGGGATGATGAAAGACCTTCCTTCTAGGAGTGGTTATGAACATTAACCTTGTTTTTATTATGAAATATAAGAGTACAGCAGTTCCTGAGGCTTTAGAATGGTGTAGACTTAGACAGCAAGGAATAAAATGAAAAATTGATCATTTTAACAAGAGAAACAATACATGTTGTTTGGCACTGCCTTTGAGATATTTAAGAAGTGCTGGAAATTACAACATACAAATAATAGTCAGAGAGATTGAGGCAGAACTTCTTTTAACTCCATACTACTTTAATGATAAATTTTGTTTGTACTCATTCTCTTCCTCAAGGCTACTCTTAATTACAAGTGAGGTAATGCAAGGCAATCTTTTGCAATGCTAATACACTGAAAAATAAAGGATGTACATTCTGATTTGTTTGAACCAAGTGATCTCTATGTCAGATATAAAAAAGAAAGAACTCCTCACATCAGAGGTATTAAAGAAAGGAAAATTTGAATTTAGAAATGCACAAACCATTTCCCTTCATCAGGCTAAGCAAAACAGGTCTATGAGGGAGCTACTTCATGTAATTTATATAAAGCAAGTCAAGTTCCAGCTACTACAAAGCTTTTATGTAAGGCTTTGCTGACCCAATAGGTGGTGGAATATAAATAGATCAACATACACCCTTCCTTCTGCTGTTCTACCTAATCCTTTCTTGCCTTCAGGATTGAAGAGTATTTGATCTATTGAGTCTTAAATCAGACATCATTTCCAAAAAAACCCCACCCCAAGCCTCCAAAGTACAACTGAATGAAAATGTAATGGTGTAAGAGTGAGAAACTGTATTAGGAATACACTGATGTTTTTCCTTCCCCCCCCCCACCCCGTACAAACTTCACACAGCTGGAACTGCCTGGATTCCCACTTGCTCTTAGCCCTGTTAAATGGCTTTGCATGAACCTCTTCAAAAAGAGTAATTGTATCAGACCAATATGAATTGACTTTCTCCTTTTCAATAATGCTTAAAATGCCCTGCTCATTCTGCCTGCAGGTCTGCACTGCTGCTCAGGAGGTGGAGCACTCTTTATTTTTAGTAACAATGTCTCTCATGCTGGGGTGGAAGAATCTTAAACCAATTAAACACATTAGAAGATAATAGTGTGTGTGGGTTTGGTTCAAGATCTTCATTTTCTTCACTCTGGGGTATGTGGTGTTGCCAGCCTTCCTATCCAAGCTGACAGAAATAGTGTTGATAAGCTGCTAACTAGGTAAGCAGTGCAGCTGCTGCTTTGTCAGGTATTCCTGTGTCAAGAAATCACTTGTGATGGGGTTTGCCTCTTTTCTTTTTTAATTCCATTAGAGTTTTATACTTTATCTCAGTTTTGACTAAAACTTTTTTCAGATGTCTGCTTCTTTTTAAACATTTATTATTTTTAAAATAACTAACCTCTTGTCCCTGAAGTGTTTTTTTGGTTTTTTTTTCCAATAGAAAGAGATTGTGTGTGTGTCTGGGCTTTTAAGATCTGATTATTTGTTCTTCCCTTTTAATAATGTTTAGTTACTGGGAAAAAACTTGTAAACTGGCTAGTGTATTCTGAACCCTTCAAATATGTCTGGGTCCACAAATTTTTACTCTTTGTATACACTCTGACTAGCAGGTTGATTTTTTCTTCATTTGCAGAAGTTGGAGAAGCATGCCCTGAACCAGCACATGGATTTGTCAAGGTCAGAAAGCCTTTGACTACACTGACATTAAATCTTTATTTATTTGATAAGGAATTTACACAGGCTAGCAATGTTCATGTTGTTTAAATACAAGATATTTTCTAGGAACTGTGGCATGCATTGCTGATGCATGGTCTCATCAGCAGGGGTAGAGCCTTGAGCTTTTTATTTATTCTTCCTCTTGAATTTGACAGTCATAGTACAAAGCATGGGACAGGCTGTCCTGCATGGATTTCCTTTTACAGTGGAACATCCATAAACAAAATAAAGCCAGATAGCACTTAAGAGATGTCCAACACCCCAAATGTTAACATACATTTTAAATGTTAACATTGTTCAGCTCAGCAGCATAATTTGTATCACCTTTCTTGGACTGGACCGAGACAAATCCTGATAGGGAGAAGTTACAGAGGTCAGTAGTGTACAGTGGTGTTTTCTCTCACCAGAAATACTAGGTCACTAACACTATAACTGTATTTCAAGTAAGGATCATAATTAAGCTGTCAGGCTACTTCTCACTAAAGGGCACTTCTAATATAATACTTTTGAAACTGATGAATGTGATTTTAGAGTGCTCCAAAAATTGTCAAGGGAAGAGGGATGGGAAGGCAAGGCAAGTCATGGCAAGGAAAAGGAATGGTCCATTAGTTAGAGTACTGAGAGGCTGGATCAGTTCCTTTGCAGTGCTGGCTTTGCTGTCCTGGTCAGTGTTTCATTTCCAGTTCAGAGGAACTCAGCTGGTGCTCAGTTTGGCACCACACAGCCTGTGGCCAAACCTGGGAGCTCATAACTCTGACTGATATTGATTGTGAACAAACAGCAAATAAATACTTGTGAGAGGACCATTTTTTAAAGGTAGTGCAGGTTTTTGATAATCAAGTGCCCAATTTACTAAATTACTGTTCAGTTAATAGTTAAGAGTGTTTGTGTGGCAGAATGTTGGGAAGATAAATGGGTGTGTCAGTGAGATGCTGAGATTGTCTCATTTGTTATTTTCCCCTCGTACATGGCATTTGATAGATGGCACACTGCTTTCTATGCAAATAGCCTCACCCTGGCTAATTTGTGTGTTTGGTGTGGGAAGATGTATGGAAAAATGGTGGATTTTTTTGGCATTTGAAATTACTCTTGGGGCAGTTCCATCCTGCAGGTTGTGTTGGCTGAGGATTTGGAGTTTTTCAGCCAGCACAACATGAAATGCCCAGCTCTGCTGCAGGTTCTTCTTGCCATTCTGCTGCTCATTTTCTCTCTCTGACTTCCCTGCCAGTCCCTGTCGCCCTTGGGTTGCTGGCTGGGGAGAGCTCCACTTTGCAGCTTCCTGCTAGGATATGGAGGTGCCAAATGGAGCCGTCAGAGGATGCTTTTCATCTTCTGCCCCTTTCTCATTTGCCTTAATCCCAGAACAAGTGGTGGATACATTGTGTTTGGAACAAGCCTGGAAGGACATGAGCAGGCTGCCCTGTGTTCCCTCTTTCCATTCTCTAAGCTTTATGTGAACCGACCCTGTGCACACATTCTCTTTGTCTTTTCAGTGGGTCATGGAAAGTCTGACCAGCCTTCAGCAAGGGAAAGAATCCTCACATCTCTACTGAAGCAGCCATCTTCCCTTCCCCTCCTCCACACACAGAATTTTAAAACAAATGTTCGTCTGTGATGCAAAATTTGCTAAAGCATCTGTTTCTTCCTGGGAGCTCTGGAAAAATGTGATCAGTGTGATGAGTTTGTGTGAGTCTGCCTGGAAACTGTGTGTGTTAGAGGATGAGTTCAATATGCAAATCTCCAACAGCTCCTATTTATACCCATGTCAGGGCCCATATTGTCCCTCTTCTGTCTGCAGCTCCCCAGGCAGTTCCCTGAGCAGTTGTTGTAGGCAGTCCTGACTGAGAAGGCTGTGCTGCCATAAAGCAGCCAAAGGCAGCTCCTGGAAAGGCTCTGGTTTGTGTGGGCTCACCCCACAGATCCTGCTCTGTTCAGTCTCTGGTGTTGACACTGGTGAATCCTCAGAGCCACCCTGAGGAGCTGCAGAGCAGGAGGGCCTGAGGCCTGTGGATGGCTGTGTCCCTGTTCAGGATGGCATCATGCAGCTGTGCAGGCTCCTTGTTCTGAGCTGTCAGTGGCTGAGTTACCCTGGGAGAGAGATTTTGCAAAGGTGTACTTAAGATCATTATTAACTGTCCCTTTGGAAATATGAATATTTCCTACTTGCCTATAGATTTATTGACTGATTCACTGATCAGGGTGTTTTGGAAGCTGGCACAGCCTCACTTGCTGAGAGTGAAAAGAGAAGATCTCTCCTTGCTTAGCACTCAGCAGCTGAAGAATTCCCATGAGAGGCAGTTACGAGGTCAACAGCAATAGGACTACCCTTGATACTAATATTTTGTAAGCTAAGAAAACAAGCTGGATTGGATGCTATTCTTTTTCTCATGTTATGTAGAAAGGACTCCTTTTCCTAGCCATTTTCAAATACTAGAGAAGTGCAATTGTTTGTGTAACAATCTGTTATTGTTACCAATGTTCTTGTTTCTCCACAGCACAGTGACACTGCCTTTATCCTTTGGAAGCAGTGGAAAATGATAAATGAGGTTAACAAGCTCCAGTCTAAAGTGAAAACGAAATCTGTGGCTATATAACTCTTGTTGCATTCATTCTGGTCAGGGGTTGGTTGGTTTATTTATTCTCAGGGAAAAAGCATCTCTTTTCCTTGGCCTCCTGAGAACCAGAAAGCATGACTGAAACTCAGCTGGAGTAGCCTATTTCAGAGCTCAGCAAAGAATACTACCCACAGCATTTAGGGATAGAGATAGCTTGTTTTCCTTATTTGCTTCCCAATCAGAAATTGGATGAACCTTCGGGATGCAGAAACAGGGAAAATCCTCTGGCAAGGAACAGAAGATCTGTCTGTCCCTGGAGTGGAGCATGAAGGTACTGTGTGACTGCATCGTGCATTTGGGCTGGGTGGTGCTGCATGTCTGGGTCACCTGAGTTGCAAACATAGCCCTGCTTTGAAGGACAGATGTCACTTTTGTCACTTGGGCAAATCATATCATCTCACTGTGCCTCAGATTTTCATTGCAAATAAAACAGGAACTGTCATCTCCATCAGAGGAACTTGGGGAATTAATTAAAACATCCTCTGGCCTGAGATTAATGCCCATTGTACAAGGAATAGTTAAGATCCTATCTGGTGCACAGTTCACTCATCCATCTAGAAGATGGATGACTGCAAACTGTGGCAGATGCAGAGGAGAGCTATTAGGAGAAGCCACTGAAAAGATTACTGATGGGAGGATGCTCTTCCTTGGGAGAAGAGGCAAAAAAAGCAGTTCTTGTATGTCTTAGCTAGAAAAGAAATCTGAGGTAGATGGGTCATGCTTAGTAAATAGGCTGAGAAGGGGGGAGACATCCAGCAAAGCAGGGTAATCTGATGGTGAATTAAAAGGTGTGGGGAAATGCAGTTCTGCTACAGTGCTGCAGCAGAAGCAGTGAGGACAAACAGAATAATTGCTCTAAAATTAAATCCATATGTGTCCTAAAGTCATTCTATAGTACTTGTGTGTGTGTATATTCTGTGGCCATTCAGGGCAAATCACAGTCTAGACATAGCAAACAAAGAACCAAATACATAGCAGAGTGAATAAAATACATTTTCTTTAAACAGGAATTCTATTTGCTTTTTAAACATGACTTCTATTTTATTTAAGTACAAGTTTCTTTATAAAATGAACTCTTAAGTTTCAAATCATGGTACTGTATTACTACCTTAATTTACTATTACCTCATGGATGAAATAGAAACAATATTAATGTGGTGTTGGATTGCTGCCAAAGTCTTAGCATTAAACTGCCTTAAGTAGTAAAAACCACAGCCTGAGCACCTGAAACTAGAATTAATCATCTAAACCAGCATCTGACAGCAGGAGCTTTTCCTGTCATCTCTGTTCAGTGACAGGGCATTTGAAACTGGGAGGCAATTTGGAAGATGCAAATGTGTAATGTTTGGTTTCTTCCAATAGACAAGCAAATCTTGGGCTAAGCTGCTGAGGTGTAGCTCTTACAGAATCCCCACAGCCAGCTTTCATTCAAGACATACAAATTGTCCTTTCATTATCTAAGAAAAGGTGTAGTTTAAAATGTAAAATCAGTTTGGCTAAGATAACTTGCTTTCTTCAGTGTCCCAAATATTTAAGATAGCTTTATTTAAATGAAATGAAAACATAATTATATGAATATTTTAATTGAATTTCAGTTTCTAACTAAATGGTTGGACCCAAAATTACTTGTAAGTAAATAAGATATGTGTCATTCAACACTTTCTAATCTAATCATCATTAAGCATCTGACTAAATGTATGTTAACCATGGAAGTGCCTAAACAAATGTGCAGGTATAGTACATACTCAAGTTAGCAAAAAGCACTAGTAAATTTAGGATTAAGTCTATGCTTATCTGCATCCCAGTATGTTTTAAAATGGATTTAACTGATGAGAATCAAACTCCCTTCTTTTCTATTTTAATAGAAAAAAAAGAGAGAAAAAAAGTAAAATGAGCTTAAAATAAGTAATTTCAATTAAATTTTTTTCTTGATTTTATAAATATAAATTAAAATGTCTTAAATCAGATGTTTAAAGACAACACAGTCCTACTTTTATTAAAAGTAACTATTTATTGGTAGTTTTACAATGTTAAAGCAAACATTCTCATCATTCTGTCTTGGGGATGAAAGAAATGAAATTACTAAATTGCAGAAGAGTTTTAACGAGTCATTTTACACTTAACTGCAAAGGGATGTTTATCCACAATTGTGTAGTGTGTACTGGTGAGGGCAGTAAAGGATGGTGCCATGCAGGTTTCCATGGTGCAAAAAATCTCATTAAAATAATTAGAGCTCTTTTACATTTAAAACTCATGCCTTACACTTCTAATTTTGTTTTTAATGTTTTTTTTTTCATTTTAGGGTTTTTTTTAATCAGGCTGTGTACTTCTCCTTGGGGTAGGATGCTGGCTTACATTCCCTAAGCCTCCAGCTCTGGAGATTGGTGTTGTATCAAGGTCCTACTCCACAGAACTGTTCTACATTAGATAGATTTGCCTGGGGTTTGGGAGACTCCTGCATTTATTAAACACCAGCCTGCTCCTGCTCATGGATGTTTTGATGTGCCTTCCAGTTTGGAAGAGTTTGGCTCATAAAGCACATGCCAGCTGTCTTCCCTCCCCTCTTTATTTCTAAAAAATTCACATGAAACATTCTCTAATATGCAGGAAGGAATTATGCACAATCACACAACTGAAGTGTGACGGGCTTGGGAGATTTTTACTGATTTGACTCCCCCCTCATGCTCTTCTGATCAGGACCCTTAATCAGTGCTCTCTAACTGTCCCTTCTCTTACTCCTCCACCTCTAAAAAAAATTAATCTTGTGAAATATCTACCAGGTACAGTTTGCCACTTGCTGTTGGTGTCTCAGCCATTGCAAGAACCCAGAAACCTGGACTGTCAAATTGCTCTCTTGAACCTTCCAGTGTGGTTCTGGCTTTACAGCCTGGGCAGGTCCCAGCATTAAAGGAATGGCATTTACTTCTACACAACACTTCCCAGAGCTCTGAGATGGCTCAGGAAGTGCTGCTGGGCTGAGAAACACACATTTGTGGTTTGCTCTGAGGGTGCACAGTCTGAAAGGGAAGGAAAAGTGAGAAGGGCTAAGGAGCTTGGTGTGCTAAGCAGCCCTTTGGCTGCCAGTCATCTTCAGCACAATTCTTAAAGTAAAAATTTAAGTTGCATCTTATATTTCAACTTGGAAAATTATGGGGATTAGTAACAAACCACTAAGAACCAGGAGTCTGGTTCTGAGAGATCAGTATTGTATCCCTGGTTCTGTCATAAATTTCATTCTTGTCTGTGGGCAGGGTACCTAAGGTATTTGCATCTTGGATTTCACTCTTGCAAATGTAAAAACAAATGTAAAAACAAAGTCCTTTGTGTTTGTATTTTTCCTGCTGCTATGATCTTGTATTAGTCCTAATCATTATTTCCAAGTATAGAATAATAGTACCTGCAGAAGCTGGATTTTATTGTGTCCAAATAATGCTTCTTTATCTGTTTCACAGCTCGAGTTCCTAAAAAAATCCTGAAATGCAAAGCAGTATCCCGGGAGTTAAACTTTTCCTCAGCAGAACAAATGGAAAAATTCCGTCTGGAACAGAAAGTTTATTTCAAAGGGCAGTGTCTAGAAGGTATGGATGTGCTCTGTGTGCTGCAGCACAGGGACTGACCCCCAGCAGGGCAGGGATTAGAGAGACTAAAATGGGTTGAATGTGGTGATTTTAATTTTTCAGAGTAGCTCTGAAGCACTCATCTTGTCAGGACTAATGGGCCACAGTATTAAGGATGGCATTTCATAAGTGTATTAACACTTTGTTATGTAAGCAAAAAAGCTGGGTAATCATGCCTGAGGGCATAAATCCACCTCAGGCTGCCTGAGGCAAGGAAACAGGCTATTTCAGAGTCAACTATTACAGGAATTCCTGGGTTTTCCTCAGTGCCAGGCTGGAGCCTCTGGTTTGCCTGTTTTCAGCAGTGCCAGTGACCTCACAACTGCACCTCTGACCCCCTCACTGCCGTGCTGCTCTTAGTCCGGGCTGGAGGGGCAGATAAAACACTGAGCTCCGTGTGGTTTGGGCAACCAGTTGCAGCTTAACCTCAGCTGGATCCCAGGATGTCTGCGGGAGGAGGAGGGTGGTTTCCTGTTCCCAATTAGGTGTGTTGAAATTTTCACCCAATGCCACGGAAGTGGTGTGACCCTATCAGTGCCATCAGCTATTTTAGAAAGGGAGTATCTGCTCTGAGAGGAGGGCAGGGTTCAGTGCAGTTTAAGCTGTACAAAGTAATTTAAATGTAAAATGTTGGCAGCCCAACAGGACAGTTTAGGGAGTTCCCCAGCCTATCAGGTGAAAAGGACCATTTGTGAATTTTCTTCTTTCAAGTGCCTCTGGATTATTTTTTTTTTTGTTTTGTTTTACTTTGCAGAATGGTTCTTTGAATTTGGTTTTGTGATTCCTAACTCCACAAACACTTGGCAGTCCTTGATAGAGGCAGCACCTGAATCACAGATGATGCCAGCTAACGTTTTAACGTGAGTGCCTTGGGCTTGCAAAGGCTGAGAGCAGGCACAGCAAAAGCAGTGCATGGCATTTCCTTGGTGGGCAGGAGAGGAGGGAGCTGCTACCAACTCTGAAACACCTCACTACTCTTAGTTGTTGAGAGATAAAAGGGGTTAAGCCAACCTCATTACCTTCCTTCCCACAGGTCCAATTTGCATTAATATAGCAATAAAGGTTTGGAGAAAGTGAAACTGATTCTTTAATAAAGTTGCTTAATTTTTTTGGAAGGCGAATCGTGAAAGGATTTTAAAAGGTTTTACAACTTAATACCTGTTATGTCCAGGGAAGAAAAAACCCAGCAGATTTTTAGGCCCTTTTTAAATCAGCTATTGATCATTGATTCTTGCCCAAAGTAGTTCGGCTCATGCAATATATCACCTGTAGCAGCTGCTCTGGTGTTTGTTTCATCACTGTAATATTTTGCTGAGCTTTGGGTCTTTAACATTGGCCTGTACACATTTAGTGTATATGCATATCTATATACACATTTATGTACACTATACACAGAGTTGTATCTGGGGCTAAAGTGCTTTAACAGGTAGGAGTCAGTCATTTTACAGTCACCTGCAGGAAGATTCACACAGCCTCCCCACAAAGTCTGCTCCTGGCTCTGTGTGCACAAGGGCTCCTGAGCAGGGCAGGGATGCCTCAGATGTGTCACAGTGACACACAGTGTGGGCTCCAGCTTTGGGGGATGATGGAAAAGGCTCCTGGAGGGAGGTCTTGGGAAGGGTAACTGCCCTCCCTGCAGTGCTGGATGGGTGCTGGCAAGCGCACAAGGAGAGCAGTGCCAGACACAGAAGGGTTTGGGAACCCTGCTGCCAGCAAGAGGCAGGCAGGGAGCAGCAAGGTCACTGTGTCCTCTGGAAGATCTCCCTCTCCAGCATTTTCCCTCTCATTCCCTGTCTGGAGCAAAGCCAGTCACACAGAGAAGGCACTGGGATGGGAGCTACCATCACTGATTGCCATTCACAGCACGTTTCAAAGAGAGTGGGCTTGGAGGAGAGCACCAGTGTTCCAACAGTGCTCCTGGCACAGCCTGCTCAGAACCTTGGAGTGCTGCACACACCTCAGCTCCCAGAGCTGGGCACTGTCAGTACAGGAGGAGCCAGATTTGGGAACCAGAATAAAGAAACAAAGACATCTGACAAGTTGCTTTTGATCATCTCAGGAATTCAGGATGTTTTCAGGACTGGGAGTCAAGAGAAGTTAGTTGTCAAATGACCTTGAGTATTTTCCAATGTCCCATTTGTTCCCTGCAGTGGGGAGCTCAGATCTCTCTCTCCTATTTATAGAGGTATCCTAAAGTCATTCTTGAGGCTTTTCAGTAGAATGCCCCACCCCAAAGAAATCCAAAGGGAAATTTGTGGCCCAAAGAAGTCATCATTTTACAGCTGCCAAGATTTGGACACCCCCCTCATTTTCTAATATTCCCAAAGACCTCATGTTTGTCTTGGTGTTTCCAAACCAGGAGAGAATGGAGATGTGATCCTTGGTGCTAACCAAGGCACTGTGCATGAAGAGTTCCCAAGATGAGCAAGTATCAGATTGAGGACATTCCCTGACATTTCAGCTCAAGCATTGTCCACACCACAACAAAACCTTACACTCTCAGCAGGTCCAGTGTTACAGACACCAAGAGCCACAGTGGAGGTAGAACTGCTGCTTTGCTTTTCAAGGTCCAGGTTGTTTAGATAAGGTCAGATCACACTGCTTAGGTGTCCAGGTGTTATAATGGTCCCAGAGTTCTAATTTTTATGTACCAAAATCTCAGAAGTCAGCAAGTTAAATCCCCAGAGCTTCTTTCACACCCAAATCCATATTTCCATTGCTGTTTGTATAAAATACGCTTGTGCCTTTGCATTTAAGCACTTCTTAAGGGAAATGACATGTTGGTTGATGTTGCTTGCTCAGCACTAGAGGACAGAGAAGGAGAATAAAAAAAGAATTCCCATTGGTTTTCACAATTCCTGCAGGAGACAGGGCCCTAAAGGTGCTGGGACTGCTGGTTTATTTTTAGCAGTGGGAGTGAGCAGGAGTTTGCTGTCCAAGCACTCTGCAGGGTGAGCAGTACCTGAGTACTCAGAGGCTCAGACAGGGAAGGGATGGGGGGAACATTCAACACAGGAATGTGGGAGATCCCTGAATCCTGACTGGCCCTGACCAGGACAGTGCTCCAAACCAGAGAAACGAGGTTGTGGGGTGGTCAGGGTGTGAGCCCAGGCTTGTGAGAGCATGGAGAGGAGCAGTCACTGTCCATGCATCCTTCTAACACCTCTTCTTTCTCCTCCTTTCCTCCTGCAGTGGTAATGTTATTATAGAAACCAAATTCTATGATGACGATCTTCTCGTAAGCACTTCCAGAGTGAGACTTTTCTACGTTTGAGATGGGGCTTTTTGGAGCTGTTTTAGTTTTCCTCCATACAGTTCTTGGTGCAGAACCCCCCCGACTATCCAGTGGAAGACACTCCTGTAGGCAGTGACCCTGGGGACCAGCTCAGCGTGGGTTGTGACCTTTGCCCATCAGTTCTTTTGCTTTCTTCTCTGACAAGACCAGACCAAATCCTCAGAGACGGGGCCATCTGCGTAGCGATGCCCTCAGGAAGAGAGGCTGTCTCTGAACACAGGCAAACGGTGGTCATGCAGAACAATACTGTAAATTTGTGTTAATCTCATCCTTTCTACTTCTCTGGACCCTGGTATAATCTCCCATTTCCACTCACACCAAACTCTCAATGCTTTTATTTTGGGGTTAAGTTAACCTTTTCATTTTTCTCATGTTGTAGATTTTTATCCTTTCGCTGGATTTCTGTGTAACTGGTCCACACATCCTTTTACCCCCAACTTGTAAAATAGACTGTGATATCACCTAATGTAATTAAAACAAATTTCTCAATTAAAACATTCCTACCGTCCAAAGAAGGGAAGAAATGTCAGTTTTGTGTGTTTTCCTTTCTGTTACAAAAATGTACCTCAGCAGGCACAAACTCCCATCACTCAAGCCAGCAGCAGAACAGGGCTTTCCACTGCTCTGCCCCTTCCACAACCCCCTTCTCTGTGCTCTTCCTCCAACTGGCCACATCAGAAAGGTGTCCTGACTTCTCTGACCAAGGCTTCTCCTTGGCCTCCCCTCTGTTAATCCCTTGGGGCCAACTGTCCCCTTGTCACCGGTTTCTCAAGCAGCACTGCACACTGTTGTGCTTTTCCAAGTGCCTGGGGACACTCAAGCCCCTCTGGAAATCCCATGTTCCCCTGAGCCCACAGCACCATTCCCGTGCTGGGCTGGGCTCCCTGGAGCTCCACTGACACCAACACTCCCCACGTGGGGAGGCTTCAGTGACAGCAGCACATTTTCTGTGACACATTTCTCCAGCCCTGCTGCCACTTTTCCCTGCAGTTTGTAATCAGCTCTAGCACGTGGACATTGTGGGAAGGGACATCTCCAGCTGCTGCTCCTGAACATCACAGGCAGCTGTGTAATCACTCAGTGCCTTGGTCAGCCTGTCCTGTTGCTGGGCTGGAGATCCTCAGAGCCACAAGGAAATGAAAGGCATCATTTCACATCCTGGATTCAGCCACTGGGTGTGTGTGGGAGGGATACAGAGTATATGTCGTTTAGGGGGTTTGAAGTTGGACCATTAATCCCCATTAGCCACAACAGCAACTCTCACCAGACCTCACTGATGGATCCCAGCCTGGAGCACCTGCAGGGCAGAGTCTTGTCAGCACTGTGACCATCCCAGGCCAGCCTTCCAACAGAGACACCAACCAAAACTGCACACAGCACAAACCACAGCCACTGAGGGTGGGACTCTGTCCAAGGGGAGACACAAAGGTATCCAAAAAGGAAAAGTGAAAAAGGTTGAAGGTCTTGGAAGCCGCTGTCTGCGTTGTAGGGCAGACACCGTGCTAGACCCACAGAGGAGGGGTCCAGCAGAGACAGGGAGCAGGCACCACCTCTGCCAAGCTCAGCTACAACCAAGGACTGACCCAGGGCACAGGGACAGATGCTCCCAGTGGGTCTGAGTCTACCCTGCTGCCTTTTCCTTCTAATGGCCAATCGTATCCTGGGCTGCATCCAAGGCAGCACAGCCAGCAGGTCAAGGGAGATGATTCTCCCCCTCTACCCCACTCTTGTGAGACCCCACCTGGAGTGTTGCATTCATCCCTGCGGTGTCAGTACAGGAAAGACATGGACCTGATGGAGGAGGTCCAGAGAAGGCCCCAAAAATGATCAGAGGAAAGGGTCAGCTTGCCAGTGAAGATAGGCTGAGACAGCTGTGGTTGTTCAGCCTGAGAAGGCTCCGGAGAGACCTTTTTGCATCCTTCCAGTACTCGTAGGGGCCTGTAAGAGATGGAAACAGACTTTTTAGTAGGGCCCATAGCTATAGGACAAGGGTGATGGCTTTAAAGGAGGGTCAATTTAGATTAGATATAAGGAAGGAATTTTTTAGGGTGAGAGTGGTGAAACACGGGAACAGGTTGCCCCATTTCAGGTCAGGTCAGTGCATCAGCACCTGACCTGGTTCTGATCAGGTGCTGATCCACTGATCCTGACCTGGTTCAGATGTCCCTGCTCCTGGCAGGGGGGTTGGACTAGGCGACCTTTAAAAGTCCCTTCCAACCCACATCATTCTGTGCAAACTGAATTCCCAGAGCCACTTACCCTCCCCGGCTCCCTGCGGGGCCGCTCACGCTGGCGGCTCCGCGGGGCTCCAAGAGGGCACCGACCCGCGTGGCTGAGGCTCCCGCCGGGCGAGCAGCCCTGGGAAAGGCTCCTGGAGGGGGCCTCTCCTGAGACGGCCCGGGGGGTCTCCGGAGCCCCTTCCCCCCGCGCCCGCCCTGCCCGGGCTGGCCCAGTTTGCCCGGCCGGAGCCGGCGGGCCCCGCTACGATGGGTCACTGCCGCCCTCCTGTGGCTCCGTGCGGAACAGCCGGAGCAGCTCACCCGCTCCTGGTCCCGAACCGCCTCTCCTGGGCCGGGCCGGGCCGCAGGGCAGGGTGACACTGGGGAATGAGCAATCACCACCCAAAACCCAGGCAAAGGGCCCCGGGGAGCTCAGAGCAGGAGCTCGTTCTTGGCCCAGGCACCCTGCCCTGTGCGGCTGATGGGATTTGGGAGCCCTGGGAGAAGGGGCAGGAGACACGGGCCCAAGCATGGCACTGTCAGATCTTGGCTCCCTTGCATGGGACAGCAAAGGTGCCAGTGAAGGGAAAAGCGGGGCTGGAAAGTGAGAGAGGGGAGCAGGAGGTCAGGGGTGCATGTGTCACCACTGCCACCAACAACCCATGTCCCTGTGGCAGTTCTGGCTGCAATGTGAGGGCATCCTCATGCCACCCTCTGCAAAGTCTGGGGGTCACAAGTGAGTGCAAGGACCAACACAGTGATTCCCCCTCTTACTTACCAAATCAGTTCCCATCTGGAAGTTCAAAGGCTTGGCAGGCATCTCTGGGCCACAAAGCAGCCCCCAGCCAGCTCCACAAGCAGGGCTCTGCATGAGGGAAAAGCTCTGTGGTTGAAGAGAGGCAACTTTGGCAAGGGCAGGACCCAGCTAAGGCCCCTGAGGAGCCTCTCACTAGGCAGGGCCTTGCCCAAAGCTCAGGCCACTCACAGAGCCCTGGCTCGCTTGGAGCTGCTGCCTCAGGCGCCTGCTGGAGCCTTTGGCATAGGCCTGGCCGGGTGCGGCAGCCACTGCCGCTGTGGTGACTCGCGGCCGGCAGCCGCGGCCTTCCTGGGGTGTTCGGCCTCGATGGCTCCCACAGCAGGCACCAGTGCCTCCCGGCCGGGGCATTTGTTTCTGGAGCCTCGGGGTAGGGAAGGTGCTCCCTGCCAGCTGGAAATCGCCACAGGGGTCTCGTCCATCCCCTCGGGAGGGCCATGAGCCGCCCTGGCAGCCTTGGAAACCCTGAGGTGAGAGCAGAGCCCGGCACGCAGTCAGGGCCCATGGAGGCACATCGGGAACTGGAGAGAGGTGAGCACAGCTCGGGGGGCTGGCACACAGAGATTGGCGTGAAGCTCCATCCTCATCACCCTCCAGCCATGGCTTGGCCTGGGAGCACTCCGAGCTGGGCTGTTGCACAGCAGCGAGGGAGGAGGGTGATGCACAACAGCCTTTTGGCTTCATGGGAGCTCCCTGCATAGTTCTGGGGTCCATCACACCGTAAGGCTCCCTGAAGCACAGCTGATGGCAATGGAACCACCAAGCAGGGCCCTGCACTGGATGTGAGAGACCCTTCCCTGTGTGCTGCCATGAAGGTGAGGAGAACTGGGGCGGCTCCCGCTCTCCACGGCACGCACCAGGCTCTCACACCCTCAGCACCCATGGCCAGCAGCTCTTCAGGCTGTCACCCACCCTAAGGGCTGCTCTGGGAGCCCTCAGCTGCCCGCCCGCCCGGCAAAGCCACCGGGGCTCCTGGGCAGCGCCCCAAATCTGCCCCGCCCAAACAAGGCTCAGGCGGGGCGGCAGAGCCATCCTAATGCGCTTAATGAGCTGATTCATGAAAGCTGCTGCCGAACAAAAGGCGCACAAACAGCCCAGGGCCACGTTATGTTCGGTGTCTGCTTTGCTACTCTTACCTTCCCGCAGGTGCCGGCGGCGCGGGCAGGCAACGGGCAGGGCGTGGGGACGGCGGGCACAGAGCGGTGACAACGGGCAGGGCAAGGGGACAGCGAGCACAGAGCGGTGACAACGGGCTCAGCAATATCTCGTCCCATCTCACCCAGTGCCATCCAGTTCAGCAGCACTGGGAGGAGACAGGAGGCCTCGGCAGGTCTGAGTCCCCTGCTCCTTTTTGAGGGCACAGATCCCGCCCCTGGGTTGCCAAATCAGAGCAGGCAGAGCCCTGAGCAGGCACTCAACCACTCAGACACAGGGATTTCACTGCCAGGTGACCTGAGCACAGTTCCATCTCTCCCCAAGGACAGGAGGAGGACAGCTGGAGCAAATACAGGATTCAAAGCACCCTTTTTTCAGTCCAAGGTGTCCAATTCCTCCTGCCCTAGGGAGCATCCGCCCACCAGCCCTCAGTGCTACAGGACCTGGCTGCAATCCCTGCTGGGCTCAGCAGCTGCCTCACCCCGCTGCAGGTCTGACAGCCACATCTGCAGTGCTCCAAGAGAGGGGCCAACCATCACCACAGCCCCTTTGGAAGAGCATTCCATTCTTATGGCATCCAGCTCTGAGCCAAAATCCTTCCTGCACCACCCCCCCACACCAGAATCCTGCCTGCACCTCAGTGCCACGCAGGGTGTGGAGAGTGGCAGGCACCCAGAAGGGGTGACAAGCTGAGACAAGCAGGGGACACAGAGCAAGGGGATGAGAGGACCCTGTAATGGTGCTGAGATCCTGGTGTCCCCAAAGCCAGGCTGGAAAGGTCTGACATTGCCCTGAATGTGAGAAAGGGGAACAGTGACAGGCTGTGGGAAGGGATCACACTCTCACCAGGTACAGAAGATGGGCCCCAAGAAACTGCAGGGGATGCAGGAGTGACGTGAAGGCCCCGAGGGTGAGGCACTGACAGAGCTGGAGCCACCTGGCTGATAGAGAAGCAAGTGTTCCAAGGAGAGGGCAGAGGCCCAATTTCCATGGGAGGAGGTGGCAAACCCGGCAGCTGAGCCCAGATACATTTGGCTCAGGAACTGGGAACGTCTGCGCCCCTCGACGTTTCCCGGAATCCTTGCAGGAAATTCCCTGGCACAGAGTAGGAGCTCGGGGGAGGCAGTTCCGGCTGCCCCGGGCCAGCAGCCACGCTGTGTCGCCTGTTCATCCCCGTCACCACCAGCCTGGCCGGCTCTCCTGGCAGGTTGGCCTTGGCAGCGCCACCCAGGGCGGGGGACAGCCACGGCGGCTCCGGGGGCAGCGGGGCCGTGCCCATCCCGCAGCGCTAGATGGAGCTGCGAGACAGCGCTGATGCTGCCGCTGCGGTCACCGCCTCGCCCGGAGCCGGGACAGCCCTGAGGGCCAGCTCGGCACAGCAGCCAGGCTGGCGGGGCACCCGGGGTGGGACGTGCCACCAGCCGTGCCCCAGGAGAGGAGCGGCCCCACCTCTGGGCTGGACACGGAGTTCCCGGGGCCAGCCCGGAGCTGGGATGAGGTGTCCCAGCATCTCCACAGGCACCGACACCTGCATGCCTCATGCCTGCCTTCATCCCTCATTCGAGTACGTTCCTGCCAAGCCAGGGATGCACAAGTCCCCAGACAGGCCGGTGGGGCTCCCCACGGCCACACACAGTGCCCTGCCTTTGCTGGGGACCTGTCACCTCTGAGGGGTGCCCACGGCCATCCCACGGAGCTGCACAGAGTGCAGGGAGCACCAGCTCCAGTCCCTGCTTGGTGTCCCATGCTCATCTCTTCCCATGGCAGCCTTGTTCCACAGCCCACCCCGGGGATGGAGCTTTAGGCTGGGGGTGTCCCCAGGGAAGCAGCACATCCTTACCCTAGGAGCGGGGATAAGGGGGATTTGCCCCAAACCAGCCAGCCCCTGAAATTGCTGTGGGTTGGTTCAACCAGAATTGGCTCTGCAGCCTGCACTGCACCATCCCTGCAGGGGCTGCACCCCACAGCAGCTGCTCTGAGCCCTTGTGAGCCCTCAGGGCCTCGCTTGGTGTCCAGCCCCATGCAGGACCACAGTCCCTGCCACTCCAGCCAGGGCATTTAGAGTCACATCCCTCCTCTGCCTGCGGATCCAGGGCCCGGAGGACCCACATCCCACCCAACAGCCAGGCAGAGCCCCTCGCCTTCAGGCCTCTCTCTGAATGGGAAAGGACACATATAAAGATTCATCCCTGTGGGTTCTCCAAGAGCAAATCAGACTGTGCTTTCTCAACCCCCAGATGTTCCACTTGCACTGTGCTTTCTTAGTAAAGGAATGCAGGATCCTCTCCAGGTCCACATCTGCTCTGAAGGACAGCACTGGACTCTTACTCCAAGGTCTCCTCCTGGCCCACACCTAGCACAGCACTGTGGAGTGGATCTGAGCCCACCAACCCCTGCCTGTCCACCACCCCTCCCTCCGGGGCTCCCCAGCCAGCCCTGAACAGGAGCCACAGCCCTCAGCAGGGTTTGCAAAGCTGAGGGGCTCTCTCAGCCCTTTGGAGAGAACCAGCTCAGCCAGAGAAGCTGGAGCAGCCATGGGCACAAGGATGGACAGAGGGTCTGCACAGGAGGAGCTCCAGGCAGCCCAGCTCTGCTCCCTCTCCAAGGCTCCCACCCCCAGAGGGGGAAAGGATTGAAGTGGTGGCCCCAAGAAGATCTGGCAGGGGGGGCAAACATCCAGCTGGGTTTCAGAGCTCAAGGACCTCTGCTGGGCTGGGGACAGCCAGGTCCCTCCAACAGCCACCTCAGGGCCCAGGGACAGAGCTGCCCTGGCTCACTGAGGGGGACAGGCCGGGGGGACACAGCAGCCAGGGATGAGACAGCAATGAGATGTCCCACTTCAGCTCTCCAGACTGGGCTGGTCTTTCCTGCCCACACCAGGCAGCTCTTGAGGCAAGTGCACAAACATTCCTGAGCCATTGAGGAGGCACATGCAGTCATACCAGGCATGACTGGCCAAGGCCCTGGGCTTCCACAGCCCACTCCTGAGGGGTCTATTCCAATGGGACACCTCACATCCTGAGCCAGGTGGCAATTGCTCCACCACAGGAGCAGCTCTTCATGCCTATTTTCAACAGCAACCACTCAAAATTGCTTCTGTGTTTGTGAGCTTGAAGAATCACACCTGGAAGGCAGTTTCACTCGTCAGTCTCTTAAGCTGATGCCAATTATTTGCCCAGACACAAACTGCAGCAGTAACCAACCCCAGCCTGTGTCTTGCCTGCAGTCCAAGCCCTGCATTCCCCACAGGCAGGTTCTCCACTGAGCCCCCAGGGTGCTCCAAATTTAATGAGGGTTGTCAAGATGCAACAAGAAGTTTTGGATGAGGCTAACCAAAAGCTACAGCTGGTGCAGCTGTAACAAACCCACGATGGGCAGGTCAGGATGGAGGCAGCTGTGCCAGGCCAGGCTCAGTCCAGCTGTCCACAGGGCATGGGCTCATGGTTGGTTCTGCTGGCTGTGACCCATGGCAGAACAGCTCCTCTGGAGTGATGTGCATCAGGCCAACCACGTGGGAGCTGCTCTCAGTCCACCTGGTTGTTGAGCCACACAAAATGGCTTCAGCTGAGGTCTGGACACAGCAGAATCCTCAGAAGAGCTGCCCTTGGTTTCAGTGGCCACTGGAGCACATGGACACAGTCTGGGTCCCTCCTGGTGCATACGAGGCTCTCCTGATGCTCCCTACTGCAGCTCTCCCGATAGTTCCTGTGGGAGCCACCTCACCCATCTTCAGAGGTAAGCATCCACCTGAGGACAGCTCCATCCACTTGCCTCCACAGTCTCCAGGAGCAGCATGATCAGCAGCTCAGCAGGGTTTGGATCCCTCACAACCAACACGAGGTGTCTGCAGGTGAGGGGTGGCACTGGCACTTCTGCCCTGCTGGTCACAGCTGAACATGTGACCTGTGACAGCTCTGGGTGAGGGCCCCAGCACTGCTCCCGCCTGAAGGCACACCATGACTGCGGGCTCTTCACCTTCTGCCCTGTGGTGTCAGCCCCCACAGAGCCCAGATCAGGCCTCCAGGCAGAGCTGGGATCATCTCCTGAACATTGAGGCAGGTGGGACTCTCCAGCTCCCAGTGGGCAGACCCTGGCACAAGGCTGACTCCTCAGGAAAACATCTCCAAGATCTTCACAGGCACCTTCAGCTGGCACGACTCCTGCGAGCCGTCTCCTGCTGGGGGGACCTAGTGCTCCTGGCCCCTGTCCCAAGACATTACCCAGGTGAGCAGTCTCTCGAGCATTTTGGACTCACTCAGCCCCTGTGGCACTGGGCACCACAAAACCACCGTGTTCCACCTACATCCTCCCAGGACCCTGCAGGTGGGAGCCTCTTCCAAAAGAACCACCACAACTCCTCCATCCTGGGATGACCCCAACTGCTGGGACAGCGCCGGAGCTGAAGGGCTTTTATAGCTCCTGGCAGGGTGTGGCTGCCCCTGATTAGCCAGGCCAGAAGCAGGCAGCAGCTCCTGATTGGCTCAACGCAGCCCCTCTCGCGCTGTGATTGGTGGGCAGCTGCTGCAGGGGTGAGGCAGCAGCAGAGACAAGTGGCAGCACGTGGTTGGCTGTGGTGTAGTGCCAGGTGGCAGCACATGATTGGTCAGATAGGAGTGTTGCTTGGTGGTGATTGGTGGAGGCAGCATGAGGGAAGACGGGCCAGGTGGCAGCACAGGATTGGCTAGTGGGCTGAGCTGCCACGTGGGGATTGGCTGGGGCTGGGATCCCTGCGAGGATCCATGCACGGAGCTGTGCCTCAGCCCTGCCCTGGCACTGCCAGAGCACCCCCAGGCCATGGGGCAGCAGGGGCAGCCAGAGCCACTGGGGCCGAGCCACAGGGATGGAGATGGGGTGCAGAAACACCGGGGCACGTGGGGGGAGGAACTGGGGTTTGCCCTCTCCATCCCCGCAGGGCTCCCAGCAGCCGGGTGTAGGGTAGGGTCACTCTGACCTGCCCCCACACCCCTGGCTGCTCCATGCCCTTCCCAACATTAGTGTGCCCACCTGGGAGGCTGGGGCAGCCTCCAGTTTTACCTCACACCAAAATGGACCCTGTGACCCAAGACCACCAGGGTTTTGTGGGGCTGCAGAGCAGACAAGTCCTTCTCTGCAATGGGGACTGTAAGGCCACTGCTCCCCCACTGTTCCCCCTCTCCATCCCTGGGCCCTCACACCAGCTTTGTGTGTGCAGAGTCCCCACATTTCAGGGACAACTGGAGCCAGTTCTCTACACAGCTGCAGAAGCTTATTTGAATAATTTGCCTTGCAAATCTACAAGTACCAACTTGAGTCTTGCACTGTGAGCACCCATCCCCTCATGATGCAGGAGCCATGCATGGGGCAGCTGTGGTGAGGACACGAGGATGTGGACGGGACTCCCAGCGCTGCTCACCAAAGCCCCACCCAGCAGCACAGTGACACTTAACAGCACCGTTTGCCACTCCCAGAATGCCCTATCCCATGGGAGGACTGGATAACCAAACCTGGTGCTGCCTCACACCGCAGGGCTGGAAGGGGCCTGTGCATGGCGGCAGTAAATCTGATAAGCGATCAGGCAGCACCACCATTCAGTGGATAATTAAGGTGTAAGTGCAGAGGAAATGACCTGGCTGCTCCTGGGGATCAGGAGAGGCTGTGACCCTTGCAGCCAGTGCATTAAATGCACACTAGTTCCTCTTCAAAAAAAAAAAAAAAAAGAAACTAAAAGATGAATCATGTCCCAGCATCTGAACACTGCTGGGATTGCAGCGTGAGAGAAGGAAACGAGACCATCTGGTGAGGCTTTGGCACAGCCTGGATCAGCAGGGAAAGGGGACTCCCTGGAGCCAGGGCGAGGGTTTGGGAGCACAGATACAAAGCAGGTTCTTGCAAACGAACTGCACACACCTGGCAGAGCAGGCTGAGCTTTTCCAAGCTCCAACACCCTGGAGGAGGGAGGAAAAATGAGTTGGAGGAAGATTAGGAGCAAAGCAGCAGAGGCTAAGGCTAAGTTAAGGCCATTTTGGTATGTTAGAGCACACAGACAACCCTGACCCATCTCCCCTGAGTCTCACTACCAAAACCTTGACACCCCAGAAATTGCTGGGTGACCAGCGCAGGCTGGAGCATCCCCCAGGACCAGCTCTGGCTGAATCCAATCCCTGCTGACACTGACTCCTGCCCCACTGCCAGCAACACTCAAGCCCCAAGAGAGGGAAGGCATTTACGTGGCCTGAGCTCTCCCCACCCCACAACCAGGGGTCCACCACCTGCAGCAGATACTGCAAGGAAGGAATTTTGGGGATGGGTTTCTCATCCCCACTACACAAGCCAAACAATCCCCAACAAATTTGGCTGCAGACAGAATTGCTGAGCAAACCACAGCCAGGCCCCCACACTCCCTGTCCATGGTTCCCAATCTAACCCATCCCTACCTCTTGCCAAGGGCAGCCAGAGCACACAGGACATGCAGAGGCCATGCTGGGGACACTGGTGCAGCTCTCCACAGGAATACAGCCATGGAAAGACACTGCCTCCCCTACCACCACAGCCACAGGGGGACAGCACAGCCCCCAGACCTCCCCACCAACACTCTGCACCCCTCTCTCTCTTCCCAGCCCAAGTCCAAAGCAAAGAAAGAAAGGAGATAAAGAAGGGAAGAAAGAAATAAAAAACTAAAACAAATAAAAACTAAAACAAAAAGCAGCAGTTGGGAGGCAGCCTTGTTAGGACAACTCAGCAAAATAAAATTCCGGTTTATTGTTGGACAACATTGTTTCACACATACATCAAACAGGCCAAAAAAAAAGAAAAAATAAAAATAAACAGCAACTTCATAGACAGAAAAAAAAAAGAAAACCTTTTTATCTTTGGCCTTGCCACCTCATACAAACCACGATCTATGGTACAGCTAAAGTACATACACAAAAAAAGTTACTGGAATGCTCAGATAAGATTGTAATTTTTTTTTTTTTGCATTTTTGTCTTTTTTAATTTTTTTTTTTACAAGGTTTTGCTTTATTCTCCTTTGAGATAATGGTTTGGGCCTGGTCACACCACAAGTAAAGTCAGAGATAGGTAACAAGAGAGATATACACTTCAAAGCCCCCCTTTTGGTCAATCCGAGATCACTTAAAAATGGCGGACCTCCTAACAATATGTACAAAAATATAAAATGTAAATAAAAAATACAAACAAATTCTCCTTTAAAGTACTTTTAAGAAAGAAAGCAGGGCCTTGAAGTTTTGGTGCTCGGGGGGGAGAGGGTTTGTGGGGAAGGGGGGTTTTCTCTCCCCGCTAACGGGCGAATCATTTCCATGTTCGTTGAGTGGCAGCGCCGCGCCGGGGGGCGGGGACGGGGTTCACTCTACTTGGTGAGGATGACCACGGCGGAGGGGGGAGGAAGGGCTGTGTGAGGGAAAGGGGGCTGCAACGGGGGTCCCCAGGGGAGACCCAAGGGTGAAGAGGACGCGCTGGCCTTTTTTGTTGGTTTGTTTTCCTCCTTATTTAAAAAAAAAAAAAAAAAAAAATTGCTGCCTAGTCATCTTCATCGGTTTTCTGCTTCTTGGGATCAACGTCGTCATCCTAGGGGGAAAGCAAAGCTGTCAAGAGAGGGGATGGGGACTGGGGCTGCTGGGGGCAGGCAGGAGTCACCCCAAGGCAGGGAGTGAGGCTGGGCAGTTTGGGGTCCCTCTCCTGCCTCAGGGACAAGGTCTGAGCACCACAGATGTTTCCCTCCCTCAGGCAAAGTCCTCTCTTCTCAGGGAGCCCCTGAGTGCCCCCAGCCAGGCCTGCCATGAGCATTCCAGGTCTCCCCAGCCCAGGGCCAGGGCTCGGCTGGGCGGGAGCAGACACCCCCCCTAACCAGGCCAGTGAATAAACAGAACTGGGCTGTGTCCCTGGAGAGACATGGGGAGCACACAGGCAAAGCATTCCAGCCCCAGAGTTAAGCCCAGCCCCTCTAGCCCCACTGACACTCTCCCCCCTCCCAAGCCCTCTGGGGACATGTGTGGCTCTAAGGGGCTGCTTAGTCTTCCCACCTCATCATCCTCAGCTGCCCGTTTGCCTGTGGCTCCCTCAGCTTCGTCGTCGTCATCACCATCCTCTTCCTCACCTGCATGGAGTACAAAGGGAGGAAATGTGAGACCCTCTGGGAGAGCTCCAGTACCACCTCCAATACCTCCCCCCTGGGTTTAATCCTGGCACACCCCCACAGTGTGATGGCATGTCCCCATCTACCCAGGTGCCACAGACCCTGCTCAGGACAAGAGGTGACAGAGGACACTGTGGCTTTCTGGTAGGTCAGGTCATTTAGGGGATGCCCAAAGGGAAAATAAGGATTGGCAGCCTCAAGTTTGATTCACACTGCATTTGTAACACAGACAGTGAGATGGCAAAACCACCACCTACCATAAGTGCCGAAATCGTGGCAAAATGGGGGGGAAAAAAAAGAGCGAGGAAAAAACTCTTTCTAGTGGCTGCTCTGCCTAACCACTCCAGATTACTTCTGCTTCCCTTCGCAGCTATTAGTCCATCTTTAATGAGTTAAGAGAGCCAGAACGCATTAGTTCTGAGTCAGAACACTTTCTAATTATCAGAACAGCAAACAAATGCTTCCAACTTATCTTACAGCCAGCCAGGAGGATGAGCAGCGAGCTCTGGGCTTTGACCCACTTTGAGCTCAAATAGGCCAGTGGATCAGAACAACTGAGTCAATCACCTTTGGCCAGTTTTGGGGGCTCAGGGGCAAGCCCAGAGGCAGAACAGCTTCTCAGCTGCCGAGACAAGTCTCTTGTGTAACAGGAGACCCTACTATAACTTAGAGTTAAGGCCAGTAAGCTGGCTTTAAACCACCGCCATGAGCCACACGTATGGCCAGCCTGGACAGCCGGGGGGATTAAGGTCAGCCCATCCTCCCCTCTCCTCTCCTGACGTGTGCCCAGCTGCGGTGTGGCCCATGCAGCAGGAAGGGCCAAGATTAGCTCCCAGCGATGGATCAACACCCGGCAGCCATCACATGCACTGGGCTGGCCGGCAGGTCAGGTGACAGTGCCAAGCTGATTGGGAGCATTTTTAGTTCTTTGAGCTGCTTTAAGCAAAGCAAATAATGAGATGGGATGGAGAGATGCGAGAGGAAAATATACCCTCAAGCTCTCCTCTGCTGTCAAACCCCGGGAGTCTGGCTGCAAGTCTTGGCTAAAAAAGCTGATGCAAGCTGGACTTGCTGCCTTTAAATCTCTCTCCTGCAGTGCTCAGGTGCAGCTCTCAGGCAGGGATCGCCCGAGGGCAGCAGGCATGGACAGAGCCCGTGCCAGCAGTCAGAGCCTGTGCTGGATCCCCGCGAGGCACCGGCGTCTCCAGGCACCGCGTGCCAAATCGTGCCTGCGCTCGGTGAGCTGGGAAAGCAGGGCTGGCACTGCGGGACCAAAGCTCCCCAGGTTTGTCACAGCAGTATCCAAGCAACACTTCCACCCCACACATGCGCCTGCAGCACACGCATCCTCCTCCCTGCTCCTGCCCGAGAGAAGGGAGAACCAAGTGTGCCCCATCTCACCCACCCTAAAGTAAGGCTGGGGGTAAAATGGGCTCAGGACAGCACACAGCAGTGCTGCATCTGTCCTCAGGGGTTAAAGCCACAAGTTAAAGAGGATCACAATTCCCAGTTGTTCCTAGTGATCCAATTCCGACTGAAGGGCACAGCAGGCTGCTCAGACAAGTGCTACCCCAAAGGAGGTGGCTTTCCCAGCTCACACTTTCAGAATGAGCATTGGTTTAATGGTCATTAAATCTTCAGCCCTGTCCCTATCTCCCCAAAACAAGCCAGCAGGTTAGTAGGTCAGCACGTAAACCAAAAATTCACAGGGGATTAACCTAGTAACAGATAATCAGGGGCCCTGAGTTCATCTCAGCATAACAAGAAAGGTTTTCTCCCAGCCTTAACAAGTGATAAAAATAAACAATGCTATTCATCCAAGCAGATCTTGGGAAAAAAATAATAGCAGGGAGGGTGAGAAGTGATTTGGCAAGTCACTGCTGCCAGAACCCATTTCTAGGCTGGGTCAGGTCAGGAAGCAGCAGAGGGCAGGGAGACACAGGACACTGCAGCCATAGGAAATTCAAAGCAAGGCTATCTACTCCAGATGGAGGATCAGGTAAGAGCCATAGGTTCCTCTGCTCATTTCCACACAGCATCCAGCCTGGGAAAGAGAGCTGCACGGGCCTCTCAGCACGCTGCTCCATGAACAAGCAGGGTGACACGCCCTCTGTGCCTGGGCCAAGGCACGGCCACCCAGGGCTGTCCCTGTCCCAGTGGCCAGCGCTGGTGTGTGCAGCAGTGGCTGCGCTCACAGGAGTCAAGGGCAGATTTTACTACTCGCACGGAAGGCTAATGCGCTTATGCAGCGCCGCGGTAAGGTGCCGTCTGGCCAGAGGGAGGGAGGAAGGAATCTGCCCTCAACCTGCTGGAAGGGATTCAAGGCTGACTTCACTCCCAGCAGCGGCGGCTCAGGCAAGCAAGGAAGGAGCGAGCCTGGCTGGCGGGAGCGCTCTGCCCACAGCCACGAGGGGGAGATGCTGCTCTCTGCTCGCCTCCGCTTCCCGGGAGCCTGCTGGCCAGAGCAGGACACCGCCGCGGGATGGGGCTGGGGAACAAGCAAAGTTACCATCACCCTCTTCCTCCTCGTCCTCTTCTTCACCGCCTTCCTCCTCCTCTTCGTCTACTTCGTTGTCAGCCTCCTGCTCTCCATTTTCCTCGTTCTCCTTGGCAAGACAAAACATCACTTAAAAAAATGCACCGGGAAAGGGAGAAGGTGGAAGAGACACTCAGCACAATGGGTGTTCCCACCTTTCCTGCCAAAAGCAAAGCACCAGCCCACCGGAGCCCTGGGCGCACATCCCACCTTCTGTCTGCCTCCACACAACCCAGACAGCCCAGGCACAAAGGAGAGAGCCCACAGTAACTTGGGGCTGCAGCTTTGAGACAAAGCCTGAAATGGCTCTCATGACACATTGAAATGTGGCACAGTGATTTCCCCCCAGCACCTCAAAAGAGGAAACCAACCAGTTTACTTGTACATGATGTATTTCCCAGCTGAACTGGTTGTAACATTGTAAATCCTAGTGGGTTTTAAGTTTTTTTTCCTCTTTATCCTTGCCTAGGGAAGGGTTGGTACTGGACAGCCTCACACAGCTGTCAGGGAGGGAATCCAAGCCCAGCCCTTCTGCACACACATGAACAGCCCACAGGCTGGGAGTGTCCACATAACGTGAAGCACCAAAGGCTGAAGGGCTTCGCAGGGCTCAGGGCTGCCGTTTACAGGGATCCCCTCTCAACAGTGCTAGGGACAAACTTGGAGCAAAAGTAAGAAGAGGAGAAGAAAAAGGCATTGGTGTACAGACTGCCTCTCCCAGCAGACTGCAGCCATACTCACAGCATTGCCGTTGGCTGGTGCATCTCTGCCATTTTCTGTTTCTTCAACAACTTCCTTCTTCTCTTTTAGATCCTGGAAGGAGCAGAAAAGCAGAGAAGTCACCCCGATTCCAGGTGTCTGGGTCAGAGAAGCTGCAGATCAGGTGTGAAAAACACAGTCTGAGAGCGAGAGCAGGCGCTGGTTTCTCTTCATACAGATTTGTTCTGTGATTTGGTCGCCACGTTCTGGCTCCTCCTTGGGAACGGGAAAACATGGGGGCGAATCTCAATCCAAGTCAGCCTTGCCAGAGCAGCCCTCTAAAAAAGAGACTGCTCTGTTTCACCTCTGAGCTCCCAAACAGACAGAGCTGGCTGCCTGCATATATGCTCAACAGCAGCAGAGCTGGCTGATTGCCCATCTTAGCACAGTCCACGCAAGCTCCTGCAATGCCACGGAGAGCCGGCAGCCCTGACCAGAGGATGGGCACCCACGGCTGCTCAGAGCCTCCCCAGCAGGAACAGATCCCCGGCACTCAGCAGGGGCTGTGCTCCCTGCCCTGCCTAGCGAAAATCATACGGCAAACATTACACGCCTGGTCTTTCTCACAGCAGCAGAGAGGAGGCTCCAGCATCCAGCTCACAGCCTGAAGTGTAACAGGATGGGGTGGGGGAAGAAATCTATTTTTACACTGCTCCAAGAGCCGTGCCTGGCTAGTTCGGTTCAAGCCTCCACCGCGAGCAGAGCGGGAGCTTGTGTGTTTTTGCTATTGATCACTGTCAAAATGTCATGCCAAGTCGCTCAGCAAACAGGCTGAAAGGATCCAACTTTATGTTCCTGCATTAAGAACACTTGGATTTAACACTGGCATCTCTGCTTGCATCCTCCTCCCCTTCTGTTCCTCCATCAGCTGGAGCGAGATCCTTCAGCACAGTGAGTGCTACCCCAGCCAAGGAAAGCAGGGAGGCCCTTCCCCAGGGCCAGCAGCACAGCCACAGCGGCTTCAGCAGCGACCACGAGGTGTTTAAAAGTTGCTGGAAGCTCCTGCTCCACTGCGGTGGCTTCTCCCCCCTCCTGCCAGCCCTCTGCAGCTGGCGGTGCCGCGGGCACTGTCACCACCGGCAGGGAGCCGCTGCCTCGTGGGAACACGGAGGGAAGAGCACAGCCCTGGCCCTGCTAGGGCGATCACTGCTCCCTTCTGGGAGGGTTTCTGCAGACTGCGCTGGGGAGGCAGCACAGGCATTTTAGACCACCAGGTTACTTAAATAGATGCCATTTCCAGAGGCACCCACAGACTGCCAGTGCATGGAGGAAAGACTTTTCCTGGAAGAAAGCATTGAGGGGGGACAACACCTGTTGATCGAACCTCACCTAAACAAACCAACCCAGGAGTCTGGAGTAAAACAAACACGGAAGATCCCTCCTCCTTTCACTGCTTACACACAAATCCCAGGCCACCTCCTCCACACTGCCCAGTTCCACTACAGTTTTACACTGTCAGTGGCTTCCACTGCCCTGTTCCCTGGAGACTGATCACAACCATTTGGCCTCTCATGCATCACTGGGCTACAGCTGCTGCATCACACCAGGCACATGGGCACGAGGGCAACAAAGCAGTACCCAAGTTAAACACAGAACAAGTCAAGCAGTCAGAATTTCCAGCTCTCAATGTGCCCAACAGTTCCTTTTAAAACAAGTTGTTCACAATATCCAAGCAATTCTCCCAGTGAAGGAACAACTCATTCTTGGGCATTTCAGCTGGACAGATCTACAGCCCTGACCTTTCCTGCATCACTGAAAATGCTCTCAGTTTAACCACCATCACGACGCCAGGTCATGAAATTTGTGGTAGCAACAGGGTTGCAGAGAGCATCAGATTCCCCCTCGTCCCTTCCCAGTCCAACACAAACAGATATGTGCAGGAGCGTCCAGACCAAGGGCCAGTGCAGGCTGCAGGGCTGCTCCGGCGCCAAGACTGAGACACAGCCTCTAATTATAGGTGTGTCAGGGCTGTTTGTCCATGGAATGAATAGCAGCGGTATAGAGCCACATACCAACGGCCCGGAATGCTCTACCTTGTCCCCGGCCCTGCCCTGGGCAGGATCCCTGTGGCAAGCGGGGGACATCAGGGCCGCAGCCCGCGCCTCCCGCCGCCAGGGGGCTCCCCCGCGCCGCCACGCGCGCGGCCGCCATTCAAACCGCGCGCCACTCTCCGCGTCCCGCTGATTGGCCGGCGGCCAGCGCGGCGCCCCGCGGGCTGCCGGGAGCTGTAGTCCCGGCGGGGGCGGCGCGGCGGACTCCGGCTCCCAGGCCCGCACGTGGTGGGCGCCCCGCGGCACCGGCCGGGGGCGGCGCCCGGGCGGGGCGGGAACCCCTTCCCCCTCCATCCCCGCCTCCCGGGAGCGTTCCGGACGGCGAGGCGGGACGAGAACGAGCGGCCCCGGTGCCTCCGCGCTTCTCTGAGGTGTGGGGGGGGTCACCTTGCCGCCGTGCGCGCCTCCCCCCGCCCTGCAGCGCGGACCCTTGTCCGCTCCCAGGAGGGTGAGCCAGAGACGAGGCCCCTTCCCGCACGCGGTAAAAAGGGCAGGGGAAGGTTAACGGCAAACTTGGCCCCGTTCCCCCGGGGAAGGATGGGGATCGACCCGCCTCGCCGCTTCCCGGCAGCGGGAGAGCCGGAGGCGGCGGGGACCAAGCCGCGGCCCCGGAACGGAGGCTGGGCAGGCGGGATGGGGGCATGGCTGCGGGAGCGGGAAACAGAAGTGAAATCGAAATCTGCCAGAAACGGCGTTTTGTTGGTTGTTTTTTATAAACCCTCCTCTCGGCCGGATTTTTTTTTTCCCCTCCAGTCGCGCTTCCCCCGGGAGCGGCGCGACCCCGGGCCAGCCGGGGCGCAGGGTGAGGAGGCCACCGGGCACGTCCCCCGCCGCCTTCCCACGCACTGGCCCAGCTCGGGTCCCCTCGCAACTTTTCCGGCCGTGGCCCCGGGCTCAACGGGGCGCACCGCGGCCGCTCGGGGAGCGCAGTCCCCCCGGGGGACGCTCCGCCACGGCTCGCAGACAAAGGCGTGCGCCGGGAGCCGCAGCGGGGACTCCCGGGAGAGCCTCTCCCGGCTGGTACCGGCGCTCCCCAGCCTCTTCCCATCGCCTCCAGCAGCGACTCGCAAACTTATCCTGGTTGCGAGGAGCTCGAGCCAGGGCCGGAGCCCTCAGCCCCGCCGCCCTAGCGCATCAGGGCACCTCCTTCTGTGGAGGTGCCCCCATCGGGGTAACTCCAAAAATAACAAAAGCCCCCCGGGACACCTCCGGATCACCCCCTACTCCCCCTCACCTCCGAAATAGTAACTCCCAATACGGGGCACTACCTAAACCGCAAATCTCCCCCCCCGTCCTTCCGGGGGGTAACGCCAAAAAAACAACTGTCCCCCCCCACGCTCCAGGGGTAACACCACCACAGCAGACGCCCCTCCCGCATCAACCGGGCGCAACTCCGAAATAGCAACCACCCGCCCACCCCGCTTTTCGGCAGCAACTCCACAACAGACACTGCCCCCCCCACCCGTGCGTGTTCCGGAGCGCTTCCCCCCACATCCCCCCGCAGGGACGGGGCCGAGCGGAACACAAGTTTGACGGGGCTGTCAAGCTCCCGCACCGCGGATTGAATGAGCGAGCGCTGCCGGGTGCCGAGGCACTGCCGTGCGTGTACCCCCCCGGCTCCCCGAGCCCCTCCGCAGCGGGATGACCAGCTACTGTCCCAAGGAAAGGCGGGAGGGAGCGGGACATGGAGCGGCGGGGCTCGGCAGCACCGGCAAAGGCGGCGAGCACGTTTCCCGCACACTGTAGACAAAGGAACGGCGCTGGCAGCTCCGCACTGCAAGCGCGGCGGCACCGGCTCCGCACCGCGCCGCCAACTTCAACGCGAAGGACGGAGGGGGAAGGGGGAGAAACGAGGGGGCGGGACGGGCAGGGGGGGAAAAAAATTTCCGACGAAAAAAACACAAAAAGGAAAAAAAAAAAAAAAGCCAGAAATCGCACGGAAAAAAAATTTAAATGAGGGGGGGAAAAAAAGCCGTGGAGCCAGGGCGCGAGGCGGCGGGTCCCTCACCTTGGCGGAGATTTCAGCGCTGGTGTCCACGGCCGCGTCGGACATGGCGGGGGCGTGCGGGGCTGTGTCGCGCGGGGCTGCGGCGGCGCGGGCGGGCGGGCAGAACAATGCCAAGATGGCTTTGCGCGAGCCAGTGGGAACTCACGCGGCGCCGCCGGCCCTCTTATAGAGCCGGGGGGCGGCGCGCGCTCTGCCCCGCGCCGCGCCCCATTGGCCGCGCGCGCCGCGGCCGCCGGGCGCCCATTGGCCGCGGTGCAAACAATGGGGCACGGCCGCTTAAAGGAGCCAGCGAGCGCCGCCACTGCGGCGATGAGTTGTGCTCGGTCTCAGCGCGGCGGGCGCAGAGGGGAGCAGAGCCACGCCCCCCCGTGCTACCTCCGCCCCCGCCGCCTCCGCCCCGCCCCTCCCGCCGTGTGAGGCGGCGGGCGGGAGTGGGGGGGAGGGGGGAAGCTCCCGCCGCGCCTGCGGAGGGGCGGAGGGGAAGTAATAAGAGTTAAAAATAAGAATAATAACAGTAATGCAGGAGAGCCGGCGCTGCCCTCCCCCAGCCGCGCTCCCACGGGGTCGGCGGTGGTCCCGGGGCAGCCCCGTCCCTTCGGTACCCCGCTAGCCCCACTCGTTCCCTGTGTTTTCGGCGCCCCGCGGAAACTTTGGCCACAACAACCGCGGCCGCCCCTGGGGGGAGCGGGGAGGGGCGGCCCGCCCAGCCTGCCGCGCAGAAATGCGGGATTCCCACCCGTTTGGTTATTCTACAGTAAAAAAAACGTACCCAAGCTGTTGCTACTCCCCCCCACCCCCCCCAACCTTCTGCGAGTTCACGGTTTAAAGCGCACCAGGAGCTTCCCTACGCTCCCCATCCGCAGCTCCCCGTTATATACAGCCGTGCCCCTCGCGCCGCGCCCGCGGGCACCGCGACCGCATCGGTCCCCCCTCACACCGCGGGGTAACAGGGCACCGACGCAGCGAGCGAGGGGGCTCAGCCACACTCAAGATGGCGCCGAGAGCCCTTCATGGGGCAACCACACGATGTTACCATCCCCTGGGAGCCGCTCCGCCGCCCACGACGGCCCCGGGGGTGAGACAGAGCAGCGCGTAAGTGGTCCCCGGTGTAGAAAGCGCGAATCAAGGGGTGAAGGGGTGGGAAAAACCCCCCTCCATATGGAGCACAGCGAGGCTGCCACACTCAACATGGCCGCCAGACCGAGGCCGAACTTGTCCTCGGAGGGCGGGATATGGGCCTCGAACGGTGTGGATTGGTCATTAGCGCCAGGCGAACGCTGTACTGACGCTTTGCGGCTTCCTATTAGCTGAGCTGCCTGTCTGTCTACGGCCAAGTGGTTTTGAAAACCCGGAGGCGGCTCGGGGCGGAGCTGTGGAGCGGAGTTGACGCCGGCCGGCTGGGGGCCCGGGGTGGGGGCTCCCGCGGGCGGTGGCCGCTGATCCTGGCTACTAGGGGCCGCGCTGACCCGGGGTTCTTCTCTCTACGGCTTCAGGAGAGCTGTGGAGAAGCCATGGTAGTCCCCACACCGCCTGGCACCAGGCGTCGCGGCACGAGGCGTCATGGCGCCGGCGTCCGTTGCCCCATCCCCACACGCGCCCGGCGGCTGGACAGAGAGACGGGGCCCCGTTTCCCGGACAAAATGTCCCTCCCACTCAGCGCGGTAGCACCGCAAACAGGCTGGTCTGTGCCTGGGCGCACCATGCAGCGCTTTTCTCCTCAGCCTCCGCGTCCTGCCCCTCGTGGGAGCAGCACTGAGGAGATGGTGGCGTGGGGAGGGGGATCAGGGCCGCGGGGCTGTGGCGGGAGCGGGAAGCACCGGCACAGCCGAGCCCTCACGGCGGCCGCTGACCCTCGGAGTGACCTCGTACCGGGGCCAGCCACCCCCTGCCCTGGCCGTCCCCCGGCCCAGGGGCTATAACCCCACCAGCAACTCTCACGTTGGATCACAGGCGCTGTCGACACAGCAGTGCCCCGCTCACGAAGGTCGGGCACTGCTGGCGTTTTGTCAGGAGGGACCTTCTGGGACGATGGATTTCTCGCGTTGGGACCTTTTGGGGATTCCTCACGTCGGATGTCCCGCCCTGACCTGGCGGCAGGACTGGGCGTGAGCAGGGCGAGAGCTTCTCCATGCACTCAGGGGAAGGAGAGGGCTGTGGAAACCGGGATTTCTGGTTGCTTCTGGCTACGCCTCTCGCTTGGAGTGTACGAGACAAGGGCAGCTGCTATTCCCGGAGACAGGACTCAGTGGGTTTGGGGCAGGTTGCTCGCAGTGCTGGAGGCTGGAGCGCCCTCTGCCACAGCCCAGCCGGGAGCTGCCGGCGAGTCTCGAAATGTGTCCGAAAGAGGAAAGAAAAAAAAAAACCACCCAAGCTCAGATCCCTCAAAAAATCACTTTTGCTATAACTTGTCTTTCATGCGTGCCTTCTGCTCAAACTAGGGATGTTCCTTCGGGCTTGGGGTTCCCACGTTTCAGGAAGAGTTAAAAAAAGAAAATGAGATGTGGGATATTTCAGGAAGAAAATTCGGAATTTAGGAATCCTCAAGGGATGGTCACACCAGGATCTCACAGAGGACAGGGGGCGGGGGGGTGGTGGTGGGAGGGCTGGAGATAAAAAAAACCATCCAAGCCTGCAGTGGAAGCAAAACTGCCTTAAACCACTCCGCGTCGGAAATCCATGTATAGCCCTTGGTGCCGTCCCTCTGTGCAGCGGGATAACCGGCTGGCGAGTGCCTGTGAGCGTAAGGCAGGGAGAAGCAGGCTCAGCTCGGCGCTTTATGCCTCAGCAGTCCAAAAAGAAACAACAGGAACTGTTGCCTGTAAAAGGCAGCTGCTGCTTTACCTCTTCCCCACCCCTCCGGACTGCCGGAGGAGCGGCTCCTCAGGGAGCAGAGACAGGAGGAGGAGGGTGGAAAGGGACTTTGCAAAAGTGCCCGAGCATCGGGGACAGAAGTTTCCAGGGCTGAGCTCTCTGCCTGGGACCTCGCTCCGTCTGCGGCAGGCGATTGCTCTGGCAAAGGAGCCGAGGTGCCGGAGGAGGAGGTAGAGGACTTTTCCCTCCTCACCGGCCGTTTCCCTAGCTCAGCAAGTAGCAGCCTCTCTAATCCCCGGCGAAGATCATGCTGCTCGGGCGATTATTTCATCGCGGCAAGCTGCTCCTCGGAGGAAATTCTCATTACGCTCTTCAGAGAGGCAAGGGAGGGGCGACTGTCACTCAGCTGCTCTGGAAAAAACAGAGGGATGAGCCTGCAGCATCCCCGGGCTCCGGCGCACGAGACGTGGTAGTGTTTCTAGGTCAGGCTGGTGATGCGGGACGTGAAGCCGGCAGAGATGACATCCTGGCTGTGTCACCTTCTGTTCCTCGATGGGCAGGGGTTGCACATGGGGGCCAGGTTTTCTCTGGAACAGCAGTGCTGGGGGGTGGGGGGGTGTGGGGGTGTGAAGGGCGATGGGGAGGTGGGAAGGAGCTTCATGTGCACTCACAGGAGGGAGGGGAGGTGTGTAGAGAACTGGAATCAGCTCATGGTTCCAAAAAGTGTCTTTGAGAGACCATGGGGTCAAGGCTGACCTGGCTGCTGGAGCCAGAGACTATTCAAGAGCACCGGCTGCCCCTGCTCCCTGTGTCCCGGGCTGCTGCTTCTCTGTCCATCCCCAGGAACCACGTAAACAGGCAGGAGAAGGGCCCTGTGGCACACTTTAATTAAGGGATGGAGACACTGACTTTGCCTTTCCCCAGAGGATTGCAAAAGGCCCAGGCGGGCCCCACACTGCAGCTCACGGCCATCCCTGCTCCAACACGCACTCTGCCCCCCACGTTACAACACAGGGCTCTGACTCACCCCTGTTCCCAGCCCGCTGCTTCCAGGCCTGTAGACATCGCAGGGATCCCTCAGATGGATGTAGGGAGTCTGTCTCCTCTGCACTCCACTGGATGGAGCTGCATGTGGTAGGCAGGGCATGGCATAGTCCTTGGGCCTCTGCATAGAGCCCCAGAGGGAGGACAGCGTTCTGGAGGAGCCATCCCCTGTTATTGGAGGGTGTGGGAAAGGGAGTGTGACCTCTCCAGATCCTCTGACCCCAGCAGGCAATGACACCATGGTCCCTTGATGCTCACTGGCTTCTCTGTGGCTCTGGGAAGCCACTGCCCTATCTGGCTGAGATGTGGGGCCAAGGCAGTCCCTTTTCTGCTGCATGTGGGTGCTGTCAGGAGCCAGGGCCAGGTGGAGCAGGGCAATACACCTCAGCACTGCTGCTAATCCTGCTCCTGGCTACAGGCAGAGTGGGCACATGATGGGGGGACCAGGGAAGTCTCCAGGTTGGGATGTTGGCTGTTCCAGGGAGCTCACAACATCAGGAATGGATCCAGCATCTCCTCCTGGCTGCCAAGGGCCAGCTCTGCTGATGTCATGACCCAGGCACCAGTACTCACATCCCTGTCTTTCCTTGGCTGTGTTTGGAACAACCTCAACTCATCCCTGACAGACGGCCAGAGCCCCATGGCAAGGTTTAAAGGCAGGAAAGCTAATTATTGCCTTTCTCTCAAGGGAAGGGTGAGCAGGCCATTGGGGCAACATGCTCCTCAGGCCAGGGGAGCAGACCTGTGTTCTAGGGTGTGGGCTCTGTGAAGCTGGAAATCAGTTGCTTCTCTCTCATTAATGTTTTCTGGTTTTCCCCTGGTTTGAAGGCTGGTTGTGGCTACGAGCTGTGGATCAGACCCAGAGAAGGGCCTATGGCATGGAGTTTACACACCCACATCCTGCCCCAGGCCTGGGCCTTCGGCCAGAGACAAGGTTTCGCTCCTCAGGGCTCCCTTCCCACTGCTCAAATAATGCATGGAAGAGATTTAAAAGGAGAGAGGAAGGTGGGAGGGAGAAGGCGAGTCAAGATTCTCTTCCCTCCCTCCCTCTTCTCAGCACTTTACAAACATGGGATCTTTGCAATGTCTGCTGGAGGAGGGACAACACCTCCTGCACGTGCCCAAGGCTGGGTATGTGTTTGGGCAGGGATTGCCCCATGGTGTAACCAGCCCCAGGCACGTGACCCTGCTTGTGCCCTACTCTCTGTCCCCCTTCCTCATGCTGTCCCCAGCAGGACACCACCCAGAGCCACCCCACAGAAGTCCCCACCCAGCCAGGGCCACCTGTCTGCCCCAAGCTGCCCTGAAGTGTCAGTGGCTACCATCCTGCAGGGACAGCTGTGGAGAGCCAGCACTCCCTCGTCTCATCCCTCCTTGGTGCCTTAGCACACCTGGGAGAAGATGGACACCAAACGCGCACGCACACACTCAAAAACCAACCCCAAATCTGGATCAGTATCAGAGAGAATTAATTACTGGCTCATGCATATTCAGATTAGAAACTCAGCTGAACCTGGCGGCGCCTTGGGCGGCCCTGCAAAGGAGAATTCCTCTGGAGAGATATAAATCACCGCTCCCTTCTATTGCTTTCCCCATGGAGCGCTACCTCCTGGGGAAGAACTGAACCTTGATTTCCTTTTTTCCCCTCCTTCTTCTTCGTTTTCAATCTGCGCGGGGCCCCTGTAATTACAATGGGCTGCTTTAGGGCTTGAGTTATTTATTGGGTAACAGGGACACACCTACCTGGCTCCAGCCGCCTGCCTGCCCGCGTGTCACAGCTTGTCCTGCCTACCCAGCTGCGCCTGCCGTGCCGTGCTGTGCCGTGCCGTGCTGTGCCGTGCTGCTTTAGCCTGAGACAGCAGCAGCAAATAGGGACCACCAGCCTTATGTGATCCACTAAAGGCACATGGGTGGTGTAGCCCCTGCGAGCAGGAGTGAGAGTCACACTCTTGCTTATTGCAAAATGCTGTCTTGCACGCACGTTTGGGATGCCACTGGAGCTCACATCACTTGTGAAATCCTTGGCCCTGTTTTATAGGTGGGTAAAGTGAGGCATGGAGCAGGGAGGTGCTTTCCTCAGGGTCATCCCCAGGGATCAGAAAAAAAACCCATCCCTCTAACCAATGGGTTGATGGGAAAGAAGGTCCAGCTCAAGACTGGCTGGTGGGACCTGTCTCCTGTGCTTTGCTTCCCAGTGGGAATCCTCTGCCCAGCCCCTGCTCTGCATCCCCCTGCCCAAGCCCTTTCCCCCCATAAGCAGGCCTGTGCTCTCAGAGACGACCAGCACTCGGGGCTGGAGACCACATGGCTGGAGGGAATTAAATAATTGATGGACCAGAAGTCTCAAGCAGATACCGAATCTCCAGGGGCAGCATTCGAGAGGCAAAGCAGAGCCCCAGACAAGACCCTTCTCTCTGATGTCATGCCAACATATCTCATTCCTGCCTGGGGCTCCTGGTGGGCTGAAGATGTGGGGTGCTGGGGATAGCAGTGATCCTCCACTCATCTCCCAGCTTGCCCTGGTGCTGCTGGAGCTCTGGAGGGGCTGGCCACCTTCCAGCCCAGCAGGGAGGAGCCTGGGGAAGGAGGCTGCTGCTTCCAGGCTGAAACCTTCCTGCTTGAGGTGGTTCCCATTGAACAACACCTTTGGAAAGAGTGGGCTGAGCAGGGAAGAGGAAAGAAGTCTGCCAAATCAAGGTGGGTGCTTGGCTCTTCCCTGTACAAGAACAGATAGCAGCAAGCTCCACTCCAGTGAAAGGGAGAGCTCTCCTGCCACAGCTGAGCTGTGGCCTCCTTGCTGTGGGAACATGGAAAATGGCTTAAAAAATTACAGGCAAAAAGCAACTGGATAAGTTCAGCAGAGAAATTGGAAGAAGTTAAATCCAGTGGTCCCACTCCCTGTTCTGGTGGTCCCTCACTGCCAAAGCCCCAGTGTCTGGGAGAGGGTCACTGCCTAACAGTCCCTCTCCTGCTTCCTGCCCTCAGCCTCATGGTAGAGGTGCTGGTCACCTGCTGGCCCAGCCACAATGGACATCAGTGGGTCACAAGGTGAAAGGACTCCCCATGCAATAGCCATGGATCCCAGGCATCAGCCCTGCAGGGTGCAGTGGCAAGAGGAACAGGTTTTCCCACCCAAAGCACTGATCAGGAGCTGCAATGGGATTTGCCAGCTGCAGCATGAAGCATCTCTCTGCATTAGACGTATTTGTCGATATTTTATCCACCAATAAAAGCAGTGCATGACCAAATTGAATATTTAATTTAATATACACTAACCAGGAGCTGGTTGGCATTGCACCCAATGGAAAATATTTGCTGCCCTCTCTCTCATTTTTTTGCAGATTTTTCATGAAAAGTTGTTGCTTTTTTTGCTTGCGATTTATTCTTTTTTTTTCTTTAGGTAATAACAATATGATCTGAAAATAACAATTTTCATTTACCAACTCAGGATTTTAATGAACAAGCTGTTTCAATAACCATTTGGACAACTATTGGAAAAAAAAAAAGGGGGAGAGAAGAATGCATTTGAAATCCTCAAAATAGCTCCCCCCTCCACCAACTTCAGTAATTTGCAGAAGAGCAGTTCCTTAATTTTTTTTCCCCCAGCATACTAGATGAAACATTTGAGAGTGTTTGAAGCTGGCAAGAGCTGCATTTCTAGCTACTGATGTCATGAAAATATAAATTGGCAGATTTTCCACGCTGGGTCAATGTGTAGCGATAAGCACAATGCCATACCTTTAGGAGCAGTGTTTGTTGGTAAACAGAGGGGAGCAGCCCGTAATGTCCATAGTCAATAACACACAGCCTGTGTGCAGTGCCAAGGTGGCTGTCAGGGCCATAAATTGATGATCTTCCTGGTAGAGCCTGGGCCATCCTGGGCTGTCACTGTCGAGCCTGTTGTGAGGAAAATACACAATGTGGAGAATCACAATGAATAATTTAAGAGAATGTCCTTGTTCAACGTTCTTCAACTGCCCATTGACTCATTTCTGCTGCTCCCGTTTCAAGCAACTGGAGGAATCCTTCCTATTTTCCATGCCAAATATAGCAGTTTTTCCAGAAATGCTCAAACACACAAGCCAGGAAGTTTCCCTTCTCTGGGTGAGTCACTGGAAGTTCAGGCTGCATTTTCATGATTGCTTCAAGCCGATCGAAATCTGTGCTGCTGCCAAAGGAGCCGTCCAGCCCTGCCGGTGTGCGGCCTCCCTCACTGCTTGTGCAACAAGAGGAAATCAGGGAATGGACTCTGCCTTTTTTCCTTTTTTTTTTTTTTTTATTTTCAACCAGTTTATTTGGCCCACTTGTCTCATGGCTGTGCAGGCTTTAGGGGAGCTTGTCTGGTCTCAGAGATACGTTATAAGAATGCTCCTTACACCAGTGGCTAAAAGCAAAGGGGATATGGGGGAAATGCCATGCCCATGGGGTCACAGTGTCACTCAGCTCAGCTGCAGAGCTTATGGGGTCTGTGTTCACTCTCCTAGCCCCAGGATGGGAACACAGGGAAGCTCCCTGCCAAGAGATTTTCTTAGGCAGCATTTCTGGGATTCTAGACAAGGACTGGGGACATGGTGACAAATCTGTATCTCAGGACTGCCCCCCACTTGTTAAAGATGCTCAGGAATCCTACTTCAGTGGAGACACCTGTGATGGGCAGGATTTTGGAGAGAAGAGATATTTTAGCAGGATCATTCTCTTCCTACTTCTTTCCTTTACACCTTCCTGCATCCCTTAGCATTTATTTTAGCAACTGTCCATATTGGTTTCCAAAGAAAAGGAGACTTTCTCCCATTTTTGCTGCTCATTCCCTTCTAATTGCTGCAAACCCATGGGACCAATTTTAAACAAATTTGGCGGTGATGTGAGGTGGAGATTTTAGATCTTCTTGCAATGTCCTGGAAACAAGTGGCTCAGCAGATGGGGACACTCACTGGAACCCACCCCAAGGGACCTGCCACTGCAGATGCACTGTGTTCTATTAGTCAGCAGAGAATCCTCACCCAACACGATGTCTGAAGCATGGCTTTGAAACTGCAATGTCCCCAGTGCTGCCCAGGGGTGCACCTCAGCTTTTCCCAGCTTCACTGGGTCCCCTCCTGCTCACTCCTTAGTGGGTGTGGGACAAGCATTGATCTTGCAACACCATGTCCTGGGCTTTTGGGTCTACAGTTCATTTCTTGGGGCTCCCATGATGGTAAACAAGCCTGGTTTGTGTTTCCAGTGCTCTTGGGAGCTGCAGCTTTTGTGGCTGGGGGATCCCCATGGCTCCGTGGCTGCTTTTAAGGAAGAGTAACTGAGGCCAGGAAGTGTCTTGCCAGGTGGTGTGGGTTTGCTACAAAGGAACTCGCATCTCTGGTGGGATATTTTTGGAGATCAGCAAAGCAGAACAGGTTGAAAATCCCTGCTCTAGAAACCAGCATTATTTTTTTCTTCCTCACAATGTTTGTGCTGTTGTTTTTCAGAGATGGTGCTCGCCTCTTTGCAGAGAGGCCTTGCTAACAGGCAATTCCTCTTCCTGCTTTGGAAAGGCATCTCTGCTTGCCTCTGGTTTCTCCCTCCCTCCTCTGATGGAGCCTTATGGCCAGAGTTTGCTCTCACTGGCCCTGATCCAGGCAGGCACTTACACAGGTCACTGCTGCAACTCGAAAGCCAGTGGATCACTCCAAGGCTGCCCTGGGGACTGACAGGTTTTCCTGCTCTATCTCCTGAAGAAGCTGGGGAAGGAAGGGAGTGTCCAAGCTAGGCCAGAGCTGGCTCTGGTGCATGTCTCTGGGTGAGCTGTTGGAAGTGCTGGGGTAGTTACTGCCCACCCTATGTGGCACTGCTGTCCCCAGGCACTGGCACTGCAGGGTAGCAAAGCCACCAGCGTGGGACATGGCAGCTCCTGGCCAGTCCAGCTGGGAGGGTGCCCACAGACAGCAGCAGACAACTGGGCAGCACCAGGGTTGGATGTCACATCTCCATCATGGACTGCTGGCTGCTACTGAGGAAAATTCTTCCTTCTAATGGCTTTGCTTCCTATCTCCCTTATTTCTGCCAGGGAAGACTGGAGTCAGGACTCCTTGCTATGAAAGGCTCCAGGCAGGTGCCACCATCCCTGCCTGCCCTCCTCCTCCCCAGGGTCCCGAGGGGATATGATGAGGGACAGCCACCATTAAACTGTGACTCCCTTGGGTCCCAACAGCTTCTGCCCCACCTTGCGTGTACCTCCCCATGCAAAGCCCGGCAGGCTTTGGGACACTGATAGTCCCTCCCCATATCCAGGTGACTCAGGGGATGGGGACAGAGTTTGAGGAGGACAGTGCTCACCTGCAGCAGCTCAGCCCAAGCACTTTGGCCGCCCTGGTGCAATGGGGATGCTGGCTTCTTCTGTCCCACAATGGGGGCCTGGCTGAGATGCATGAAGTGCTCAGGCTGGACACCCAAAATCCCCAGCTGAGAGCTGCCACAGGCTGGGCAGTGGGTGCTGCAGGATGCAGCAGACATGAGGCAGCCAAGCCCCTGTGGATCTGCTGTTTATCTCCATGCACACACCCTTGGTCAGGCTTTGGAAGTGTAAATCATCCTGGCTCTCTCCAGAGATGCCATGTCCACTCTGGCTGGGACAATGGGGTCCCCCACCAGGGCTTTCTGCACCCCACACATCCTGCAGCAAGCATGCCCTAACTGAGGTCTGCTCCTTCAGCACAGCCCGGACTCTGCTCCCATTCCCCACTGAACTGCACAGGCTTTGCCCCAGGATGTGAATTTGGGTGCTGGAATTTATCCGCGGCTGTTTTGGCTGTGGCTGAACTCCACCTCCGGGCAATGACATGTTGTTTCCATAGTAGCTAATGGACTGGAGATGGAAGGGGGAAACACATAGCTGCGCTAAAAAGGGACTCGTGAGTAATGTGGTTTCTCCCAGCGCAGAGTAGGAACAACTTTCTAGCACTCGAGGAGCCCCTCCTTCGCCCCTCCTTCGCCGGCGCCTGTGAAGTGTCAAGAGGAGAGTGTGTGTGTGTGTGTGTGTGTGTGTGTGTGTGTGTGTGCAGAGCTGTGCATGGGCAGGAGGACAAGGGGGTTCTTGTGGGTGCCTCTGGGGCTTGAGGGGCCATGTGGTGGCTGTGCAGGGGCAGCCTGTGCAAGGAGAGGGGACACATGGCAAGCGTGAGAGCCTGGGAGGGTGCAGCACAAATGCTGGGGACGCATAAGGAGAACACGTGTCTGTCAGGGTGTCCACACCCTGTTGTGTGCAGAGGGCAGTTCCCGGAGGAAGGCGGGAGCAGCCTGGGGCAGCCTGGCATTGTGGTGATCTGCTGAAGCTGAGGCTGTCACAGGCAGCAGTGTGGCTCTGGTGAGCCAGGCCGTGGGTGTGTGAGGGCCCTGCTCACCCATGGGATAATAAAGAGTGACAAGGACAAAATCTGGAAGATGCAAAGTGGCAGTGGGAGAGATCAGGACTCTTTGTCTCTGCTGCACCCGTTTTGCAGGCACTGGTGGGTCTTGGTGTAGAGCAGGGGGTCAGTCCTGGCTCTGCTGCCAACCCACTGACAGCCTTCCACCATCCCTGAGTCCAATACCTCTCCAGGAGCAGGGAGAACTGGATTTTCCTCTGTGCCACAGCCCTGGGCTTCCCCCTGGCCAGTCGGGCACAGAACCATGGGGCCTCCACCCTTTGACATTTCCACGGACCAGATCTACCCTTGGCAGGAACACCTCATGTGCAAACTGAGGGCACGTCCTGGGGACATCCTTGTGCCCATCTGTGGCTGGCAGCCCTGCCAGATCCCTGCACCCTGGCTGCTGTTCCAGCATTTTTTCTTCCCCTTGCACGTTCCCCAGCTTGTTCGGTTGTGTAGCTCCCGCCGTGTCCGGCTCTTTGTGTTGTTTGCTGTTAAGTAAATCACTGGCAGCTCCCCAGAGCGCTGGGTAATGGCAGGATAATTCCCAGCAAGACCCTGGTAATTCACTTGAAGGAAAGCAGAGCAGAGGAAAACAGCACTATTAGCCATTATCCTGGCCTCTCAAAGGCCTCCTCGCCTGCAGAAACGCCGCATGGTGCAGCAGGCATGCCTGCCACAGCTCCCAAACACTGTGGGCCGTGGGAGGGCCAGCAGCAGCAGAGAATGCCAGGATTCAGCTTTCCTTTGCCATCCTGGATGAGCAGATGAAATGTAGTTGAGTGCCTCCACCTGCCATGGATACAAGGAGGCTGATGTCAGTCCTGGGAGAAGCACCGCAAGGACAGGAGTCAGGCGATGCAGAAGTGCCCATCAGATGGTGCAGACCACAGGATGCTCCAGCTTTGGGTCTCCCACCAAGAGCACAGGATGCATGGCTGAAGTTGCAGGAGTGACCCTTCAGCCAGGAGTCACCAGGCACCTGCTTTGCTGCTGGCCAGTGTCCGGTAGCTAGAATATGAGGGAGGACAGTCACAGTACTCTGGCTTCCATAGCCCCTGGCAGCTTCTCTGGAGCTGGGGGGGCTTTGCCACCTGCATCAGCAAAGAGCATGTCCCTTCCAGATGGCTCAGCGCCTTTCACACCTCCCTGTTGTTGGAAACCCCCAATCCTGGCTGGGGTTCAGTGGAAACCAAGAGCATGGTTTCTGCTGGGGCCTTGCCAGTGGTAGCTCAAGCACCCTGCCCCACTCTGCACCCACAGGATCCACATCCATGTGCACATGTTCACCAGGGCTCTCCAAAAAGCTCCAGCAGTGTTTTTTAAGTTGCACAGGCAGGTGTGTGGCACAGTGGGGGCAGACCCTCCAGAAAGCCTGGAGGAGGCCTCGAGGTGACAGTCTCCCTGCAGAAGCTGCTTCCTTCCAGCTCTGCAAAGGGGCACTGAGCTCCCCTGCAGACCTGCCCCTGAAGTGGCTGTCGGCATTTCTGTGAGAGGCCTCTGTTTGCAGAACTGCTGAACTTCCCCCCTGAGCCTCCCAGCAGCGGGAGGGAGCCTGGAGCCGCTGGCTGCCCCTGCCTGGCTCCCCCAGCAGCAGCGGGAGGGCGAGGTGAGCTCCCGCCCCACCCAAACCCACGCTCGGAGCCCTTGGCATGCGCACACAGCCAGGCACCCACACAGCGAGGAATGCACACAAAGGTGCACCAGGCTCATCTACGTGCATGCAGGTTTTCCCATTGGCTGGCTCGAGAGCAAAGTCCTGGCTTTGCCGGCAGCAATAAAGGCTTCCAGGCCAGGCTAGTAGTAAAAGTAGTAAACTTTAAGGGGAAAGGCTTTTCTGGCTGTTTCCGCAGTGCTGCTTGCCGCTGTTGCCTGACAAAGGCTTTCCCTCTGTTCGTTTCATGCACATTTGGTGCTCATTAAGCGTGTGGGGCTGCAGCTCCAAGCGCATGGGGCAGCTCTGCTCCCAAGCACTACAGACTGACCCACCCCCACCTTGCACTCCTGCTCCCATCCAGGTTCCCCTGCCTGGCAGCCAAGTGGGATCTGAGAGACCTTCCCCAATGTGCTATGGCTGTGGTTTCATTCCCATGTGCTCACCAGGAGTGGCAAGTCCATGAAGTCATGTTTGATAGTCCACATCTGCCCATGTTTCCCAGCAATGTCCCTTGCTCTGTGCATGTGCAGCAGGAAATGAATGACCACAGAAACAGAGACAGTTTCAGGGAGATTGGGAGCAGCCTGCCTCTCTTGGAGAAGTTGGTTGCAGCATTTGGACTGTCTCCTGAAGAGGTCCCAGAAGAGGCATAATGGTTGTCCTCAAATGTTGACTATCCACACATCATGGAGCACCCAAAGACAAGGAGAGTTTGAACTCACTTCTGTAAAGATATCAGAAGTATATCCTGTTGGAAGTCAAGAGCTTGCATCCATTTCAAAGATTCAACAATCATTTCCAGATCAGCATTGAGGGCAAAGCATTGACCCTCATCAGCCCCTGTGACCTCCAGCCCAGAGATGCTGTATGGAAAGCATAGGATATACTTGGCATGGGTCACTGGAAATAAATATGGCAAAGCTGTGTGCTCTCTGCTGTCTCCTCAGGGCAAAAGTCCTTATGCCCAGGGTGCTGTGCTTTGAGGGCAGCCAGAAATGGTGGTGGGAAATGAAGGAGATGTCAGAGATGTGGCCATGTTCAGAAGGGCAAGATAAAGTCTGCCAGCTGGAGCAAAGCTTTATGAGGTATGGATCAAGGTGACAACAGCAGATGAGATTTTACTACCCCTCAGACACCCATCCATTACTGGGATGCCTGCTATCATTAAGCAGGAGGGAGAACCACCATCAGTGCACAGTTCATCCTCCCACCTTTCACCCAACTCATCGGGTTAGTGACGTTCCACCAAGTAACAAGGAAAATGAGGCTCTCTGTGTCCAGAGGTACCTCTCAGTTGGTGAGATATCTCAAGACAACCTTTTGGGTTGCATCTGAGAGGACAATGCTGGCATAGCTGCCGTAAGGCACAGAACAGCACATTCTAATGGAATTTCCCTTCAGGACCATGATCAGCCTTGGGCTGGGGTTGAGGATTTGATTGGGAGCAAGTTCTCCAAGTTGTGACCTCCAAGGAAGGCTCTGTTTGGTCTTTTGGGTTGGTGACAGTTCCAGACACGTGCCAAAGATATATGTTATCAGAGAGCCTCCCAGGCCTTTGGTGACTCTGGGCTGGGGTTAGCCACACTTTGGCTCTCTGCCCTTCACTGCTTTACACACATATCAAGGGATCCCTTGAAGGCAGAGAGGAGGGCAGGCTGGATGAGCTGTCTCTCCAACCATGATATCAGGGAGCCAATTTGCTCACCTCAGGGTCTTGGTGAAGCAAGTGGAGTGCATTGCTTTTGGGAGGATCAGACCAGAAAAAATGGCCACCCCTCCCATGTGGCTTCCTTTACACCGCAGGCCCTTGTATTTTGCCCACTTACTGCTGCAATGGATGCCAAAGCAAACACCTCTTCCAGGAGGGAACCAAGTCTTGATCTGAAGATAAACCCATAGAGTCTCATTAGCTGGTTGGTTCTGGTGATTAATCATGCATCTTGTGGAGGAAGCCTGATAATTTCTCATGTGAGTTTACCCTGGCTTTAGAATTTGGCCTTTGGTTTGTTGCCTATATGAAAGCATTTAGCATTGAAATGGAGGTAATTAGGTTCCTGAGGGAATTTTAATTTAAAAAACTTTAACTCCTAGTTAAGGGTTTTGTCAGCAGAAAGAAAAGGGTCAAAGGACCCCAGATGAAGAAGATGGTGGACAATTTCGTTAATGGAGCAATAAAATGATAAATCTCTCGATGTGTAAAGGTGCTAGATTAAAATGGGCGTAGAAGGAGCAATAAGGATATTTTAGCATTGCCTGTTCTCATAAGATGTTAACAAAGTCAGGCTGTATGAACATCACCTTCCTTAAGACACTTGTGAGATCAAGCACCGATAACGATACGCAAAGTGGCCCTAATGCTTTGACTAACGAGGAACTGATAGGAGTGTGAAGTTAGCCAGCAGAGCGAGGTATCCAAGGTATGTGCTGTGGGATACCTGCTTGGAGTAGGCTGAGATGAATATGTACGGTTTGGATTGCTGTAGGGGATCAAAGGGCGTGTCTGAGGGTTTTGTTTCCCAGGGTGAGGTCTCCAAATCCTGCGGTGGATCTTTCCTCTGCCAAGCCAGAGAGATTGGGAACATGATGAGAAAAGGCTGGAGGTTTAACTTTGATAGAACGCACCCCTCATGTCGGCAGCAGGCTGAGGAGTTTGTCTTGTCGGTTTCTCCTCTGTAAATGTTTGGTGTTGTCTACAACAACTGAAATTAGCTTTCCCGTGGCCTTAGGAAAGCACTCATACACCTCTTAATCTGTGTTTCATTTAGATAACCAGACTAGGCATGTGTGCTCTCGCTCTCTCCCATGCTCGGGCTTCCTTGCAGTGATTCTTTTCTGCCTCTTCTCCCATGTTTCATCTCCATTAAAAACAAAACAAAACAAAATTGAACTGAACTGAACTGAACTAAAAACCATAGACATGACTTGCATCAGCCATGCCATTACTCTCCATTCTAACACCCAAAACCTGTGCTACTCCTTGCACTCCCATGTCACAGCAGGAGCTCTGCTTGAGTTGTTTGCTCTGACCATCTCCATCCATCTCCATTTCCATCCTCCCACTTGGTAACTCAAGTCCACAGTTTGCTGTTTCCTCCTTGCATTTGACTTGCTAAGATGTTTTGTTTGAATGGGTTGAGTTCACCAAAGTAACAAAGCACTGAGCAGGACTGTGATGTCCTTATCTCACCACCCATCCTTCTGCCATGCGCCAGCCGTGAGAAGGTTCAGGAGCATCCTCCTCTCTGTGGGGAAGATTCCTGTGTATCAACAGAGGTCATCTCTAACTCTTGCAGGAAATACTTTATCCTATTGCATCTCAGAGTTCTCAGTCAAAGTGTTCACAAGAACAATGTTGTAGTCACGCAGTGACCTTCACATACCAAACCCAAACATGATTACCACAAAAACTGGGCAATTCATTCTTTATATTCTGTTAGCTCTGTGTTGGCTATTGCTCAGATTTTCTTCCACTCTTTTGCACGATGCCAGGTTAACAGGTCTGATTTATCCAGTGATCTCATTTGCCTTTTTTAGAAATTCTGGCAAAACATTAGCATTTCTCTGATCTTCTTGCAAATAAGGATTAGTAGGGCAGGACACCTCTGCCAGCTCTCCAAGGACTCATCTGGGCTTGTGAGTTTACTCCTGTGTGTGCTTTAATATCTCTAAGCTCTAAGATTCCAGTGGTCTATATGATATCTCATGTGATACAAGTATATCCCCTCCTGGAATTACTTACTGAGCGCATCAGCTTTTATGTATCACTGTCAGTTTTATCATCTCCACGATGTTAGGTGGAGACTGTATCAATGCTGTTGCTTCTTTTCTTCTCCGTCTACCTGCACTTCTCTTCTGTTGTCCTCACCCTGGCCCTGTATGGACTTTTTTGCTTGTTTTATTTTAACATTTGTAATCAACATCTTGAATTTCCATTATATTGACTGATTTTTAGTCAGTCCTTCTTCTCTTCCACTTGTCATCTGTAGCTCTTTGGTTTCCAGTGTACCACTGAATCAGAATGGGCCTGTAGCCAGACCCATTTCCTCTCTGTTTGCACTGTGACATGCCACATATGAAAAACTCTTTCTGAAGAGCTCACAATATTTTCTCACATTTTTTCTAAATTATTCCTCCCAATCTGAATTTCTCTTCTCCTTTCACCTTTGGAAAAATTAACCCTATGGAGCATCACACTTAAATGAGCCAGAACAGCTTTTTTTTTTTTTTTTTTTTTTTTTTTTTTTTTCCCAGAACAAGCAGAATCAGGTCAACCAATCAGGACAACCCCTGCCTTCCAGCAGGTCCAAAGTCACTTTATTTTGTGTCCTGTGTGATTCCTTTCATGTCAGATTATTACCTACAGTTTCATTCTTTGTTTTTTTAACTAGTGGATGTGCCAGACCTTCAGGATGGTCTTCACCCTGGTGTAATTTCTCTGAACAATCCACTAGGTTGTTCACCATTCTGCTGTGTGTTAACATCAACAAAGACTTACCAGACAACTTCAAATTTCCACCTGGCCTCACAACTACATCCCCAGCAGCATGTCCTATAGCTCCTGGGCTATTTAAGCATCTCTGTTCAGTTTTTAGCTCTCAGCCCCAGACTTTAATTCTCCTTCTATAAAGCATAACATTTCTTCTCCAAGTGCCTGTGGCACCATTTGTCTGAGTGCCCAGAGGGTCCCAAATCCATGAGGTCCCCAGGGAGTCTCAGTGCTGGATATGACACCCTGGGCACCTTGTGGCACAGGGAGCAGGAAGTGTGTGTGGTGTTTAACACCCACCTGGCAGGACTGTGGGGCAAGAAAAGGGACAAGGAAAAGGAGTAACTTCCAGGAGAAATCACTCAGCTGGCAATGGATGTGTGGGAACCTCATAGCCCTGCAGCCAAGAGGCCAAGGTGATGGGCTGTCAGCCAGAGGGATAAAGGCTAGGGAGAGGAAAAGCCCAGAGCATCTCCTGGCAGCTCAGGGAGGCCAGGGGAGCACAGAGAGGAGAGAAGCAGCATCCTCCCCTCTTCCCTTGTGTGCAGGCAGTCAGGAAGCTGTTGTGATTTAGATCCCAGCCTGGCTAGGCTCAGTGTGCCATGGCTTGTCAGGAAAGGCTGGCAGCCCAGGGCTGAGCGTTGTCTTCTGCAAACAGAGATGGCAGTTTGGGGCTCTAGAGTCCACATGTGGGACAGTCTGCTTGTCCTTCTATGGGATCCTTCTGCTTTGGGGTCTGACAGCCCTCCCTACCCCCTCCAGTGTGTCCCCAAGGACTTTTGCAAAGTTTCCTGTACAGAAAAAAATTCTGACAGCAGTAGTGTAAGGAAAACCACAAAAAATATTTTCTGTGTCCCAGCCCTGGGAGGGGGACAGGAGGATGAAGAGGGTCACAGAGGTGAGAGGGCTCTTGTCTGGGGAGACACACAACCTGCATTCGAGTGTGCCACTCCCTCACTGTGACTGTGACACCAGTCCTTGTCCTCCCAAGCGCTGCCTGCTGCAAAGTGGCTTTTCCCATGGTGTCCTCTGTCATCCCAGTGCTGTCCCCAGGAGACCTTTCTCATTCCTGAGCAATGCTGGTAACTCCTGGCCATCAGGCTGGCAGCCAAAGGCTTGCCAGGCTGCCTGGGCATTCAGGTGAGGGTGGTTTAGCATGATGCTTTCTCTCTCCCTGCACTATGCACTTCATTGCTGGGCAAGGTGAGAAACAATGCAGAGCCAGCAAAGCCAGGCTGGAAACAACTGCATCCATAAAAGCTGGCAGCCAGGTGTACCAGCTCCCCCCAGGCAGCCCTGCACGGGCACCAGGCTGCACTGTGGCATTAGAGGAGAGATCAAGCTGCTGGTAATCAGCTCAGGGCCATCAGGATCAGCACAGAGTCTGAGGGCACAGTGCCAGCTCCTCATCCTCTTGTTTTGGTTCCTTCCCCAGTGTTTCCTTCCCGTAGGCAGCAGGGACCGGTGGCATCAGACACGGCAGGAGCAGCTCTGAGGGGCTGCTGGAGGGTACCGTGCCATGATTCCAATCCATCTCTCTACAATCTGCAGCCAGTTCTTAATCTGGCCCTGAGCTTTGGGGATTTCCCAGCACTGACACACTCTACAATTGCAGGAGCATCTGAATTACAGCACGGATCATTCCTCTGCACGAGCACAGCCTCTGTCCCTGCAGCAGAAGGAGGTGGTTTATAGCCTAGATCCTATGTCACAGGCCGCCCCTAAATCCACCTCCTTTGCGTATCCCAGCTTCCCAGAGAGCTTCAGCTGGAGGCAGTTATTTTTATGGTCTATTTCTTGGTCCTTTGCTCATGCAATGAAAATGAGCAACTCAGAAGCCAGATGGGACAGGTATTCCTGGGTAGGAGTAACTGCTTTCTTTTAGGAAAAAAAAAAAAAAAAAAACAAAAAAACAACAACAAAAAAACAAACAAACAAAAAAAACCCACCATCAAACCAAACAAAAAAAAATTCCAAAAAATCATATTAGCTTCTAATTTTTCTTGCTCCAGACTGAGCAAGAAGGGAAGCAGTACAGCCCAGATATCTGTCTCCATCACTGGCCCATGGTTGCCAGCCTGGATGTCTCTCAGATGTGCAGGGAGCAGTGCAGGAGCAGGAACCACAGGATGGACCATGGCCCTCTCATCTCTGACACCTCTCAGCACAGGGGTGTCTGAGCTTTTGTATCTAACAGACTTCCATGGATTTTTCTTCTTGCTGTGGGGAATCCTATAGGGAGTCCTTGAGTGACCTACACATTTTGCTTCTCTACCTTCAGTCTTCATTTGCTGCCCCAATGGCTTTTCTGTTGGAGGCAGCAGGAACTGTCACCCATCCTCACCTTTTCCCTGACACTTGGGATAGCAGCTTAACCTTCTATCATGTCCCCTTGGTGTCTCTTCATCCACGTGGACATCACAGCTGTTCCCTCCACAGATCATCCTTGAAGTGCCACTCTGAGCCTCATCCAGCTCTGGAGGATCCTTAGGAAATATGAAGGCTGGAGTGGCAGGGGCAGGACCTGCCAAGGGCAGGGATGCAAGCTGCAAACTACCTTGTCCTTCACGGGGCGGGGATGCAGGGAAGCAAGGATGCAGGAATGCACACCACCTCACCCTTTGCGGGGCAGGGATGCAGAGATGCAGGGATGCAGGGACACACACCACCTCATCCTTTATGGGGCAGGGATGCAGAGATGGATGCAGGGATGCAGGGAGCAGGGATACAGGGATGCACACCACCTCACCCTTTACGGGGCAGGGATGCAGAGATGGATGCAGGGATGCAGGGAGCAGGGATACAGGGATGCACACCACCTCACCCTCTGCGGGGCAGTGGCAGGGCTTCTGTTTCGGGAGGCAATGGGGTTTGCTGTGGGCTTTGGGAACCGGCCCCCTGTCCCTGTCCCCCCTCCCCGTGCCGCCACTCTCAAGCGTGGAGCGGGGCGCCCTCTGCCGCGAGAGAGCGGCACTGCCGGCAGCGGGCGGCGGGGGCGGGGGCGATGCGGCCACCCCCGAGCCTCTCACCCCGCTCTCGGCAGCCCCGTCACGACAGCAGGGCAAGCAGCAAGGCAGAATCCCCCCTTCCCTGCACTTGGAAAGTCTGGATCTTACTTCTGCTCACCCCCAACCCCCCGTTCCCAAGCGGGGATGCTGTGACAAGCCCCCCAGTTAGTGTCCTCCTCCATGCAGGGCGCAGCACCCTGCTGTGGAGCGGGAGCTTTCCCTCCAGGGCAAGGAGGAGAAACGTGTTTGTGCTCCCCAGCTTTTCCTCAAAGGCTCTTTTCAAGCAGCGGCTCCCAAGTGAGAGGTGCTTTGCGGCGTGTCTGGGCTCGTGGGTTTGGCTGCCGAGGACTTTTCCAAGTGCTTTTTGTCTTTGTGGCTCCTTCCCCTGCACCCCGCTGCCTCCCGACTCTCCTGCAGTCCCAGTCTCTTTCTGGTCCTTTCTCAGAGGAAGTCGTGCCTCCTTCCAAGCATTCCCAAGCTGCTTTATGCACCCTGTTTTGGCAAAGTGGCTCCAGCAAAGCTGGCAGTGGTGAGCTGAAACATCACAGCATCCAGCTGGCTGTTCTCCTCTGCTGCCGGAGGGTCCTGCCTGTCCCTTGTGTGTCCCTGGTCTCTATTTTGAACCTGAACGTGGCCGTGGATTTGTACTCAAGCCCCAAGCTCCAAACTCGGCCTTGAAGAAACATCCCCTGCGGCTGCCTCCGCTTCCCCAGGGGAGCGTCTGGCAGAGCCGGCACCAGGCAGGGGCTGATTTATGCCGCCGCCTGAAATAAAGCGTTGCCCGTCCTGCTCTTCACGCTGGGTGAGCCAAGCCCGTTCAAAAACCAGTTTCAGGACGAAACTTCTGTGATCCCTTGGTGTGAACCAGGCCTAGGCAGACAGGTACGGGGGAGCGCTGCACCCCTGGGCAGGGCATGGGAGAGGTGTTCACAGCACGGGCACCACAGGGATGGGGGCAGCTGTGGGGGCAGGTGCCCTGATTCTGCAAGGGACCATGGCCAGGGGCTCCCTGGGACTGGCTTAGAAGAAGGGGAGCAAAGGGGTTTTTAGTAATTCCTCACCATCTGGGCAGATGTGGGGTCACCACTTCAGGGGTGCAGCACCCCATGGCACCCCTTGGTGGGAAGTGGCACAGGACAGCAACTCCCGTGTTCATGCCAAACACTGGGTGCTTGGAGCATGGACCCATCTGCCCAAATGAAGACAGCCAAGACTTGCGTGTCTGTCCCCTTTGTGCTCACGGCCCCAGAGTGATGTCCACTGCCCCCGCAGCGATCTCCTGCCCTTTCCCCGCCCCCGCCCCAGCTCCAACATGCCCTTTGGGGAAGGAGGCGGTGGTCTTTGTGTCCCTTTAAGACGCGGCGATGCTTTGCCAACGCCAGCTGCTCCCCAGCCACACACGCTCCCCTACAATGCCCTTTTCATGCGCAGCGGCCGTCTGAGCAGTGAAATGCCCCTTCAGAGCCGCGCCGTGCCCGTGCCAGCTGTGACTCTCGCAATGCGGGCGCTCTCTCAGCATGGCACAGCGTCCTTCCCAGCTCCGGCGAGAGCGATGCCAGCGAGCGCCCCCGGCCCGCGGCAGCTCCCTCGGGGCAAACACGGCACCGGCAGAAGCCGCTGGGCAGCGCAGCTGTCCCGGCCCTCCCGGCATCCCCAGGGATGCGGGTGCTGCTCTCTCTTCCCCTGCACTGAATGCCCGATTCTACTCCAGGTCACCCGGCAGCGCTGCAGTCATAAATCCTGGCCACCTGCCCTCAAGGGCCAGCACAAATGCTGCCTCGTTAGGTTTAGCTAATAAAGCAATAACAACAGGAGAAACAAGCGAGCTAATCCCCGAGTGCTGGCGCTGGGCTTTGAGGTGCCATATTGCACCAGGGAGAAGCAGCGAGGCAGCCGGGCAGCGGGGAGCCCACAGCCATATGGAACCGACCTCAGGTCTGCTGGGAATTACAGCAGGGATATTTCCAGGGAGAAAGGCGGTGTCCCAGGCCTGGCTGGTTTATTTGCAGAATAAAACCTCCAGAGAGGCAAGGCAGCACATCCCCAAGTGCTGGGAGGAGGAAGGAATGGGTTCAGGAAGAGAAGCAGCATCACAGGGATGCCCGTGGGCTTGGAGGGGTGGGTGTGAGCCCCCCTGCCTCATGGCCGTGCTGCTGTGGGCAGAAGGGTGTAAAACCAAGAGCAGGGCATCTCTAAGGACACCTCTCAAAATGTAGAGTGTGCCTGTCCTTAATGCCTCACAACCTAATTTTTCCCCATTAGAATCCCTCCGTAGCCCAAATGCCAGAGCACTTCCAGCCTGACACACCCCAGCCCAGCTCTCCTCCCAGCCACAGTCCCTCTGCAGTGTGGTGGCATCATGCCAAGTGCCACAGTGAGTGGATTGTCCCATGGAGCATGCAACTGCCTTGCTTCCCAAGGGGTTCCTGCAGTGGTGGGGAGCAGTTCCCATGGTGATCCTGCTGTCACACCACTGTGCCTTGCTGCCCTGACCATGGCTCCCCCAGACAGCTGGGCTGAAGTCCATGTGAATGTTGCTCCCCACTGGAACAGGATCAGTTCCCAGAGAAGCCCCAGCTGGCCAGGGATGCGTTCTCCAGGTGCACTGGTTGCTTGGACATTTCGGGAGGAAGGTCCCTTCCTTAGTATACTCTCCAAAGTCTTCCAGATGTGATCTGCCCTGGGACTGCACCCATCCAGGCTGGGACTGAATGTCATCCAGTGTGAAGCCATGTTCTCATTGTATGCCCCTGCCTTCCTCTCTGTCACCATTACATCACCCTGGGCAAGCATGATGGGGCCCACACCCCTTGCTGCCGAGTGCTGTGCTCATGTCCAGGCTAGGAAGCAGAACATCTTTTACTTGTTGGTCAAGGTGGAGTCACAGATGTTTGTGAAAAGGACTGGGGTGTCCCAGCAAAGAAAAGCCCTTAGAGAGACCAGTTCTGGGCAGAAACATTCCCTGGTACAATGTGACAGTGGCTGCTGGGACTCACTGGCCAGTCTTTGGTGCCCTGAGCACCAGTGGATGTGGGCACAGAAGCCAGAAGGAGGCTGGTATGTTGTGACTGCCTAGCAGGGTGTTTGGTGAGCTGCAGCCCAGCGCTCTCCCTCTCTCAGGGGCACATTTCCTGAGGAGAAGTGCGTGCTCACCACTTTCTCCTGAGCTGCAGCCCAGGTTGGGCATGAATAATGTATCACATAACAGGCGATCGATGTGTCTCACCCGGATGGACTCCTCTCCCCCAGCCCTCCCCCAGAGCCTCTCTCATTCTGCATGGCTGGACCTGTGCCCCTTGTCACTCCTTTGCTGGTGGCTGGACCTGTGCCCCTTGTCACTCCTCCGCTGGTGGCATCACGCACGGACAGTTGGGACCCAGCCTAGCAGAGGAGTGTGATAGCCAGGCACAGGACCAGTTGATATCACATATCCAGGGAAAATTTTGGCAGGTACAGGATCTTCCTCCCCACCAGGGATTTCTCTGTGAGGCAGAGCCCAACAGCAGCAATCTGTAACTCTCCCCTCCACAGCAGCAGAGCAGGGATGGGAATCTCATATCCAGTGACCTCAGCTGGAGAGAATATGGACCTGGGGATGCACGACCAGTTCTAGAGAAAGAGAAGGTAGAGTCAGCCCACGAGGAGCTGCATGTGATTTGTGGATGGAAGAGCAGTTTCTTGCCACTGCCAGGCCATTTGCTGTGGGGACAAAGGAGTGATTTTTATTGCATGCACTCCTTGAATGCTGTGTCACTTGCCAGAGCTCCCCAGTTGAGTGGAAATGGGGCACAATCCTTCTCAAAAGCCTCCTGAGAGGATGCTGCTGAAGCCTAATGGAATTTGAAGTTAAAGGAGCCGAGCCAGGGCTGAGACAACCTTGAGCAAAGGGGGATTGGCAGAGGTGGATGCAGATAAGGAATGGCTGCTCTTGGTGGGGTGTGTCTGAGCACACATGCCTGGTATTTGCAAATCCAGACTGATTTATCCTGCCTCCAGGACTTTGGCCAAATCACATCTTGGCAGGAATTTCTTGGTAAGATGTACAGACAGCTCTGGCCTTGGCAAGGCCAACAGTGAACCTTTCAGAGAGACCAGGACCAAGAAAGTCTCTGATCACTTAGACTTCCAGTGGGGTGCAGGCACCAGGGCTCCAAGCATCCTCCTCTTGTCCTGCAGCAGCAAATTCGTGGGGCTCCCCCAGCACCTCTTGGGTAGCTCCCAGCCAGTGAGGAGGGCAGCTGGATGCTCCCAGGCCTTAGACTGCTGCACTTCAGCTGGTTCCCATTGCATTTCCAGGTCACTCTAGGACAGTGTCATCTCTGTCAATCACCCACATAGCCTTCACTGAATTACAGATTCACCTGGATGCTGTCAGATCCCCCATCCCCTTTTGTCTTCTCCAGGAGCTCAGCATCTGGCTCAGCATCTCAAGTTCTCTGTTCCTGAAATGTTTTGGGATCACACCATTACCAGCAGGGCCAAGACTTGATCTCTTGGCAACACTGGAGATTAGCTCCAAGGCCTTGAATTGGCAGCAGAAAGAGAGGCAGAGGCTGCTCGGAACTGTTTCCAACTGGGCCAGGCACACAGTCGGCAGAGGATGTAATCCCTCCCCAGGGATGTCACTGTGATCACAGAAAAATTATGGGTAGACAAACCTCACAAGCTCCAGGGGTGAGAGCCAGTTCTCAGGACATCACAGCCACATAAGCTGACCATGCCAGTGGCAAGGCACCATAGAGCCAAGTTTGGGCAGCCACACTGACCTGCCACTCCTAAACACTTCCTGTTGTTCCCAGGTGCCCAATGACAATCCCATAACCCCACTGATTCAGAGTCAGGATCAAAACCCATTGCCTCACTCCTTCCCAGGGACTCTCCTGCCTCATCCCATTATGCCTGCACAACTTAACCCACTGTCTGCTCTTCCCAGCTGATGCTGCTTTGCTTCATGTTTCTGAGAGCCTTGGCTCCCTCCCTCTCCTTCTTCTCTCTCGGGGGAAATTAGTTCCCAAGGTGCTCAGAGCAGCAAGGCCAGAAAACCAGGGCACTTCTCCAGCTCACCTAATTGTTGGTTACTGTCCCTCTCCCTCAGTGCCTAATTAAGTGGAGCAGGAGGAAAGCCCAGGAGAAGCCACTGAAGGCACAGGAACACGTGTGCACATTACGGAGAGGCTGGTGAGTGTCCTCATGCACACTGCTTCAAAAACAACAGGAGGAGATGATGCCAGGGATCAAGCAGGAGCAGTGACTGGGCCTTGTGTCTAGACCTGGATGCACACCTGTGATGTGACAAATGCTTCACACATGTTTGTTGCTAAGTGATCTGCAAGACAGCTGTCAGGTTTAGAGCAGAGAAGAGAGCTCATCCCAGAGGGGCTGCACTAGGGATGAGCAGGACCAGGGCTGGTGGCCAGGCTCCCTCCTGAGCTCCAGCTCTTGCTTATCTCCCACCCTAAACTTCAAACCACCCCCTTTATATTAAATTTTTGTCACGAATTCTTGAATCCAGTCCCTGGAGTGCATGGGACATGAAAGATCATCTTGAAACTGATTTCCTGGCTGCCTCAGCCTTGTAATCCCTTAGAACAGTGGGTGGAGTTGGATACTGGTCCAGGGTCTGACTGAAAATCTTTGATCAGACCCTGACTCTTTCTCCCATAGTTTAGGAAGAATTTCAGAAGAGCTATTTCAGCTTTGAATCCTTGCATCAAATTTATTGCAAGCCAGGGCTGCCTGAACAAGCACCTGGCTGCAGTGTGTTGAAGGGAGGAATCCCACTCCATCAGTGCAACATCTGCCAAGCTGCAGTCCCTGGGACGACATCACTGCAGGCAGAGGAGGAGCTGAGCTGCTTCTGGAGAGGAGCCTGTCCCAAACTCGATGCCAGCCCTGCTCCTTGATGTGACACTGCATTCCTGTGCTCCAGCAGCTCTGGTTCAGCTCCTGCTCTCAGCTGAGTACAAGCAGCCAGTCTGCTGGATTCACCTGTGGTGTCCCCATGGAGGCAGGGCAGTGTGTGTGTGTGGCACTGTGTGCAGAGGAGCCTTGCCCAACACATGCCCAAGCCCAGGAGGGCACTGCAGGCAGGACCCCGAGCACCAGCAGCATGTTGGTGCTGGCATGCTGGAGCCACGTCTGCTCCATGCTTGGCTGTAGCCTTTGGCTTCCTCCTGCTGCCTGCCCGTGCATTTCTCCCAAAGTCAAACAGTCCCTCAGTGTCACCAAGGATCATGATGCTCCTTTCTTGCTGAAGGAAGCAATAAGGGCTGGGGTGGGGTCAGGCCTTCCTGGCTCCACATCTCCCTCCTGCAGTCAGCCTGGCCCCGCAGGGCTGCTCTGATGGGCGGTGGAGCAAACTGGCCAGGACCCTGTTTAATAAAATAGGGGGCTAACAGGAAAACTGGAACCAACACTAGCAGGGCGTTTGCTTTGCCAGGATGCTCCAGCCAGCTCCAGGCAAAAAGTTGGAGCAGCCAAACTTTTCCTGCTCAATATTTGTGTTTGTTTTGTCCCCGTTGCCTGGGCTGTAGTGAGAGATTTGTCTCCAAGAGAGAAAAGGCAGCTGGATTTGGTGGCCTATGTCTCCTTTGGGATCCAGCCCATTGTGGGCCATGCATGGCTAAGGGTGAACTTAACATGCATGGCCTGAGCTGAGCGACTTCCAACAGCTTTGGGAAGGTTTAAGCAGGAAGGTGAGCCCTGGGGATGGACAGGGCATCCCAAAGCAACATGGCATCCTTCCCTGCCTGCATCCTTACCCAAGCAGAGCCCAGGACCCTTCAAACACCCAGTGCCCCCATGCCTTGTCCCACTTGTGCCAGGGCTGGCAGCCTGGAGACCTGTGTAGCCACAATGAGTTCTCAGGTGCGCTTCTGAGCAGTTCTGGTTGTACACATGGCACTGTGACAGGGCTGCGTGGGTTTAAATACCCAGCAAACTCGTTAAAGTCTGGGTTTTAACAAGTTGTGAGCACAATGCTGTCTCATCATTAGCACTGCCTGTCGAGGAGCCCTGAGCACTGCTAACCCAGACTGTTCAGCTCTGGGGTTAATTCCAAAGCCAGCCAGCCACAATCCCTCTATGGTTTTACCTACCTGCAAAGGAACAGCAGAAATCCAGAGTCAGGTCAGGTTCCATATAAGAAAAGACAAATCAAAGAAACCGAGCCTGGATGCAGCCTGTGTCTGATGGAGCCTTATTTTTTTTTCTATATACCCACTGATCTTCAAGATGGACTTGCCACAGCTGGGTCTGCCCCTCTATGAAGAGCCTCAGGAGCCAGCTTGCCCTTGGTGTGGGTCCCTCACAGTGTGCAGATGAGCCCTTTGGAAACCAATACAGGGGATGGGGGGCAAGAGCAGTGCTGAGGCCTCCTGGATCCTGGCTTTGAATTAGAGCTCTTTTTTTGGTAGGTGAGCAGTCTTGGCACAGGTGCCAGCCTGACTTCTGTGCCTCAGTTTCCCCCTTTTCCCCTGCCAGAGGATAACAGCTGCCCAGGCAGAGTCAGACAATTCCAGGAGAAGATGTGTGGAGAGGGGAAGAGGCCACAGCATCCAACTCCATATCCATGGGCATTGCCAGGGGAAATTCTTCCTGAGGGCATGAGACAGCAGCCACAGTGCCTGGCTTTGAGAGTGGAGTCACTGAGTTAGTTTGGCTTTCTAATTAACAACAAGAAAGGTCATTACTGAGCTGCTCATGGCTCTCTGTCCTGACACATTGCTGCCCAGGGCCTGGAGCTTGGCAGTGGAGCAAAGAGGACGAGCTGGGGGCCCAGGTGAGGTATTCACCCCCTGCCCTGTGAACAAAGCCCAGAGCAAGAGAAATTCACAGCACAGGAGGGGACTGGGATTGGTGTTCCCAGAGGCACTCACCCTCCTGCCTGTGCCAGGACCCCTCACTTCCCCACTGAGTCCTCCCCTTCCTACAGCCATCCCCACAGCATCCATGCTGTCTGAGCAGGGTCGTGGAGCTGCCCTGCACCTGCACAATTCCCAGGGGCACATGGACACTGCTTGCTGTCCTACCCCTGTAGCTTTGCTCCTGACAAAGGTGTACTCAGCCCTAAGGGGTGATGCTTCACATGCAAACCACAAAATTCATTACAAGGAAACTGGTCAGGAACACTTTGGATTCAAGAGTAGGACAGCAAAGTGTCAAGGCTGAAGCATGATGAGGCTGGAATTTTTTCCTATCAGGGTGGGATTTAGCAAGGTTTTTCTCTCTGTAGCTGGGTCAATCCCATGCCCAGAGCCTGTGAAGGCATGATAACCCTGGGCCAAACATGCAGCTACTGAAAAGGTGTGACACACTACTGTGAGCATCCCCGTCCTGACATCCTAAACACTAAAAGTGCTCCATCATAGCCACAAACCCCAGAATATCCCCCTTCTACCAATGCCCTTTGGAGCAGCTTTGGTGGGGCTGGAAACACCTTCCCACGGGTGGGACAGGGTGAAGAGAATTGTTCCCTCACCCACCACCATGTGGGGTGCAGCCAGCAGCAGCTCCCCACGCCGTGCCAGTGTTGGTGTCAGCAAAGGCAGGTTCTCCTCCAGTCTCGGGGGTTGGCAGCTCTCGGGGCCCGGTCTGTCTGCAGGACGGGATGGGATGGGGATGGGGGCCAGCATCCCGGACAAAAGAGGTGGATTATTCGGTACAAGCATACCCCCTGCCGACGAGCTGGAAAAACACAGCTCTCCGGACAACACACCCTCCCCCCGAAAAAACCAACCAAACCCAAACCAGCTACAGCCATGGGATGGACCCGGGCGTGGGGGGGCCGGGGCAGCCCGGAGGTGAAGCCCGGCGGCTGGAGAAGGGCCGGGCCCCAGCAAGGGGTTGGAGCCGGGAGTCGCCCACAACAGGAGTGAAACACCCCCCCAGCCCGTCTCACCAGGCCCGGCATTTACAAGTTTTTCCTCAAGAGGTTTGCGGTTTCCAGCCTTTCCCACCCGGCCCCTCCGCGCAGCACCCGGGACCCCTCTGAGCGCCTCCAGCCCCGCAGGCGGGGCCGTGCCCGGGGCATCCCCGGGGCTGTTTTTTTCCGATGCTTGCGGCTGGATTGCACTTTCCCCTCCGCTGTTTGCTTTTCTTTTCTTTTTTTCTTTTTCTTTTTTTTTTTCTTTTTTTTTTTTTGTTGAATTCTGCTCCCCCCGCTGCGCGGCTCCCCCCGCAGTGCTGCCCGCCCCGCCAATCCGGGCCCTGCGGGGCTGGGGGGCTCCGGCAGCGCCTTTAAAAGCGGAGCCCTTTGTGCGCCGGAGCCCCGCACCGGCAGCTGCCGGGATATACCGTGCCGGGATATACCGTGCCGGGATATACCGTGCCGTGCCGCCGCCGCCGGGAGGAGCCCTGGACCTCGCTGCACCGGCAGCCCCGGAACCGAGCATCCCCCCCTCGGCAGGTATTTCATCCTCCCCCCCTGCACCCCAATAAATGTGCCTGGCTTGCCCCGCTCGCCGATTTGCCGGGTCTGGCTTGGTCGGCTTTTATTATTTATTTACTTCTTTTTTTTGTTTCCGTTTTTTTTCCTATACCCGTCTTCCTTCTCCCCTCCCTCGCACCCGCTGGGTTGGGATGGTGGGGCTGAGGCTGCTGCGCTGGTGGCACTGGAGCAGGCTGAGGTGACAGGGCTGCTGGAGCCGGGATGCTGCCCGCTGGTGGATGTGTCGGGCTCGTCGGGGACAGCTCAGTGTCACTGCTGCTGAGGGTGGGGTGAGCACGGAGCGGCTCCGCGCAGTCTGGCATTGTACGGTCTCTCGAGGGGGTGGGATCAGCACTACGGGTTGCTGCTGCCCCGCACTGGGTGCTCTATGGGCACCTCCAGACTCTCTTCCCAGTGCCTATGGGCAGACTTTAACCAAACCCTTTGAAATTTGGCCCTAAACAGGCTTACAGCTCAGCTACCAGCTTTAGGGGGACGCCAAACTGGCCTGGGATGTCCCTGCAGCTGCCTTGTCACCCAGTAGTACCATGAGCAGTGGCCGCAGGCAGCGACTGCAACCATGCCCTGTCCCCAGGCAGCCCTGCTGAGGTGGGACATGCCTGCATCCCTGGAGCCCCAGCTCAGCCCTGCCCCACCTCTGCACTTTGGTGAAAGCTCTGCTGTGGTCCCAAAGCTGTGGGAGCAGAAAGGTTGGAAGCAGAAAGGCTCCTCCTGGGCTGAGCAGTGGTGGCTGGAGCTGGCTAACAGCACCACAGGCACTGGATCTGGGCTGCCATTTCCTGTCCTTGTTCCTGACTCCCCGGCCCCCAGGCTGGGCTGGGGGGATACACTGGTGGCTCAGGCAGGAGCTGGGAGACTGGACAGTGGATTCAGGGATGTGGTGGTGAGCTATCCCCCCTGGGCTTGCTCTTTGCTCCTGGGTTCATCAGGCTTGACTGGGAAGCGCGAGGGGCCTGGACTTTTGCCCCGTGGGAAGTCACCCAGCGAACGTTGGTGAACTTGGATGCCATCACAGCACTGCTGTGCCAAAGCCACCAGCCCTGCACGAGCACAGGACAGAGAAGACATCGGTCACAGCCACCCACGGAGCCACCGTCCCTCACCCCTGTTGTTAGAGGGACGCTGCTGCCCAGATTGCTGCCTGGAGTGTGACCGAGCAGCCGCACAGCGCCAGGCACTCCGGCTGGCCGTGCAGTCCCCCGCGGTGCTTGGGACGGGGACCAGCCCTGAGCCCTGGCTGGGGACCAAGGGCGGGCCTCGGCAGCCCCCACGTGCAGGCAGGAGCCGTTGGTGCAGTTATTTGCATGAGCAGGAGCAAGAGCTGGGGCTGACCGCAGGAACCCGCGGCTGCCGCAGGGGCCCGGCTGCTGCTGGGGGTCCCGTGGCCCCAGGAACAGCTGAGGGGCTGTTATGCAAATTTAGAGGAGCCAGGAAACCAGTTAGGGGGCAGAGGAGTCTGAATTTCTCCTCTCTGCTCTGAGTCACCAGGGCTGACTTCCCTGGCTCCAAGATGCTGTGGTGGTGCCTGATGAGAGCCTTGGCTGGGATCCTCCCAACACGGCATTGCTCTGGCACCTGGCACTGGCTGCTCCTTGTCCCCATATCTGGGCAGGGCTGGGCACTGAGCGTGTCCCTGCTCCCAGGCTTGTCCCCCAGGAATGGCACAGCCTTGTGGTCTCCACCCTGGTTCTGCAGCCTCTGTTAGCACAGCCACGACATACAGCTGTTCTGGGAAGGGCTGGGAGCAAAGTGCAATGGTGACTGGGGGGGCTGGTGGTGGGACAGAGCAGGTGCACTTTTGGGAAAGGACCAATACTGGCTGTTCTAAGCTCAGTCTCTGTCCCCAGGGTCCTTCCATGTAAGGCTTCATAACAGCTTCAAGGGACAGTGGGACTGCTGCAGGGCCTGGATGGAGAGAACTCCCCTCTGCCCTGGAGAAGTGGCACTGGCTGCAAGCATGAAATGAGTAAGGATGTGGCACTGGTGTGGTCTCCTGAAAGTCATCCTGGTACCTTCCTTATGGCACATGCCTGGGGGTTAGCAGTGGTTTTGGGATCCCTGCCATCCACCGGAGGGCAGGGGCTGGTTCGCTTTGCTCTGTCCCCAGACAGTCCTCTTGCACACTGTCCTTTGTCACAGCCCCTTGGCAGCAGCAGAGGATGATGTCCTAGCCTGCCCAGGAGTGCCAGAGAAGCAGCACAGCCCCACACATCCCCCAGGTACCATCACAGCCACACTCTGCCCTGCTCTTTGCACCCTGGTGACCCAAGCAGTGGGCACAGGCAGTGGCTGTCCCCAGGGAATCAGGTGCTGTGGACCCTCTGATTGCACATACCAGTGGCCAGGCTGGAGCGGCAGCCTCCTGTCAGATGCAATAGGAGGAATGTGTGTGTGTGTGTGTGTGTGTGTGTGTGTGTGTGTGTGTGAGCAAGAGAGGCCAGCACCCCTGGGCAAAGCACACCCGAGCTTCTGCCACTGCCTCACTCCACAGGAGGGACACGGGGAGTGACAGCTCTGAGTGACAGCCACCACCAAGCACAGCAGTGTGGCCGGCCCAGCAGCATGTCTCCTTCCTGCAGACCAAGCCACAGGTGAGTGGGATGTCACCTACCCAACACAGGAGCAGAGCCCAGCCCTCAGAGCAGTCTCTGGTATGGTGGGAGGGAACAAACCTGGCCAGAGCCTGGCATGGGGAAGAAAACTGGTCACAGCAGCTGAAGGTCCCCATCACCACACACTCTGCCCCAGTGCCACCTGGAAGTTCCCTGACAGGCAGATTCCCTCTGGCACAAGCAAAGCACCAGGGGGTAAATGCTCTTGTGCCAGGAAGATGGGAATCCCAGCAGGATGGGATGTGAACAGGATAAATGGCCTGTAATGATCCTGAAAGCACCTTTGGGTGACAGAGGCCAGGTGCCTGTGACACTGACTGGCAAAACATTGTTCCAGGGGCACATGGTAACTGTTTCTGCTCCTCCAGTATGGTGCTAAGGCTGATCCCCCCTGCCCCTCTCTGGGCCCTGGCTCCTGCTGCTGCCATTTATCCCTGTGCCCTCCTTCCCAGCTGCCTTCCCGTGCTGCAGGGAGGAAGAGCACAGCTGAAAATACACCTACTGTGTCCCCCTTCCTGCCTGTTTGCTTCCTCCCCTCCTGCCTTTGCCTTTCAGTGCAGCTTCCCAAGAAAATAAAGGTCACAGCCTCACACTTTGCCTATACACACACACACAAACACACAAACACACACACACGTGTGTGTGGCTGGGATCCTTCTAATAAACTTTGACCACATTTCCATCCCTGTGGACAGAGGGGCGGCGACCTGCAAACATGCTGAGGTCAACGGGGCTGGCAAAAATGTGCAGCTGGGGGAGGGAGAGAGAGGCTTTCCCTTCCTTCAGCACAGTCAGGCTGCTCCACTGCTCAAGCCCTTAATGGACAGGGGAGAAGCCACACATGGCGCCCCCAGCACACCCCTCCTGCAGGAAGGGCTTTGATCAGGGTTCACACCTGAGCTGTGCTGCTGGGGGAGCTCTCTGGGGACCCAGGGCATGACTGCCAGCCCCCTCACCTGGGGTGGGCCCTGACAGACTCATCCCACAGCCATGGGGCTCCCAGTGCTGTGCCTAAAGCCACAGGCTGGCCCCTGAACCCCTGTCAGCCACAGCCTGCACTCCACACACCTCAGAGAAGCCAAATTCCAGAGGCAGCAAGGTGACACCAAATGTGCTCATCTCACAGCTCCCCCACTCCATTCTCCCTCCAAAAAAGGCACAACTGCCCAAAACTTCCAGCAGAATCCACCTATCAGAATTTAGGCTGAGAACACAGGGGTTGGAATGATTTATCTGACAGTTTTCCTGAAAGCTCCCTTCCGGCCTTGGTGTTGTCATTGTGTTTCTATGTTCTCTCAGCAGTGGGGTGCCTGGGGTGATGGGGGCTCCATCTGGAGCTGCCCACAGGCTGGGGACAATAAGTGGGTAACTCACAGTGCCTCGTGGGATGCTCTTCCTTCACTTTGTTCAGTCTAAAATGTAGTTTAATTATTAAAATACCCTTTTGGAAGAGCTTCAGGTTGAGCAGGCCAAGCACAAAACCCTCTCAGACTCTGTGGCAGTGGGGGACTCAAAGCACCTTCACTGCTTGGTGAAAATGTGACTCCTGGACACGGCTTGGTACAAGTGTCCCTTTCTGTCCCCAGGCTGCAGGCAGTGCTCTGGGGGGAGCACAGAGGCACTCGATGGGGATCAAGCTCACCTTCCTGACATGTAATTCCTCTGGGGCAGTGGCATCTACTTGTGGGCAAGCAAGGGCTGCAGGGCACGGGGGGATGCTCCCCTAAACTCGCTGCTCCACAGGGCAGGCATGGGGCCCACAGCAGCCACCCAGCACGAGCCAGCCATCCCTCCGCCCTTCCTTCCCTGCTGTCTCTCGAGCTCCAAATGGGGTTTATTGTGTCCTGGTTTGCAGGCCCGGGCCGTGGCAGGGCTCTGGGGGCCGTGTCCCCCCAGCCCGGCGGGGCTGAGCCGGGCCAGGGGACAGGCACAGCTCTGCCCGCTCGCAGCTTTGGCCGCCGGCCCTTAACGCTGGGGGTTTCTGCTCCTTATCGCCAGGACATGGTTTATTCCCAGGAAGGAAGTCAGGCAAAAGCACGCTATTAAAATGCTCCAGTGGCCTTTGCAACGGGAAGCCCTCGGGCTTTGCCAAGCAGATGCCTCAAATTAGGGTAGGGGGATGCAAGGATGGGCCTTTGAGCGCCGGGAGGCTGCCCCAGTGCCCCACTTCGCCTCCCTCCCCACTGAGGCAGCCCGGGGGGGTCCCTGGGCGGAGCAGAGGGGAGCGGGGGGCCCCGGTTGTGTGGAGGAGGCAGGAAGGGCAGATTGAGTTATCTCTGTGCCGGGGGCTGAGGGCGGCGCTGCGCTGGCACCCGGCCCGCGGCAATTACTGCAGCGGCATCGCTCCGTGCGCGGCGATGATGCCACGCTGCAGGAATGGCAGGGGTGGCTCGCCTCTGTCCCCGGGGCTCCGCGAGCCGCCAGGCTGGGACCGGGCTCATTCAGCCGTGCCCTGTGCCCGGTTCACCCGGCCCTGGTGGGGGGTCCCAAACCTTCCTGGCGGTGCGCCCCGGGATGGTGCTGGTGCTGCTCGGGATGTTCGCCCTCCCGGCTGCGGACAGGGAACTTCTGCCTTGAAGAAAGTGTGGGGACATTGCTGTGACCTGGTGTCCTGGTCCCTTGCATGCTTTATGCTCGTGAGCAGGATCGAGCTCTCATTTCCACCACACACTGCACATTCCTGGTCTTGGCGGTCACAGAGGGAAGCCTGAAAATGGACCTGAAGGTGAAAACAACTGCCTTGCCTACCCCTCTCCCAGGGGATTGTAGGCAGCTCTAGTGTGGGATGTGGTGTGGCACTTTCCAGCCTCTCCTCAACCAGAATTCACTTCTCTTTCCCCAACTATAATATTTATTTCTCTTCAAAAAATACCACTCCTGCCATTCTCCTGCCCTGTGATACCCAGGCAGCAGAACACAGTCCCTGCCACACTGTGACAGCTATTTCATCCCACTGCCCTCACTCTGTCCTGCCACCCAGTTGCCCTGGGCTCCCAGTTGCCCTGGTGGATACTGAGATTGCAGCTTTTGGTGAGCTTCCCTCCCTCACAGCCCAGGGTGCTGGCTCGAACGCCCAAAGCTGGGATGCTCACACATCTCTGTCACCAAGGCTCTTCTCCAGCCTTGCCTCTGGGTCAGGGTTTGCTGTTGCTCTGCTTCACAGAAGGACTCTCAAACCCCAGCACTCATCCAGCACTCAGGGCTGCCCCCTCAATCATATTTCTCTTCTTGCAGACACTCATTAGCTCTGCTGCCTGCTGACCATCCCTTGGGATCTCCACAGGGGGACAGCCACCCGCCACCCAGCCTGCTTCTGCTGCAGCCTGCAGGGCAGCTCCCACTGCCCTCAAGTGACCTTGTTTGGGGCCTGATGGCTATTAATCCATACTCAACAGTCCACTGGGTGAACAGGCCAGCTGCTGCTTGAGGGGTGGCGAGGCATGAGGATAGTCAAGAGGGAGCTGCTCCTGGACAGATCCAAACCAGGGCTAGAGATGCAGGGACAGCTGAAGCCTGTATTGCAGCATAGCAGAGCAGCTGGAGAGCGGGAAAGGTGACCCTGGTCCCCAGGGCCAGCACCCGGCCGTGTGCTGGGGATGGGCTCTTCCCTCGTGCTCCCAGGCGCTGCTGCAGGAGGCAGCACAGTCCAGACACATCCCAGCAGCACAGGGCACGGGCAGGCCAGCGGGTTCATTGCCATGCTGAGCTCCTGCGCAGGCAGGGGATCAGAACAGAACTGAATATTTAATGCCGACAAAGTGCCTTGATGCTGGTGGCTGGAAGGCGCCAGGGAGGGCCGGGAGCCGTGATCAGGGTACTGCTCACTGTGCACAGCTCATGCAGGGCAGGGCGGCACCAGCGCGTCCTCTGCCTTGGTGTTTTTTACCCTCAGCTGATGAAGGCAGATTTATGGGTCAATAGCCCTGACTGGCACCCAGCAAGAGCACCATGGGGTAGAGTAGTGAGGCACAACAGGGGCTGGGGGCTCATGCTGAGGATGGCACCAGGCACTGGTCCCAGCCCGTCTGCAGGTGAGCTGTGCCCTTCACTGCTGCTTGGATTGGTTTCTCCTTGGAAGGATATGGCGGGGAGGGGGGCAATGCAAGCCCTATGCAAGGGGAGATGTTTTGGTTGCACCCAGCTTAAAGAATGAGTGGTGCCCAAAGCCAGGGTGAGCTGGGAATGACTGGTGTGTAATGGGAAGTGGAAGAGACAGGGCTGTCATTGCCAGGACAAGATAAATCTAATAGGGGGGACAGAATAAAAAACAGGTGGAATACGAGGGAAGGAGTCAGGAATGCCATGGGCTTCAGAGGACAGGATGAGGCCCTTGCAGGGGATCTGTGGCAAGGAGGGCTGGGCAGGGCCAGGGAGCAGCATCCCAACAGCCTCCTGCATCCCCAGCCACACATGCCTTCCAGTGCCACCATTCCCTCCATTTCCCCTCCCTGGGGCACTTGGGGCCATATCCATGGGCACAGGGGACAGGACAGAGCAGCAGGGACCCCAGGCTCTCCTCTCAGCCCTGATGTTGGCTTCAGTGTGACCATTGACAGGGGCACAGCTGGAACTGAACTACTGGGGAGAGGAAGAATGTCTGGGGACCCTGCTGCTGGTGCCCATGGCGGTCTGGTCCAGCCTGCCTGTGGGCTGGGGCTGTGCCCGGTGCCATGCACCACAGTCCCTTCTGCTTGTCCCGTGATTCACTCTTCTACCCTCACACTGAGGGAAAAAAATGGGGAACACAGCCTGGACGTACAACGTGGCTGCCAGATGTGTGTGCCCCCATATGCATACTGACACCCCCCTGAGCCACACACAGGCTCCCACGTACACCCCCTCGGTGCTGATGTGCACACTTGCACACACTCCTGCTGTCACACCCGCATAGCCTGGCACCCCCACAGCCATGCCAGCACACACAGTGCCACATGTGCAGAGACACACCTGCACTGTCACACCCGGGCACATGGCCACCTGTGCCGGCTGTCCTGCCACCCCGCACCCACAGCCCATCACATGTGCCATGTGCTCTCCCATGTGCACACACTGCCACAGCGGTGCCCCACTCTGTGCACACGTGGGCACACCGGCACACAGGGGTGCGCACACAGCCCCTCCCCGAGCCTCCCTTGTACGGTGCTTTGGGACCACCGCCGGATGGCTGAGCCCCCGGGACGTGCTGCTTCTACCGGGCTGAGACCGCCACAAACTCATCACACCGGGCTGAGACCGCCACAAACTCATCACACGTGGATTCGGGACAGGTCTGAAATGACGCCGCTCGTCAGACACAGCCCGGCATGGCGGGGGTGCCGGCGGTGCGGTGGGACCGAGGAACACGCGTGCCCGGCCGCGGGGCACAGGCGGACGGGGGCTCTTTGTTCCTGCCTCCGCCGGTCCTCCATGATGTGGAGAGGGCGCGGGTGAGGCCGGCGCTGCGAAATGGCGGCCGGGGGGGCGGGATCGGGGAGGAGGAGGAGGAGGGGGAAGGGGAAGGCCGGGCGCCCTCCCCGCGCTCGGCGCCGCGCACACAAAAGGCTGCAGGGAAAACACGGAGGGCAGCGGGGGGTGCGGAGTGGCCTCGCTGGGGACCTCCTGCCCGCCCCGGCCCTCACAGCTCTGTGTGTCCCGCTGTCCGCACACGCTCCGCGGGTCCCCGTGCCCCGCAGCCCCGTGTCCCGCATCGTGCCCGCGGTCCCGTCCCGGTTCGGGGGGCAGCCGGGGTGCGCACCAGTGCCGGCGCGTCGGGACGGCTCCGTTGTGCTTAGCACAGCCCAGCTCACGGCACAACCGAGCTCAGCCGTGACAGGATGCCGCCGGTACCGGGACTCCCGGCCGTGCGTGTCCCGGGATTCCCCAGGCAGGGCCGTGCTGCGGCGGGCGGGAGCGCGCGGTGAGGCCGGGCACAGGGCGGTGTGTGCCGGGCTCTTTGTGTGAGTGAAGGGGTGACACGGCCGAGCACTGGTACCCACGGCCGGTGCCTCCCGGGCAGCGAGAGCCATTCCCAGCCGCGGGTCAGGAGCACGCATGGCCCCGCTGGGCCTGCTCCCCTGGCCTGTGGGGATGGGGCCGTCCCTGGGGCAGAGGCAGGCGCTGGGGAGGGGACCCGCCGGTGCTCCCCAGCCGGTCTGGGCTCCTCGGCCGGTAGAGCCGGTTTGGAGGAGCTGCGGGCCCGGGCAGGCTCCCGATCCTCCCCACCGACCTGATGGCAGCTCCCCGGGGCACACAGCACCCACGGGGAGCTAGGGGGCAGCCTGGGAGTGACCCATGCGCATGGCGCAGACCGGCAGGAGGTGTGGGGACAGAAGCCCATGGAGCTGGGAGAGGGATGGACCAGAAATTGCGGCTCCCCCCTCTTCAGTCTTGCCTCTTATCTCTGCCGCGGCTGCGTGTGGTGAGTTTGGTCGGGTCTCAGCCTCGCGAAGTGAGGGCAAGGACACGCTGCAGCCCCCACCCCACACCTGCAGGTGTGACTCGAGCATCTCATTCTGGGCAGGTTTATGGTTGCTGCAGCCTGGGGGCCACTGACACCCAAAAATGTGCGGACACAGTAGGGGAGGGGGGAACTGCCCACCCACCCAAATCATACACAGACCCTGCAGCTTCTCCGACCTGTGCCTGCTTCCCTGCCACCAGCCCACCCCCTGCAGCAAAGCCCCCTCCTCCAGTGCCACCAAGATGCTGATCCACCCCCTTCTCCAAGAAAGCGTTTGCACAGGCAGGTGTCACCGTGGCTGTCACTCTCCGCTGGCTATGGTGGGGAGGTCTGCCTGGCACAGAGGGAGGTGTCCCCTCATGAACCCCCCCATGTCCTTGCGCAGGGAGCAGGTTTGTGTCCCCAAAAGGTGACACGGAGGCAGGGCACCATCTGCTGGTGCCTGGGCACAGCACACGCCAGCCCACACGACTGCTGCCCACCCACATTCACTCCCAGTGAGGCCCCATGCGCTGTGCACACACGTGTGTGTACCCCAGTGCCCAGAACTCGTGTGTGTGTGTGTGCGCACACGTGCCCAGAGTGCACACACGTACACACAATCCCACATGTTAACGCACACCTCCGTGTTTGCACGTGCACTCGCCCACGTGGGCTGCAGACACAGGTGGGTACCCAGCTGAGCCGCGGGTGCCCAGGTGAGCCCACTGGTGCTGGCACAGCCCTGGGGCGAGTGTGAGGCTCGGTGGGCCACCTGTGCCAGGCGTGTGCCGTGTCTGAGCACACACACACAGGCAGGTGACGTGTGTGCGCACAGGTGAGCGGCGCTGCGCCCTCTGAGTTTCAGCCGGGCAGGCAGCACTGAGAAGGCGAGCACAGGGCATGCCTGCTGGATTCCCTGCTCCTCTGGGGCAGCAGGGCTGGACTGGCTTTTATTGCTCCCTCCTTGAACCTGGGGAATCATTTTCAGCTCTGCCCCAAATTCCCTGGCAGGACCTCGGGCCTGTGAACCCTTCCCGCCTGCCCGGGTCACAGGCTGAGGTGATCACAGGTGTGAGACATGGCATGGGGAGCGAGCACAGGGCACAGGTGTGGGACATGGCATGGGAGTGAGCACAGGGCACGGGGCACAGGTGTGGGACATGGCATAGAAGTGAGCACGGGGCACAGGTGTGGGACATGGCATGGGGAGCGAGCACAGGGCACGGGGCACAGGTGTGGGACATGGCATGGGAGTGAGCACAGGGCACTTCTGGGGCTCCGAGCCCGCCGAGGCAGCAGCGGCCGCTCTCCAAGGGGCGTGTTCGGCTGCAGAGGTTTTGGCCGCCAGCCCGGCTCGCACAGCTGGAGAGGGAAGAGCTAAATTTGAAGGTGTCGGGGGGGGGGGGGGCCGGGTGAGGCTGCCTGGCGCGGGGCTTCTCCCTGGCCGCCTGCACGGGAGGCATGGGCATGTTTTCACCGCCGCACCCTTTCTTTCACCAGGGAGGCCTGACAGGGAGCAGCGCTGGTTTCATCAGCGGGAAATGAGGGTGAGGACTGAGCTTGAGCAGTGCCATGTGCCCCAGCAGGGACATCCCTGCCCCAGCACAGCAGCCCTTACCTGTTCCATGCAAGCTCCCCCAGACCCACACACTGTCTCTGTGTACTGCTCACACGCAGCCAGACACACACACACAGCTGGACACACTGACACCCACCAGGCTCCTTCACTTGGGGCCTGCCCCTCCCACATGCACCCCACAGCCCTGGTCCTTCATCCCCACGCCATTTTTGGGTAATAAAAGTACTATTTGAGGGTGTTTACAACTTTTATTTAAAAATCCCTGTCCCAGATAATTTTCAGGGCTGTAGGCCAGGCACGAGGTGTATGTGTGAGCCTCTTGCAGGCAAGATGGAGATTTAAGGAAACCAGCAGCAGGAAAGTAGGGGCTCCATCAGGCCCTGAAAAGTGCTTTTGACTGCACTGGCCCCCAGGGTCAGTGGGAGCACCCAAATTTTGAGGAGCAGGGAGGCATCAAGCCAGTGGGGTGTCTGTGATGCCACCCCAGCACCTGCAGGAACTTAGGCAGCTACATGGGTGCTCCCACCCCCCAAGCACCAGACTCGGGACCTGGCAGGCGCCAAGCAGACTTGGGAGTTTGCTAAAATGAAAATAGAAAAGAAGCCTGGGACATCATCCAAAACTGCCGAGTGTTAATTAATTCGTCCCTGCGATGTGATCTGCCCTCGGCCCCAGAACATCCTAACATAGTCACAGCCACGGCCGCCCACCCCAGCCTCCCTGCTGGCCACGGCTTTATTTTAGGGAAGAGGTGGTGCAGCTGCTCTCCCAGCCCTTGAACACCCGTGGGTGCTGAGGGCCCTGAGATGTGGGTCATGGAAGGAGGGCAGCCATGCCATGTGTGTGGCTTTGACTATGGGGCCACAGCCACATCTGCCCTACAGCAGCCTGCCAGCTCCACAGAAAAACAGCCCAAAATTCCCATGGGAGCTGGGACAGCGCAGCAGTGGGACACCCCATCACCCCTGGGAGATTGGATGGGGTCCCACTCATCCCTTGTTCCCCCCCAAAGTGAAATGAGAGCATTAATATCCTGGGTCTGTCAGGAGCTGGGTGCTGACACTGCCCCTGAGGGTCAGGCAGAGCTGCCTCATTCCCCATGTCCCACCACCACTGACCCCAAAACTCCTCCTGCTCCTACACCCCATTCTCCTTAGTGAGAATGGGACAAGGGGGCCAGGAACAGCACCCCAGCCTGGCCCTTGACACAGAGTGCAAAGCAGCTCCTGCCTCTGCCTGTTCCTGTCTGACTTTTTGTCCCTGAGGTCTGGGGTCATGCTGGGGACTGCTCAGGGTCTGACTCTGCAGTGGGGATGTCCCAATGTCATGGGGTTGGGGATGCCACCTTGCAGAGTTTTCTCCACAAATCCCTATCTTTCGAAGTCCTGAATGGGGGCACATGAAGCCAACCCCATGCTTTGCCCTGGGAAAGGCACTACCCCATGAGTGAGAGTGGGGCTGGCTTGGGGGGCACCAGCTCCTGCTTTAGGGGCTGGGGGTGGGCAGGAGGGAGGGGGAGGCAGGGGCAAGGGGAGCAGGCAGTGCCGTGACTCAGCCGGGGGTGGCAGCAGGTGAGCTGTTTGTGTTTAGTTTCTAACGTTACGGTTTCCACAGCGCCGGGAAGCAGCCCTGGGGGCCATGGGGACCCGGTGACACCGAGGGCGGGATGGGGCAGCAGCTGGACCGGGGAGGCTGTTCTGTAGCTAAGGCCACAACAGCTAAAAATACTGCGGGCCATTGTCACCAGCAACAAAGCCACTGGCGTATTTTCAGCATTATCTCGGTTGCCATCAGCTCTGCCGCCCTCCCGGGAAGTGCTGTGCCCACTCCACCCGGGCACGGCTCTCCAAAGATCTGGACAGGGCCGCCTGCCCCTGGGTGCAGCCACTGTGCCTCAGTTTCCCTGTTGCACACTGTTCTATGGTGCCACCCCCCATCCCACCACTGTCATCCACCTTCTTTCACTCCACAAAGAGCCCTGAGCTGCCACACTCGTCCCCTTCACATCCACGGTGTCCCCTGCCCCTGATGACTGCCTGGGGACACATGGCTCACAGGACAGCCATCTCCAGCCAGACAGCTCCAGCCCAGGCAGCTGGAAGGGAACAGCAGAGACGGGAAGCAGTGAGTTGGCCAAGTGTCACCAGGAGATTGGTGACAGCCCCTCCTCCCTGCTGGGGCACCAGCCCTCCTCCTCGGCTCATTCCAGCAGGCAAAGCCAAGAGGCTGCTGGGCTGCCCAGTCCAGCCATGCTCGGCAGGGAGCTGTCAGTGCTCGCCCTGGGTGAAGCGAGTTGGCGCGGTCTCAGCACAGAGACCGGGTGGCCAGGGAGGGCTGTGCCAGGCTGTGCAGGCACTGCCAGCAGCTGGGCACTGCCCCAGCCCCAAACCACCAGGATAACGCTGGATTTGTGCAGATTTCCCCACTAAAACAGGCAGTGAGGGGGGGTTAAATTGCCTTTTCCCTGCCAGAGCAGCTCGGCTTCCCTTCCAGCGAGTCGTTCTCCACCACGGAGAGAACAGATCAGCATCAGCTCATCTGCAGCAGCTCGGGGCAGGGACAGGGGGGTGGCAGTGACCCAGAACTCAGGAGGTGGGTGGCCAGAGACAGGTAGGATCTGCGGGTGGCCCGTGGCTGCCATGGGCGCTTTGCCGGGCAGGGGCACAGCCAAGGCAAGCAAAGAGTCCGTCTGGTGCTGCTCGGATTTCTCAGCACAGCCCTAAGCTGGGACTGCTGTGGCCCTGCTAGGATCCCTCCCCAGCCAGTTGGCTGCATCCCTTCATCGCTGTATGGGAAGTTTAGGACCAGGGCCAAGCAGGGGGGACTGGTCACCCCTTCCCGGTGCTCCTCAAGTACCTGCTGAACCTGAACCTCCCTGTCCTCGTAACAGCCCCAGCATGTCCCATGGTGCACACTGGGAGCCCCTTTTGGTTTGCATGGGGGGTGGCTCTGCACCCCTCTCCCCTGCCCCATGCCCCCTTGACATCCTACCTCACTCTCATCTTGGGGTCTTGCTTGTTCCAGCTGCAGATCCTTGATCAGAGCAACCTCTCCCCACAGCACAGATGGTCCCTATGGCAAGGGGAAAGGAAGGTGAGACCGGCTTTGAGAGAGGCAGGGAGCCCCACTTCCCTGGGGGAAAACAGACGGATAGAGCTCAGTCCGTGCTGTGACTGAGTGCTGCTGCTGGGGCATCTGTGGCTGGGGATGGGGGTGGAGGGTCGGTCATCTACACCCCAGAAATGGGAGAGCTGTGGCCCCCCCACCAGCAGCAGCCCTGGAAGCAGAGATTGAGGAGTGGGTAGAAGAAAGGGGTCTGCTAAGAGCAGAACTCTGCACGTAGGTGGAGAGGGATGCTGGGGAGCAGAGACCAGGAGCACGGGAGACGAGGCGGCATTGTTGTGGGGGGAGCTGTGGGGGCCAGGCAGAGATTGCAGGAGCAGATATTTGGGGCGGGGAGCGGGGAGACCTGCAGCGAAGTGGGGTGTGTGAGCCCAGATCCGCCACTGCAGTAGGGATTGAAGGGCGGGGGGAACCGGGGTCCGTCCTCAGCCTCAGTCCCGGTCCCGGTTCCCCGGCAGCGGGGCGGGGAGCGCGCAGCCCCCCCGGCCGGGCCCCGCGGTAGCGGCCCGGGGGAGCGGGAGGCAGCGGCGCGGGGCGGGGAGGAGCGGAGGAGAGCGGCGGCACCGAGACCGGTCCCGGCGGCCAGGGCACCGCGCTGGGTCGGTACCCGGCGGGCTCCGGCGGCCCCGGCTCCGCGGCGGCTCCGCGCCCGGGCAGCACGGCACGTCCCGTGCCCGCGGGCGGCTCCGGTGCCGCGGGTGGCTCCGGTACCACTGGAAGGCTCCGCTGCCCCGTAGCGGCTGCGCGTCCCGGCGGCTCCGGTGTCTCGGCTCCGGGCACAGGCGAAGGAGGCAGCGGCCGCAGCCAGGCAAGCGGGCGGGGGCGGCCGGGCCCGAGCTCAGCCCCCCGAGGGCCGGGACCCTCGCCCGCGCCCCCTCCGAGGGCAGGGGCGCACCCAGGGGGGATTGGCTGTGGGGTGAATCCGAGAGGGCAGGGGGATATACAACCCCCATGCCGAGAGCGGGCCGGATCCGGGATTTGCACAGAACAAAGGACTATGGAGGGTGTGTATGGAAAAGTACCGGCGGGAGGGGAGCGGTGATCGTCTGCAAACTGGGCTGGGGGCGACGGTGCGTGGTGCGAGGGCTGGGTGTGCCAGGGCAGCATTTCCCCCCCTCCCCGGGCTGGGGGCTGCTCAGGGGGCTCTGCAGGAAACAGGGATTGCAGCGATCCCCATGTGCATGGGGGTTTCTGCCCCTCCAGTCATCCTGCCGCAGGTTTAATGGCACAGACGGGCTGCAGGATTTGCATCTGGGTCAGGGGGTGCAGAGTGCCCGGAGAGCAGCAAGAAGGGGTGAATGTGTAGGTGGGCACGGGGGTCTCATGCAGGGCATTTGTGGTCCTGTACGAGGTGGGCTTAGGGGTGTTGTGCTTGTAAAGGAGGTTTGGGGGTGGCTGAGGGGCAGAGGGGGATCCGTGGCGCTGGCATTTGCCACTCTCTGTGTTGGTGGCAGAAATGCCGCCTGTGCTTGCCCACATGATCCGCACACTGCCGTGCCAGCCACCTCTGGGCTCTGCACCCCAGTGCCCTGGCCATGAACCAGGACGTGGGGGGACTCCAGGGGCTGTGCAGGCACCGAGGCTCCGAGACCTGCAGGAGGGCAGCGCTTCCCCTTACGTGATCTCGGCTGCGTGACCGGGTCTCGCAAGGGGAGATATTTATAGCACTGCTCCACTAGCCCGGGGTTTGCACGGCCTGGAACGGGGCTGGCAGCTGCTGCCCCCCGCCCAGAAACCTCTGGATGCAGCTGAGCTGTTTGGCTGGGTGGGAGCCCGCGGGGCTGAACAGGCTGCATGGAACATGCTGGGGCTCGCTGCCAGCTTACAGGCTCCTGCATGCTCTGCTGCCTGCAGTGCTGCCTGCAATGCTGCCTGCAGTGCTGCCTGCAGTGCTGGGTGCTGCAGAGGCCTCACAGGGAGGGTGCAGGGAGCAGCTTTTGCTTTGGCTTGGGCCAGCCAGCCTCTGGCAAAGGAGTACACCACTGTGCAGGGATGGGGACCAGAGGGAGAGTTCGTGTTTTGACTTTGCCGTGAGACACAGATTGCCAGAGCTATTGCGGGGAAAGGTGAGAAGGCAGGTGGGGCTGCATATCCAGGAGTGTTTTCCACATGCTTTGTCCCTGTGATTCCAACCACCACGTGTTCGCAGACCCCGGTAAAGGGAAATGAGAGGTCAGGGAAATGCCCCGAGTCAATGCATGCTGCTCCATACTCTGTGCATGGAGCAGCCTTCTTTTGGGTCCTGCTGAAGCCACCAGCACCTGGTGATGGCCAGTGCCGGAGCCATGTTCCCTCTTTGTGTCAGATGGTCCCACAGACGTGGTCCTCTCCTGACCAGACATCTGCTCTGCTGATGTCTCCAGGCTTTGGCTTCCCTGGCACAAAGCCTCGCAATATGTGGGGACGCCTCTGTGCGTGCCCCAGCTCCTCTCCCAGTCTCCCGATCCTCACAGTTTGCACGTGCCATCCAGATGCCATTGCTGTGCTGCTGTCACCACCCCATTCCAGACCCTCTCTCCATCTTTTTTACCCCCTCCACCCAGAAATGCCAGCACCAGGCCAGCAGCTGTGTTGTGCCCTCCTGCCATGCTCACGGGGTGCCTGGCATCTGCTCACTGTTGGGTGGGGGGAAGGAGTAGGGCAGGGAGAGGCAGGAGTGGAAGATCAGGGCGAGGGATAAAGCCAGGCCTATTTTTACACTGCAAAGTAATTACCAGAGCTTTCCAATCCTTAATCTGCTGAGAGCACCCTGGTGCGATTGGATCCTTCCCCAAGCCTGGCAACAATTCCCCCATCACACATCTCCTGCGTCAAAGCCCCGTAAACTCCCACACTTGGGCTCACACTGGGATACATGTGCTGCAGAGCTGCCAGCTCCTCTGCCCCCTACTTCCAGCAGCTCCTGGCCCAGGAACAGGGATGGGTACCCTGGCTGGGACCCTGGTTTACAGCTGGGAGGGTCTCACCGCTGAGCCGGTGGGGGAGGATGCAGCCTTGGCCACCTGGCTCAGCTGCTGGCTAGATTTGGGTCCCAGCATTGTGAACACACTAAATCCATGTTTTCCCCATCAGCTGCCTTCCAGGGGGTTTGTTCGAGATTAGTGGCCCACACAGCACCCTCCAGCACCCATCCAGCTTGGCTTCCCCTGGCACAGACGGGGTTTGGGGTGCGTCTTTCCTGACGGTGGCGGTTCTGGGTGGCAGTGCCAAGTCTCGGCTGGCTCCTTTCCCGGCCTCTCCCTGTCCTGTCCCGGTGCCAGGGGGCTGCTGAAGAACCTGTTCCATAGCTCCTGCCATGGAGGAGGAAATGACGGGTGATGTTTGCGGGAACACCTTTCATCCTGGGGCTGGGGGGCTGCTTTGCCTCTGCCTCTGTGCAGCTGGCTCCAGGGTAGAGCGTGGAATCTCCACAGCCCAGGGGTGGAGGTAAGGACTCACCTTCTTCCACTCACCTGCGCCCACCAGCTCCCCAACACCTTACCCCAAAGTCTGACTGGGCTGTTCAGCCCTGTTCTATGATAGGGAAAGGGGCTTTTTGTGCTACAATTCTTCCACTGTGGAGTTTGCAACACTCTTGCCAAGTATTTGGGACTAGCCCTCGCTCCATCTGTCTCAGTGCACGGCAGCAGGCACACTTGGAAGTGTACAGGATGCAGTGCCCCCACAAACACTGCTGTTCTCCACAAGGAGCCAGTGCCAGGGATTGCCTGGGTGAGCCGCCTCAGGGCATCCCCAGGTGACCCCACCAGTGTCCCTTCCCCCTGCCTTGCAGGGACCCGGCGCCCTGCCTCAGGCAATGGCCATAAAAGGCCCTGAAATGGAGAAGATGGGCGGGGGGGGCCGGGCTGCTTCTCCAGCCTGAATGGGATCTTCCCGTCTGCCCACGCAGGTCAGGCTTGCCAGGAAGTGGGAACGGGAGGCTGGATGGAGGAGAGCAGCTCCAGCAGCCTGGAGTGGGTTCAGGAGACTGGGGCACACCGTGCTCCCTTCCACCTCCCCCTGCTTCCCTGGGGGGCACACTTGGACCATGGCCCGGGATACTGGGGATCTGCATCACCTCCCACCAGGGGGATAAAGCTGCCTTTCCATCGGCACCTGAGCTGTGGGGCAGTGGGGGCTGGGGGCGAGGGGCACTCAGCAGGCTCCCCCACCAGCCCCCCACTGCCTCTCCCCGACAATGGCCACCCTTTGTTGGGGTTTTATGCGTCCGGCCCCCTTCCCCGTGGCCCAGCTGGTGACATTTTACCACCTCCGCATTCCCATGGGGATTCAAAGGGCACAGATGCACCGTGAAACCACAAAGCACAGCTTCCCCCAACACTCCCCCTCCCCTGTGCCTCAACATCCCGAGGGAAGCAGAGCCGGGATGCGCAGAGGGGATGCTCCCACTGGGATCCTTCCTTTGGAGCAATTTCAAGGGTGACCTGCCAGCCCTTGGGAGTTCCCTCCATCTTCCTGCCCTTCCCTTGTCATCAGTTCTCCATTCCTTTGTGACTCTTGAGTCACCTCCCTGTCCCAAGAGGGCCTGGCATGCCAGGCCCCCACTGATGGGAGATGAAGGGAGGCAACGTGGGCACCATTTCCAGGCTGGTGACACTTGACCTTTTGGAGCTGGAGCCGTGTGGGTGGTACCTACCCAGCTGCCAGAGCCATGCCAGGCAGGGCTGGTGGTGGCAGACCTGGCGTTGCCCTGGGCTCCTGGGTGTAGCCAGTTCGTGGGTGTAGCCAGGCTGTGGGGTACACAGTGGCCTCTGTCCCTTGGAGAGAGGTCCCAGCATGTGGGCGTCCAGCCCCTGCCCGTCCCTCCTGCTCCCAGACTTCTGGGGGCTTTCCCTCAAGGATCTGGGCAAATAGCCCAGTTCCTCCCAACCAGTCATTGCCTCCGCAGGGACCTTGGGAAAACAGCCTGTAAACAGGCAGATGGAGAGCGTGAGTCACAGTGACCGGGAGGGAAATAAATGCAGGAGGGGAATTTGCAGCATGCCCTGGGTCATGGGGCTGAATCCAGCCTCTCCCAGGGATGGTGAGTGGCTGGCACGTAGGTGCTCTCCTGTGGAGCCAGCTGTCCCAGGAAGGGGTGTTTATCCCGCTGACGGGAATGTGTCCAGACAACGTGTCCAGACGAGCTGCAAAACAGCTCCGGTCCTCTCCCCCCACCAAAAGCATCCCCTGATCCTTGCCACTTCCATCCCGAGGGATGAGCAGTCGCTGCCCTGGAGGCAGCAGCATTTCAGCACGCAGCACCTTGCCCGTAGAGCCATGCAGATCATTTCCCCGCTCAAAGTCACCCTGCCGTGGTTATTTTTGGCTGCCGGCGGGGCCGGAGGAGCTGGCGCTCTCCCAGCTGCTGCAGCGCGTCCCGTTTGGAATTGCGTCTCGCGTGGGGGGCAGCGCTTGGGTGAGCAGGCTCCTCCAGCATCCCCTCATGCTGCCAAGGACCTGCAGCTCCCTCGCCCTGCACAAAGCAAGAGTGCAATCTAGTGGCTAATCCCGCTGGGGACACCGCTGACGCTGGGGATTAACTTCTGCAAAGGTCTCCGCTGACACCGGGCGCCTTTCTGAGCGTCACCTCACCGTCCCAGCTCGGGGACTGGTAGTCCAGGGTGGCCAGAGGTTTATCGAGGGTCCAAAACCGCTGTCCTTTTCCCTGGCCTCGCTTGAGGGACATCTAGGACTGAGAGCCACGGCAGAGTGTGCAGGGCCTGGGGGTGTTTGCCGGGGTGAGAGGTGCCCGCGGTGGGGTGGGGGAAGGATGCAGCTCCGGGGATGAGGGGTACCTCTGGGTTTGCCTGGGGGCAGCAAGCGGCTCACTCCCGGTGCTTCGCCCAGGACGTGCACTCAGCCGCTCCCCCCGGGGGCTCCCAGCCCAAACCTTTCCGTGCTTCTCCATCAGGAGCCGCTATTGCCGTGTCCCCCGCGGTGCATCAGCTCCGGCCCCTGCCCAGCGAGGGGGGGACCCGGGGTTGGTGTTCCCGGGCGGGGTTGAGGTGCTGCTGAGCGACGCTGAGAGTTTCGGGGGTGAGGGATGTGTGTTACCTCTTTTTGCCCCCTGAGACCCCCGTGGGGTCCGGCTGGGGTTCATTTCCCGTTCTGTCCCCCCCACCGTTGGCTGCCCTGGGGGTGACGTCCCTAAGATATGCTGATTTATTCACATTAACCCTTTTCCCGCGGGGCTTGCGGGACCTCGGGGAGGCGGCAGCAGTGGGGCGGGGGGACCCCGTCTCTGCCCCGGCCCCTCCGGCCCGGGTCCCCCCGCGAACGGCCCCTGCCTCCCTCCCTGCCCCGCGGGTTGCCGTGGGAACCGCACCGGGCTCTGATGTCACCGGGGCTGTTGCTACGCGACCGCTCCGCTCGCCCATCCCCGCGTGAGGTCACTGTCGCCATGGCGACGGCCGGTGCGGCGGGGGGGTGCGGGGGGGATGCGGGGCCTCCCCCGGGGCCGGGGGGCGGGCCCGGGGCCGCGGAGCTCCCACCACGCACCCCCGGGCGGGAGGCGGGCACGGAGGCGGCGAGGGTGGTGTCCTCCCGGGGGAACGGCGAAAGCTTCGCATTAGAAGAGCGAAAAAAGGAAAATAAAGCTTTTTTTTTTTGCTTCTCCCGAGATTTTATTTTTAGAAATCCTGGCGGAAAAGCTGCCTGTGTCGGGAACGTCCTCTCGTTCCACGGGAAACGCGCCTCCCCGTGGAAACAGCGGTGGGGCTGGGCTGCGTGGGGAGTGGGCTCGGGACAGAAGGGGGGGATCGGGGGCTCAGCCACCTCCCCGGGCTGCAGCCCATTTTCCTCTCTGCTCCCAGGCCCCGCGGCGACTCGGAGACCGTGGGGTTTACATCTCCCCAGCTTGCATTCCCGCTAGAGGCGGTTTATTCCTAAACCCTGACATCTGCTCCTTGGAAATCGGTGGGGCTGCTCCTTTCGAGGCACAAATCCCTGCTCCTGTCCTGCCATCGGCTCTGGGACCCGAGCCAGGCCGGGTACTATCACAGCCAGCGGCTTTGCTCATGCTCCTGCGGGCATGTCCCCTCACTGCCCCTTTTCCATGGGGACCCGCCCCATGCCTCCGCCCTGCCACCCCCAGGGCTGCTGCCCTCCCCGGCGATCCCGCTGGCCATGACGGGGATTTAGCCAAAGCCACTCAGAGCCACAGGGGGCAGGCAGCAGCCAGCTCGGTTGGAGAGAGGGAGCTGGGAAAAGCCGGGACGCGCGGCCTGAGCCCTCCTAAGGATGTGAGAAGGGAAGGGGCTTTCCCGGGGTTAATAGCTCAGCAGCTCACGGTGGAACCCTGGGTTTGGCCCTGTGTCCTGCGGTGTCTTCCCTTGCCCCGGTGAGCCCTCAGCCTCTGTGTTATTTCCAAAGCTTTGTGGGGACCTGTGAACCAAAGTCCACCCTGTGCAGGCGGCTGGAGAGGACAGAGGGAGGGAAGGGGTAGGCGCTGCTCACACAGCACTGCCCGCCAAGAAGTGGGACAGGAGCCGGCAGATGGAGGCGGGCACACAGAGGAGAGCGAGCCTGCACCCGGACGCTCTTTGCTGTGACGGGATCTTGGCTCGCTGCTGGCTCAACAGCTGCTGAGCTTCCCGGGGCTGGGGCTGCGGGACTCCGGAGGGACAGACCGGGGACGGGGAGCTGGGGCGGCTCCCCAGGGAAAGGAGCAGCTGGGGAAAGAGGAGGCACAGGCTTTCTGCTGGAGCTGGGGAGATGAGGGGTCTGGCTGGAGCTGTGGCGGGGGGAAGGACCCGGGGGAGGGGGCTCACAGCCCCATCTGGGACACGTTCCTGTCCTGCTGATGGCACAGGGACCTCCATGTGCGTTCCTGCTCTATTGGACCTCCTGGATCACTGCGGAGACTGCAAGGAAGGAAAACTCCACAGCCAGCCTGTGTAAAACTTTGGAGCAGGTGAAGCTGCCCCACCCACCCTGCCACAGCACATGGGCAAAGCAGGAGCTCCATCTGAGGGACCCTGGGCCTGCTCTGGGCTCTTCAAAGTCCCCTCTGGTGGCCTTATCCTCTGCTAACAGGATTCTCTGGTACCTTATGGGGAGAAGCTCAGGGGGAAATCTGACTGCAGTGAGGGGATAGGAAGGATATCCTGTTTCCCTAGGGAAGAGGTCATCAGGTAAAGTAGCCAAGGGAATCCTGTCCTGTAGCAGCCAGACCAGAGCAAAGGCTGCCCTGGGGATGGAGGAGAGCCTGACTGTCCACTGGGAGGTTTGGGGTTAGTCCTGCTGGCACTGAGCTTGTGCAGGCCCCTCACAGAGCCTGGGGTTTAACCCAGGGATTTGCAGGGTCACCATTGTCGCAGTCCTTATGCTCCCAGGCCCTCTGTGATGGCTCTAGCCTGGCTCCTGCTCCTCACCCAGACTATTATGGGACAGCACAGGGTGGTCAAAGCCCTCATCTGCCAGACCCCGGGCAAGGAATCCTGGTCCCCACTGGGCAGCCCCCAGGTGCCCTGTCAGCTGCTGGAGGACAAGGCAGGACCGCCAAGCTCCAGCTCCCCTGCACCCACCTCTTCCACCCAGTGTCCCTCTTTCCCAGGAGAGGGGGCTGTGGTTTGTCCAGAGGGCAGAGAGATGGGAAGCTCTGTCCCTGGCAGAGAATCCCTGACAGAGACAGGGCAGCTCTGTGCACACCTGAGCCAGGTGAGGCTTTTAGAGAGGAGGCAGAAGATGAAACTGGGGCATGAAGCATGGAATCAAGGATCAAGTTTGAGACACCTTTCCCCTGTTTGACACCTGGAGCGAAAGCAGGAACATCCAAAGCTGGAGGGATGCTGAGAGGAGCTGCTGGCAGGGAGCTGCTGCACAGCTCCTACCCTCGAGTGGGGCACAGCCAAAACAGCTCCCGGATGAAGGATCACACAGCTCTAGGGCTCGGGGATAGGGTCCTGCCATGCCACCGTGGCTGGGACACTGCTCCGGGTCTGGTGCCATCGTGTGGACACACGACACTTGCAGGAACGCCTTGTCCCTTTCCCTGGTGGAGAGACCAGGCTTGGCAGCACAGCTTCCCCAGGCTGTACCGAGCCCCAAAGGGTTTTGTCCCATTCCCACCACCCCAATTCTCCCAAAGTCTTGCCCACTGTCTGGATCTCCAGCTCAGCCGTCAGTGCTGCACCTTCCCTCTCCAACCCATCAATCCCATGGCTGTACCCCACCTGCTCTGGCCACCCCCAAATTGTGACTACATTGAGGGGTCAAGTACCTGCTGATCTGGGGGGGAGTCCCCCAAGCCCCCTGGGCAAGGGAAAGGGGGAAAATAAATGACCACAAGTGGCCAGACGTGGAAAGATGTGATGGGACTGGGGGGAACCTGCTCTGCCCCCCGAGTCTTAAGAGAGGCTCTCTGCCACACGTAAAGTTTATCTCCAGATTGAATGCTCCTTCTTGCCCATTTTCCTGGAAATCCCGCACACCTCTCCATGGACAGCCCCAGATGTGCTCCAGGGGCCCCTTTTCCCCGGGGGTCACCAGGGCAGCGCATCCCCAGGGTGCCCCATCACCGCGCCCGCCCGGGGGATCCCGACCGCCGCCTGCCCTGCCCTGCGCTGCCCCGGGGCTGCCGGAGCTGCCGGAGCTCCCAGCAGAGGGAGCCCAAAGGACGCGGATGGTGGGCGCGGCCGGGGGCGAGCGGGACTGGCACTGTCACCCCTCCGAGCGGGGACTGTCACCTCTCTGACTGGGGACTGTCACCCCTCCGTGCGGGGAGTGTCACTGTCACCCCTCTGAGTGGTTCGCAAATACCCCCAAAGCTCCTTCCAGCCCCCACACACCCCGGACAGAAATCCCTCGTGTCTGTCCCTCCGTGAGCCATCCCTATCTGGGGGCTGCACCCCCTGCCAGAGCTCCCCTCCAGCCCAGGCTCCTGTGCAGGGAGTTTGGGGCTGGAATTTGGGGCCGGACACATGGAAAGCAGCAGCTGTGGCAGCAGAGGGTGTTCCCAGACTCGGGCAGCCCCAACAATCGCTCTGACAAATGAATTTCCCCCAGTTGAAGCCACCACCTGACACCACGTCCAAACTCAGAGCACGGTGAAGCATCCCTGCTCTGATGCTTTATGGTGGGTGTAGTTGGCCTGAATCAATGCAGAAGAAAAGCAGCAGAAAGGGAGGGTTTGAAATTAAGCTCCTGGTGCTTTTGGAACGTCCTTGGTTCGTGGCACTGCACCAGAAGATTTCCCATTCACACCTCGTCGTTCCACAGGTTTGGGCACTGTTGGACACACTGTTGGTGGGAAAAGGGAGCAGGATGGAAATAACCTGGCAGATGGGGATGGGAGATGGGTGGAGGGAGAGTCACAGAAGAAATATTGCAGGCAATGCTTCATGATGTCAGAGGAAAGTCCCTCCCACTTGCCCAGCATTTCCTGGTTTATTTAAAGCCCATCATTAGTGGCAGCCATGTGGAAGGGGATTTAAAGCAGTCCTGAGTGAATTAGGTGCCACATTTTGACCATGTGTCTAATCTACCAAAGTCCTCTCCAAATCCTCCTTTCCACTGAAAACTGCTGCTTTCTCCAGCAGCCAGGAGGTCTGGGGGCTCCAGCCCTTCCCCTGCACGAGGGAAATTTTGGGCACAGGAGAGGCTGGGGCTGAAAGCAGGAGGCTGCCACAGTGTCAACAAGAAGTGGAGAGGCTGTGGGCCAGGGAAAATCATGGAATAAATGGGATCTGGGCCAAATCCAGGCAGACAGTGCCAGGCTGCTACTCGGAACTGCTGCCAGAGCAGTCTGGCACAGACAAGGAGAGGAAATCCCAGCCAGACCTGGAATTTAATCCTGACTTCCTGGAGAAGTGGCTGAAAATGTTCAGCTCTTGGGGACTTCGGGGCACAGGAGCAATGAGAGGCCAAGACACTTGAGGGAGGCCATCAAGCTTGGCTGGAAACCCCAGCACGGCCATCAGGAGGAAAACACTTCTGTGGGTTGGGTTTGTGCCCCAGACTCTTCACAGCAGCCCCAGAGATGCTGGGAGCAGGGTGTGCATGTCCCCAGCCTTGTGGTGAGACTGCTGGGATGGGGAAAGCTGCCTGTCCATCTGGGGAACACCTCAAGGAGGGAAGAGAGGAGAAAAAAAATTTCCTTAGAAATGCTGTGGCAGGCAGGAACACAGAGGGAAACTGAGGCATAGGGGAGTGCACTGGTGGGATGGGGTGGGACTGGGCAGTTGAAGTGTGTGGGTGCAGAGCTGTCCCCAGCCCTCTCCTCTAGAGCTGCTGGCGAGGGTGGCATTAGGTGCTGGCAAGGGTAGGGTTAACCCTGCCCAGCCTGGCCCAGGTGGTGCCAGGACTCTGAAAGGGCTGGGGGAAGCTGCAGGAAGGGCTGGTGGGGCAGAAGGAAGAGACTGCTGGCTCCAGGCTCCAAAGGTGGTGGCAGCAGAGCTGTGCTGCCCCACCAGGGCCTGTTCCCTGCCTGGGGAGCTGCTGTGCTGCACAGCACTGGGAGCTTTCCTGGGGCATGGCTGTGCCAGCCTGGTGGCTTTCACCCACTCACCACCACCCTGCTGGAGAGGGGAACTGGACCGGCTGGACCTGTTGTGCTTGTGAGATGTGGCTTTGGGATTATCCTTAGTGGGTGCAGGTGGGATGTTTAATTTTTCCTTTCAGTTTCCTTCAGAGTGTGAAAATTGGGCTGAGAGTCTCTCCACTTAGAGAAGACCTTCACACTGAAGTTTCCATATTCTTATCTCTGAGAGCTCATGATGTTCTTTGAGCTTTAATTCTCTCTATATGCAGCATAAACTTTTTGATGGACAAAATGAAAGTCTGCACCTGCCTTTTTTTTTTTTTTTTTTTTTTTTTTTTAGTGGAATTTCTTTTGGATGCAAAACAAGAGTGGAAAAGTACAGCCCTGAAGTTTATTGGTACCTGGAAATTGAGGCTCAGAGTAAAATCCTGTCACAGGACATGGAGCACAGTGTGGTATTCTTGCACAGGGAAGGTGCACCCCAGCCCTTCTTTCTTCCAGTGGAGCAGCAGAAGTTCCAACAACCAGTGTAAGATGCTCCCACCCTCCCCAGCTGCTGCACTGCAGAGAACAGAGCAATAAGGAGAATTGTGGTGTCATTAATGTGATGATTAAATTGGTATCTGGAGTGTCAGCATGAGGAACAAGGCTCTCACATCCTCATCCCTGCCCCTGTCCCATGCCAGACCTGGGAGATGCTTGTTCACAAATCAATTCATAAATAAAGTGCTGCAGGTCCTGTGTTGAGTTTCCCTCTCCGTCCTGCATCTCTATTTGCTGCCATGCCTGTGCTTCACTGGGATGTTGTTGTGGCTGATTGGGGTTTCTTTATGACTGAAGGTTTTGATCTTGGCTTGCAGAGTGAGTCACTGCATGGCAAATGGGATCCCATCCCAGGGATGTCATTTCCTCACCCAGTGTTCTGTGCAAATGAGGTTTTGCAGGGCTTGAGCAGCTGTTTTTCCTTCCAGCTGAAAGCCTCTTCCCAGGCACATTTACAGACATGAACTGGGTGCTGAGAGCTGTGCATGGGCAGGGAATTAATATCTCCCATGGCCCAGTGGGAGATGTAACAAGTCCTGGCAATCAATCCTGGGAGGCCTGGGGGCCACCATAAATAAACCTGTGAGTGCCAAGAGGCTCTGAGCCAAGGGCAGGGGAGAGAGGCCATCCCTGTGCTGTGCCACGTCGTTACACAGGTTTGATAACTCAAAAAGGAGGAGACTTGGAAAGTAACAAAAAAAGCCATGAAGTGACTTCTTGGTGCCTGGTAAAATGCCCTAGACCCAGGCTCCATTTAAATGTATTTTGGAGATGGACTTGCTGTAGATGAGGTGGTCCCAAGCTCATTGCCAGGATGATTTCAGCTGGCAAAATGCTCCTTTGGGTGTCCCCTGGCTTGGCTGTGCTGCTGAGGGAAGGCAGGGCAGCTTTGGCTGAGTGTGCCACAGCTCTGACATGAGATCTCAGCCTGCTGAGGGATTTCCATCACAGCTTGCTGCTGCTCCTGGGGCTGGCAGAGGATTCTGCTGCAGCCCTGGGACCTGCCCTGGGCCACCTCTCATCCTCCCCAGGCTTGGCTTTTTCAGGTTAAGGAAAATGTGGTGGTGGCTCTGCCTGTAGTGCGGGACCAGGGCCCACATGACACTCCCTCCTTGCACTGCATCTGTCACCTCCAGGCACAAAATGCCACCTCCACCACTGGCTGCAGTCCCAGCCTTGGCTCTGCCACCTCTGATGACCCTGCATGGTGCCATGGAGCAGCACCAAACAGCAGCCAAAAGAGGGGGAGACAGGAAAACAATGTGTTATAACAGACACATCGACAGCTTGGGGTGAAATAATCTGACCCTGTTTTGATCTTGGGTGATTCATTCTGACCTCAGTAAAGAGACATGGTCCCCAGCCTGGTGCTGAATGGAGGGCACAGAGCTGGAACTGTGCAGATCCTTGGCCTGCAGCCAGCCCCCATCCAATTCCATCAGTGCCCAGGGGCACGGCCAAGGCAGCAGCCCTGGCTAACACAGCCTAATGGTCACAGGCCGGTGCTCCTGCCAGGTGAAAAAGCACTTCAAGCCTGTGCCGGCCCTGATTAGCAAAACTACGGTTGCCATGGAGCCTGAATACCTGCTAATAGCGTGCCTGCCTCCCCTGTCCCCTCTGCAGACCCAGGGGACACCAGCTGTGGAGCAGAGGCCAATTTTGCTGTTCCTCAGAAAGCTGATTGCTTTCATCCCAGGGAATATTGAAATGGTCTCTATATTTTTTTCCTTCCTTCTTTCAGTCTCATTTGGGGCCGAGGAGAAACGTTCCTCCCCAGCTACCCCTCAGATAGTGGGGCTCTGGGTGCAGACCTTGCAGGGAGAAATGCCAGGCTGTGAGCAGGGCACCAGCCCAGGGCTGCAAAGGCTCCCTGCTGTTCCTTTACCAGATGCCTGCACTCTGTAAAAGGTGCTGGCCAGTTTTTGACCAGCTCAGAAAAAGGAATTTAGAAATGTAGAAACGGCTGCCACTATTGTGAGAGGTTAAGATGTCACCTGCTTAGGCTGTGTGAGAGGGGAAGAGAAGGTAAAAATGCTGAGGTGAGATTTTTGGGACTGGGCACAGCTGTTACACAGTGAAAAGGCCTCTGGAGAATTAGTGAGTAGAAATACACAGGAGAGTGATGGCTAAAAAATTATTACAGGAGGGTGTCCCACACAGACAAGGATGGGTGGATGGGCTCTGATGGGTAAAACACAGCAGGGCTGCTTTGAAAAGGCCACCCCATTGACCTGTCTATGCAAAATAACCCATATCTGGGCCTGTTTGATGCTCTGTGGGTCTGTGTGGCCCTTCCTGGCCTTGAGGTCTAAAAAAAGCTTCCTCCTGCTCTCTGAAATGCATCCTCTAGGCTTGTCATCTGCAGGTGACCAAAGAGGGGCAGCTTTGAGTAGGCAGCTGCCAGCAGAGAGAGAAGCCCCTTTTACATCCTCATGACCAAAAAATTTGCTTCCTCTCCAAGGGCAGAGGGCTCATTCTTGCCCAAAAGCTTCATGACCCTGTTCTGTCTGTGCTCGCTATCCCTGCCCTGGAAAATTTGCTGCAGGAATTCCTGGAAAGGGGCTGCTCCTCTGCTTCCTTCTGTGGCTGCAGAATGCCACCCAGGGGCTCTTGCCTGCTGCAGGATAGCATGGAGGGGGACAGGGGACTGTCTGTGCCTCAGTTTCCCTCTTGGATGCAGTGTTACTCTGTGGCTTTTTGTGTTCAGAACCAGAGGGTGTTAATTAAATCTGCAAAGGGCAGGAAGAAGAAATGGGGATGGAGCACACACAGCCCCACAGTGCTGGGCTGCAATCACTGTGTGATGCCCTCTGGAAAGGAGCCACGAGTGGGTGCAGTGGGTTATTAGGGCTGTGCCTCTGGAGCTCTGAAACTGAGGTTTGCTTTCTCTTTTGGCTTCTTGATTCTCCTGGCACAGCTGCAGAGCTGGGCCTTGCTCAGCTCCTGTGTGGCAGCCTGAACCCACTGGTGCCAGCAGGGACAGGCTCTGCCCTGGGCTTACAAAGGGAGCCTCGTGGTGCCCTGCTTGTCTTCTTCCAGCCTAACCCAGAGGTGCTCTGGCCATGGACAGGGCTGGGCTGTGGCAGACCATGAGCAGGAGCAGGTTTTGGTGTGCAGCTTTTGGTGGCCATCCTCCCTGCCACCTCCCCAGGCAGGATAAATATAATAAAATACCTGATCAGAGGAATAGGCTGTAGGATCAACCTCTCAAGTGCAGTTTACCCTTTTTTCAGCAGTGGGGGAGAAGTAGAGGAAGAGGAGTTGTCACTTCCTGGTCATTTTGTTTATCAGAAAATTAAAAGAGAGAATGGATCATTCTAAAGGACTGTTAGATTTGTGAGGACTTAGAGGTGGGATGAAGGAAGAAGGAGACCCAAGAGAAAGAAGTGATAAGCAGTCAGTCCCTGCCAACTCTTCCCAGAGAGATAAGACAGCAGGCAGGGTGGGAGCAGCTATTGGGGCCCCAGTTGTGTGGGATGCTCCAACAGGCTGATGAGGATGATGAGGCAAATGAGGAGGCAAAGGGAGAAGGATCCCAATGTCCTGTGGTTCTGGTGTCCCACAAAAACTGGGGCTACAAATGGGGCACTGAGATCTGCCACCACCGGGAATTCTGGCAGCCTGGTGGGGATGGGGGAATTCGTGGGTCATTTTGGAGAGAACCAAGCTTTGTCTTGTCCTTGCTCCTTGCAAACCTTCCTTCCCACGTGCCTGTTGTCCTCAGGAAGAAAAGGAGGGTGTAGGGAAGAAGATGTTGAAGTTTATCAGGAGCTCAGCAACGTCTCCACTGCTTTGTTCCAATCCAAGCAACCTCCAAGCACCCCGGTGCCTGCAGACATCCCCTCATCCTCCTGGGAGTGCAGGACATGGGGGCTCCTGCAGGGACAGGGACAGAGAGCAGAGCTCAGGGGCTCCCCAAGGGCTGCCTTGAGGCAAACCCCAGATAGAGATGAGGAACAAGAGGGTTGAAGGAATTGTGTCTGTGTGCAGGGAACAGCCTCTGCCCCAAGGATGGAGAGGTGGCTGTGTAACAGTGCCCAGAGCTCGGGGAGCACCTGGGACTGTACCCAGAGCTGTGTGTGACTGTGCTGGGAGCTGTGTGTCACTGTGCCCAGAGCTGTGTGTGACTGTGCTCAGCACCTGGGACTGTGCTCTGGGAGCTGGCTGTGTGTCACTGTCCTCATCAGGGCAGTCAGAAAACAGAGGAGGAATGGAAGGGAGGGAGCAGAATGCTTCTTTCCATGCTGTAATCCCTGAAGTGGGCTCATGCTGAGGCTCCTTGTGCCTCTGCACTGGCACAGATCTGTTCCCTGCCTCGAGCATCCCCCAGGGAAAGCAGCCTGTGCACAGTCTGGAGGCAGGGGAAGAAATCCCTGCCTCATCACTTACTGTTTGTAGCTCTGCCACCCAGGGGCTGTGACCTGACGTGTGCCACTTCCCTGGCACTGTCACCCATCCTGGCATCTGCAGAAACAGCCCTGCTGAGCCCTTGCCAGCATCATCCTGCTGCTGTCCCTGTGTCCTGTCCCAGCTGTCACCAGCACTGTGCCATAACCCTGTTTTACTGTGTCTCCATCCCCAGAGGGGATGAAGTTTCATTTCCTCACTTCCATAGGAGCAAGCAGCAACTCTTCTCCCTCTCCCTCCCAGTTTCAGACACTGTTTCCAGTTTGTTGATTTCTTCCCTTGAGTAATGTCTTGTTTACACTCATTTACCCTCCAGGCCTTTGGCTTCAGCAGTTCCTTTCCTCTGGGGGAAGAGATGGTTTCCTGAGGAAAGTCAAGGCTCAGGGCAGGCACAGACCCTCTGTGCCCCTGGAGTGTTTGCCCTGCCAGGCACAGACCCTCTGTGCCCTTGGAGCATTTGCTCTGCCAGCTCCCCTCTGATTGATGCTTTTTGCTGCAGGGAGCAGAGGTAGGGCCAGGTCAGGGCTCTGCTGGCCTAGTCCTGTGATCCCTCACCTGCTCTGGAATTTCTTTGAGCAAAGTCAGGGGGAGGGAATGGTGCTGCTCCTCTGCTGTGTGCTCCGGCATCAGGAGGAGCACTGGGCCGTGCAGGACCCAGGGGCTGTGTCCTGGTGCTGGAGGCCCCCAGATCCAGGGAGCTCCTCACACCCTGGCACAAGCACCAGGCAGGGCAGTGCAGCCGCTGTGCTGGGCTCAGCCATGTGGGGCTGGCAGCAGGGCTCTCCTGGCAGGGCTCTCCAGGTTCCTTCTCCAGATCCCTGGGGGAGCCCTGCTGGGGCTCTTTCAGCTCAGTCTCTGAGCAGGTGGGATGTGCTGGGACAGGCAGAAGGAGGCAAGTCCCGGGATGCCCCCCTGGATGGGACCGGGTCCACCTGTGCCCTGCCACCCTCGGGGGAATGGAGGGGCCGGTGCATGTTCCCGTGCCCAGGGGCGCCTCCCGGTCCCGTGGGTTGGCAGTGCCACCAGTGGAACGATGCGCTGCCGACTCCGCATCCCCTCCCCAGCTGCGGGGCTGGAGAGCCGGAGCCGCGGAGCCCCCACCCCGCAGGCGGAGCGGGAGCCCGGGGGCTTCTCGGGGCTCGGACCGGGCCAGCGCGTCCAGCGCGTCCCGTGGAGGAGAGAGGAGCCGCGGGCGGAGCGGGGACACGCAGCCTTGACACGCGTCCGTGGGGCTCAGGAACCGTGTGTGGGTCCGTGTGTGTGCGACGCGTCCGTGTGTGTGCGACAGGTCCGTGTGTGTGTGACAGGTCCGTGTGTGTGCGACAGGTCCGTGTGTGCGCGGGTCTGGAGCTCCCTGGCACGGGGGTGTCCGCACGGAGGGCAGCGGGAGCGGACTCACACCGGGCTCAGGGAGGGCAGGAGGGAAAGGACAGACACCGGACACCGAATGGACAGGAGGGAGCGGACAGACACAGGGCACGGGGAGGGCAGGAGGGAAAGGACAGACAGACACCGGGCACGGGGAGGGCGCTGAGCGGAGCACGGGGCGATGCTGCGAGCGCAGCAATTTCCTCGCACCCAGGCGTGCCGGGAGTCGCTGGCGGCACCGGCTCCACAGGGCAGTGATTCGGGTGACCCAGGGATGGCGCATCTGGAAGTCGGAGACCTCGGGAAGCCGCTGGGTCCATCCGCACGTCCCCGGGATGAGCCCGGACAAGCGGGCGCTGTACAGGCTCCCGTGCCGGGGCTGATCGATGCTTCACTCACCAGCGAGGCCACGCCGATGACAAATGCCGGCGTTGTGACGGCTGCCGGAGGGGCAGGAGACGTCTGTGCCGCCCTCCCCTGGGACTCTCAGAGTCGATGGAGTTTATTACCTTAACGTTATTTCCTCTCTCTGGAGGGCAGCTTTTGGGCAGTGCTGCCTGGTAGATAAGGAGCCAGCCCCTGGCAGGGGCTGGGTCTCGGCACCGCGATTTCTTTGGCCAGCGGTGGGAAAGGAACCCCTGGCACAGCCCCCAGGCTCTCAGCTGACAGCGGACCAGAGGCAGAAGGTGGATAAGGGCAGGCGGCTTCTCCGAGCTGAGCTCCGAGGGGAAAGCAGCGGCGGGATTTCGTTTGCCTGCCTCTTAAGGCAGTGAAGTCTCCATCCCCTCCCACGTTCCCTCCCCAGCCCTGACCCTGTCCGGCGCAGGGGTGGTGGGACCTCAGCGTTCATCTGGAGTTTCCCAACGAGCCGTAAGTCCTTATCATGTTGGAAAATCAATTTTCCCTCTGGCTGTTTTATTGGTAGCCCTGCCAGCCCTTCTACATATCCGGTAGAATTGCTGCCAGGAGAGATTTTTGGGGCTGTATCCCACTCTGCTTACAGAGCAGGCAAAGAGGACAGCCCTGCTGGCATTCCCCTGATGGGGCAATGGGGCTGAGGTGGACTGGGGAGCTGCCAGGGGTGTTTTCCGATGGGAAATGGGGCAGGAAGCACTTGGGAAGCCTGAGGGAGTTTAGGTGGAAGTTTTTTGTGGTTTTGCAAAGGAAAGGCGGTGTCTGGGGCAGGATGGGTGCAGGAGTGCAGAGCCCTGGTGATCAGCAGAATCCCAGCACCCTGACAGCAGTGGGGAGAGGGACAATGGGAGCAGAGGGAGCAGAGAAGTTGAGAAAGCATCCTGCAAACCTCTCCATCTCTCCACAGCCATGAATTCCTATGTCAACTGCTCCAGTTCCGAGTTCCCTCTGCCCCAGCAAGACTTCTCTGTGGAGCCCATCAGCCCTGATCTCAGCAACAGGACTCACCCAGAGACCTTTTTTGACCCTAAGGATGCCAACCTGACAGAGGAGCAGCTGCGGGATAAGTACCTGGGACCTCGACGGTCCAACTTCTTTGTCCCAGTCTGTGTCATTTACCTGCTGATCTTCTTGGTGGGGGCTGTGGGCAACACGCTCACCTGCATCGTCATCCTGCGGCACCGCTTCATGAGGACACCCACCAACTACTACCTGTTCAGCCTGGCCGTGTCTGACCTGCTGGTGCTCCTGCTGGGGATGCCTCTGGAGCTCTATGACATGTGGAGCAACTACCCCTTCCTGCTGGGGGCCAGTGGCTGCTATTTCAAGACGCTGCTCTTCGAGGCCGTCTGCTTCGCCTCCATCCTCAACGTCACGGCCCTGAGCGTGGAGCGCTACATCGCTGTGGTGCACCCGCTCAAAGCCAAGTACGTGGTGACTAGGAACCACGCCAAGAGGGTCATTGTCACCATCTGGGTCTTGTCAGTCATCTGCTCCATCCCCAACACCAGCCTCCATGGGCTGCAGCCTCTCTATGTGCCAGGACGGGGGCGGGTGCCCGATTCAGAGATCTGCACCCTGGTGAAACCACGCTTGACCTACAATCTCATCATCCAGGTCACCACCATCCTCTTCTTCTTCCTGCCCATGGGCACCATCAGTGTACTCTACCTCCTTATTGGGCTGCAGCTCAAGAAAGAAAAGATGCTGGAAGCCTTGGGAGCCAAGAACGGCAGCAGCCGCAACTGCCACAGCCGCCAGGGGCAGAAGAAAGTCAAGAGGAGGCAGGTCACAAAGATGCTGTGTGAGTCTGGGCAGGGCAGAGCTTGGGACTGCCTCCCAAGGCTGCATTGGGAGGGTGCTGGGGGGAAACTGAGTCATGGGCAGTCCAGAGCACCATGGCTTTGTCATCCCAAAGGAAAGCTGTGGGTTTGGCTTGTGGGGTGCTGGGCCAAAGGCAGATCTGGTGATTCTAGTCCAGCAGTAAGGACTGCCCAGCTCCTTCCAATCTATACTATATCCCCTCCTTGAGGGAAGTGCAGGGTGAGAAAGAGAAAGGAGGTGGGTTGGGATGGGGGAACCCACTCCCCATCCCTCCACCCAGACCTCAGATGCTGGTGGCTGTGGTGGGGTTTCCCAGAAGGGCAGCATTTCTGCCCAGCCCCACAGCCTCTGTGACTCTAATGGGGCAACGACCCAAGTCTGATTGAAACATCCTCTTTCCCACTCCTCTTCACTCTTGCTCTCCTCTCCACCATGGTTCCCAGAGCCTCTGGCTCCTTTCCAGGAGTGGGAGCTGCCTGCCCTTGGGTAGCTCCTCCACACACTCCCAGTCCCGTGGTGGCACAGCCATGGCAGATTGCCCAGCCCAGTCCAACAGCACGGCCAGGCTGCTTCTCTGCCACCCAGACAAGTGGTGACTCTGCTTTCCAAAGCTCCTGGGCTGGGCTGGGGACAAAGGGGGACCTGCCCTGCATGCCACAGAGATGCATTGTGGCATGGGTATAGCAGAGGACCCCAGGACTACCTGTACATGTACATACTTACACCCTTTCCTTTCCATCAGCAGAGCTGGGTTACAAAACAAAACAAAACAAAAAACTAAATCAAAACCAGAGCACAAGGAAAAGTCACAAATAGCTTGTGCTCCTTGGACTTTGCTGGTGAAGGTGGCAGGTTTCTGGAGGCTGGATGCTAACTGGGGAGTGAGTTCCCCAGTTGTGCTGCATGGCTGTGACAGGGCCAGCTGCCTGCCAGTGGGGAGTGGAGAAGTGCAGCACAGAAGTAGCACTGGCAGGAGATGGAGGGAGGAGATCCTGTCCAGACCTCCAGCCCTTCCATGACAAGTCCAGAAGGCACCGAGGGGACTTTTCCCCTCTCCTTCTTTCTCTCTCTCTTTTGCTATGGCCAAATCTGAAAAAAGGGCAGTGCTTGGCCAGGGACTGGGGATCTCTGTGGGGTTGGCAATCCCCATGCCCCCAGTAACACCATCTCCTTGTCTCCCCACAGTCGTGCTGGTGGTGGTGTTTGGCATCTGCTGGGCTCCCTTCCACACCGACCGCCTCGTCTGGAGTTTTATATCCACCTGGACCAGCAGCATGCTCCACATGTTCCAGTACGTCCACATCATCTCGGGCGTCTTCTTCTACCTGAGCTCGGCCGCCAACCCCATCCTGTACAACCTGATGTCCAGCCGCTTCCGGGAGATGTTCCGGGAGGCGCTGTGCCGGCCCGGGCGCCGCCCGCCCTGGGGACACTCGCCCAGCGTCACCCGCACCGCCAGCCGCAGCACCGAGTGTGAGCCTGCGCCCGGCGCGCTGCCCCTCGCCCACGCCGAGGAGTACGAGCTGCAGGACGTGCAGGGGGGCCAGGCCAGCAGGCACGCACTGTCCCTCTGCTGAAGAGTGGGAGCACAGGGACTCTGGGGCCGGCTTTCCTCGCTGATGGCTTCCATCTGACTGTGGCACTTGTGCTGTGGTGGGGAGCAGGAGCGAGGGGGGTCCCTGCCTCTCTGTGCTGTCCCACCGGCATGGAAAGGCTGGTTGTGTCAGCAGCACTGCTGCAGGGACATGCTGGCAGTGACCTCGCTGTGCCCTGGATGCACAGCAATGCATCCCGCTGTCCTCAGCACCAGGCCCTTGTGGTGTGGGGACACTGACTTCTGTCAGGGATATGTCAGCAATCCATAAAAATATTCCATCCCTCCTGGCCCAGTGGGATGAACCTGCAGGTACTGGAGATGGGGGCTTAGGCATCCCAGGCTGTTTTGGGACACAGGGATGGATGGGTGCCCCCAGAGGTGCTTGCTCTTGGGCTGAGATCCAGGGCTGTGTGAGAAGTTTGCATGGGATTGTGGAAAAACCCCATTCATGGGGGAAAAATGTTCTGTGGGTGCCTTCTCCCTTGAGACTCTTCAGGGCTGTCTGGCACCAGTGTAACCCTGATTTTGTGGCACATCTCTTCAGTGGTGCCAGCTGGTGCCTGGCTGCAGGGTGCTGGTACAGCTCCTTGCTCCCAGCCTTTCCATGCCCTGCATTCCCACCCTTTGAGGGCAAGGGAAGCAGCACGGCTGCTCCCTCCAGAGCTGGAGTCCAGGGTGGGGGAAATATGAGACAAAGGGATCTCCAGGCTGTCTGTAGTGCCAAGGCAGAGCTCCATAACTGTCTGTGTTACATGAATATGCTCCCCTCTCTGACCAGCATGTGCTGGGTGCCAATCTCTCCTTCCTCTGCCCACCGTGGCCACCTGAACATGTGGGGAGCCCTCCTCCATCCTTGCCCTCAGCCCCTTCCATGGGCTGAGCCTCACTGACAATTAAAAAGCCACTGGCCCGATTTGTGCCCTGCTTGTGTCCCTGAGCACCCAGCTCTAGTTCCAGCATGGGACTGAGCCCAGGCCATGCTCCTGGGCAGGCTGTGGATGAGCCATGTGCAGGGTGATGGACACCAGGGCTGCTGTGCTGGGTCTGCAGGTCCAGGGACACTGAGGGCATGGCAGGGAGGGCACAAATGGGGTACCTGCACCCTTCCTGGGCTCTCAGCTGAGCTGGGGTTGGGGCCTGTGCAGAGGGACAGCTGCCTCTGGAGCTGTGGCCATCAGTCCTTGCCCAGACACTCGGATTGGGAAATGTCATGAAAATGCCAGGGAGCGTGGGCTGGCTGGTCATGCTCCCCAGGCTGGAAGGACCCATTGATTTCCTGCCTGAGATCAATGCTGCTGCCTTCCCTGTGCACACCAGCTCCTGCAGGATGAAATATTGAGGATCTGAAATGGGAGCTGAGGGACCGCCCAAGCAGTTTGAGCTCTTGTTTTGCACTACTAACTCAACCCCAGCTCCCTCTCAGCCAGCTCTGGAAGGCTCCCCTGGCTCAGCATCACATGGCCATGCCTCTGGTCAGCATGGGCTTGCCTGGGGCTTGCTTGAGCAGAAATACTGGATGAGCAAGCCACAGGCAGAGCAGTGCCAGCTGCTGCTCTGCTTCCAGCCCCTCCTAAGCACTTTGCATGGGACCATAGTCAGGTCAGTGACTGAGCAGAGGCAGGGTTTGGGGCTTGCACACTTCCTCCTGCCCCATCTACCCAGTCCCTAGTTCAGAGGCAGTGCAGCTGGCTTCCCCTGCTCCCCATCCCACAGCCAGGTCTGCCAAGGGCAAAGCCCTTCCTTGGCCCTTGAGGGGTCCTGGTGGGTGCTGCAGGGTGAGGGTGGGTGTTGGGCTGCAGTAACTTCATGTTTCAGGGTCCTGCTGACTGCTTGCAGCCTGTGTCTGGAGGAGGTCAGTGTGACCGAGGGCACTGAGATCTGTCTGTTTCATCCCGTCTCTCTCCTGTTGGTGATGGTCCTGGCAGGGCACAGCACCCTGGCAGCCCTGTGGGGCCCCTTGTGGCTGCTGCGTGGGTGGATGTGACTGATGCCTCCTTGATGGCCATTACTGCCCTGTCTCACTTCACCCAGCTGCTTCCTCAGCCACACATCTCCAGGGAATGGCTTTTTAATAGGCAGTCAATAGTATTTTATAATGCACTGACAGACGCCCGTGTGGAGTTTTCGGTCTCTCGTGCTGCACGAAGGCAAACCTGTCCTGCTGTCCCTGAGCAGGCAAGCTGTGCAGGGATACAGCTGCAGCTCCAGTGCCTTGGCCAGTGTCAGACTGTGTCAGAGTGTGTGTTCCCAGGGCTTTTCTACAGGATCCTTGGTTGTGGCACACCTGGGATGGGGTCCAGAGCAGCCACAAAGGTGAGGCACTGCCTTGGCCTTTACCCAGCCTTGTGTTCCCAGCTGACAGAACCTGGCACTCCCCATCCTCCTCGATGTCCCCAAATTCAAACATCTCCTGACCTGGCATTCCCCATCACCCTTGGTGACCCCAAATTCTCCTCTCTGAGACACACAAGGGAAGTATGCAGTCCAAGCCCTGATATATTGGGTGGTGGTGCCCCACCATGCCCTCCACGTGCACAGCTGGGCCAGGATCACCCTGCAAAGCATCCCAAACCTTGTCAGAGATGTAGCTGCAGCATGGTTGGTGGCAATTCCTGGGTGGAGATGTATTTGCTCCCCTGGCTGGGTTTTAATGATGTGGAGACTTCCTGGGTACCAATGCCAGCTGGGCTCCCAGGAGATGCTGGACTCAAAGGCTGCTGGGCAAGTCCTTTAATCCTGTAATTAATGAATGCATGAAACCTAATAAAGAAGGAACTGATCTCCTCAGGGAGAATGGTTTCATGAAGAGCATTTTACACCTCTCCACCACTGGGAAGGCAGTGGTTGAGGACTCCTTCATGCCTCAGGCTCACTGCAGCCCCCAGGAAGGGAATTACGGAGCTGTTTGCTCCAAGAATGATGCTCCCCACTGGCCTCAGGGCCAGCCTGGCCCTGCCACCTTCCCAGTATAAATGAGAGGGATTATCCCTCCCAGGGAGGTGATTTAGAAGCAAAGGGCCCTGTGGGATGGGGAAGGCAAGGATGGGCAAGCTGTTCCCACTGCTCCCACCCCTGTAACTGGCCAGGGGGATTTACTGGTGCTTCAGGATGGTTGGGCAGAAGGAGCATTCCAAAACACTGCCTAGGAGTCCAATAAATATTTCAGAGCCCCAGGGACCCCAGATGGGCCAGAGTAGGGGTAAATTGAGGGGCCAGGAGATGCAGGGAGTGTGTGGATGCCATTGCTCCGTGTCTTTGCTCAGAGCTGGGAGAAGCATCTCTCTGTCCCTGCAATATGGAGCACGTGGTCAGGTTGGGCTCCATGCCACCATCTCCTCTCCAAACATTTTGCTTCTGAAGAGCTGTTCCCCAAAACTTGTCCATCTGTCCTCCCAGACTTGCAGCAGCGTCTGTCCCACTGTCAGCTGCTGCCCAATCACCAGCTCCTGGAGCAGGAGCCCTCCTGCCCCCCGTGCCAGCTCAGCTCCCAGAGCTGTTCCCCCCACGCTGCTGCATGCCCTGAGTGACACCGTGTCTCCAGAGCTCGCAGGGAAAAGATTTATCACCAGAGCTTTGGGGATTAAAAAGCAATTCATCTATGAGGCTGCCTCAGCCTTGTAAGGCTTTTTTTTTGTGCTGTGATTATTTGCAACAAGCATGGGGTGGGATTTTTTTCCTTTGCAGAGCCAAACTCAAGTTTTACAGCAATTGCCTTGTATATTTGTAGCCGTGATAAATGGCTCCAGAGTGTGCCAGCGGATTTTTGCTGCCCCTTTTCAAGGGAAAATGGTTTCAAGGGAAGAGTTGTTTTTCCTTTCCTTCACACAGCCATGGGATGGGGAAAACTGCTGCAGTGTGAGTTTGGCAAAGCCCTTGTGAGCCTGGGAATGAGCAGTCCCTGTCTAGGGCTGGGCAGGGGGGCAGGTTTGGGCTTCCCAGCCATGGATGCAGCACAGCAGCCTCTCCCAGCAAGATCCCAGCCTTTGTTAGGGGAGGAGGGAAGCAGGAAAATGTAGATGGCAGGAAACTGTGCTGGGTTTGAGCTTAGGCTGCTTTTTGAATCATATTTCATTTGTTCCCCTTATTCCAGGCTGGTGGTGGTGGTGAAAAGCCAACACATAGTGCCTGCAGATGGTGATGGGCAGGGACATAGACAGCAAGAAATCACAGAATCATGGAGTAGTTCAGGTTGGAAGGGATCTTTGAATGTTTCTAGTTCAGCCCCTAGTGTGTATATGTAGAATTTGATTCTGCTCCTCAGGAACACCTCTGGGCTCAGTTTTTAGGCCCAGATCAGAGGCAGCCCCTCTTCCTGGCTGGCTCCTCAGTGGATTCTCACAGCAATCTCTCAGCTCCCAGGTAGGCACTGGGCAGGGCAGGGCAGGGTGGGGAGCACAGCCCAGCCAGGGCCCTGGAGGAGCTCAGGTGCAGCTCTGGGAGCTCAGGCTGGCTCAGCAGTGCTGCACTGGGGCTGCCACCTGCACCAGGGACAGTGTCCTCCCTGTCACAGCAAACCCAAGAGCCCTGCAGGGGTGAGGCCACGGGCAGGGAAGTGATGGGGCCCTTGCACCCCACCTCTCTTGGGGCACACGGGGTGGGAAACACCAGAGCCAGAGGGACAAAGGGCATCTCCAAGAAGTGAAGGACTGTGTATGGTCCTGTGTAAGAAATCCCACTGGATTTTCCACCTGGCAGTCCTGCTGGCAGGGTGAGGGGAAGGGCACTGTGCATGGCACCACTGCCCTTCCCCACAGGCCAGCAGGGGCGATTAAAGCCGCTGGGCACCTTCACAGGCATCAGCTGGGGCAGGGTTAAAATCCCACCACAATGGGTTGGAAGAGAGAAAGCTTAGCCCACATCTTCTCCTGCAGCAACTGTGATTGCTAAAGATGGTAGAATTTATGTCAGAGAAGCCTGTGTGATGCTTAATTTTGTTCATAGGGACACTTTGGTTAAAAAATGAAAGCGGACTGTAAGTGGACTGAAGCCGGCTGGATGGCTGAGCTCTGAGGCAAGGGGGCTGCTCACAGCTGGCTGTGAGTGCTGGCAGGACTGAGGGATTGGGCTCAGGGCACTGACCCTGAGGACAGCAGTCTGCAAGGGCTTTCCTACAGCCCCACAGGCCACGCTCAGAGCCCCAGCACACACAGCCCAGGGGCTGCCTGGTGCCCTGGCTGGGATGTGGTGGATGAGGGGGCATCAGCCCTCCAGCTCTCATTGGAGTGCAGCAAATTCCAGAGTGAAGAGGAAGGCTGGGAAGGCCAGACTGGGAAAAGGTAACTTTTATCTGGTGTTCTGTATATTAAGGACCAGTGAAAGTGGTCCCTGACCAGTCCCTGTTGTCTCTGCCCAGGCTTCTGAGGGCAAGGGGGAATGCCTCCTTATGAACCTTGGGTTTTTCTGTAAGGTCAGCTCCTCTTCAAATATGGTTTTCAGTGTGTTTACTTGTGCTAAGGACTCCTCTGTGTTACAGCCAGGAAGGGAACAGTAGCCACTCCTGGCTCCTGCATTGCTCCATGCCCAGATGGCACTGCCCTCCCTCCTGGCTGAATCTCTCCAAAGTAAGTTTGAATGAAAACAAGTAAAACTCGAGGTATGGACCCAAGCTCAGGGTAGGCTCCAGCTGTCTCTGCTGCAATGTTATTGCAGTGGCAGACTTTAATTACGTGGGTTTATCACTCTTTGTGCTTATCAGGGCAGCCAGGGCGAGTTTGTCTCCTCAGTTCAGGACTATTTAATGTGGCACATTGGAGAAAGCTGTCTGAGATGACTGGGAGGCCAAACTCATCTTTCTTGTTATCTCTCCTGGGCGGGTGGAGTGACTGTGTCACATTAATGACCATCTCACATTGAGGATGCTGGGACTGAGCATGAGACATCCCCTCCTGCCCACCCTGGAGCCTGCACCAGGCACAGGCGGCTCCAGCTGGCCCTGGGGCTACCAGCCAGGTCAAAAGCTGTATTTCACACAGCAATCAGCCTGGGGCTGCAGGATGGGAGCACACAGGTTCCCAGCAGGTATTTGGCAGAGATTGATGAACTGGTTCTCCAAGATCGTCTCCATGCCCTGGCAGTGCCTCAGGGGCAAGAGCTGCCAACAGGTGGCAGAAAATGGAGACACAGACATAGATCTGTTTGTCCTCAGTTCCTGTGCCTGGCCTCTTCCAGGACAGATGATAAAAACTCCTTGCTGCCTGAGACCTGCTTGTATCAGCTTCCAAAGAAGCTCAGCAGCACTGTCCTCCTTCATCCCCAGGCAGGGAATGTTCCTTGGAGGGGGAATCCCTGAGGGGCTCCCATGTGTCCTCTTGCATGGCAGCAGCCTCAGCACACACAGGGCTGTCCCCTCTCCAGACAGACCTGACTGTGCCAGGCACCTGCTTTTCAGTGTCCTGCTTGCAGGGAGAAGCACGAGCCCTGAGCCCATTTCTCCCTTCCTGGCATTTCCAACCACCCCCATGACCCCATCTCCATCTCCATCCCCATTCCCATCCCATCCCATCCCATCCCATCCCATCCCATCCCATCCCATCCCATCCCATCCCATCCCATCCCATCCCATCCCATCCCATTCCCCCTCCTTGTCCATCTCTGGCCCAAAGCACCCCCTCCCCTGCACACCAACCCCTCCAGCACATGGCTTGTTTAATTCCTTTTAATTTCTCATCCCTTGCTCAGAGCTGCTGGGGCCAATTTGCTGCTGCTGTCACCAGAAGAAAATCAAGTTAATGACAAGAAAGACATGATAATTTAGGAGACCCATCAAGCCTCAGTGCTGTATTAATAAGGAGCAGGAGGATATTGCTGCTGCCTGCTCTGCTCTTATCTCCCACACCTCCAGCCCCAAGCAATCCTGGGAGCCAGCCAGCAATGCCAGGCTCAGGATGACTTTTTTGCCCCTCTGGTGTTTTCCAGTGATTTCTGCTCTGGCTAAAGGAAGATCCACATCTCTCTACAGCTCTTCACTTCTCCAAACTTATCCTGGCATCAGCTCCAAACCTCTCTGTATTTCAACAACCGCCCTGCACAGATGGAAAAGCAAATGGTTGGAGCTGGGTTTGGTTCCTATTTTTCCGTGGCAATCCCGGCCGACAGGCGGTGAGTCCATCTGGCAGGACCCTGAAACACAGCAGCAAGTGCTGTGCTCCAGCATCATCTGCAAGATGAGGGCTGGGTGAGGACTCCTTCAGCCCTTCCCATGGAGCAAGGGAGATAGATAAGATGCATTTCTACTGATTCAGTCAAGGATGGTTGAATTAGATGTACAGCAGCAAAAAGCTAAAAGAAAGAAAACACAGTATGTGGTAATAATAGGGCTGAAAAGCACCCATTTGCACCCAGTGGGGTGGGGTGAGTGTGACAGGAGGATTTAAAGGTTTTTCTTCCTAGTGTGATTTTTGTCTCTGTGCTGATTGTCTCTGGGCAGACATAGCCAGGAGATATAACAGTTTAACCCTATTTCAAAAGCCAGTGGTTGCAGTAGGAAAACACCTACCCTTGGAGCTGAGATTGCTCTGAAGGGTGGGCAGCTCCTATCTTATCTGTCTGTATCTGTGAGCATCTCCTCAGTTGTTGGGAGGAATTCTCTGTGTCTTCTTGCTGCCCCTCCCAGCTCCTGGCCTGCTTCCTTGCCCCAGGAGTTCAACATCTCCCCAGCCCAGCAGCTACAGACCTGAACAGGTCCTTTGCTAACACTGGTACAATTTTATTCTGCAGGTGTGTGTTGGGAGAGGCTGGGGTCAGCAGTGAGGCATCCTCTGCATCATCCATGGTTTTCTCTCCAAACCTACTAGAAACAGGTTTGGGGGTCTTCAGCCCCATTCAGGATGTCCCAACACTCAGCTTTTCTGTCACAGTGGTGATTTTGGTCACCGTGCTTGAGACAGAAATTGGGAGAACAATTTAAAACAACAGGAGAGACCAGGCCAAGCAACCTGGGATCCTTTTGCTTTAATACCCAGAGGGAGCCAGAGCATCTCCAAGCACAGACATGGTCCTACTGCAGTCCTGCTCTGCTCCCGCCGGGTCCCCTCCCCGCTGGTGAGGGCAGGTCCCCTCCTGAGCACCAGAGGGGGTGACTCATTCTGACCTGTGACCTGAGCTCACAGGTCACCCCACAGCAGCTGCCTTTGGTACCCGGGACACTCATGAGCGTGCTGTGGCCAGAGGGCACTGTTGGCATCCTCAGGACCTTCTGCTCTAATTGTCCCCCCTCCAAGAGGCTGCTCTGTGCCCTACAAAACCAGGCTTATCCCACAAGAGAAGGATTTAACTTTTTTCCCAGAAAACAACCAGGCATTTTGCTGTGAGCCCCAGGTTGCTGCTGTACCTCTGACCCCCCTGTTCACTGCCTTCACCCCAGATCCAGTGGTGGCAGGAGCAGGATCCCCTTTCTGCAGGTGAGAGCAGCAGAGGTCAAAAGATG